>NW_027507748.1:453100053-453727553 GCF_037356315.1 Lithobates pipiens | reverse complement strand
GTTATTGGCTTTAGATATCAAGTAGCCTTAATGATACATTAAATAAAAAATAAAATCATTATAGAACGAATATACTAAAGGTGTCATTTTAGGCTAATTCAGTAAATTTGACATGGAAATTAGATTTTAAGATTGTTCATCATAACAAACTACTACCCCCACCCTTCACCCCACTACATTTTAATCCAAGGAATATTTCAGAAGGCTGCAAATCTATGTATTGTGGATGTAGTTGTGAACAAAGAGAAGTGCATATGTGCAATCAGTGTGTAATGTGATTTGAGCTGGTGTCATCTCTTGGATAGCTCCTGGCGCATTAGCTAGGGACCTCTGCAAATAGGGAGGCTGCAGAAATAAGGAGATTTTCTCCATGGGAGACATCAAATGAAGGGAAAAAACTGCTTATGATAAATAAAAGTGATAAATTAGCCAGTAGGTTAAGCAATAACGAATCAGTGTGTGGCGATTTGCAACCAGTTCCAATTAGACAGGAATACTCCAAGTAAAGCTTAGCATACTGTTTTAGACAGTTATTTCTTCATTAAGCATCACTCAATGATTCCTTTCACAAATACCCTAATCTGATTTCCTTTTGATTTCCATTAGAGACAGTGAATAATGACATTTAATTTAGCTGTGCACCATAAACCAAGAGATATTCCTTGTAATTGAATTACTGCCTGCTCCTCACCATGGTCTCATAACTTTCAATTATAACCCTGACAGCTGGGTGGTATGGGGTTCCAGGACACGCTAAAAATAAAAGGTTAATAAGGACCAGCAAGACATAGGAGCATCAATTTATTTACAGCAAATTTCCACTCTAAATTGAAACTGGATCTTCTAACAACAAGGACAGGGTGTGCTGATAGAATGGCTTTTACTACAAGCCAGCAAGTATTAAAATGCCCCTGTGATTCTACTCCTGTATTATTTTCATTTTTGTAATCATTTTTTTTTTTATATATATCCTTTCTTCTCCTTTTTTATTTTTTATTTTTTTTTATTTCATCATTTGCTTCATTTTTTTAAATATATACAGCTATTTTTAAAGCAATCACTTTTGTTTCCTTTTTTTTGTTGGCATTCCCTCCACCTGAATCAATATAGACATTTTTTTGGCTGAGAATATGATTTTGTGCAACTTTGAACATCCTGTTAAGGTGCTGCTCTCTAATAAAGTACTAAGAGGAGGCAGTGCAGAATTCCCCATTACAAGTCATTTTTTTTTTTTTTATAGAAACAGTACATCAAGGTACGAGGAGATATTACAGTTCTAGAACGTGAGAACTGGCAATGACATCCCCTTTAGCTAAAAAAAAAAAAAAAAATACTTATTTTTTTTTTCTATTTTGTATTCGCTGGGTTAGGACAGTCAGATCAATCCTTCACGTGAACTGAGCCTAGCACAAACATGCTCTGAACTGTGCTGGAACCCTATAATCCCACACTTTACTTAGGACAGGGGGGAAGGAAGTGTTTAGTATGGGAATGCTTATGTACAAAAAAACATCACATTAGAATGACTTTGTTCTCAGGCCTGGGGAAAGAAGAAACACAACTGCCGAGAATAAGATGCATGGTCAGTAAAAGTAATAACAGTATATGCAGCAAGTACTGAGGACTGTATGGTCACGGTATAGGACAATCATAAAGAAAGTACTGAGGACTGTATGGTCAATGTGTAGGACAATCATAAGGCAAAGTACTGAGGACTGTATGGTCACTGTGTAGGGTAATCATGAAGCTAGTACTGAGGACTGTATGGTCACTGTGTAGGACAATCATGAAGCAAGTACTGATGACTGTATGGCCACTGTGTAGGACAATCATAAAGCAAATACTGAGGACTGTATGGCCACTGTATAGGACAATCATAAAGCAAGTACTGAGGACTGTATGGTCACGGTGTAGGACAATCATAAAGAAAGTACTGAGCACTGTGTGGTCACTGTGTAGGACAATCATAAAGAAAGTACTAAGGACTGTATGGTCACTGTGTAGGACAATCATAAAGCAAAGTACTGAGGACTGTATGGTCACTGTGTAGGATAATCATAAAGCAAAGTACTGAGGACTGTATGATCACGGTGTAGGACAATCATAAAGCAAGTACTGAGGATTGTGTGATCACTATGTAGGACAACAATACAAATATCAAGTACTGAGGACTGCGTGACCATTGTATAGGACAACACAGCAAGTACTGAGGACTGTGTGGTCATTACTTAGGGCAACAATATAAGCATCAAGTACAGCGTGTGGTCACTGTGTAGGACAACAATAGAACAAGTACTGAGAACTTTGTGGTCACTGTGTAGGACAACCATAAAGCAAGTTCTGAGGACGTTGTAGTCATTCTGTAGGGCTACAATATAAACGTCAAGTACTGAGGACTGTGTGACCATTGTGTAGGACAGCACAGCAAGTACTGAGTACTGTGTGGTCACTGTATAGGACAACAATATAAGCATCAACTACTGGGGACTGTGTGGTCACTGTGTAGGACAACAATATAAGCATCAATTACTGAGGACTGTGTGTTCACTGTGTAGGACAACAATATAAGCATCAACAAGTACTGAGGACTGGGTGATCACTGTGTAGGACAAAAATATAAGCATCAACAAGTACTGGGTACTGTGTGGTCACTGTGTAGAACAACAATATAAGCATCAACTACTGGGGACTGTGTGGTCACTGTGTAGGACAACAATATAAGCATCAATTACTGAGGACTGTGTGTTCACTGTGTAGGACAACAATATAAGCATCAACAAGTACTGAGGACTGTGTGTTCACTGTGTAGGACAACAATATAAGCATAAACAAGTACTGAGGACTGGGTGATCACTGTGTAGGACAACAATATAAGCATCAACAAGTACTGGGTACTGTGTGGTCACTGTGTAGAACAACGATATAAGCATCAACGAGTACTGGGGAATGTGTGGTCAATGTGTTTGACAACAATATAAGCAGTAGGTACTGGGTACTGTGTAGGACAACAATATAAGCATCAGGCACTGGTGATTGTGTGGTCACTGTGTAGGACAACAATATAAGCAGCAGGTACTGGGGACTGTGTGGTCACTGTGTAGGACAACAATATAAGCAGAAGGTACTGGAGGCTATGTGGTCACTGTGTAGGAAAACAATATAAGCAGACGGTACTGGGGACAGGCTAGTTACCATGTAAGACTACAAAAACAAAAACTGCGGTCTCTGTGAAACGCATTAATATAGGCAACTGGGACTTGTAATCACTGTGCAAGACAATGTATGCATCAAGTACTAGGAACTGTGTGGTCACTGTGTAAGATAACAGTAAATGCAGCAAGTACTGAAGACTGTGCGGTCAGTGTAATAGTGTCAGCAATAGGGACCGCTCGCTTATTTTGTATAAGACAGAACATAAGCAGCAATTACTGGAGGACTGTGTGGTCAACGTGTACAAGGGAGCAATATAAGCACCCAGTAGTAAGGGTGCGGTCCCTAGTATGAACGTCAATGGGGACTTTGGGGTGGTATCTTTATAAGGCAGCAATATAAGCAGCACCGAGGACTGCGAGGTCACTTTGTAGGGCAACAATATAATCAGCACTGAAGGATTGTGCGGTCACATTGTCAAAGCAAAGATATAAGCAACATTGAGCACTTTGTAAATCAGCAATATAAAAATCAATACGGACTGTGGTTGTCAGACTGAAACCCCACAAATAAGCGATTATCACTACTATACAATAAGCAATACAATAACCATTTCATACAGGGAGCAATGCAAAAAATAGAAATAAAAAAATATTTCCCCCAAATGTAGATATTCCGTTTATTTATAGTTACTATACATAACATACACCGTCGGCACTATCCTATTTACTTCTATAGTCTGAATGAAGAGTTGAAGCAAAGAACTGTCCAAGATTTCTCCCCATCTCCATTGTACCATCTATACTTGTGGCTCTGGAGTGTCTGCATACAACTTTACATGCTTCAATTTGCACTTCGCTTTTAAATCGCAATTATTTCTAAGCTTTGACTTATTTTCTCTTTATCGATTGCTGCTGGGACAGGAAAACTTATGTCTAAATAGAGATTTAATTCAATGCGTCCTGTCATAAACGTTGAACGCTCAGCTAAAAGCTCGTAAATACGTTTTACTGACTAAATAATCATTTTCAGGATTGTGTTTCCAGCGCTTTCAAAGCAGCGAGTGAGCAGATGGGGTAGACTTGGATGTCATAAATCCATATGCCTGTCAAGTAGGTCAGCTGGGGCACCCTTACCCCCCGGCTCATGATAATCCAGCCCCAAAGCAGCCAAATAACCTTTAAAGAGGCCTATTTTATTCGGTGGTGGCAACGACATAAGGTGGAAAATTGGGCTGAAAACTAATAGGGTTAGATGTGCATGTGGTGCCAAATTGTGCCTGGATACAGCTCCATGGATGTACACAACAGGGCCCTGCTGATTGGATGCGAAATACGCGTCTATTCTATATATGTCAGTCTAGAATAATAATAACAATAATAATATAAATGATGATGATGAATATCAAATTAGTAATAATAATAATGATGATGATGATAATAATAATAATATTCATGATGATGTTGATAATAATAATGATGATGATAATAATAATAATAATAATAATAATTGTATTATTATATATATTTTTAATAACAATAATAAAAATGATGTTAATGATAACAATATTAATAATGATGATGATGACAGTAATATTTGTATTGTTATTATTTTTTTTATAACAATAATAACATTTATGCTGATGATAACAAAATTAATAATGATGATGATATTAATAATAATAATAATTATAATAATAATATCTTGATGATGTTTATGATAATAATAATATTATCATCATCGTCATCATTATCATTATTTATTTTTATTATTATTATTATTATTATTACTATTGTTTATTATTTTTACAATCATCATTGGAATAATCACCTTCCATATTAATATTATTTCTAATATTAATATTATTATTATTATCATCATTAGAAATAATAATAATTAATAATTAATAACGATGATGATAATAATAATAATAATAATAATAATATATATGATGTTGATGATAATAATAATAATATTATCATCATCATCGTCATTATCATCATTTAATATTAGTATTATTATTATTATTATTATTATTATTGCATCATCATTATTATTACTATTATTATCATCATTAGAAATAATAATAATAATAATAATAATAATAATAATAACAATTTATTTTCTGTGCTTTTTTTTTTTTTTCAAAATACTAGCTGTGCTGAGGTTTACAGTAACATTCATTATTATTAATTGCATCGTCATGATTATTATCATCATTATAAATAATAATATTAATAATACAAATGTATTTTCTGTGCTTTTTTTTTCTTTTCAAAATACTAGCTGAGCTTTACAGTAGCATTCATTATTATCAATTGCATCGTCATTATCATTACTATTATTATTATTATTATTATAAAAAATAATAAAAACAATTTTTTTCTGTGCTTTTTATTTATTTATTTTTATTTTTTTAAATACTAGCTGAGCTGAGATTTACAGTTACATTCATTACTATTAATTGCATTATCATTATTATTATTATTATCATTAGAAATAATGATAATAATAATAACAATTTATTTTCTGTGATTTTTTTTTTATTACAAAATACTAACTGAGCTGAGGTTTACAGTAACATTCATTATTATTAATTGCATCGTCATTATTATTACTAGTATTATTATTATCATTAGAAATAATAATAATAACAATTTATTTTTCTGTGATATTTTTTTTCTTTTCCAAAATACTAGCAGTAACACTTCCCGTTGGATCTACCATATTTTTCAGGACCTATAGAAGCGTTAGCACCTACCTGCACCCTGGCCTCAGACAGTCCTAGCCTTTGGCTCAGTTCTTCCCTCATAAAAGCATCAGGGTAGTGAGTCTCATCAAACAGTCTTTCAAGTTCATTTAACTGCTCCAATGTAAAATTCGTCCTGCTTCTCCTCTGTTTCAGCTTGGTTTGCCCATCCTCATCCTCGGATTTCACATCGTCCCTCTTGTCTTTGCACTCATAGATGCCTGCCAGAAAGTAAGTGAAAGGTGTGAGCATGTTATCAAAGCCTTGGCTGGGGCCTCTGAGCTTCTAGCAACAGTTATGGACTTAAATCCTAATACTTCAAAAGGCCTGTCCTTTGATAACTCTGCACCCCCCCCCCCTTCCATTTGTGTTCACAATAACTAGCGAACCCTCTTTTGATAAATGACCCTCATACACGATCTTCAATTAACAATTGTGTGTATTCTCATTTTTTATTCTTTTGCCCTAGTAAAAAAAAAAAAAAAAATCGATGCAATTTGATTTCCCTTCAGTAGGAAGAAGCCAGTAATCTTAATAATTACTCTTTATCCGCCATGTATTTCATGAACTAACCCGCTCTAGCAGATACCTTCTAATGTATTCTCAATCGATTTATATTAGTCCAAAAGCGGTGTAGAGAACACAGGCACACAAATCAATTGGAGACACATCGAATGCAAATACAATGGGACCAAGGATTTGTATCTATTTAATATCATTTAATAATGATAATGAATCCAGTCAGTGGCCCTACACACTCGGCTCTGTTGCTTCATTACACACAATAAATAGATTATCAGCAAATGTTACACTACCCACTCTCCTGGGTTTATAGAAGAACACTGGAGTCACTGTACAGCCAGGGCTTACACCTAACAAACCTACCATTCCTAGACACCTACAACATGCAGTCTTTTACTAAGTATATTAATGACAGGGGTGCATGCAGAAAATACATAGGTAGACACAGATGTGCAGAGAATGGAACAGAATAAAAAAAAAAAAAAAAAAAGAATAGAATGAACAGAAAAAAATAACAGAAGAGAATATATCAATACAAAAAAAAAAAAAAGAATAGGAAAAATAAATAGTGTACTCCATGTCCTACATAATGGCCATAGATTAATTATAATATATATATATATATATATATATATATATATATATATATATATATATATATATATATATATTGTATTCCTTTGCACATATAGTTTCAAAAGTTAAGTTAGACGACAATAAATATAATTATAAAGTTGTACAAATGGCAGCCAGAGACAAATTCGCTGGCATGATAGTGTATTTCTTTGCATATAGCACCCATAGTTAAGTTAGTTGACAATTAATGAATATATAGTTGTACAAATGACAGCCAGAGATAAATTAGCTGACATGAATGTATATAGTGTATTTCTTTGCATATAGCACCCATAGTTAAATTAGTTGACAATTAATGAATATATAGTTATATAGTTGTACAAATGGCAGCCAGAGATAAGTGTATTGCAACCATAGTTAAATTAATTGGCAATAAATGCATATAAAGTTATATAGTTGTACATATGGCAGCCAGAGATAAATTAGCTGACATTAATGTATAGTGTATTCCTTTGTACATATAGCACACATAGTTAAATTAATTTGCACTAAATGCATATAAATGCATATATAGTTATATAGTTGTATATATGGCAGCCATAGATAAATTAGCTGACATTAATGTATGTAGTGTACTCCTTTGCACATATAGCACCCATATTTAATAGAATTGGCAATAAATGTATATATAATTATATAGTTGTACATATGGCAGCCAGAGATAAGTGTATTCCTTTGCACACCTAGCACCCATAGTTAAATGAATTGGCAATAAATGCCTGAATAATTTTATAGTTGTACAAATGTCAGCCACAGATGAATCCTTTGCACATATAGCAGCATAAGGAAGGTTATTTAGTGGATAGTTTTAGAACATTCCATTACACATATAGCAGCAATGTCGTTGACATTTCACATTTACATATTAAGTAGTGCATTCCTTTGCACGTATAGCAGCCACAGATCAATTATTTGACTTTTAAATGTATAAAAAGTGTAATATATATATATATATATATATATATATATATATATATATATATATATATATATATATATATATATATATATATATATATATATATAGTGTATTCTACAGCATGTATAGCAGTAAATTAGTTGACATGATGTAGTTAAGAGATTATAGTGTATTCATTTGCACATATAGCAGCCAGAAGTAAATTAGCTGTCATTTAGTGATAGTGTATATTTCACAGCACATGCAACAACCACTTTAGCTGACATCAACTATATATAAAATTATAGTATATTTGATAGAACGTGTAGCAATCATGTATTCGGTAGTTTGAGGATAAAATGCCTCTCAGTAGGCTCGTCTGTCATTAACACAGAACTGTGCTGTACAGAATGCAGGGAACAGTCAGTGAAGCTTTTATCAATGATTCTTCAATCAACAAGGCAAGAAAGTGGCTCTGGAGGTGGTTAATGGAGCCTCAATTAGAAATATGATAGTCAAGTGTCAAGGCTTTCCCTTATAATTTATCTATAAACACTCATGCTGTTGCAGTACAAAACAGCATTTAGGCAGCATTAAAAAAATGTAGTTAAATAGTAAAAAAAAAAAAAGTATATATATATATATATATATATATATATATATATATATAGATAGATAGATAGATAGATAGATAGATAGATAGATAGATAGATAGATAGATAGATAGATAGATATTACAGAATGTCTGATGAGCAGCTAAATTCTAAATTGTAAAATTGCTCTTTATTGGAACCTCCTGCCAAAACTTCTCTCAGTTTGGTGTAATCCATTATATAAAATTAACTTTGCAAAGGTTGTAAAGAAAATGGGCGTGTAATTGTTTCCACGTGTTTATAGAGTACTTGTACGCAGTTTTAATCATCTTATAATCCTTTTTTGTTCTTGCGGTCCACTTAAACTTTTATTACATTTGCTGTTGGGGCTGCCAGTGTTAGAAGGCCACAGCTGACTTTTTTTTATTTATTTTTTTATTTTAGGCACAATAGTGACTTTAAAAAAAAAAATATATATATATATATATATATATATATATATATATATATATATATATATATATATATATATATATATACATTGTTAGAGGATCCCAAGTATTTCTAAAATCTAAAAGACCCACGTGTTGACATATGACATGGTATTAAATATTAAATATATTTAGGGGATCTGCAGTTTTGCATGTTGCAAATGGTAACAGGATATTTATTTGTGTCGTGTGCTTGTTGCTGGCAAGACAATAAACACTTGTTCGATCAATGTTAAAGCCTGCATGTGATGTAGGAAAATTGTGGTTTATAATAGCAGCAGGCAAAATAAGGGGATAATGCAGACAGCGTTAGGCTCATTTACTAAGGGAGTTGAAAAGGAGATTAAAGGAGTTGAAAATGAGCACCTAATAAATTGGATGAATATTCACTTTAATTACCAAATCGCATGCAGAATCATAGCAGATGGCATAGGTCAATAGGAATATTCTTTTCACATGATTGCATCATTGTATGTTACTTTTTATATAATAGATATTGTTTCTTTTGTGTAAAGATTCTCTTATGTGTAAAGATTCACAACTCCTTTAGTAAATCAAGCTCAATGCTCAGTATAGGAATATTCCTGTTTGTGTCACCCAGCTCAGAGTAAAATAGAAAATCACTCATGTCCTCTTATCCTGCTCTCTCACTTGTCTTGTTTTTAATTTAGTTTCACCTTGAGTCACACCAGATGAAAACGTTTTGGGCTTCCCCCCCACCCCCTAGTTGAGCCACATGTTTTGCAGGCTGGTTGCAATATGTCTTTTTTTTTTTTTTCTTTCCAATGGAATAGTCCTGTTTGAAAGAAAGGACACCTGTTTGCCCGGGTCAGAAACAATTTAACCGATGTGGCCTTTGTGTCCGGCCACTTGATGGCTTTGATTGAGAGATAGAGGGACAACGTTGCTGTTTGATGTGAGTGAGTGCAGAATAGGTTGTCGCTGGGCCCCATTGCAAAAAATAAATAAATAAATAAATAAAACACTTCCTAACAATCACAATGTAACTTGTGCAAACTTTATTTCACAGCTCAGCCATGTCCCTTTTCTACATAACAAAGGAACACCAGCATAGGGCAGGGTTTCTTTTTTTTTAAAAAAAAAATCTTGAATATTTCAAATAGTAAAAAAAAAAGCAATAGGCTAAAAGACAACATGCATTACACAAAAACCAGATGTTCTTTAAAACTCAATGATCGGATGGAATTCATGGGCAGCCCAGGAAGAATTAACCCATGTATAGGAGGGATAGAAGGACAAACATGCAACAATACAGCTGTTAAAAGCTGAATCAGTACAGATCAGTGTGGACATGGCTGGAACTTTTGCTGACCTCAACCAAAAAGCACAGCAGCGCTGATCCAGTCCAAGCAAGCAAGCAGGCAGGTAGGCAGGCAAGCAAGCCTTGTCTCCATGCACATACTTACCTTCAGAGATCCTGCTGGTGCTGTAGTCTTTGAGCTTGTCCTTGTCAATGTCTGTGTGCTCTTTGTAGAGATGGAGCGGGCAGTGGTTGGTGTTGTCTGTAATGTCCTGGAGGTTGCTATCAGAGTTTCCCAGCTCCCTGGCCCGAGCCAAGCCCGTCTCCAAAACTTCCCTGTAGGTGATGGTCTCCTTCTTGCTGTTGCCACCGCCGCTGCTCTCCTTGCTTTTTTGGTCAAACGATTTCGATACAAAAGCTGTAAGTTCTTCCATGGCTGCCCCTGTGATCTTGTAGCACCTACCCACAGAGATCCACTCGGTTTTTTTTCAGTAGGAGATCTACACGTCCCCTGGAAGCTTTTTATTGTTTCTCCTTCCCTTTTTTTTTTTTTTTTTTCACGACGAGGATGAACTGCATAGGGTTAGATCACTCCTGCTGTTATTTATGCCTTTCAATTTGAGATCACACTATTTATACATGGATAGTTCAGCCCAACCCCCCCCCCCCCCCCTCCCAGCTCTCCCTGTCTCCAGCAATTACTGACTTCTCCACAGTTGCAGGCGGATTCCTAGCAGCTATCCCCCCCCCCCCCCCACCTCAGTCCAGCAATTGGCTTTCTTCTTATTTCATCACTGCTTGGCATCAGTGCACCTTGACTTTTGTATAGAAAACCAGCAACACACAACTAAAAATATATTAAAAAAAAAAATATTCCTAAGAAAAAAAAAAAAGACAAATATGGAAACAGGGCTAATGCAAGCTAGCTGAATGTACAATGGCCAAAACCAAGTGCGAAAAAAATACTATTTTGTCATTTTTGAGGACCACTGAGCAAAAAGAACCTGGAGATCTTCGCGATAGCCTTGTGTCATCTGTTTCTTAGTAAATAACTCCTGAAAGGGTTCATTTATGGTCAGGTTTGTAGACCTGGCTGGTGCCTAGGAAACAGATTCTGGACTCATCAGAAAAGACACGTTTTAGGATACTCATCATGAACTTGGGCAGTATTATGACCACTGTTCTTCAATGAATTAATAATGGACGTTCCAGCCAGAACCAATACCAGTTTTGTCTCCGTTTTTGGACATTTGTAGTATATAGATTGTGTTAGGTGCTAGAATTCTGCCATTTTGCTAGCAGACAACCTTTCTTTTGGGGAAAATGTAGAGGCTGATTTACTAAAGGGTCTGAGAATGCTCACACAAGTATGTGATGATTCACTAGAAATATTCACCCATGTAAAAAAGCAAATCTCTATTTCATCTGCACACCACTGGATAATTAAAGTGAACATTCGCACAATTTGTGTGACTATGAATGTTGCCAGTTCCTTTTTTTGTGTGTGTAAATATTAATGTTCACATCTCCTTTTTGTGTAAATATGAATATTCCCAGCTCCTTTTTGTGTGAATCTGAATGTTCCCAGCTCCTTTAGGGAAACAATTTGTGTGAATGTGAATGTTCTCAGCTCCTTTTTTTGTGAATATGAATGTTCCCAGCTCCTTTTTGTGTGAATATGAATGTTCCCAGCTCCTTTTTTTGTGAATATGAATGTTCCCAGCTCTTTTAAGGAAACAATTTATGTGAATATGAATGTCCCCAGCTCCTTTTTGTGTGAACATGAATGTTCCAGCTCCATTGTGTGTGAATATCAATGTTCCCAGCTCCTTTTTGTGTGAATATCAATGTTCCCAGCTCCTTTAGGGAACAATTTGTGTGAATGTGAATGTTCCCAGCTCCCTTTTGTGTGAATGTGAATGTCCCCAGCTCCTTTTTATGTGAATGTGAATGTTCCAAGCTCCTTTACTAAATCAATCTGTGTGAATATGAGTGTTCTAAGCTCCCTTAGTAAATCAGATTATCCCACTCTACTAAAATACATCAAAATATCCTCATTTACGTTGACTTTGCAGATACATTGATGAATCTAAAATAAAAGTTGAAGTAAAAATGAATAAAGAAAGAAAAACTGTAAATGATCCCCTACAAGTGTCTGCAGCGTTGAATGTCATTTCATAACGGGTTAGCTTTCCATGATTTCATCCTCGCCTTCATTATTTAATCACATTACATAATTAATTCCACCCAAAGCCTGCGTGAGATCGCTGTCAATGAGATGCTTGCCCATGCACTAGATGCAATTGTTTCCTTTCCAGGGGAAGTGTCTAATTGCAGTGCTCCTTTAACAATATACTCGGAGAACGTGTTCAATTAGGCAAATCCTGGGGAAAAAAAAGGCTCACACCAAGTTTATAGGAATGCCAGGGCCTCACTTTAGAGGATGGGTTGCAGGGCAACTACTCAGCTCCTGGATGTAGCCTCTAAGCCTTCCTCATCATGCCACAATCTAAATCTATATTAGCCCTGATTTAAGTCCATTTAACGCAATCGGTGACCTTTTTATTTCTTAAATTTCTGATCTGCTCCTATATGTAAGAAACTTGTCTCAGCCAAATATCAAGAGACGTATCAGCCAACCCTGTTCTATTAAATTATGCGGTGGTAATATAGATTATAAATGAATGTCTACTGTAAATGTCAGTTTATCGTCAATATTAAAGCGAATTAACATATTTACAAGGCAAAAATAATTACAGCGAGCATTAACTCTAAATAACATTAAGTTTACAGTGGTACTGATGGATTGCTAGAATGGTGTCTAATGTGATCAGGGGCCTGGCTGGGGGAATAGCTTCACATCCTGCTTTATCCATATTTCAAAGGACATGATGGATTCAATGAATGCTATGTGACCGCAACATCTGCACTTGCAAACAATATTTCCCCTTGTAGTGTTGCTTTGCTCGGCTGAACAAGGTAAGGTACAAGGCGGACTGGGAATAGGCGACTCAAGAGTCATTGTGGCCATTGATCTCTTCTGTACAGTCAATTTGTGCTAGGATTGAGTGCTGGTCGTGTCTAGGGTCTGGTCTCAAGTCCATGGGACAAGGTCACCCCCCAAGGTGACACTAGATAGCCTTGATGATTGCAACAGACAGGCAGACGTTTCTATCCCCCCTACTGCTACCTGATTTACCTATAAACTATATATATATATATATATATATATATATATATATATATATATATATATATATATATATATATACATTTTAAAAATATATATATATATATGTGTGTATATATATATATATATATATATATATATATATATATATATATATATATATATATATATGTGTGTGTATATATATATATATATATATATATATATATTTTTTTTTTTTTTTTTTTAATACTAGTACTGGTAGTAGTAGTATTAGAAAAAGAGCCTCTATATGTTTTTCTTCAAATCAGCGCAAAATCATTATTTAGATGTACTACCATGGTGATATCTTGACACATGGCTATATAATATTATAGTCGCTGCTAAAATATTCAGCTTAGGTTCCCTATACCAGCTGTTTTCATTATGGCGAGTGTGTGTCTAATGTAATGTTATATGTGCCGACTGGTTATTTCCAAATTAAATATTACTATATATTAAACTGAATGGAAGCCTTAACAATACATTTCTCTTATTTGCTCCCTTTTGGTGTGCTAAATTTATCATTGAAAGCGTTTAATCCAAAGTACAAAAACAAATCGCAGTTCATTCCTATAGTAGTCTTGTGAGCTCATATCTTCTTGTGCTCTCTGGAGTTGATTTTTTTTTTTTTTTTTTTACTAAAGGCAAATAGGCTGTTCACTTTGCAAGGGTATTTGCTCCAGAGCTTAGTGAATGTGGTGACTTTTCATAAAATATTCAATCACTCGCAAGGGGGAAAAAACAAAACAGCATGCTTGCATATAATTGTATGACGAAAGTCAGCTCATTCACTAAGCTCTGGGGCAAATTCCCTTAGTGCCTTTAGTAACTCAACTCCTCTGGAGTATTATTCCCTGCTATATGTGGAATACATAACTGTTATGGCGAAGAGAGAGGTGCTATGTGGTCCTAAGGAGTGTTATGTGGTCCTGAGGAGTGTTATGTGGTCCTAACTCACTCTGTCCTAGGGGGGATAACACTGGTTGTCACTCTAGGGCAGAAAGTGAGTTAATGCCAGGTTAAAATAAAGGAAAAAAAGTGCAGCCACCGCATCTAAGCACAGGTAAACTGATATAAATACTTTGGATTTTTGAGACCCTTTAAAGTCTAATCTCCATATTTCAACCATCAGCTCCAGAGATCATACACTGACACACATATTTAATAGAAGTTGACTTTTAATCAGTGGGATTGGAAGATGTGAATGCTAAGTACACGCCTAGCTTTAATTATTTCCAGTGATCACAGGAATAGCTGTAATTATTGTTTCTATACATTTATTTTTTGGAAAGAGCCCAGGTCTGAGCATTGCTTAGAACATCACATGTATACATTAGAGTGTTGGGTTTGACATGACCCTTGCTGCAGGGATGTATTAACCTCTGCAAAGAATGAAAAGCTAAGAGTGAAGCTGTACCGATATTGGGAGGTCAGTGTGATCAACGACCTCCTAGAAATCAGAAAAAATAGACAAAAACTTCTATCATATCTATAGAATATGAAGTCTGGTACCACTCTGTATTACCAATGGTGCTGAAGACAGAACGAGGGCAAAGGTTCTAAAAATACCCAGAGCCTTGTCAAAAGCCACAAGTAGCGCTCCACTTTCCCAGGAGACTGAGCAATATGGCAGCTTGCAATTGACATTGATAAGCATCAGGCAAAGTGTGTCTCTACAAGAAGCTTCATCTCTCATCCATCGCCTATTAAACTCCATACTGGTTAGAGGAAGGCTCCCTATGCACTACCACTTAAATCATATTAATCTTTATGCAAAAGAGCTTGTTACATGTATCAGAGAGCCTTCAAGATTTTATATATATATACATATATATATATATATATATATACATATATATATATATATATACATATATTATATATATATAGTTTTGCAATGCATTTTTTTCTTGTATAGCTTAGCATATCACAAGAAAGTTCTAGCATTCAATAAATGGACAGGGATAAAATAAACACTTGATTACCCTAATTAAATGCTCGGTTTAGGACTGGGAGGTTCCCAACATCAAAGCAGTAATGAAGCCAAGCCAAGTGCTGGGGTTGACATTGCACTGCAGCTCTTGAAAAAAGTGAGGGTGGCAGTGATCAGGTTCACATAGCAAGACTATAACATCCCAGTTATGTTCGATGGAGGTTGTATCATGCTTGGTATGGAGATTTATTTCACTTCCAGCGTTTCCATAGTAACAGAACTCCTAGAATCTCTGGTCTCCTGTGCCTACATTGCATGGCTGGGCTCTGTCCTAGGACTCTGCTTAATTTACCTTGTCTTAATAAGCATCAGGAACCACTGATAAAACAGCTGTGCTTATTGTTTATGAACAAATATTTAAAATTTTGCAATGCCAATATAAATGTGGTGGCTGCATTTGTTTTCTTTTTTTATGCTTTTCCCCTTTAAATTAACCTAGTAATCCTGCCAATTCTGTTATTTTTCAACTTCCTTTAACAGACCAAGCTGCTCAGCAAAAGTGGCAGTTAGAGGGGTGAGACTAACCAATTACCACTTAGGGCTCATGCATACAGGACGTTTTTACAGCTGCTGTTAGGGGCAATCTAAAAGGCCCACCATGTTAGCTTATGTGTCCATGCATACATAAACTGCCAGAGGCATTTGGAGGCATAAGTGCTTAGTGCCAGTAAAAAAAATACAAAAACAAAACAAAACAAAAAAACAACCAGCCTGTGCTTCCAGGAGCAGTAAAAACGGAAAAGGCCAAAAAACACAACTAAATGTGTCTAAACGCGTCAAGCTGCATTTAGCCACATTTGACATTTTTACATTATAAGTCCAAAAAACGTTGACGTGGTAAAATGCGTGAAAGCACATATTTAAAACATTCTATGTGCATGAGCCCTTACAATGATCCGCTTGTATTCATTTATTTAAACCCTTTATCCCAAAAGGAAACAAAAACTGCTTAGCACACTGGCTTAAAAATCGCTGCTTCTATAGTTTTGCGTTTTGCCTGTAGAAGCAGCTCAATGTCATCCTATGTGTCCATACACGTTACAATTAGGCATATTTCAAACTCAGTATTAAGGCTCCATGCATACTGGCTTAAAAAACGTTGCTTCTACAGGAGTTTTGTGTTCTGCCTGTAGAAGCATCTCAATGTTATCCTATGTGTCCATGCACATTAGGACATTAGGCATATTTTGAGTTAGGCCTCATGTATACTGCTGCTGGTAAACGGACGTTTAGGAGCAGTTGGGCATTTTTTTCAGCTACCCCTGAACTCTCCTCTATGTTATCTGTACATATACACAGGTTCCTTTATAGTAGTTTCTAGGCAGTTGAGTTTAGAAGAATTTTAGAAGAAACAATTTTTTTGGAAGGCAAAAAAATGCATTCAGGACGGTTGTAAAGAGGCATTTGAAACGGCAAATGCCTGTAATGGCCTGTAAATGACTATTTGAAAAAAAACATGAAAATGTAAACGCGGCAAAACTGATGTTTTTAAATGACGGTTGCTATCTGTCAAGTTAAATCGTTCAGGAGAGGTTGTAAAATGTCCCGTGTACATTACGCCTTAGGAGGCAGAAAAAAAACAACCTTTCTGGCAGAAAAAACTTAAAACTCTCCTAAACTATGTACTTATGCCAAGGGTGCTGACTTTTTTAAGCCCAGCGTGCATGGAGTATAGAGTTCAACTTGAGGCTTAATGTAATTGTTAAAGGGGTTGTAAACCCTTGTGTTTTTTCACCTTAATGCATCCTATGCATTAAGGTGAAAAAACACATGACAGTCACTGGCCCCCCCAGTCCCCCCATTTTACTTACCTGAGCCCCTTCATCTCTTCGGCGGGGACGTGCTGTCCCTCTCTCCATGGGGTCTCAGCTCTTGATTGGATAGGTTGATAGCAGTGCAGCCATTGGCTCCCACTGCTGTCAATCAAATCCAATGACGCGGGCATCGGGGGTGGGGCCGAGTTTGGCATTGGTGTCTGTGGACGCAAATGCTGTACTCAGGAGCGCACCCACAAGGTAACCCCCTTGGGAGAGAGCTTCTCCTAGGGGGTTATCTGATGCAGGGAGGAGCTGCGAGAGCTGCTGGGGGGACCCCAGAAGAGGATGTTCGGGGGCCACTCGGTGCAAAATGAGCTGCACAGTGGAGTTAAGTATGACATGTTTGTTATTTAACAAAAAAAATGATCCTTTACAATTACTTTAAATCAAGTCCATCTCTGCTAGTGCATCTGCGCTATCCTCTACCCTGATTGGCAATGCTGATGCCCAAAGGTGACTCCATTTCTCTTCCATCAAGGCTGGAAATGCCTTAAAGTGGAGGTCTGCCCACCACTGCAAAAATTAAAAGCCAGCAGCTCCCAGAAGTGGAGACAGGATACCTGTGAAAGACAGGTATCCTGCCCCCCCCCCCCCCCATAGTGCCAAATGTGGCACCGGAGGGGAGAAGGAGTACAATGAGCGGAAGTTCCACTTTTGGATGGAACTCCACTTTAAGATATCAGGGATTGATTCACTACTGGAGAGTGCAAAATCTGGTGCAGCTCTGCAAAGAAACCAATCAACTTATTTATTTTTTTGTCAAAGCTTTATTGAACAAGCTAAAGTACAGGATTTATATAGTGCCAACAGTTTGCACAGTGCTTAACAACATTAGGATAGACAGTACAGTTATAATACAATTCAATACAAGAGGAATCAGAGGTCCCGGTCGTTAGAGCTTACAATCTAAGAGAAAGGGTCAAGTGATACAAAAGGCAATAATGTGGGAAACGAGCTGATGAAGAAAATAAAAGTACAGTTCTTAGAAGCTGATTAGCTACCATGTGCAGCGGCACCAGATTTTGCGCTCTCCAGTTTTAGTAAATCAACCCCTTAGCGTGTTACTGTCAGAATCATCAGGTGAAAATAAAGGAAAACAAGCCAAATGAAAAAAACAAAAACAAATGTAGCTATCACATCTAAGTATTGTTAGGCTACAATGTATTCAATTTTTACTTTTTAATATTGTTTTAAATGTCCTTACTTTATGAATAAACTAAACATATAAAGCATTTGTCAAATGGATGGTTCTAACTGGCGCAGTGTGTAGACACTTGGGTTTGCTTTTCAAATTAGGCATTAACCATCCAAGAAAACATCACAATTCCTCTATTATGGCCCTCCAGAAAACTGGCGAAAATCTGTGGTTTCCCTATCATCTCAACAGATGGTAAAGTTGAACTCCAGTTAGATATTAATAAATACTGTTGTGTATGTACTTAAAATAAAAAATGTATTTTAAAAGTAGCTAGTATAAATACTTGCATTTGATGGTATTTCTACCCTCCTGTACAGCAGCATTAAGACCCCTTTCACACTGGGGCTGCCCGTGCGTTAGCGCTAAAGCACTGCTCTTTTTAGAGGAGCTTTAGCTCTGTTTAAGTGGCAATTTTCAGCCGCTAGTGGGGCACTTTAACCCCGCTAGCTGCCAAAGAAGGGGTTAAAAATGCCCGTGTTTCGGCCCTTCCAAATTGCTTCTCAGGTGCTTCGGAAGCACCGCCCATTCATTGCAATGGGCAGGGACATTTTTGGAGCGCTGTATACAGCGCTTCCAAAACCCCCTCTCAAAGATGCTGCTTGCAGGACTTTTTTTAACATCCCGAAATCGCACCGCCCCAGTGTGAGAGCACTTGGGCTTTCACATTCAGACGGCATGGGAGGCAGTTTTTAGGCACTTTACTGGTGCTATTTCTAGCACTAAAACGCCTGGAAACTGCCTCAGTATGAAAGAGATCTTACATTAGAAGAGGTAGGGTCAACACTTTCAGCCAGTCAGGTATCCTATATTCACATTTGAAGAGAAGAGACAAGCTTAAAGGAGAAGAAAGCAGAGGGATGACTTCATAAGCCTGTTGCTGGTCCTTTACTGTCAAATCAAAGAGCAGTGGCAGGAAAAGAAACTGACTATGATGTCTATCAGGGTAGTGTAAATCTCAGGTTTGGATAGATAAAAGTATAATTCCTTGGCAGGTAAGACAATTCTCATTTATATATTTGACTGCTTGTCTGGAGTTCAACTTTAATGGATGTTGCCATATCTAACCTATCAAAGTCATTTAGGGTTCAGGCATCAGTGGTCTCCAAACTGTGGCCTGGGGGCTGGATGTGGCCTTTTGCCTGCTTTTATCTGGCCCTTGGAGCACTATTCCTCCTACTGATATGAGTCACTATTCTGCCAACTAACACCAACTATGGGTCACAATTTCTCCTACTGACACCAACTATGGGGTGCCATTTCTCCTACTGACACCAATTATGGGGCACCATTTCTCCTACTGACACCAAAAATGAGGCACTATTCCTCCCAATGATACCAATAGTGGGGCACTATTCCAATGATACCAGCAATGAGGCGCTATTCTTCCCAATGATAACAAGGATTGGGAGCTATTCCTCCCCCAATTCTAAACGTGACAATGTTTACTCCAACTAATGCCAGTTAAATTTCCACTCCTGTTGACCACAGTCTGCCCCCCCTTAAGTCTGAAGGACAATAAACTGGCCCTTTGTTTAGAAAGCTTGGAGACCCCTGTCCTACATGTTTAAAAATAGTTTTTCTTCTGTGGAAAAGGGACTCCAAGAGGAAATAATAGTTTAATAAAAAGGCTTAATTGTTCCTGAAATCATAGCAAAGCATATTGAACCTACAAGCTGCAGAGTAGCCACAAACCAGCAAGGCCCTGCTACCAGCAGACAAAAACACAACCCCCTTCTCATACACAAGCCATAGTGTATCTCCCTCATAAATAAACTGCATTTCAAGCACCTTCATTTTCCTGGCCCTCTAGCTTTCCATATATATTTTATAATTCTCAGACCTCCCACATAGGCTTCAGAACACGAACAAACAGCTCTACCCATATGCTCCTATATGAACATAATTCGTAAAATATAATCTTCTCTGTGGGTGGGTGCAGGGGGGGAAAGGTTGAAATGGGATTTGCAAAGTTCTACTCCACTGCTAGTATAATTTAGTTAGCAAGAACCCTTCACCCCTTTGGATCTAACGTCTATTTTGACTTCTAAATCATTTTCAGCTTTTGCATGGAATAAAAGGGGGGAAATAAAAGTAATTAAACATCAGACCCAGGAACAACACTCCTTTCTTGCTACAAGTGCTATAGGTCATATAATCTGGACGTTCAGATCCCTGTTATTTCACAGATAACGAGTAGAAAACTGTTAGGGGGGCATAATTAACTACATGCCTGCATAGGGTCAATGATGTATGTTCCTATAATTCCATTAATTGGGGTAATGGCTTGCTTTAAAATGACATAGTAGCATATAAATATTAATCTAGACACAGGGGCTTGAAATACTTCTCCGATTCAGGCACACAGGATTTTTTTTTCTGCCATGTTTGGCTGTCATACAACTATCAATAGGCTAGTGTATTTAAGCAAAATACGAAAGTTTAAAAAAATACAGCCACACACACCGGCTATTGCATCCAGACCAACCACATGAATGGAGAATCGTGTCATAGTGCAAAAAAAAAAAAAAAAAAAAACAATTTGAATTTCAAATGATTTTTTTTTCTACAAAATCAGGCGATGGCATTGAACTTGAGGTCTGTCCAACGTTATTGAAGAGGTCACTTTTGTGTGATCTACAATTTGCACATTAAAGTTTGTTTCCTAACTGTCCCTGACGTCACACTGGAAGTTCTCTAAAAAAAAAAAAAAAAAAAGGCTTAAAGACTTTTTGAGGCTGGCTGGCGAACATTGGCGTGTTAGAAAAATCTCTGATGGAGCCAGGAAGAACGAGAGGTATTTAATAGAGGTTTAAGACGAGACTGCCCATGTCGTTTTCTGGAGCTCCAAAATCAAACAAGTCTCAGGGCATGGTGTAGTCCTAATAAGAAGGGAGGAGATGGTGTTAATAGATTTCAATTTTTCTCTTTTAACTATTAAATATTCATCGTATTGATCAAAAGGGTTCAGAATTTTACAGATGCCTCTTTACAAGTCTTTGGGTTGTAATAGTTTTTTTTTTTTTTTTTTTTCCTGTGTTTTGCCACTGGTCTCTCTTTTCTGCTGTTTATTGATTTATGCGCTGAATCCGTGTCTAAAATGAGAAGCTAATAGATTTCATTGAATGGGCTCACTTTAATCCTAATTGAAGCTGATTGATCCTGAACGTTTCCGTCACCCAAATAAATGACATTTTCATAATTAGACCGGATTCTTTTAATCACACAAACTTCATTTATTTCCTACCTACGTTTCCTCTCAGTTAGAAGCGCCTGTTATTAACAACTAGGGGGACTGTATTGTATCTTACCAGCACTAATTTACAGCAAGTACCTTTTAGGAAATCTTACTTTGAAGGGCTACAAAGAACTGCTATAACAAGGCAATAAGGCAATCTACCTATCTTTATATATATATATATATATATATATATATATATATATACATATATATATATATATATATATATATACATATATATATATATATATATATATATATATATATTATTGTATATAAGTATAGTTATATATATATATATATATATATATATATATATATATATAATTTTTAAATATATATATATCTTTTTCATATATATATATATATATATATATATATATATATATATATATATATATATATATATATATATTTATTTTTTTATTTTTTTATTTATTTATATATACATACATACAGTATACACTTATTATCCTTATCCTTGCAGCACTTAAAAGTAAATTATCCATATATATATATATATATATATATATATATATATATATATATATATATATATATATATATATATATATATATATAGAGAGAGAGAGAGAGAGAGAGAGAGAGAGAGATGGATGGATAGATAGATAGATAGATAGATAGATAGATAGATAGATAGATAGATAGATAGATAGATAGATTTAATTTACTATTAAGTGCTTCAATAATCTAGTGATAACAATGTCAATAAAATCACACTGTATGCCATTATTTATATATAAAGTAAACAAAGTGTATATCTATCTATCTATCTATCTATCTATCTATCTATCTATCTATCTATCTATCTATCTATCTATCTATCTATTTATCTATCTATCTATCTATCTATCTATCTATCTACCTCAATATATAGAAATTAGGAATATATATATATATATATATATATATATATATATATATATATATATATATATATATTTAGCTCACAGATACACAAGCACATACATATTACAATTCAATCCGTCTATAATAAATGGAAATTGATGCAATCATTAATTAAACATATTATTTAGATTGTATTCTACAAAGTTTAAATAGTAATAGGATGATATACATATATATCATTTTTTTTTTGTTCAACACTAACATTATTAGACCAAAGCAACAAATACAAAGCGACCATTCTCTCTCTCTCTTTCTCACTCACTCTCTTTTTAATTGTAAAATGCTCATTTGAACTAGTTTAACATGTTCTAAAGTTTGAAGCTCGTCCCTGTTGCTTTGCAGCAGACAAGAAGATCTAATTGAAGCAATTGGTAACCAGGGACATGCAAAGACTGCGACACCATACAAGTTATTAGATGTAATTGGGCTAGGACGAGTTTTAATCATTCAGGAAGCTAACGTTTGTAAATGGGAGATACAGAGGAGGTTTATGATGTTTCATTTGTCCCAGTGCCATCTACTTTCCGAGGAATGTACAGCTCAGGGGAATATTATGTACAAGTTGTAAAAAAAAAAAAAAAAGAAATTTACACACATGCATAGAATTAGCAGCGGGAAGCCTGAAAAAAAAAGAAAGAAAGAAAAAAAAAAAAGAAAAACGAGAAGCAGCCTAGAAATGAGCTGTTATATACTGAGACAATTGTTAAGACCCCTATCAATGAAGTGCTGTATTTTTCCAACGCACAAGCGAGATTTACACAAGGGCTGGCGTTTACTAACAGTAATGCTATATGCCTATACTCATACTATATGCCTATACTCACATTATTCATTAGAGGGCTGACTTGATTTCCCCATATGCACTCCTCACGCCTTTTACTTGCAGCTCAAATCTTCTGCAAAGTTTTCTCTTCACAAATCTATAAAAATCAATGCCATAGCTCCCATTCTTAGACACAATCCAATATTAAAGTTTCAAAATAGCAAAATAGTTAAACAAAAAAATAAATAAAATAAAAATAAAACTATTTCCACGGACCAAGTCGAAGCTGGGCTTAAAGGGGGTACACTAATGAGATGTAGCAATAGGAAATACTTTGTCACTATAGGCAGTGTACATTTCCTTAGTTTTATTAACAGTGTTCAGCAAGCCATATATCACATCACATAAAGCAAGCCTTGGCCAGCCAGGGGAAACGAATAGACTGTTTGAGGTAGGCAGAGAAATGAACGATCATTTAACACACACACACACACACACACACACACACTTTGGGACTTAAAAAAAGTAATATATGCGTCTATTTAAAAAACAAAAAACAAAAAAAAAAACTACTTGATTAACCTAAATGTAACTACTCTGTTTAGGTTTTAAAACAAATCACACTATTTAATAACATTCGCTTTACCTGCAAAAAAAAAAAAAAGTCTGTGACAATAATACAAAAGGATACAAAAGGATACAAAAGGGCAAATATTTTAGAAAGAAGTAACAAAGAGGATAAGTCATTTGGAATTATGTCCAAATGGGCAAAGCTAAGTAGCTTTTGCAGGCGATTAAACGAGTATCAATCTTTTTTTTTTTTTACTTTTTTTTTTTTAATTTTAAATGCTAGTATGTAAGTGGAGGTTGATGGGCGTTCATGGAGCAATCCGTTCTTCTGGCTTGTTCATCAGTGGTTATGGGTGATGGAGATTGGGAAGGAGTACCCTGGCTGCTTATTCTGGCCATTTTAAGCCAGTGCTTAGCTTTTTAGCCCCAGGCAAGGCTCAAAGCTAAGATCCGCTTGGACATAGCTGGGCAAAAGCAGCCTCCCACCTTGCTGCAAAGGATTGCACCTCTTGCACTATTTGACATCCAAATCAGGAGTGGGCAGTGGTCCTAATTAGTCTGACTTCTCTATATAATGCTTATATTGCAGTCTGCCCAGGCTTGTACGTTCCCCACCTGACAGCTTACAAGCCATGGAGATACAATTATATACAACCTTACCACTGTGCATTAAAACAGACCCGATATAATTCTAGTATAGACAAAGGTCTGATAAATTCTATATGTCTTTCAAAATGATCTCCAATTGTGTGAAACAACTCAAGTTGTTTTATTATGTAGACATACTTACAATTCTTAAGTTGTAAAATACGATAAATATAAAAAAAAAAATAAAAAAAAAATATGACAAATATTTATTTTAGATGATAGAACTTTTACTCTATTTAATACCCCGGTAAAGTTAGCAGCTGCAGTTATTTTTATTGTTAAATATAAATGTAGAGATTTTCCTTTTTTTTTATTATTCGTGTTTATATATCACTTTAAATGTAATTTTCACTGTTTTATTGGAGGTTCAAAGCAGGCAAAATAAGTGAATAGTCCTTAAACTTCATGTGTAGCTTGAGTTTCATTTATGTATATATTTCACACACAATAATACAAAACGTGGGCCGTTTGGAATAAATATAGAAGGCACAGATAAATGCCCCAGCATTACCCCCACTTAGTGTTATTTTGTACATGTCATTGTATGTTCTGACCTTCTATCATGGAGCTGTAGACATCAAAGTGTCCTGATGACAGCCCATCCTTTCACTATTGGGCACGTCCTGTCTCCTGTCAAAGTGGAATTAGACAGAGTCTAGGACAACCCATCAGATGCCACATATTTTATACATAGGCTCTGATCAACATTTCAATGAACCAGCCGTCCTTTCCCCTCCATGGGAGAACTACTTCTAAATCTAAACAACACCCAATCGTCACAAATGCATTTGTGCCTTGTGGAAAAAAAATACATATGTAACCTAGTGTGCCAGCTATATTCTAAACATTATACAGAAGAAAAATAAAAAAAATAAATGTACAAATTTACACTATGGATATTAATATTATTACTATTATTATTGTTGTTGTTGTAATTTTGTCTGCTCTTGTAAATTATATCTGCTTAATCTACAAGTCTGAACACTAACTGATAAATTATTGGCATTTAAATTAAGCCACACCCATCCATACAGCAAGTGCCAGATTAAATGCCAGTGATAGTTTTTTTTTTTCTTGGGATGAGCAAGGGCTCTGGTAATATGAAGGGAACTTGATTCCATTAAGTAATTTATTCAGGTAAATTATTCTACACCTGCTTGACAATTGTTTGCCTTAATATAATTTTGTGTTCTCAAAGCTTCCCAGTGAATAGGGGACTATTTGCACATTTGCATGTGTTAAGACACACAAGTTTATGAATGTATTTAAATCTTTGTGATGCAATAAAGTGTAGGTCTGGTCATATATTTTTTATATCTAAGCATGCCATTCAGAATTCGGAGGTAACATGCATTAAAATGTGTAAATTATTGTGCATTACCAAAACACACTATTGTGAATATAGCCTTAAAATAGCCAGATATTCTGCTGTAGGGATAATGGTATTCCACATATCATTTAGTTCTGTAGTGATAACAGTTTGCAGCATTTAATAGCAAGCACAGTATATTGGGAAAAGGGCAGTATATTTAAAAACTATTTCAGTAATTGATTTATGATGGTGGATCTGTTTTTTTTTTTTTTCATATCCTTTTGTGAAACTGGAAATTAAATTGTCCCATTAGGTGTCATGTTTTAGCCATTTTTCTGTGTTGTAAAATATCTTTCCTGCATTAGGAATTCTGGTATATCCTGTAACCTCAAACAGATAGAACATGAGGCAGAGGGGATGAGGCCCCTTCACAATGTTGGCATGAGGTGGGCAGCTCTGATATAAGATATTTGGTACACAAGGGGGGAGGACAATGAATAATAGACAATTACTACTGAGTTAGTTGGCTTAGCTACCATTACATTTTGATTTAGGTGATGTAACTTGCCCCAAGGTCAAGCTATGTATAGGCACCTCTATTTATTTATTTTGTGCATAGTTACTCATATATAGGAGGCAAAATTTGGCAGCAGTTTGCCGAAAAGATCTTTTTCACACACACACACACATATATATATATATATATATATATATATATATATATATATAGATACATCTATATATATATATATATATATATATATATATATATATATATATATATATATATATATATATCTTTCAAACCATCAGATGTTCACAATTTTAAATTTTTTAATTGTATTTACGACTAAAACCAATGTAGACTATTTCCAAAGTGTCATTTTTTGGTTCCATTCAATGGCGGTTTTCTGACCAATCTCTTCTACAGTTATCACAGATTCATATGTAGAACCAATCATGAGCTTATGTAAGCATCTAAAGGTTTTTTTTTCAGAATTATTACAAAGCTACAGGATTTCTCATGATAGACCTATATTTGACCCCTTATTTACTTGCATAGTGCATAGCTAACCTTTAGGAAAAGAAAGGTTACTTGTAGTCTAATTTTACTGCACACTTACTGGGGGACAGTGTATGAGATCGAGAAATTTACAGGAAACCAGCTAGTGACCTTTCACTACTCCAAAACTAAGTTGAAGAGTCAAACACACATAAATAAGATAAAGTTCAACTGGGGTTGTGGGGGTAAAAAACTATTACAAATTTGCTTGGCTTAACTACAACAGTAGTAACCCAATCTGATCATTGAAATTATATAAAAAGGTGCTTTTCTAGGTAATTTCAGAAGTGACACATACATTTGATCAAGTGGTAATAGGCCTGTTTCGACCAGCAGAAAGAAATTGGCCAGAGGTTCCGCTGAGGCTGTCCCTGTTCTTTCTATTGCAAAACTGTCCTGCCATTGATCAATTCTATGTGAAGACAAAGTAGTATAATAACTGGCCAGTGGCAGGGGATTTTAATTGGTTTAAATGTACTAGAGACACAAGGAATGAACAAGTTTCAAGTTTTCAAAATTTAAAGCGGAACTTCAGTCATTTTTTAAACTTTTCATCTGGTAAATCTTATGCCCTTGTTATAAATTTGGATAGTAAAACATTTTTTTCTGGTAAAAAGCCTAGGCTTGGACATCATGCACAACTCTCTCTCTCTCGCTCTTCTGAGAGTTTGCTAGGAAGGGAGGGGGGGGGGGGGGTGAGTCATAAGGGGGCCAATGAGAGCTGCAGGGCTGGAGGTGTGCCTCGGTGTAAATCCAGGAAGTGAACAGGCAGCAAAGTCAGCTGCCCACAGTTAAAATGGTTGTAATCAGACTTAGTGGAGGGAAATGTCTACAGCATATTTGGCAAGTACAGAATCACAGTATATATAAAATAATATGCAAAGTGGTTTGAGGGAAACTTCAGAATGGCAAAGATGTTTTTATTACAAATTATGTGAGCAGACTGCAGTTCCTCTTTAAGAGCATTAAACCAAATATATCGTTTAGCTTGTAAAATTAGGCCAAAATGTAGGCCACAGGCAGATGTTTTTATTCAAAAATGAAGACAATACAGGACTATAAAAACTGTCCAGCAGCAATCATGTCTAACCAGTGTGTGCCTAAATGTTATGTTTTTCTATAGGGATAGGTGGGTGTGATAAATGTGAGTGATATAATTTGAGGTGGTTTAGGTACACACTGGTTTTGCACTTAGTTTTTCTTTTAAACAATGCAGCGGTGTGCTGGAAACAATAGGCAGCTTCAAGAACAGATGACTGCAAAAAGTGAATGCTGAACTTTGACTCCAAACTTAAACCAAAAGGCATTATCAACATATAATACGTTTTTATGCATGGGACAAAAGATAAAAGTGTATGCTGCCCTAAAATAAATCATAAATTAAAGTAAATTAAATTAAAATAAAAAAAAAAGCCCACAATAATAAAAAGAAAAACAAATGCAGGCAAATAGGGTGAGTGCTTAACCACTTGATTTCCGGAAGGTTTCATGACCAGACCATTTTTTGCTATTCAGCACTGTCCTACTTTTACTTTAACACAAATAGAGCTTTCTTTTGGTGGTATTTGATCACCACTGAGTTTTTTATTTTTAATTATATAAACAAAAAAAAACCAAAATTTAGAAAAACAAAACAAAACAGTATTTTCTACTTTCTGTCATTTATAAAGAAATCAAATTTCTTTATACATTTAGCCCAAAATGTATTCTGCTACTTGTCGCAAGTGCTGGTAGTGATCAGGGGTGGTCTTGCTAACACTGTTTTTGGGGACAATATACTATTAGGGACACTAGTAGTATAGTTCTGACTGTGATCAGGATACGGAAACCAGACAGACACTATACTAATAATGGCAGTGATCAGCAATTTATAGTATGACTGTGATAGTGTGAGGGGCAATCAGGGACTGGCGCTAACTGACACTGGCTGGAAGGGACGCTAACTCTCTCTAACTGACACTATCAGACGTCGCTAGTGACACTAATACTGTGATCAATAATAATACTGTACACTGACACTGTACTAATAGCACTGGCTGGGTGACAGGAGTGATCAGGAGGGCAATCAATGGGTTAACTGTGTGCTTAACATGAGTATGTGTGCTGATTTTACTCACTTACAGACTAGATGGCTTTTCTTCCTGATTTCAGCTGTAACGGTAAGTGAAATTAGGGAGAAAAAAAAAACAGCCAGCTCTGTGTTGTGTTTAATAACACACACAGATCTGTGCTGTAATTGGCCACCACAATCAGCACAAGAGGCAGTGGATGTGTGTGTGTGTGTGTGTGTGGACGTCTGTAAACATGGAACGCAGCGGTGCCCGTGGGAACCAACAACCGGCAGTGAAATTACTACTAGCGGGTCAGCAATTGGGTAGAGCAGTGTTTCTCAACTCCAGTCCTCAAGGCGCCCCAACAGGTCATGTTTTCAGGCTTTCCATTATTTTGCACAGGTGATTTAATCAGTTTCACTGCCTTAGTAATTACCACAGCCATTTAATTTGAGGGAAATTCTAAAAACATGACCTGATGGTGCGCCTTGAGGACTGGAGTTGAGAAACACTGGGTTAGAGAGCTAGCAATTAAACATGATACTGCCCAGATAGTGCTATTGATCCAGATGGTAGTCTGAATAAGCCTTTTTGGGTAAAAGAAGAACCAGGAATATAGTGGTGGTGGGGGTGGGGGACAAGAACCCATCACTGCAATTCATAGAAATAAAGTGCAGGTATCTAGCTTCTCCCTATTCAATTGGTCTTCTATCCCTCTCCTCTCCCTACAGCAGCTTCCAAAACACTAACACTGCTGTCCATGGTTTAAAGGTCGTGCAAAAAAAAAATGTTCTGGTGAATTTAGATAGAAAATTGCGTATTTTGTCCTCTGTGAGAGGTGGCCAACCCATCTTAACACACCGCTCAAAAACTTATGTCTGGATCAGGGCCCCTCTACTCATGGGGTCTCTGAGGCCTATACATTGATAGTACTCTTTCCTGAGGGATTCATCCCTGGATTTCTCCAGAATTGGGAAAGGGACCTGGGCCTCACACTTTCCATTGAAAAGTGGGATCATGTCCTCTTTTTTGCTCAAATCTCCTCAGTGGGCAGTAAAATACCAAGAGCTGAGCTATAAGGTCCTTATGCATTGGTATAAGGTCCCATCTCTCTTGAAGAAAATTTACCCTGTTGCGGTGAACACCTGTTGGCATTGCAGGAAGGCCAAGGGTACCATGTTGCATATTTTCTGGTCTTACCGAAAACTGTAGGGGTTTTTGTCCAAGGTGCAATGCACCATAAAGCATCTCACTGACGATTACTTGGGCTCTAACCCAGCCAGATGTCTTCTCCTTTTCTTGGATCTCTTAAAATGTAAATACAAAAAATAATTGTTGGTCCACCTTCTAAATGCAGCTAAGGCCTGCATTCCAGCTCTGTGGAATCCCCCCTACGATCTCACTGTGGTTCACCAAAGTAGATGATATTTACACCATAGAGAGTATTACCGCAACCTTGTGAGGTAAAGAGGACAAATTTAACAAAAATTGTTCTATTGGTTCCTTTTCATATGCTTTAGTAATATGACTTTGTACTAGTCCCCCTTTTATGTTCCCCTTACCCCCCCCCCCCCTCCATTTTTCTAATTTTTCCTTCTTGTGTTTCCTTTCTTTATATATTTGTTTTGTTACTTGTTTCCTGTTTAAGAAAAATTATGTACAGTCAGGATTGTAGAGACTCAAGTGTCTATTTTAACGGGTGTTTCATGAAATGGAACATGACTTCTGTGCCTTGTGTGCTCACACTTGATATGGCTTATTTTGCCAGCTATACCACTTGGTATGCAATGGCTAATATTTCTGCAATGTCTGTCTGTACAAAAATTATTAAAAAAAAAAGTCAGAATTTTGTTTCCCTGCAAAATAAAGGTCATGACAAATCTGAATCTCACTCCATCTTTAGAATATGCTGGGCTATGGAAGTTATGGGAATTGTTAATAACCAGCACATACACATACGCGCATACAGAGGTTGGACTGGATGCTTTTTCAACGTTTTAACCTATGTAACTATCTTTAAATCTCAACTTCTGGGTATACAACTGTGTAAATGCAAGAGGAATGTCTATTCTTACCTGAATCTTAAGCCCTGTACACACAATCAGACTTTCCAATGGGAAATGTTGACTTTCCCACCGTGTGCATGTTCCATCGGACAATTGTTGTCTGACTTTCCACTAACAAATGTTAGCTAGCATGTTTTCAAATTTTACACCATCAAATGTGTGTTGTCAGATTTTCCGATCGTGTGTACACATGTCCCTGGGAAAAAAGTCCAAAGTACGAACACGCATGCACGGAAGCAAGGATGAGCCACAAGCGGTTGGTCTTGTAAACTAGCGTTCGTAATGGAGAATTAACATTTGTGACGTGGCAAATTATGAAATCTCCAAATGCAGTGCACAATTATCTTAGTCTTTAATGGGATAATAATGAAGCTGCTTTGAGGGTGATACTGATAGAGTTATTGCAAACAAATTTTCAAAGGCTTTTTTTTCTAGTGATATCAAGAATAATATTATTATGCTTTTTTTATATTTGGAACCATTACCAAAACACCATTATCCCCTAGATTTTCAGATCAAAGATACAACTATGTTGGTGTCCCTTGTCAATTTTACATTGTATTTTTTAAAATATAACTGCCCACTCCCAAACTGTAATTTGAAGAAAAACACATAGCCAAGTATTATTCTACAAATTTTTTTTATTGTGCATTAAAAAAAGAAAAAAATCTGAAAATTAGACATTCTATCTGCCAATAGAACTTAACCAAAAAGTATATTCTATGCATCCAAAAACATAGAAAATATACCAAATCAAATCATTAGTCAACAAAAAAATAATGTCAAAGCAATAACTCCAAGGTCAATTATAAATAACACATTTTCTTCTCCGATTCCACAACATGTCTGGTTGACGAACTGCCGTTCAGAAACAAGCTGAAAAGTGCTAAATGAAAAAGCACAAATCAACTCTCACCAAACTTCTACTAGCAGAAGGAGCCCAAAGGGTGACACTAAGGATCTGAAAATACACGTAGTATGTCTAATAAGTCACTACATTCTTAATTGTTGGCCAACATTTGTGTGACCGTCTGTATGCAAGACAAGTTTGAGACAACGCCCTTCGGACAAAAGTCTACGGTTTTGTTGTCGGAAAGTCCAATTGTGTGTGCAAGGCATAAGTGGGATTTGTGAATTTCTTTGTACAGAAATTAAGTGGAAAACTTTGCCCAAATGCTGGAGCTTCCTCTAATAAAGACTGGTCACTGCTTCTCTCTCTTCACATGCAACAGGACTTTTTTTGTATGAGCCTCCCTAGTTTTCTGCAGGTGGCCTGAAGTTTGTGGGCCTGCTGGATATCTTGCTAAGTCCTACTCTTTGCACAGACTATTGTGCAGCGCTGTTATGAGTTCACAACTATTTTTTAAAGGTAATAACTAGATTTGCAAAAGCATTTAGTGCAAAGTCAATTGATATCCTTTGTGGATGTTATGTAATGTATATACATTAAATTGTGCCCGAAGTTCATTAAGCAACCTTCATTTTGCCTGAACTCTGTGTGATGCAAGTATATGACTACAATAGTCTAAGACTCTAAACAATACACAATTTCATGTGTGTGTTTTATTTAATAAGAATTAACAAGTATGGTTTCTCTCTGCAATATGATGTTTGCATAGCAAAATTCAGCAGAAAACACTACTGGAACTGGTCTGTCTACAGAATCCTCTGCTTCCTGTTTAGGACAATTTGAATGGCACCTTTCTATGTCCTAATGAAAGAACAGGCACACCCTAGTGACTTTAAACATTACTGTACCTTCCTTCACCAGCCGTCTTACTTCTGCACTATGCAAAAAGCTAAGCATGTTCATTAGCCACTGAAATGGCCTGTGATTAAATGAGAATTATTGAAAGCAATAAAATGTTTTTTTACTGCTTGAAAACTAGTTAAAACAGAAGGGAGCAGTCGTTCTTTCACAGAGGGGGTGATACTCAGAGAAGTTTACTGCTTAGGAGAAAATACTTATCAGTTCAGTTGGAGTGAACTGTTCAGTCTACCCTCATTATCACCACAGCACAGGCAACGGGGCATATAGCGTGCGCTGAAGAGGTGGTTTTATATACTGGTGATTATAGTGGGGATTAGACTCCACTGGATTTGAAGCTGTCTGCCTTTATAGTGTACAATAAGTGCAAGTTTTATTGAGCCATCTAATAACCCTTCTAGGTACTAGAGAATATAGGTTCATGATCACATAAAAAATGATTGAAAAGGACTTCGTATACATTTCTCACAAGGCTTTAAAATTCCAGTTCGCTTACAGCATGCTCAGTGCAAGAGAATGATTTACTGTATGCTTAGTGTCACTTTTGTTGAAGTTACCTTAAAGAAAAAAATGATAATTTAAGGCAAGATTGTGCTGCGTTCACTTCAGTCATCCAATCATGTACAAAGAGAAATTAAAAAACACATGATCTTTTTACTTGTAAGTGATTGGATCAATCAAGTGCACACAATTTCTTCACTTTATTTATCTTGCTAAAAGAACAGTTTCTGCTCCTTTACGAAATTAAACTGTTAGATGCAGCAAGCACAACTAGGGTAAAGTCCAAATTCCTTTTATGCATACCCATTCTGGGTTAGGGACGCTGGAGGGATTAAACTAGGGAATCAGCACACTAGTCAGGTAACTAGCGGTATCATGAAATTATGAAACCAGGCCTCTTATTTTTCTAATGGCAGGTTTTTTTTACTGAACATTGCAAAACAAATGCACAGACAAATAAATAAACGTATATTAACAATTTAAGCTATTTTTCTAGAATACCACTAACATTCTTATTGTATACAACAAAGCACAGTGCAAATAGTACTAATTTTTACAACAAACGACTAAAGTGCAAACAAGGTGCATTCACCATAACAAATAAATTAAAATATAAATCAATCACTTTGTGAGTTTCAAACCAAATAAATCAAAAAAGTCCAATGCCATATAAGCTAGAAAACAGGTAGCTAGTGAAAGTCAAAGATAGACCAGAAAAGCCCCCACTTTCTTCCAAGGTGCTCCTGTGCAAGAGTTGCTAAAGTGCTGTAGTGCTCCAAAATATCACGCAGTGAACTGTGTTCCACACACCCCCTTGTACTTTTACTCACCAGATGGTATGGACCCCTTAGCAACACTGCATGTGGTTCTATTAAGCCTATACTGATGAGCAGGAAGATGCATCCTATGTTGTCACCACTCATATATGAAGGAAAGAGAATCCATATAGTGTAGTAGGTTCTTGTTTATTATATAAAAGGTAAAAATCACACTTACAGTGTTCCAGAGATTGTTTGCTTTGTACATAATTAAAATTACACCAGGAAAGTAGAAGAAAGACATACGGAAGGTTTGAAAATGCTGTAAAGAAACAAAGAAGTTGTATTATGACTAGCGGATAAAGGAGGGGGGCTGGTAATCCTATATGGTATATGGTAGAAGACAGAGACATATATGAGAAATTAAATGAGAAACCTACTAATAAATATAAGGCAATATTAAAGAAATTTGTAAAAAAGAGGGAAGATCTAATCAATAATAAAGAGTCAAGGCATTTAGTACCTGATGCTCCAAGGATGCTGGTTATATATCAAATACCCCAAATTCATAAACCCCCCGGTAGACCAATTATAAGCAGCATTGATTCTCTTTTTAGTAGACTGGGCGAATATTTGGACAGCTATTTCCATCCATTGTCCTAGCAATTTCCAGCATATCTAAGAGATAGCAAGGAGCTTACCAATCTGTTAAAAAATGTAGAAGTAGAAGATGATTGTATTTTGGCGAGTGTTGACGTAAACTGGCTATATACAAACGTTAAGAAAGTTATGCCTTAAAGGCAGTAGCGTGGGCCTTACAAAGAACGGACCTAAAAAGAAAGCAGAAAGAATTTTTGGTAAAGGCATTAGATCTAGCTATGAGTGATATTTTATTCTGGCATGATGGAAATCATTATAGGCAAAAGAAGGGAGTTGCCATGTGGGCCAAATATGCACCCTTAGTGGCTAACATCTTTATGAGCAAGTGGGAAAATGAGGCCATATATGGGAGGCCCAGACCCAAATTCAAATTGTACAAGAGGTATATCAATGATATCATTGTATGATCCCAGATGGCTAAGTGGGGTACCAAAAAGCCAGATGATGAGGATTAGGAGAAATTGTGACAATGAAGCAGATTATGACAGCCAGACAGCAATTATTATAGAGCAATTGCAAGAAAAAGGCTATAGGCCCAAGGAACTAGCTAAAACAAAAGAAGCAGTCCTAAAATTGAAGAGCTAAGATGTTGGAAAATAAAGAAAAAAAGGGTCAATAACTTTGGATTGGCCTTTACGACCAGTTTTTGTAGACAATATAAACAAGTGTAAAAAATAGTACAAAAACATTGGCCAATACTTCTGAAAGATGAAACGTTAAGTAAAATACTACCAACAAAACCTCAATTTAGTTATACAAGCCCCCCCCCCCCCCCCACACTTTGAGATATAAGCTGGCAAAAATGTAGTTAACCCCCTACAAAAACATTCCATTTTTGGACCAGGTGGGTTTCTTCACCTGTGGGAGATGTGTAGCATGCTAGACAGTAAAGAATAGAAAAAGGAAAACTACTCATTTGGAGTCTCATGTAAAAGGGAAAACATTCAAGATAGATAAGTTCATCACTTGTGAGAGTACTCATGTAACATATCTCCTGGGAAGTCATTGCAAGCTTCAGTATGTGGAGAGAACCACTATAAAAAGCATAGTCTATCCAAGCAATAGAGATAGTTCATAACAAAGACTCCACATCACTGAAGTTTTGCAGAATAGATAGAGTAGTGCCAAACTGGAGGGGAAGCAATTTAAAAAAGGGTAATTCCCAAAATGAAACCCCAATATAAAAGATAGCATACATTTTTAAATAGACATACATTCTTAAATAGATATGGCTGAGCATGTGGGAGCAGGAAGCGAGCAGTCATAGTATGGCTTTGAAGCCTAAGTACACCCATCAAGATATGACATATTCATCACATGAGCAGAACAAGTCCACGCATGACTATTTCGTCAAATAAGAAACTGAGAATTTTTGCCTTTGATAACGCCCTGTGGGAGGGTGCGAAAGGTGTCAATGTAGATTCCTTAGTGACATCACGTTCAGTGAGCGGTGGAACAAACACGAGGTCGCAATAACCAAGCAAGTTCCTGGAGTGAGCCGACTTCCTTGCTATAAGGATTTATGTACGAAGCGAAAAATCTCTGGAACACTGTAGGTGTGATTTTAACCTTTTATATAATGAACAAGAACCTTCTACACTATATGGATTCTCTTTCCTTCATGTATGAGTAGTGACTACATCGGAAGATACAGAGGAAGATACATCTCTCTGCTCACCAGTATAAGCTTGATAGACTCACATGCAATATTGCACGTTTGTGCATTCTTATTTGCAGATTTCAGATAAAGACAAATGGAGTGAACTTTATAATTTTGTATTGTTGCTATGTTTTCTACATAGCATATGTAGCTCAATAAATGTTTAATTTGCCATAAATTACTTATTTAGAAGTTTTCAAACACAAATTAAGTAAAGAATTTTAAATCAGTAACTTGCTGTTAAGTGATCTTGTTTCAACATATTTGTAAATGTATCTGTATAATAAACCTTAGTGTAAAATGATTTTAGTTGTAGGATTAAGTTGATTCAACATGTTATACATGGTAGGGGAATAACAAAATGAAATTTCACGCACACTGTGATACTAAGCCGCAAGCATAAAAGTGCAAAAGATAACACCTAAATATATGACAAAAAGAATGCTGTGCTACAATAATACCAATATAATGTAAAAATAATTCTCAGATATAAAATGATTAACAAAAATACAAATCATACAAATCAAAATCACACACAAAAAAAAAGCAAATGAAAAACAAAATAATAAACACTGTCCACCTATATGTGCAAGCTGTCAAAAGTTTATGTGACCAGCATTGTTACAATCTCTTATCACACAAATGTCCTTTATTCTGCCTTGTAATAGTTCACTTACTGCTAGAGTGTGATTTTTTCCAACTTAAAGATCTACTCCATATACCCATTTACAATCAAGGGTATATCTGATACTGATATTGGGACTTATATGAGCAAATGTATATATAGAACAAGGACTTCCTTTTGAAAAAACAAATTTTCCCTTAAGGTGGTCATGACAACTTTCTAGACAGACCAATCAGGACCAAAACCTCCAACCACTCTGGCATCTAGGACTAAGCAGAGAGGCTGCAGCTGACAATGATAACAAAAAAGACAAACATAAAGAATTTTTATTCTGATTTTTCTCCAGGGCAAGGCAGCAACTTTCTTTTATAGCTTTGTTTTTCAGGGTGTGGTAGAACCAGCATAGAATTAGCACCATCTGACAAAAAAAAGGAATTCAACATTTATAAATACAAAGTCATAATTCTTTTGTATATTTTTCCAGAGCCAAAAAACATTTTATGAAAAGTTGCAGGCATCTATCAACAGACAGTAAAAGTTGGAGATATAATCTGGCAGATGGGACAATGATATGATACCATAGCTTGCTTATAAATAACATTTGTTAACAGATCTTTGCCTGGCCTGCCAAGCTATAACTGATCCTTTACATGCAAGTATTCCCCAAAAGTGGGCAAGACACATGGCAACTGCCAATATGAAAGGAGATGCATGGGGTGGGTGGGGTGGGGTGCCTTTACAATCTCTGGGAGGCCCCAGGGGGATGTCTTGGTTCTGAAGGACAGCCTGGGGGCAATGTTGTAAAGTGAAAAGATCAATTACTGAAGTGAATCTTAACTCACCAAACTGTGGAACATGAATGGTCCTTCTAGGTTGTCACCCTGATGTTTGGTGACTTGTCATTTGAAGTCCAATACTAACTTCATAAAAACACAAACACAAATTGTTTTATAGTGTGTAAGGTGTCTTTAAAAGTTTTTCTATCTTCAATTTTATAAAAGCAGCCTCTTATTAGAGGAAAAAGTGTCCTCCAATAAGGAGAAAGGTCATCAAGTAGTCAAAAAAAGGTTCAGCATTCTGCAGTCGGGGAAGAAGCAACTTATGCTTGTCTGTAGGGAAAAAAATCGTTCAAAAAAAAAGAGAGAAAGAAAGAGAAAGAGAAAGAAAAAAATAAACGTTGGGGAGAAGCTAGAGCAGGGGTCTCTAAACTTTCTAAACAAAGGGCCAATTTACTGTCCTTCAAACTTTAGGGGGACTGCACTGTGGCAAGTGGGAGAAGAAAATGCCCTGGCATCAGTGGGAGTTTATGTTTATGCTTCATTGTTTATGCTTCAGGATTGGTATTAGAGGAGAAATAGTGCCCCATTGTTAGTATCAATGGGAAGAGTAGTGCCCCATTACTGTTGTCAATGGCATATTAGTGCCCCATCATTGGTGTCAGTGGGAGGAATAGTGCCCCATTATGTTAGTGGGGGGAATAGTGTCCCATTGTTGGTATCAATGGAAGGAATAATGCCCCATCAATGGTATCAATTGCAGATTAGTGCCCCATCATTGGTATCAATGGAAGAAATAGTGTCCGATCGTTAGTATCAATGGAAGGAATAGTGCCCCATCATTGGCGTCAATGTTAGATTAGTGCCCCATCATTGGTGTTAATGGGAGGAATAGTTTCCCATTGTTGGTGTCAGTAGCATGAACTATGTCAGCAACAGTGTGGTGAATAATCCCCCAAGGACAGATAAAAACAACCAAAGGCCCACAGTTTGGAGACCACTGAGCTAGAGAGAAAGAGAGATATGGTGTTTCTCTGTGCTGGGTTTGATTTTTGGGAGGTTTATTGAATCCAGTTTGAAATCAGACAAAAACTTTTTTGCAGTATAGGGGTGAATCTTGATACCAACATCTGTCTCTTTTAAAGGGAAATAGACAATGTTTTGTAAAAAAAAAAGGGAACATTGAGCGGTGTACTGCCCTAAAGGACATTTAGCAAAGCAATAACAGTATTTATTTTTAGAAAGCAGAGACCCCAGAGAATAAGACAGAGGTAGTACCATTTTTTTGACACACAATATCTGTGCAAAGATTTATCAAGCAGAAACTCTCAGTGAAAAACATAGTAAGGTTTATTTTAGGGCACAAAGATGCAATATATTATTCAACTTTTTAAAAATAATATAAGATGAGGTTACACCAAATTAATATATACCCAACATGGTGAGCTTTGAAATTGCATGTGGTAGTAAAATTATAACAAATTTTGGTACCCTATATTTTCCATAGGTGAGGCTTTAAAATCTTTACATGCCATTGCTTTAGAGCTAATCCTGAATAACAAGTCTATAATTGATCTCACTCCAGCATAGGTGGTGATATGTCCTGTGTGCAGCACAAGCCAATTTGTTGTATAAAGACACCCCTGATGGTGTGTTTTTGTTAGTATGTGCCTGATATGGGGGTGGGGCAGGCTCATAAGTTTTTTGGGGGAGCTTAGGTATAACCTTATTGTTTGACACTTTTTTTTCACTAAAACTTTTTTATACCTCACATTAGAGACCAAAGATAGCTGAGGTTCAGCTGTAAAATCATGGTGTGGCATCTTTACAGTGCTCCAGAAACAAAATAGGCCAAACAAAGAATAATTTATCCTGCAGTAAACTTTAGAAATTTAGCAACTGAGGTCCAGCTGCAGAAACATTGTGTGGAACTTTTTACAGTGCCTGAGCACTGGAATAGGTCACAAACTTCTAGATTTACCCTCCAGTAAACATTAGAAATTTGGCAGCTAAGATGAGATGATAATTAAAAGTTTAGTCTGGAACATCAGCAGCAGGGGTTTTGGAGTCTTTGGTAATTAAATACTAATTCATTTTAATGAAAGAGAGCTGATCCACACTTTCAGGAGACAGGCATATTGCCTTTGCATAACAAAATCTGCTGCTGCATTGAACACCCTCTCAAATAAGACAAAATGGCTTCAGGGCAATCCAGAAGCTCCAGCGTATACTGTGCAAGCCCTGGCCAATGGTCCACCGTGGACACCCAATAGTCCATTTGATACTTTGGATGACAGTGGGGTATGACAAACACCAAAATGTGGAAATAAGGGATGTTGTATTGAACACAATGCCACTCAAAATTGTAAATCAGTAACAGAAACGGATTTAAATCTCTTTTCTGTGCTAGGGATATATTTGAGATGAAATACATAGCACATTTTTCAAAAAGCAGGAAAGGTTAGAGGGAATGAGGGCTATCATAAATGGATAGTCATGCAGGACAGTTTATTAATACACATCCTGATTTTTTTCTCTATCTACCAAAGACAACCTTTATATATATGTACTTGGAACTTGTAGTGCTAGCAGCTGAGCACTATACCCTCGATACTAGGCATGTGATAATGAACAAAAAGAGAGTGCAACTTATTATGTGACAAATCAACTCATATAGATGAATAGTGATAGATATAAATAAATAAAATAGTTAAAAAGTGTCCATAAAGAAAAGACCTACAGTATTCCATGCTGAGTGAAGAGGAATCCAAGGATAGCAAACGTAACACCAAGGTATAATCTTACTGGAGGCATACAGAAGGCCAGCAACCACCGTTATGCACGGTGGTCAAAAAATGCTTGAACAGTAGCCAGATCAATTCGCAATAGCTTGAATTTCAACTTTAGGTGACCCTAGACCAGTGATGGTGAACCTTGGCACCCCAGATGTTTTGGAACTACATTTCCCATGATGCTCTTACACTCTGCAATGTAGTGGAGCATCATGGTAAATGTAGTTCCAAAACATCTGGGGTGCCAAGGTTCACCTTCACTGCCCTAGACAGTAATTAGCAATGGACAGCAAATGAGTGCTCCAAGAATTCAAGCCAACAGATCCTCTCTTGTGTTCAAATATAAGCCGCTGACTTTAGCGGCGCATGCGCACAGGGGATTCTTGGCTGAAAGTCCGGCAAACGAAAAGAAAATAGAAATAGAATAGAAAAGAAATACAATATCGAGGCTCCGGCCATTCACAGCGCCGGAGCAGCTTCCCTGGAAGACATGTTCTCTCGGAGTGGATCGGGCGAAATGTCGGGGCCTAGTTCTAAGGTAAGTATTTCATAATGAGCTAGTATGTGGTGCATACTATCTCATTATGCCTTTTCCTTTGCAGGTCAGAAAAAAAAACATCAGCGGGTTTACTTCCGCTTTAAGCACTGTATTTCCATATGATATGACCAAATTCCCATATTTGCTTATTATGTTAAGGTGCTTTAAATAGACTTGTAGGTTTTTATTGAGATTTTTGTATGTGTGTGCTATATTATTTTGTTCTGTTTGTATGGTCTTATAACAGCACCATCTTCAATGTGATGCATAGTTAGGGTGTGCCCCCTATGTCTTTTTCTGTCTGTTTTATGGGTCCTGACCAGACCGCTTGGCATGGAGCACCCCATCATCCCCCACCAGTACTTCTAATCAGTGTCCACATGAGTTATAGGAGGAGTCCTTTTAGTTCTCCCATAAAGAGGAGGGTATTTTTCCCATTGTTGAAAAGTGGGATCTTTCATTCTATGAATAGTGTAGGACCCACTTAAAATGGGGTACTTTGATGCACTACTGGACTTAAGCACTGTATGGTCATATGGTGTGACCAAATCCCCATATTTGCTTATATCTTTATTATGTTCAGATGCTTTAAATAGCCTTGTAGGATTTTAAATGACATTTTTGTATGCGCACTATAATCTTTTTTTCACTCAGATGCTGCTCCCATCTAGCTCTCTGGTACAGAGTCATGTGTTTCCTCATACACATGGTACCAATAAAGCTGGCACAGTGCAGGCAGAGGCTGCAGGTCACAATGGTGCTATTTGACATACAATGAAAAAGAGCCACACTGCATAAACATCTTGACCAGTTCTGGGATAGCAGTGGCCTGTACCTGTAGGGCAGTGTCATCAGATGGATTAGCAAAGCTGCTCACTTCAGTCCTCTGCGAGCTGTCACTGTAAAAAAATCCTCCCTCACTGCTTTTCTGCCTCTCCTTTAGAACTTTCCTTCTCTCCCGTTCCTGGCACCCACAAATGTTCAGCCACCTTATCATCCACCCCTCCTCATTGCTGGAACCCACTTGGTAGAAATCTCCAGGTGCTGAAACATTACAAGCTTCTGCTGCTTCTTACCTGATGTCCTTTCCCTCTATGGTCCTGGCACTATCTTCCTCATCCTCAATATCTAAAACGAAGAATGCTTGCACATGACCAAATTGATCTTCCTGCAGGAAGTCAGTGATCGTGATATCAAATGATTCCAATGGCTCCTTGTTGCAAGTTTGTGGAGCTATGGTTAGATTAGCTATAGCAGAAGTTGGAGATTACTGGCTGCTCTGCACCTTGGAGGAAATAGAAGAGGAAGACTTTGTTAGCTATTCTATTACCCCTGCATGTGCTGTGGCTGCATAGCATAGCCACTCTGAGATGGAATATGCAGATATAACTTGCTTCTAGATGGTGTGACCTAACCACTGCTTTGCCCTGCAAAACCTTTTTGCTCCCTAATACCAGCACATGAAGAATTTTTGCCTCTTAATTTAGGCCTTCCTGACATTTGTTTTGTTAAGAGTTGCAATGAAGCATGACATACAGGAAAATAATTTCATACATGGATAATGTAGGTAATTTGTCTAAAACATTCATCTTCGCTGGATAAAATCACTAATATAAACCAGATTTACTATTTATGACTGTCTTACAAACAACAGCTAAGTATACAGATTGTTCCCAGAGGCAATCTGGCAAAACCAAAATATTCAATACAGCAATCACAAAATTACAAAACATTTTTAAAGAATAAAAAGTAGAAAATAAAATAGAAAACAATTCAGGCAACCGGGTAGGATCAAAAGTGGATTGAGCTGCCCTTGACAAAGATAGCTTTGTGCTTAACTAATCATTTTAAGTGGACTATATAACACGAGAGTGGGAAAGTAAAGAAAGGGTAATAATTAGTAAGAAAGGCAATGGTGGAAGGGTTTGCTTAAGGAAAGTAGAAAAATGGGGGACAAGCATGTAAAAACAATAAGGGGAGGAAGGCTCCCTGTGATGCTCGAGTCTCAGTTATTCCAAGCAGAAATTAATCTGTTTAAATCCATAGGATAAAGGAATTTAAAGAGTTGAATGTATTAGTCAGAATAGAGAATAGCATTCTAATGAAGCCACTGGTGATGGGATGCTTCCTCCTTACCCTTGGTCTCAGCCATAGCAGAAAGATCTTCCATCCATTTTTTGCATCCATGCAAATCATTACATCAGTGTAGGGGCCTCCTGGTGAGACCACATCACTGGAACACCAGTTTAAGCAGTATTCACCAAGGTACTTACCAAAGAGGTTTTATACGTTCGTTTTGGTATCGAATTGTGGTATAGGAAAAAGAAAGCAGGATCATAAGGGACAGTGAAATATATCACATTTTGTGTTATAGCGTCTAGTTTCCTCTGCCCAACAATATTTAATACAGTGATTTCCTACATTTAATGGCAGCTGTGGCAATAGAGAGAATAAACATGTGTTACTTTTTGATTCAAACTACTTTGTCACACAAGTATGCAATGATGTGCTGCAAACATAGGGTAGCTTTGCTTGTGTCAACAGCAAGTATATGCTATGAACCCCAGAATAAAAAAAGTTCCTAACAAAAGAAAATAAAATATACCCCCCCCCTTAAGAAAAAAGTACTGAAACGCTAAACCCCAATCTAATTTTTTATAACCTAGCATAAATGTAAAAGTAAAATTGGATAAACATAAACAAAAACTGCAAGCGGGACACCAGCTAAACAGCAACTACATTTGTTGCTGACACATACAAAAAATGTAGTCCTAAAAAGGACAGCTGAGTCTCTGAACTGTGAACATGGGGGGGGGGGGGGGGGTCAAAAGAATATGTAGTCCACCACACTGCAATCCACAGCAAAGTAGAGCAATAAAGCACAGTAACAAATTCCACCCTTTTATAGTGAGTAGGCTGGCAGAAAAAAATTCCCTCCTTATTGGTCCCCCTAAGGCAAATAACTATCTGACAGTTCATTGACCACGAAGTGCATTATGATTACAATTTTGACCTGGCAAACAGGAAACAACCAGTGTGAAACTGTGGCCACAGCAAGAAAATATGGAGAAATCTAAAGACATTGAACTTTTCTAGAAATGTGTAAGCGACCTCTCAGAAAGGAGCCTGGAGACTGAAGAGTGAATGCTGGTTTATCATGCGTATGGAATGTGTCTTCTGGAGGGGTTAAAGCTTTAGCACCTCCACTCAGAGAGCCCGTGAATGATGCATGTGAGCTTGAATGCACTGAGTTGTATAGTCCTGAACACTCCCAGTGCAGTTAAATGTCTTAGCTCTGATGTTAAAGCACCGTCCCTTGACATGGTCTGTGGCCTTAGCAGAAATTGTACTAAGGAATCTTTAATCAATGCTCTTTGAAAAAAAAAAAAACTTTACTATTACTGTATTTGAAAACTCTCAGCGGTCCCTATCTACTCCAATTCCAACACACACTGACAAGAAGCTAATAGGAAACCTGACTTTTATAGGGAGAGGTATGGCACATTGGAAAACCCACATCATTGGCTTTTCTGTGTCACGTCACCATTGTGCTATGGCAGAAAAATAACTTATTCATTTGTGTACAGCTAGAGTTTGAGTCAAACTCATGTTCAATGTGAACTCAAAGCTAATTTTTAATCTTTTGCTTTATCATTTTACAAACATTTTCTTTCTAAGGACTAGGGATGAGCCGAACACCCCCCGGTTCGGTTCGCACCAGAACTTTCGAACGGACCCCAAATTCATACGAACATTAGAACCCCATTGAAGTCTATGGGACTCGAACATTCAAAATTAAAAGTGCTAATTTTAACTGCTAATATGCAAGATACTGTCCTAAAAAGGGTTTGGGGACCTGGCTCCTACCCCAGGGGACATGGGTCAATGCCTAAAATGTTTTTAAAAATGGCCGTTTTGGCGGGAGCACTGATATTAGTGACGATTAAAGTGAAAAAAAGTGAAATATTCCTTTAAATATCATGCTTGGGGGGTGTCTATATTATGTCTGTGAAGTGCAACGTGTTTCCAGTGTTTAGAACAGTCCCTGCACAAAATGACATTTAACGGAAATAACATAATTTAAAACTGCTTGCGGTTTTAATGTTATATCTGGTTCCTGCAATATGGTTGAAAATCATTGAGAAAAATGGCATGGGTAGCCCTCCCTGCCCATTACCAGCCCTTTTGGGTCTTGTTCGGATATTAAGGGGAACCCCGTACCCATATTAAAAAAAAGGAAATACGTGTGGCCCCCAGGCCCTATATACTCAGAACAGCAGTATACAAGCGGTGCAAACAAGACAGGGACTGTGTAGATTTGTTGTGTTAAGTTGAATCTGTTTGTAATTTTCAACTGGTACATTTTTAAAGTGTAGCTCCAGTCAAAAAATCTATTTTTAAGCTTTTAAGAAAACATAGGGAAGGGTAATCACCCCTGTATAATTTGTTTTGCCGTCCATCTTTTTTCATCTCACTTGCTATTGTCTCCTTCCATTTGCAAGTAGGAGATGTTTGTAAGTTGGATGTTTGAAAGTAGGGGCCTGCCCTATATGCTCTGCAAAAATGGCGGAACAAGGTGTTGGTTTTGCCACAACATTGTAAGCCCTCAAAGTGACTCTTGGTGGGCGCTGGAGCGCCCTGCTGTGAACGATTATATCAAGAATTGTAATTATATGCCATCGTTGAACAGTGGTAGAAAAATTGACCTTTGGTGGTTGTGGTGCTGGTGCCACAACACTATAAGTCCTCACAGTTACTCTGGGTGGGCACAGGAACGGGCCCTCCTGTGAAATATTATATCAAGAATTGTAATTACATGCCCCTGTTAAACAGGGGCAGAAAAATTGGGCCTTAGGCACTGGTGCTGGTGCCACGACACTGCAACCTCTCCCATATACTCTAGTTTTAGTGCAGGAATGAGCCCTGCTGCAAAGCATTGCATCACAAATTGTAATTAAATGCCCCTGTTAAACAGGGGCAGAAAAATTGGGCTGGTGGCATCACCCAGAACCAAAAATGTTCTTCCAACATATCAGCGGAGGAGGAAGAGGATAGACAATCAACATAACAGGACAGTCACTCAGCATCAGCATAGGCAGTCTTGAAGGGATGTGATATTTCTAAAAAAATTATTCGGTTACATCAGCTTCAGGTGCTTGGTAGCCGTGGGTGATCTAAGACTGATTCATCTTGATGAAGGCCAGTCGATCAACTGAGTCAGTGGACAGGCGCACCCTGTGATCAGTAACAAAGCCACCAGCAGCACTGAAGGTGCGTTCCGAAAGAACGCTGGATGCAGGACAGGCCAGTAGCTAAACTGCATACTGTGCAAGCTCTGGCCAGTGATCCATCCTCAAGACCCAGTAAGCCAGAGGATTTTCGGTGGGAAAGGTGTCCAAGTCTGACCTTGCCCCTAGGTATTCCTGCACCATGTAAATCAGACGCTGGCAATGGTTGCTGGAACCGATCATACCCTGGGTCTGCGGACTAAAAAATTGTCTGAAAGCATCGGTCAGACGGCCACCTTCTCCACCGCTCCTTCTGACCGATGCCTCAGCAACATGTTGTCCAGGACCAGGAGTTTGTAACCTCCCAGTCTCTGGGAACGCGTTGCACAGACCTTTCTGCAAGGCCTCCCGGAGATGTCTCATCCTCTGCTCCCTCTGCGATGGCAAGATAAGGTCGGCAACCTTACCCTTGTACCATGGATCAAGGAGAGTGGCCAGCCAGTAATGATCCCTCTCCTTGATCTGAAGAATACGAGGATCCTTCCGCAGGCTTTGCAGGATCAGGGAGGCCATGCAGCATAGGTTAGCTGAGGCATTCGGTCCGGAGTCCTCTGGGTCACTAAGGACAACATGATCCGCAGCTACCTCCTCCCAGCCACGTACAAGTCCATGGGTTTCTTGGGACTGTAAATCATCCCTACAAGACTGCTGCTGCTGCTGATGCTGAGTGCCAGACTCCACCTCCATGCTGACACAATCATCCTCCTCCTCCTCGTCCTCCTCATCCTCTTCCTGTGTGATGGGTGGCACAGCAGGAACACTGTCTGGATAAAGGGGGCCTTGAGAGGCAAGGAAGTCCTCCTCTTCCTGCCTCTGTTCTGCCTCAAGTGCCCTGTCCATTATTCCATGCAGAGTATGCTCCAAGAGGAGGACAAGCGGTACAGTGTCACTGATGCATGCACTGTCACTGCTCACCATCCTTGTGGCCTCCTCAAACGGTGACAGGACAGTGCATGCATCCCTGATCATGCCCCACTGGCGTGGTGAGAAAAAACCGAGCTCCTCTGACCCTGTCCTGGTGCCGTAGTCGCACAGGTACTCATTGATGGCCCTCTGCTGCGTGTGCAGTTGCTGCAGCATGGCCAACGTTGAGTTCCACCTGGTGGGCATGTCACATATAAGGCGGTTCTTGGGCAGGTTCAACTCCTTTTGGAGCTCAGCCAGCCGAGCACAGGCATTAAATGATTGGCGGAAATGCACACAGACTTTCCTGGCCTGCTTCAGGACATCCTGTATGCCCGGGTACCTGCCCAAGAACCGCTGCACCACCAGGTTAAGGACGTGAGCCACTCAGGGCACATGGGTCAGTTGTTCCTGTCGGAGGGCGGAGAGGAGGTTGGTGCCATTGTCGCAAACCACCATTCCTGGCTTAAGCTGGCATGGCGTCAACCACCTCTCGGCCTGCCCCTGCAGAGCTGACAAAACATCCGCCCCAGTGTGGCTCCTGTCCCCCAAACAAACCAGTGCAAGCACGGCATGGCATCGTTTTGCCTGCGTAGCCCCTGGAACGCCTACGGAGCACCGCTGGTTCTGAGGACAGAGCACTGGAAGAGGCCATGAGGAAGAAGAGGAGGGGGTGGAGGAGAGAGGTGTGTCACAACCAATAGTAGCATTTTGGAGGTGTGGTGGCGGAACAACCTCCAACACTAATGCACCTTGTCCTGCATCCTTCCCAGCTGCCAGAAGAGTGACCCAATGGGCCGTGAAAGACAGGTAACGTCCCTGTCCATGCCTGCTGGACCATGAGTCAGCGGTAATATGCACCTTACCGCTGACCGCCCTGTCCAGCGAGGCAAGGACATTGCCTTCCACATGCCGGTAGAGAGCCGGAATCGCCTTCCGTTAGAAAAAGTGGCATTTGGGGACCTGCAACTGAGGAACCGTACATTGTACAAACTCACGGAAGGGGGCCAAGTCTACCAACTGAAAAGGCAGCAGTTGAAGTGCTAGCAATTTAGCCAAGCTAGCATTCAACCGCTGGGCATGTGGATGGCTGAGAGTGAACTTCTTCTGCCGGTCCAGCAGCTGGGGCAGGGATATTTGTCTGCTATAATCGGACGTGGGTGTACTGCTAGCAGAGTGCCCGGAAGCACTTGGCTGTGACACACCTAATTCTACACCTTCATTCCTCTCAGAGCAGGTTTCAGAGAGGACTGAAGGTCTAGTGGGGTTGGAGATCCCAGCTGATGAGGAGCAAGGAGAGGTCCGCTTTGTTCTTTGGTGTGGGTCTTTGAGGTACGCTTGCCAACGAGCTGCATGGCAGGTCAACATATGCCTGGTCAAGCATGTGGTGCCCAAGCAGCTGATGTTTTGGCCACGCAAGATATGCTTGAGACATATGTTGCAAATAGCAGCGGTGCGATCTGATGCACTCGTCTCAAAAAAGGGCCACACCAAAGAACTTTTAGAATAACGCGCAGAGGCAGCGCCCTGCACAGACGGAGCTCTGCGGTATGATTCAGTCGGTGTGATGCCCCTAAGCTGGCCCCTGGAGGGCATCCTGCCTCGTTGGACATGTGCCTCTTCCTCCTCCTCCTCCTCCTCTGTCCTATCAGGCATCCACGTGGAGTCAGTGCCCTCATCATCCCCTCCCTCTTCATCGCTGGAGCAAACCTGGCAGTATGCGGCAGCTTGTGGAACATGACTGCCAGATTGCTGTCCTTCTTGAGCATCCACTCTCTCTGCATTCACGCTACTGCCTTCCTCTAGCTGAGTATCACCATCAGAGACTACAAAACACTGAGCATCCTCCTGGAGCATGTACCCAACACTGTGCTCAAAGAGTTCAGGAGACTCCTCAGGAGGACGTGGTGGGTCTAGGGAAGGAGTCACTGTTGATGACATTGAGAGGAGGGAAGACGATGCGTTGGCAGCTGCTTTGCTAGTACCCAGAGCCTGGATGAGAGAGGATGAGGAGGATGAAGAGGGCTTGGTCATCCACTCTACCAAGTCATTGGCATGTTACGGCTCAACATGTCCAGCTGCCGAAAAGAAGGACAGGCGTGTCCCATGGCCACGTGCTGATGATGACAATGCACCTCGTCCATGACCAGCACTGTTTTCTCTAGACACAGAGCCTGCTTGCCCTCTTTTATCGGCTCACGCCTGTCTGCCTCTCCTTGCTGGCCTTCCAGACATGGTAATGGCCTGAAGGGAGTTGGGAAAACCAGCAATTGGGTAGTGTATATTGTGCTGGAGGCACACACAACATCCACTAACTCCTTCAGATGGCAGATGGCTTAATTAGAGAAGAGCTATGTAGGTGGATATAATGGTGTATACTGGGTTCAGGGCACGCAGACAGCACGCACAATCTCCTACAACTGACTGCAAGCTCTATTTAAAAAGAGCAAGATAGTTAGCTATATAGGTGGATATTTTTTTAATAGTTTTCTGCTACCAAACATACAAGAAAATCAAAACTTTTATAGAACAACATCAGTTAATATTCACATTACACTTATAACAAAATCATATCACTTGAAACCACAACATTTGTGGAACTACATAACTATACTTTACATATCTTGAATACACTCATCCCCAGAGGAGAAATCTATAAGTTTAGTCTCTCCCCTACTGCTAGGCCCTGGTGAGGACCTAGACTCTACCTCAGGTAGTGTGACCTTTTTCTTCTTTTTTTTACTATGCTTCTTTTTAACCATTACCCAGGTTACTTCACCTTCCTCATCCGATACCTTTTTAGGACGCTTTTAAGTGGCCTTTACTGACACCTCCATCTCCTCCTCCCCGGTCTGGCTCTCACCCGCTGAGGAATCAGACGAGGAGATGGCAACTAAGCGACCACCAGATCGATTCCACCGAGGAAGAGGAGGGGGATCAGAAACTGGGGGACAAGATCCCTGCGCCACACCCCCAGAAGGGAGAGATATGGGAGGCACCACTGACCCAACATCACTTGTAGAAGCCTGAACTATACTATCAGGAGCCCGGGCTACATTACCCGACGAACCCCTTTCTCTTTTTGTGGCACCTTACGTACCTTTTGAGCCTGGGGTTCCTCCTGCCCCCTGGCCCAAAAACGTCACCCTGCCCCTCCCTTCCAGATCTCTGCCCTGTTGGGGGCGGAGCAGCATTACCACCTGATCTACTGCCCGCTGCTGCCTCTCCCCTGTACGCCCTGGGGCATCTACTAAATGGATGCCCCATTTGACCACAGAGATTGCAGCAGATCAGACCACAAGTCTCCCCTGAGTGCCCAAATTTATTGCACTTGCTGCACCGCACCACCGTGCAGTCTGCGCTCAAGTGGGTTGAGCACCCACACCTAAAACAACGACGGGGCTGGCCTGGATAGAACACCAGGATCCTATCCCTTCCCAAGAAGGCACTACCTGGAACATGTGCAACTGTATTGCCAGCCCTTTTTAACTTGATCCTGGTGCTCCATGCCCCAGTCCACACCCCGCATTTGTCCAAACATTTATTTAGGGGACACTGAAATTGGCCATGTCTCCCCAACCAAGTCACAATGTCCTCTGGGGGCAGACTCTCATTTCTGACTAAAACTGTTCCATTTTTGATATCCTCCTGCCTACTCAAGGGAATCATGTGGAACCCCTTCCATGGATCGGTCCCCCTGATCAAGCCAAACAAAGTAATGAAAAGTTCCATGATTACCACATTCGTGAAACTTATGTCAAAATCAGGGGAACCCGATGGGTGGATCACTGCAAAAATTTCCCCCACCTTGATCCCCAATGATAGGATCATATCCACAACCTGGCCCCTTGTAGGGCATTGGCCACTCCCCTCCCACCTTAACTGTACAACATTCCTGCGCTTGCTCTCAGGACCACCTGCCCCCCTAGACCACGAATTTGCCCCAGAGGACTGATCAGCCGGGGGCACCCGGAAGTTACCAGCCCCAAACTGATGGTACAGGTGGTCCAGCGCAACACTTGACCCTACCACATTAGCATAGGAACGTCTTTCTCCTAAGGCTGTTAACAGCCTCACTTCTGGTGTACCCCTCAGAATAGACTCAGGGAGAGGAGCCTCCGTTACAGGAACAGGGGGAGCAACCGGGGGCAGAACAGTAACCCCCTCAGCCTGGGGACACCTACTCACCTCTCCACCCTTACTAGACTGTTCCATTGGAGGAACCTCCTCCTCTGAACTATAGAAGAGGGTGTTCGATTTCTCTTGCCAAGCTACTTCTTCATAGGCCCCACAGGAATCTACTGGGACCTGTCCCTGTTCCTGTTGGGACCCCTCCAAACCCCGGATATAATCCATAGCAGGGCTGTCATCACCTAGCTCCCCCATGGGACAATCCCCCCAGGCGGAAACCTGACCCAGCTCTAAACCATTGGATATCTCCATATTATTATCAGTCCCGCCGGCATTCTCTTGACAAGATGGAGTACCGGAAGTCCCAGGCGTTACTGACCGGAAATGCCCCCCGTGGTCCACCTTCACTTCCGCCATCTTCACCTCCGGCCTCGAACCATCCCCACCAGGAACAGACCCGCCTACCGGAAGCGCATCACCCGCACTCGTTACATTCCTATTGGTCCCCAATAGCACCGCCCTCCCTCCCACGGGAAGACGGCGCTCCACTGTCGGCGGTCGCCATTACCAAGTCACCCGGAGTTTTGCCGCTAGCCTTCACTGTATCTTCAACCACAGTGACGGCCAAGCTGTCCTTACTCTTCCCACTCCCTCCACACCCTTTGACCCCCTTCCCCTTACCCTGGGTCCGGCTTGCAGCAGCAGCCGACAACTCAGCTGATGGCGTGCCCTGCATGCAATCACCGACCGGGAACATGGGGGACCGTTTTGGTAAGTCTGGATCTTCTACCAGTCTTGCTAGCCGTACCACAGGAACCCTCTCTCGTTTTTCTTTAAAGTCTTTCTTCACCTTGCTATCCTTCTGATGTTGTCTCCCTCCTGCATCACCGGGACCCAAACTGCCACCCGGGGTCACAGCCATACACACAGGCTGGTTCCCCTTAGGCTTACCTGGCCCCTCTGCAGTGCCACTGGGAACATCATTCTTTGCCTTGGGGTTTCTTCTCCCATCTCCGTTCTCCTCCGCACTTCCTTTTACCAGGGATGTCTCACTCCTGGCTGAGGTTGCAACCACAGCTTCATTCACGTCTGGGGCCTCCACCAATGTTGGGGTTACCAGCTCCTTTTCCTCTGCATCTGTCTCTCCATGGGTGTCCTCCATAGAGGGACCCTCCATCTATCCTTCTGGCGTTGCGGCTGGGGTTAAACGCTGTTTGCGGCATCTTACCGCTTGAGAGCCTTCATCACACGCCACTCTCATGACCCTTTCTATGCCCAATAAAAAGTCTTTCTCGCTTGAAGCACTCTCAATTAAATTTGACAGAAGCTCACCAAGCATGTTACACTGCTTTTTCAGTCCATCTATGGCAGCTTTAAATTCTGGTCTCTTCCTGATACCTGATCTCTCGTGTCTATTCCTCAGCTCGGCCAAAACTTTCATTTTTTCACGCTGTGACTGGCCAAAGCATGCAGGTCAGGTGCATGCTTTGGACAATCATAAGATGCCAATGCATTGCAAGATCGATTATGGGGCATTCTGTGGGGCTCAAATTTGCTGTTAATGCCACAGTATGTTCTAAATTTGATGAACGGGCGAACACCCGATGTTCGAGTTGAACTTACGCTCGACTTGAACATCAGGCTCATCCCTAGTTGCAGGTGTTACTACTTCAAAAATAGATCCCAGGGTTCCATATGATGGCCCTTTTACCTTTTCCTCAGTAGGCCAATATTATTTTTGCTCAAGCCTCATTGTCAGCTTTGTCAGTATCTACTTATTGGGTAATAATATTGGCTCAAAGATTACACCAGTATGTAAATACTAGTGTCTTTGTATGCTCTTAACTGTTCTTGGCTGCCTCACACTTTGTGAAGTGTTAGAAAATTGCAATGTAATGTCTCAGTTAGTGGGAAGAAGGGAGAATAAGTGAATGCTTTACTGCTGCATGAAGTAGAATGATGACATAATTATACTGTTACCATATATTGTGACTTTGCAAAAATGCATTAATTAAATCTTACTAATAGGCCTAATTTATTTCCTGATACTCTTAGCACTTTACGTAACTCCTAAATTGTATCCTTAGTTTTCATTGCACTTGCCTCTAGCCAGCAGCTCTCTGATTCTTTAACCAGTAGTAAATGCTGTTATTTTGTAGGCTGGCATGTGGCAAAGATAAGTGCCAACTAGTGGATATTAAAAAAATTCAGCAGAAGCAAACTTAAGAGTGTTTTTGATGTCACCAAGCTGGTACATTAGGTCTCCGCATCAAGACACCAGTGCTTTTAGCAACAATGACAAGTGAAACTCCTAAAGGTGCCCTAAGTGTCCAAACGTTAATTCTCAACATTGATAGTTTTTCTCTGTGTTTTAAATGTCCTTAACTACTGTATAAACTTTCCCTGACACAAATGTACACTTTAACACATATCCTTTCTCTGTCTAAACCATTAACACTTAATATAACCCTCCAAATATTCCCTACAAACACTTAACTCCTCATCTAAAGACTGGCACGTAACCCTTCTTTTGACCATTTCACTTAACCCTCACCCTAACCTTGGGAATCTCTAAAATGAACTCTTAACATTCAACCTTCTTCTTAACATGTAACCCAAATTGAACCTCCTAAACCTTAACCATAACAATGACAGTTAAATTACACCACTTAAGTCCTACCACAAATCAATAACAAAATGACAATAATTAGTGATCCATCACAAGACAGCAAACTGAAGAGTTATATATTTTGGCTATTGTACATAAGTTCAGTTATTTTTAACCCATGAGCATCACTGTAAAAGCTTTAAGCACATGAAATTGCATATGAGTTCGATTTATTGTGGGCACTGATTTCTATGAAACATATGATGTTTAGATGTACCATTTAGAATACCCAAAAACCTAATATCAGTGTGTTACTCTAACTATATTGTAGAGTTCTGTGCAAACTGTTGGCACTGTATAAATTCTGTATTATATTATTAATAATTATAATAGGAAGAAGAGGAAGAAGAAGAAAAAGGAGATTTACTTATCTTTGCAATAATAAAAATGTGCATTGGGAAATACAATGCAATAGTACAATACAATACAAAATCCTGGAAATTTCTATGCTAAATTCAACTGAATATATATTCTGTGCAGTATATTGGATCAGTATCTGTGCAAATAGGCTTTTCTTTATCTTTTTAGTTTTTCAGGTGCAGTTCAACTTTGAATGTTATTCTGGTTCTGACCCTGGTATGTGTGCTGCCTGTCCCAGCTAGCCATACATTCCTTTGGCACTATGGACGTTGTCTTCCTTTCAGCATCGTACCTGATTTTCACCTGTCTGCAACATTATCCACAGTTTTTGGGGAAATCTTAAAATTTAAACTCCAGCCAAAACAATTTTTTTCAATTTTATACAGAGTGGGGAAGGGTTAGAACTTCTGTCAAATTATTTTGTTGCCTGTGTCCCATTTGGTATGAGTCTTTAAATTAATTGTGTATCAACACAGAGTGGTGCTGTGGATACGATACATGGTAAAACATGCCACGTCCCGATATTTGAAGTTATTGGACAGAACAATTTTGTTGAAAATGATGGACTTTATAGGCATAATACACAAGTTTCTTTTAAAACATTTTTTTTAACAAAATGTATTTACAAAATAAAAATACTTAATGCAAAGCATACAGAGATTTGCATAAAACACTAATTGTCTCAGAGCATAATGATATTTAAATCATGTATTGATCAAAGACTCAAACAATTCCATTTTGCTATAACAAGTAATAATTAACATAAGCAAAAAAAAAAAAAAACAATAATATAGACAGTGTATCATAGATGACTCAGCTGAAATTGCCCTACATGTTACGCGTTATACAAACGCTTCATCAGGAGTTTTTGGCGTTTTATTCCCTGATATGGGTAGATTAAACGTGTGTATATGAGCGGGGGATAGTTATATGGACCTTGGCGTACAGCCAAGGACAAGGAAGATTGAAGATACTTCCTAATCCTAGTTAGGAAAGTGATCTAGTGATTAGTGAGGTTGAGGTGATCCTTACTTTTAGAAATTACCTGGGGTTCTCCAAGAGTATTAAACTCCAAGTACAATCAATCCCAGGATATTCCAAAAACTGAAAATTATATAAAGTTCTTTTGCTGATGGAAGACCACCGTGATCTCTAAACCAAGGATTAAAAACGTTCCCCCGCTCAGACAGCACCACGTCATGAAAGGGGCTGCTCCTGCATTTGATATGAGATCACATTAATTTCTGCTCCACAGATATAACAGGAAGTGAGAAAAAGTCCCACATTTTTCAGTTGTAACCAGAACAATTCTCTAATTTAGAAAATATCTCTACAACCTCTCCGGTCACAATTCCACTTGCCCATACTTTCTGTCTGGGTGACAATAGTCACCAAAACAAATAAAAAGGGTGAATTCGCCTCATGGAGACACTGAATAACACTCTTCATGACCATGTTAATTGTTGCTATGTATGCAAGCTTTAAAGCAGAACTGAACCCTCCTATCTTCCAACAATGGTGCTATCTTAGGTTTTATTTAGATCTACAGTTGCCATCATGCTGCACACATGACTAGCTATAGAAAAAAACATTTGAGCAAGCCATTTGAGTGGTTGCCTGTAATGCAGGGCGCATGGGCACCACCCCCTATCCATGTTTGGACAAGATGGCACCTTGTATGGCCTGACAAAGGCGCACGCATGCTCCAAATGTGAGGCCATTTCTCTCACTCTGCACCAGGAGGTGATGTCACCCCCAAGACTCCAGCACCCTTACTATCCACATGCTGCGGCGAGTGCTGGAAGTCACCTGTGCGAGTCACCAGGGACACAGACGTGTGGCCGCCTCCTCTGGTTCTACTGAGTGATAAGGAACACTATGTGCTTACTTTTAATCTATTTGTGAGTAGCCCATTATACTCTTACTAATTATTAAAAGGCTTGTGTATGCTGCACTTAGAGGCGCTGGGTCTTTTTTCTCTTTTGTCTGCTATAGAATCTGCTTCTAGCTCTCCTACACTGGCTGCCCATAGGGCTGGCTCATGGACCTACTCATCTGTTTAACCACTACAATACAGGGCACTTTCACCCCCTTCCTTCCCAGCCCAATTTTCAGCTTTCAGCGCTCTAGCGCTTTCAGTGACAATTGCGCGGTCATGCTACACTGTACCCAAATGAAATTGTTATCATTTTGTTCGCACAAATAGAGCTTTATTTTGGTGTTATTTATTCACGACTCCGTTTTTTTTTTTTTTTGCGATATAAGCGCAAAAAAAGCGGAAATTTGGAAAAAAAACAATATTTTCTTTTTTCTATTTGAAAAGAAATCCAATAAAATCAAATTTTGTCATAAATTTAAGCCAAAATGTATTCTGCTACATGTTTTTGGTAAAAAAAATTCCGTTAAGTGTATAATAATTGGTTTGTGTGATCACGGACATATGTACGCAAATGATCATGTACATATGTGTGCAGGTGATCACGTACATATGTGTGCAGATAATCATTGGGACATGTGATTTTAGTGGGACATATGTGGGGGACATGTTTTTATTATTAGGGACATGTGTTTTTATTATTTGGGGACATGTATGTTTTGGGGACATGTGTGTTTTGGGGACATATGTGGGGACTGTGTTTGTACTGTGTGGTGTGTTGTGTGTTTACACTACACTGATGATCAGTGAGTAAAAAGCTGTAAAAAGCAGCCCATACTCACTGATCATCAGCCGGCTGCAGCGTTCTGCTCTCCTCTCCTCAGCGGTGACTTCCGTGTGAGGAGAGGAAAGCCGATTGCCTAGCAACCGGCTGTTTGTTTATATCACATGACGGCCGTGATTGGACACGGCCGTCATGTGATCAGGAGGGCCAATCACAGAGCCCTCCTGCCGATCTGAGATGTGCCGTGTCCGAGTGACACGAGCACATCGGGATTGCGCCGCTGCGCGGGCACGCGCGCGCGCGATCCCGCTACTCCTGAATGACGTTCCTGAACGTCCTATCAGGAGTAGACGGCTCCCACCCGGCCGTATATATGCATTGGCCGGGTGGGAAGTGGTTAAAGATCAACACCCAAGGACTATAATTGCTTATGGACATTACTTTTCACACTGCCTTACTCATATTGAATGGTTTTTAAAATATCCCCTTCCCTTCATCTCTACAATATTGTGTTATTTATGTTGGTATTATATATATTGCTAAGGCTGAACATGTTACTCTCTCAGGGTCCTTTGCCCATATCAGAGCACTGAGCCTTTTTCCTGTTTTGTTTGTAACTGATATGGACAAGAAGGCCTGACGCCCTGGGTCACAATCTCCGCTCTAATTAATCCCAAAGGTGTTCTATCGGGTAGAGGTCAAGTTCCTCTACCCCAAACTCACTCATCCATGTCTTTATGGACCTTGCTTTGCATGTTGGAACAAGGAGGGACTATCCCCAAAAACTGTTCAAAAAAGTTGGGAGCATGAAATTGTCCAAAATGTCTTGGTATGCATTGGTCCAAATTATTTGGAGGAGGGGGATTATGATGTGGGGTTGTTCTTCAGGCATTGGGCTTGGCCCCTTTGTTCCAGTGAAGAGAACTCTTAAGGCATCAGCATACCAAGACATTTTGGTAAATTTCATGCTCTCAACTTTGTGGAAACAGTTTAGGTATGGCCCCGAAACAACACCTTTGGGATGAATTTGAGTGGAGACTGTGAGTCAGGCTTTCTTGTCCAACAGCATTGACTGACCTCGCAAATGCGCTTCTGGAAGAATGGCCAAACATTCCCATAGACACACTCGGAAACCTTGTGGATAGCCTTCCCATAAGAGTTGATGCTGTTATAGCTGCAAAGGGTGGGCCAACTCAGTACTGAACTCTACAGAGTAAGACTGGGATGCCATTAAAGTTCATGTGCATGTAAAGAGAGGTACCCCAATACTTTGTGGACATATATATATATATATATATATATATATATATATATATATATATATATATATAAATATATATATATATATATATATATATATATATTAGCCTCACATTTTGGTTTTACATTGTAAATCTTATTAGTTTTATATTTACTGTATATATAAATATACATAGATAAGATGATACATGGAAGACTGGAGATAGGTTAACGTGTTAATAACTATTTTTATTTCTTTTAGATACCTACTTTTTTTATACTCTGCTGAAAAAGTGTACATTGTTCATGAAATGCATGAGAGTCGCTAATATCCAAGAAAGAGATTTGCAACCTACGTGGATCTGGGTTATGGACATGTGAGAAAGAACTACTGTCAAGTGTAATCCCACTGATGCTAAAATGTTGTAAAAAAAATACTACCAGCCTTTTGAAATATGCTATTATTTATAGATGATTTTAACAGAATGTAAAAATAAAATATTTGATTTTGTGATGTACATATTTATGTACCTTGAAAGAACCAAATATTTTGTTTATTTAGAATATGTCTGTTGAAGTAGCAGGGATGTTGGTACAATCCCATTACAGAGAATGAACCATGGACAATACACACTGAACCAAATTTGCCTTTTTTTTCAGCAGAAATGAGAGAGACTGAGAGGAAGAGAATATTAGAGTAGTTGATCATAGAAACAAAACTCTGAAAAGCCATTGTTATTGTTCCAAACAAATCCCCTAATTTAACTTAACAGACAAAAATGTAAAATAAAAAAAATGAAATCAACACATAACATTCAAACATGGATACAAAGAAAACAAAATAAACTAACCTAACCCAACCCAACCCTTTAAATAAAGAAAAATATTATAATTTTTTGTTCAAGCAAATTTGGTCAAATAGATCAAATAGTAGCAAAAATAAAAATGTATGCTTCAGAAAAATGTATTATTTTGCTACAAATTTGATTTTGCCAAACTATAGAATTTCTTTTTACTGATTTGAGTAAAAGCAGGCAAAGCTTCTGTTTATAGAAGAACCTTCCACAAATTTCAGCCATGTCATCTTATTGGCTTATTCGTTCCCAAATGAATGCTAATATTTCACGTAATGAAGCAAGACCTTAGTAAGAGCAAGGTAGGAACAATATAACTAGCATTATTATAGCACTGCTATACAATTGGTATGATTGGATAAATTATACAAACAAGAACTTGCAACACATTTTTGTGACACTGTGTGAAGGAAAAAATCTGGATAGGATGGCTTTATCTATTTGATACTGACTGCTGTCTTTAGAGATGTGGAAAACATCTAAGACAAAGTCTACGACCACCACGTTGCTAATATTCCATGCATGAACTTTTGAATAAAACTGCTTTATGAACCAATGAAAAATAGAGTGTTATGTTGGTCTCTGTACCTGGTTAATTCAATGCCTCTAATGCCAAAAGTCATATAGTAAAATGGTTATTTCTATACAACACATGCCTTCAGTGGACTGTAAAAAATTCTAACTTGAAAAGCACAATGGCGCTCTCCCAGTCAATTGAAAGCAAACTTTACCATTTTATTCAAAGGTATTCTGATGTGCTTTGTTTGTTGTACCTCAATACACACATAACTTATGTCATACCCACATTTGGACATAAAGATAAAAGAAAAACAAGGCTGGGTCCTTAATGATAGTTCAAAAAGAAGAAAAAAAAGGGTAAAAGATTCAAATTTGCAAAACTGTGTTGATTCCTTGGATAGAACAAATGTGCTAATATATTTTACACATGCAGTCATGCTGTAAATGCCCTTCATCAGTACTGAGAATCTCATTTAAATATGTGGATCTTATTTCAAATATTTTTTGCTTAAATTAATCAAAATAAAATGAAACAGAACAAAACAATATTATATCTACTCTTGCCTGGAGACACATCCATGCATTGGGTACATTAATTAGAACTGAGACAAGACCCAATGCAGCAAGACACAATATTCAAGTACTGGATGCTTCTGCTACATCAGTCCTGGTATAGCCTTTATTTATATATGTTTTTTTTTATGTTACCACCAACATCATTATCAGTCTATTTATGTCAATATTTATCCCTAATATGTTCTCTTGAATTAAACATTTGATCATCAATCTTCTGGCCTTGACTTTTACCAGTGTACCACCTTACTACCTGTTGGTGGCATGCCACTTCATATCACCCAGCCAATGGGGTTAATTTGCTAAAGAAATAGAGACTGTCAACCTAGCAAAATTACCAGTCATTTTGAAGTATATTGTAACATTTAAAAAAAAAAAAATGTTAGTAAATAAAGTGAACTGTGTATTTACTTTAAATACCCAATCATGCGGGAGAGAAAATGAAAAAAAACTTTTTTTCTGACACACAATTAGCGTTCAAAGTAAACACAGGTTTGCCTTCACTAACAACCCTTTTGGTCAGTGAACAGCCTCTACAATTTTATCAAATCAACCCTATGTGTGAATCAATACCTCTTCAAAGTCACATAGTATGCAATTAGATACAGTTAGCGCTAGAGAGAGGGGATACAGTCTTGTTGCAAGGAAACATAGGAGTATGTCCTTTCCAGGTAAAAATTCTCTTTTGTAATTGTGATTACAGTAGACAGTATCCACCACTTTGTTACTTCCTTATACACAGTATCTATGGCCTTGCTTGTTCTTCCAGACTGGGAATCTTTATTTTTTTTTTGTTTAATAATTTTTATTGCTATTTTAGATAGAAAACAATAGAAAATATACAATATAGTGTATGTCAAGTCGCATAGATACCATCAGAACAGCCATTAAATCCTATATTCCTATTACAAACAAAATTGTTCCCTGTAACAGATGTAGTTAAAACTTCAAGCTGTTACAATCATAAATATAACTTACATTGACTTTAACCAATTCAGCCCTGGACCCCCTTTTTTGATCAAGTCCTTTTTTGCGATACGGCACTGTGTCGCTTTAACTGACAATTACACAGTCATGCAACGTTGTATCCTAACAAAAACATCCATTTTTTTCCCCACAAATAGAGCTTTCTTTTGCAGGTATTTGATCACCTCTGTGGTTTTTATTTTTTGCACTATAAACAAAAAAAAGCTAACATTTTGAAAAAACAAGCATTTTTATAGCACTGATCACTGTATAAATGCCAATGGTCCCAAAATAGTGTCAAAAGTGTCTGATCTGTCCGTCCCAATGTTGCAGTCAGGATAGAAATTGCAGATTGCAGCCATTACTAATAAAAAAAAATTATAATAAAAATTTTGTAGATAACTTTTGCGCAAACCAATCAATATAGTTACATAGTTAGTAAGGTTGAACAAAGACACCAGTCCATCCAGTTCAACCTGAGTGAGTGTCTACAATTGTCTCTATCCATTGCACACTAACATCGGTCCCTACCCTCAAGGAGCCCACAGTCCAAGATCCCCATTCATATACTAGGGCCAATTTTGTACAGAAGACAATTAGCCTACCTGCATGTCTTTGAATGTGGGAGGAAACCAGAGTACCCAGAGGAAAGCCACGCAGGCACAGGGAGAATATGCAAACTCCAGGTAGGCAGGTAGTGTCATGGTTGAGATTTGAACCAGTGACCCTTTTTACTGCTAGGTGAGAGGGCTAACCACTACACCACTGTGCCAATTATTATGATATATATATATATATTATTATTGTGATTTTTTTAACCAAAAATACCAGCACGCTTCCTACGCTCCCTACGCACACCCTGTGATCATCGAGTTACTGAGACTCGGGTGAACACAGATCCGAGTAAGGGGTTGGTCCCGGTACCTTACCACGTGATCAGCTGTCAGCCAATGACAGCTGATCACATGATGTAAACAAAATCTCGGAAATCCTTTTTTTTCTCCTCACGCTGAGGAGGAAAAAAAGCCGTTCACCAGCTTATCTGCAAGGGACATCGGTCCCAAAGAGGAAGAGGCAATTATGCCTCACCTGTGCCCACCAGTACCCCCTGCCAGTGCCACCTGCCTTTGCCACCTGCCAGTGCCCACAGTGCCCACCAGTGCCACCTATCAATGCCCATGAGTGCCACCTATCAATGCCCACAATTGCCACCTATCAATGCCCTCCAGTGGTTCCAAACAGTGCCACCTAGCAGTGTCTTTTAAATTTTTTTTAGCAAAAAATAAAAACAGCAGAGGTGATCTAATACCCCCAAAAGAAAGCTCTATTTGTGGGAAAAAAATTTATAAAAATTGAATTTGAGTACAGTGTAGCAATCAGCACTGAAAGCTGAAAATTGGTCTGGGTTTAAGTGCCCAGTAAGCAAGTGGTTAAAGAAGAAGAGAATTATGTGCTGCATTTGGAGATTTCATAATTTGCCACATCACGAATGTTAATTCTCCATTGTGAACACTAGTTTACAAGACTGACCGCTTCTGTTTCCGAGCATGCGTGTTTGTATTTGTCTGAAGGACTTGTGTACACACGATCTGAAAATCCGACAACACACATTTGTTGGCAAAAAATTTGAAGACATGGCAGCCAACATTTGTTGGCAGAAAGTCCGACAACAAATGTCCGATGGAGCATACACACGGTTGGATTTTCCACCAACAGCCTGACATCCAACATTTCCCATTGGAAAATCTGATTGTGTGTGTGGTGTTTTAAAGTGTGTTTACCCTGCTTTGGTTTGAAAGTTATGAATGCTATATGCATGGTGATGTAAAAGACTATCCTGTGCTCTTGTGTTCACCCTAGTAGGAACTGGGGTGATGTGTTCACCTGTTGATCAGGTAAGATTGCCTCATATTTTGGGGCTTATATGGACAAGTCAAAGAGTCCAGAGACATCCCCTAATAAGAGGGATCCCTCTGATGAAGTAACCAATATCACACTTTAATTTAAAAGCACGGCTTATCTATGTATGGAGAAATGTGATTCTGCAGAAACTGGCCAGGTCCCCTAGAGGTTTTTTCAGGATTAGAAGTGGAGACCTACCCCTCTAAGCCAAACCTGCCTGATTTTTAATTCTCTAGAGAAAAATTTCCTTGCATTTATATGAGGAACCCTACTCTGATCCCCACCAGGGACCAGGGCACAGTGTTGCCGATGTGGGGTTCTCCCATTTTGCTGTGAATCATGATCTGTTGTAAAGATTAACCTAAGAGAATGGTGAAATGATTCAACAACTGGTGGTACCTCACAATTTATTGTTTGTCATACAGAAGGTGACCCACCAAGATAGCCACAGGATTCTCATCATTTCAATCGGTTTATGAAAGACACCCCCATGGACTAATGGATCTGTTTATTGAGATGTGTGAACAAAAGGTTAGTCTCTATCAGTCGCAATGGAACACATTGCCAAAGTACAAGGCCAAATGGCAGACATGATGCCCATGATGCATTCTGTGCAAGAGCTCAAATAGGTTGCAAAACTGGTACACCAAAGGCAAGAGAGTTTAATCTGGTGATCAGGTTGGTCCCAACCAACCTTAGCATAATGTTAGGGACCATATGACATAGTCAAACAAAGGTAGGACAGGTTAAGTATACGGTCTACTAGCCCACAAAGAAAAATCTCAATCAAATATATAATGTTAACCTGATAAAACCCCAGAATGGAAAGATAGTCTTTGACAATAGTGAATAGCTGAACATATACAAACAAAACACATCACAAATACCTATACAGGACATAAGTATATGTCTTTTTATAGGTATTTCTACCTGTATTAGGTACCTGTATAGGTATTTGTGATGTGCTTTGCTTGTATATGTGTAAGTAAAAAAAAAACTTTAAACCAAACATACATGAATTTAGTTTGGGCAGATTCTGCAAACATTGCTAAGATTTGGAGCCACATCCAAACCTCATTGAAGTCAATGGGAGCCAAATGTTAAAAAAAATTAATGGCCATTTTCTATCTGAATAGGGAAGGGGTTGTCAAACAAATAGGAAACTGGGCACTGCCCCAGGTGACATGTACCAAAGCAAAAATGTAAATGTATTTGGTAGGAAGCAGCAATTTTTAGTAATTCCTTAAGTGAAACATTAAAAATGTGAAATTCCTTTAAATAACATGTTTGGGGTTGCCCTTAACCCTTCTGTGAAGTGAGGCATCTATGCAATGTCCACAACCTACTATAGCAAAGCTGATCTTTACCAAGAAAACGTGTGTTTAATTGCAAAATTACAGCTCCCAGAGCATCTGGGGGTTCCATTCCAGGACCCTTACTGTAGATGAGCATCTGATAAAGATCCTAATGGGGGTCCAAAAAAGAAATAGGCATAAGAGGTTTCATTATACTTCATACCAAGCCCTTCAGGTCTGGTATGAATTTTAAGAAGGATTCTACACAAATAAAAAAAACAAAAAATGTGAGGCTCTCACCAAATTGTATACCATACCCTTTGAGGTTGTTATAGATTTTAAAGAGAAAACCCATGCAAAAAAAAAAAAGAAAAGTGTGAGGTCCTCAAAAAAATCCACATCAGACCAACGTCTCTGTGTTTTTATTAGTTTTAACCTTTTTTTTTGCAAATGGGTAGGGGTACTATGTACCCTATACTCATAGGCATGCACAAGGGGTGTGCCAGGTGTGCCTGGACACACCCTAATCACCCCGTGCAGTGCAGATTCCCCCAATGGGGTTTCTAAAAAACCTGTAAAAAATAATATAAAAATAAAATAATAAAAATAACAAACTACAGACCCCAACCTCTGCCCTACTAACACTGTCCATGTTTTATTACATTTTTAAATAATTTTTAGATTTATTTATAAGAGTGTTTGTATTTATTATGCATGCATACACACCCTCTCATGTGTTTGAGCTTTGGGGTAAATACCCTAATGCAATAGGCTGCACACACCTATGCCTATACTCATTCACATACGGGGGGCTGGGATCTGGGGGACTCCTTGTTAAAGGGGGCTTCCAGAGTTTGGTAAGCCCCCTGCCTGCAGACCCCCACAACCCCAGCCCACGGCTGTGGGGATGAGGCTCTTATCCCCATCAACATGGAGACAAGGTGCTGGGTGGGGGGGGGGGAGAGCTGCCCTAAAGCACCCACCCCCCATGTTGAGGGCATGTGGCCTGGTTTGGTTCAGGAGGGGGGTACTCACTCGCCCCCTTTCCTGACTTTCTGGGCTGCATGCTTGGATTAGGGTCTGTTATGGATTTTTTGGGAGGGGGCATATGCTGTTTTTTTTTTTGTTGGCATGGGGTTCCCCTAACCAATACCAGACTCAAAGGGCCTGGTATGGATTGGGGGGACCCCCACCCTTTTTTAAAAACATTTTTCTATTGCTGGCAATGGTATTGTATTGCTGGAAATTTAAATGTTGTTTCATAACTTTTTTTCTTTAGAAATTTCAGTTTTGCTGCAGTAGGAGGTTCTATCTATGGTACAGATGCGCCGCCTTACAGGCAGACTATGGGGACCCCCAGGCACTATATTTAAAGGAATATTTCACTTTTATTGTTGCACTTTAAGCATCATTAAAATCGCTGCTCCTGTAAACACTCTTTTTTAAAAACTTTTTTTTGCATTGATGCATGTTCTCCAGGGCAGTATCTGGACCCCCGTATCTTTTTTTATGGCCATTTTGTGGCATATAAGCCTTCAAAGGGGGGACTTTTGATTTTTCAAGTTCAGATTGCATAAAGACTTCACTAGGGTTTGTCGTTCGAGTCAGAACTTTTTCTCTGTTTGGGAGTTCTGTTGTGAACCGAACAGATGGATGTTTGACCCATCTCTATTGTTTAGACATCTAAGTAATTTTATTACCCAGGTACAAGACACACTCACCAAACTAATGATACAGAAATTAATGTTTTAATTGCTTTACAATAATATGGGTAAAGTCTAGATTTAGTATCTAGGGGTGAATTTAGAGATTTAGGGGTGAATTTACTAAAGGCAATCACACTGTTCACTTTGTAAGGCAATTTACCCCAGAGCTTAGTAAATGTGGTAAAGTTTCACTTTGCAAAACTACACAATTATTTGTGAGGAAAAAAATGTGTTTGAACATGACTGGTTGACAGCTCTAGTTTAAATTCTCTTGCTAAGTAAACAGCCCTGTTGTAAATCAACACCTTAGCGCAGTGATGGCAAACCTTGGCACCCCAGATGTTTTGGAGCTACATTTCCAATGATGCCCATGCACTCTACAGTGTAATAAGGGAATCAAGTAGTATCAAGGGAAATGTAGTTCCAAAACATCTGGCGTGCCAAGGTTCACCATCACTGCCTTAGAGTAATTAACTCTATAATATAAATACCAGCAACCTTGGACGAGGTCTATTGTGCAGCTTGGAGGGAGAATTGATATGGTTGGCAAAAGGCTTATCCTAATGCCATGTATATCTGAATAGATTGTAATGGACTCAGCCAAAGTCTGCATCTTAAGAGCCAAAATAAGTGGAGATCGGGTATACCCCTGTCCCTCATTAGATATCTGAAACAGTTGGGAGGGATAACCAGAAGCCTTGAATGAATGAATGAATAACTTGTATAGCGCTACATATGCAAACTAAATCTCTTCAGGGCACTTTTTCTGCCAGTGTCCATCTGGGTTTTCAGAAGAGATGGGCCTTGAGCTTCTTCCTGAAGGCCAGATAGTTTTCCTCCGAGCGGATGTCCGCGGGTAGAGCATTCCATAGCAGTGGTCCTTGTACTGCGAACCTTCCTTCACCTTTTAATTTGTAACGGGTGTTGGAAATGTGGAGGAGGTGCTGGTTAGTTGACCTAGAGTGCAACCTGGGGTGTAGTGCTTTATTTTGTCACAGAGGTATTGCAGGGCTTTTCCTTGTGCACATTTGTGAGTGAGGCAGAGGGTCTTGAATGTAACTCAGTTGAATGTAACACAGCTAGCCAATGGAGGGTCCTCAGGGACAGGGTGAATGATTCCCATGTTTTTTTTTTCCAGTTACCAGTCTGGCTGTTGTGTTCTGCATGGTTTTTAGATGGGAAATTTGGTATTTTGGAAGTCCTAGGTAGAGGGAATTTGCATAGTTGTGTCGGGAATTGATGATTGTTCCAAATACTGCTGCTGTATCTCCTTCCGGGATGAAGGGGATGAGTCTATGCAGTAGGCGAAGAAGGTAGTGGGATCCGCTGACTACTGATCCTATTTGTGCATCCATCATCATGTTTGAGTCAAAGATGACTCCGAGGCTTTTGGCTTTAGTGCTGGGGGTGATGGGTTGTCTGAGGATGGTGAGTGGTGTGGACATCATGCCAGGGTTTTTGTTTCAGTTTGCATGGAGGAAGAGGAGTTCTGTTTAGGATATGTTGCATTTAAGGGAGCTCTCTGTCATCCAATCTTCGATCAATGAGAGACAGTTTTCCAGTGCTTGGTATTTGTCTTTTTTGTTGGTGATGCATAGGTAGAGTTGGATGTCATCCGCGTAGGAGTGATAAAGTAGATCCTGGTTGCTGATGATTTTGAGGAGTGGGCGGAGATAGATGTTAAAGAGCACGGGTGACAGGGGTGATCTTTGAGAGACTCCGCATGTAATTTTTCGTGCTTCCAAAGTGAACGTTACTACTTTCACTTTCTGAGATCGGTTTTCTAGAAAGGATGCAAACCAGGGTAAGTCTGAGTCTGCAACTGCAGCTGCAGCTGCTTCTGTGAGACAAATGAGCAAGGTTTTGTGGTCTACTGTGTCGAATGCTGCACTGAGGTCCAGTAGCACCAGGAGACTCAATTTTCCTTCTTCTGTTGCTTCAAGGGTGTCACCCCAGATTTTGAGGAGTGCCGTTTCTGTCCTGTGGCCAGGGCGGAAACTCGATTGTAGTGGGTCCAAGAGATTATGGGTGTCCAGATGGAGTTGTAGCTGTTGTACTACTGCTTTCTTGATAATTTTGGAGAAGGTGTGGAGGCTTGTGACAGGTCTTCGGTCGTTTGAGTCTTTGGGATCAAGGTTAGGCTTCTTTAGGAGGGGTTTGCTTGTGCCTTGCTTGAGGGAGGTTGGGACGGTTCCTTCTTTAAATGACTGGTTTATTAGGTATGTTATGATAGGTGCCAGGATGTCGGTACATTCTTTCAGAAGTTTTGGGGGAATGATGTCATTTGGCGATGTGCTGTCTTAGAGGTTTCTGATGATGGTTTTGGTGGTGTCAATGGTGATTGGGACTAGAGTAAATCTCGTGGTTGTAGAAACTTTGTGGTGGTTTTTTTTCTTCTTGTTCTGGCCGAGTGGGGTTATTTGCTATGTTCTGCTGAATTATTTCCCGAGTGGTTGCGATTTTGTCAATGAAAAAATAAGATAACTATTGCAGAATTCTTGTGTTTCGTTTGCTGGAGACTCTAAACAGGTGGGGTTCATAGTCTGGGCAACTAGTTTGAAGAGTGCTCAAGGTTGGTTTATGGCTTTTGAGATGGTTTTGGAGAAATTTTCTTTTTTTGCTATGAAGATGGCTTTGTGGTATCTTGTGGTGAGTGATTTGTTATTTGTGTGGTTTTCCACTGTTGGGTTCCTTCTCCATGGTTCTTCTGCCTTCTTGTTTCAGTGATGTAAAAGAGCAATTGAACCAGCCCGAATTGTTTTTGCAGGTGGGTGCTCTGTGTATTGGTGCGACTATGTCTGCTCTCTGTAATAATGCTGTATTAAGGGAGTTGAGTGTGTCTTCAGTTGAGTAGTTTTGGGTTAACACCGATATTTTGTTGGATAGTGTAGTTTTGAAGAGTTGTGAGTATAGTTTCTTCTGTGATCTTATCCAGTGTATTGTCGTTGAGTGTGTTGGTATTTGGTAAGTGATGTTTATTTTGAATTTGATCACCTGGTGGTAAGTCCAAGGCAACGGCATGTCATCAAGTGTGTTATTATCCATGTTTTGTTTGAAGATGAGGTGAAGGGTATGCCCGAAGCATGCGCGGGAGCATTTATCAGTTGCTGCAGGCCTAGTACTTCCAGTTGGTTGATGCAAGCGATAGCGATGGAGTCCTGGGAGGAGTTTTCCCAGAAAAGAAAGTACCCAAGTAGAAGGAGATTTTTGGTTTTCAAGGTGTATGTAGAGATGAATTCGATAAAAGGTGCAAGGAAGAGTGTCTTTGGTCCCGTGGTCTGTAGCACAGTGGTATGTGAAAGGTGTCCTGGGGTGTTGTTTGACATTGAAGTGTGAGTGTTTCCATGAATGGAAATGAGCTCTGTAAAGTTGGTTTTGTGAACGTGAGGTGAGATTTGTAGATCACTGCTAGGCCACCTCCTCTTTGACTGACTCTGTGCTCAGTTAGGATGCATTAGTTCTCAGGCACTAACTCTTCTAGAATGGTGTTACAGTCAGGTGTTAGCCAGCTTTCCATGATGAAGAGACAGTCTGTGTTGTGTTGAGTGATAAAATCATGAATTTCGTGTTTGTGCTTGACTGCTGATCTAGTGTTGCTCAGGGTGCATGATAGGCATTGTCCTGAATGTGTTGTATTCCTGTTTTGGATGGTTGGTTTCAAATTAGTTCTTAAAAGGTTTTCTTTTCATAGTATAGTTAGGGTGGTGGTCGGTAATGTTGTTGATGGCGCACCTGATGGTAGAGTGCTCTGGGGTGCGTGTTATGAAGTGAAAATACCAAAAAAATGGTGTGGATGTCCACCCAAAATCCATACCAGGCCCTTCAGGATATTAAGGGGAACACCACACCCCAGGTACTATATACTCCAGGCACTATATACTCTGAACAGCAGAATATATACTATATGGCCTGCCCTATAGACTCTGCAGAAAAAAATGGGCCTTAGGTGTTGGTGGTACCAGAACACTGTAACCCCTCACAGTTACTCTTGTTGGGGGCAGGAACAGGCCCTGCTTTGAAATATTATATAAAAAAATGTAATTACATGGCCCTGTTAAACAGGGGCCAAAATTGGGCAATTGTTTTTTTGGCGCCAGAACACTGTAAGCCCTCAGAGTTACTCTTGTTGGTCGCAGAAACAGGACCTGCACTGAACTATTATATCGACAATTGTAATTACATGCCCCTGTTAAACAGGGGCAGAAAAATTGGGCCTTGGGTGGAGGTGGTGGTACCACAACACTACCCCTCACACATACTCTTGTTGGGCAAAGGAACTGGCCTTGCCCTGAACAATTATATAAAAAAATTGTAATTACATGCCCCTGCTAAACAGGGGCAGAAAAATTGGGCATTGGGAGGTGGTGGTGGTGCCCTAAACCAAAAATATTGTTGGAAGCTAGCATCATCATGATTGAGGAGGAATAGGATAGTCAGCATAGGCAGTCTTCAAGGGATCCCAGATCCATAGCAAATTCAACCAGTTACATCAGCATCAGGTCTTTGATAGCTGCTGATCCAAGACTGATTTGTTTTTATGAATGTGAGCCTATCAATGGAGTCTGTGGACAGGCACACTCTTTGATCCATTACAAACCCTCCAGCAGCACTGAATTTGCATTCTGAAAATATTCTGTATGCAGGACAGGCCAGTAGCTAAAATGCATATTGAGCAAGTTCTGGTCAGTGGTCCATCCTCAAGACCCAGTAACCCAGTGAATGTTCCAAGATATTCCTGTACCATATAATTCAGATGCTGGTCATGGTTGCTTGAACTGATCAGACCTTAGCGCTGAGGACTGAAAAATTGCTTAAAGGCATCAGTCAGCCGGCCACCTTCTCCATCTCTCTTCCTCTGACTGAATGAAGCCTCAGCAAAACGTTTCCAGCACCAGGAAATGGTAACCTCCCATGGTCTGGAAATGCAATACATAAACTTTTCTTTTTCCTGAAGATATTTCATCCTCTGCTCCCTCTGCGAATTCAGGATCAGTTCTGCAACTTTACCTTTGCAACGTGGATTAAGAAGGGTTGCCAGCCAGTAATGATCTCTCTCCTTGATACCACAAATTCTAGGGTCCTTTTGCAGGCTTTGCAGAATCAGGGAGGTCATGCAGCGTAAGTTTGCAGAGGCATTTGAATTTGAGTCCTCTGGGCCACTAAGGATCACATTATCTGCAACTACCTCCTCCCAGTCACTTACAATTCCTGGGATTTCTGGGGACTGAAAACCATCACTTGAAGACTGCTGCTGAGTGCTATCCTCTACATCCATGCTGACACAATCCTCCTCCTCCTCCTCTTCTTCATGTGTGTTTGGTGGGCCCGCAGGAATTCTATCTGGATAAAGGGGGCCTTGAGAGGAAATTAAGTCCTCCTCTTCCTCCCACTGTTCTAATTCAAGTGCCCTGCCCATGATTCCACTAAAGGTGTGCTCCAGCAGGAAGACAAGGGGGACAGTGTCACTGATGCATGCATTGTCACTGCTCACCATCCTCGTGGCCTTCTCAAATGGTGACAGGACAGTGCATGCATCCTTGATCAGTAGCCACTGGTGTGGCAAAAAGAAGCCAAGCTCCCCTGACCCTGTCCTGATGCCATACTTGCACAGGTACTCTCTGCTGTGTGCGCAGCCGCTGCAGCATTGCCAACATTGAGTTCCACCTGGTGGGCATATTACAAATGAGGTGGTTGGTGGGCAGGTTGCATTCCCTTTGAGTGTCAGACAGCCGAGCACTGGCATTGTATGACCAGCGGAAATGACCACAGACTTTTCTGGCCTGCCTCAGGGGATCTTGTAAGCCTGGGTACCTGCTCAAGAACCGCTGTCCCACCAAATTCAGGATGTGTGCCAAACATGGAACATGGGTTAAGTGTCCCTGTTGGAGGGCGGAGAAAAGGTTGGTGCCATTGTCGCATACAACCATTCCTGGTTGAAGCTGGCATGGCATCAACCACCTCTGAGCTTGCCCCTGCAGAGCTGACAGAATGTCTGCCCCAGTGTGGCTTCTGTCCACTAGACAGACAAACTCAAGCACCACATAGCACCTTAAAGGTTTAGAAGAGCACCACTGGTTCAGAGGGCAAATCTGCAGAAGAGGCCATAGCCGAAGAAGAAGAGGAGGGAGTGGAGGAGAGAGCTGTGGCAGAATCACCACTAGCAATTTAGAGGCAGAACAAGCTCCAACAACACTGAACCCTGTCCTGCATCCTTCCAAAATGCCAGCAGAGTAACCCAGTGCACCGTGAAGGAAAGATAACATCCCTGCCCATGCCTGCTGGACCATGAGTCAGCGGTAACATGAACCTTACTGCTGACTGCCCTGTCCAATGAGGCCAACACATTTCCTTCTACATCCCTGAAGAGATCAGGAATGGCCTTCTGTGAAAAGAAAGGGCATTTTGGAACCTGCCACTGAGGTACAGCACATTTCACAAATTCATAGAGGGGACAGAGTCTACCAGCTGGAAAGGTAGCAGTTGTAGCAATTTGGCCAAGCTAGCATTTAGACGCTAAGAATGTGGATGGCTGGGACAGAATTTCTTTTTATAGTTCAGCAACTGGGGTAGGGAAATTTGCCTGCTAAAATCAATTGATGGTGTACTGCTAGCAGATTGGCTGCAAGTACTTATTGCTATACCTTCATTCCTCTCAGTGCAGGTTTTTTGAGAGGACTGGAGGTATAGTAGGATTGGAGATCACAGATAAGGAGCAAGAAGATTGCCTTTTTCTTTGATGTTGTGTTGCCAACGGACTGCATGGCAGGTCGTCATATGTCTGGTCAAGCACGTGGTGCCCAAGCAGCTGCTATTCTGGCCACACTAGGTTGCACACTGGGCACATAATTCACACATAGGTTGCAAACAGCAATGGTGCGGTCTTCTGCACATGTGTTGAAAGAGGCCCACACCAAGGAACTTTTAAAAGTTAGCGGTGCCCTGCACCTGCGGATCCCTACGGTGTGATGCAATAGGGTGGCTGCCCTTAAGCTCCCCCCTAGAGGACATCCTGCCTTGTTGGAGTTGTGCCTCCTCCTCCTTCTCCTCTCTTCTCTCAGACACCCAAGTACAGTCAAAGCGTGCACCACAGCCACCTGCAGATGATGCACCATGTCCACCACTGTTGACTGTAGACACAGAGGCTGCTTGCCCTCTTTTAGTGGCCTGTGAGCGTCTGCCTCTCCTTGGTGGCCTTCCGGACATGATGTATTTTTTGTTTTGCAACACCACGCTAAACTGTATTAGATACTGTGTACAATGCCTGGAGTGTAGTAGAAACTGTCCACACTGTATTAGATATTGTGCACACCGCCTGCACTGTATTAGAAACTGTACAAAGGCTGCACTGTATTGTATACTGTGTAAACCTCAATAAGTGTAGTAGAAACTGTACACACTGTATTAGATAATGTGTACACTGCCTGCACTCTATTAGATACTGTACTATGGATTCACTGTATTGTGTACTGTCTATACCACCAGAAGTATAGGGGAAACTGTACACACTGTATTTGATATTGTGTACACTGCCTGAAGTGTGTTAGAAACTGTACATACTGTATTAGATACTGTGTACACCACCTGCACTGTATTCAAAACTGTACAATGGCTGCACTGCATTGTATACTGTGAACACCCCCAGAATTGTAGTAGAAACTGTACACACTGGATTAGATACTGTGTACACTGCCTGAAGCTTATTAGAAACTGTACACACAGTATTAAATACTGTGTACACCATCTGAAGCGTATTAGAAACTGTACACACTGTATTAGATACTGTTTACACCACCAGTAAAGTAGTAGAAACTGTACACTCTGTGTTAGATACTGTGTATACCGTCTGCACTGTATTAGAAACTGTACAATGGCTGCACTGTATTGTATACTGTGTACATCACCAGAAGTGTAGTAGAAACTGTACACACTGTATTAGATACTGTGTACACTGCTTGATTGACAAATTAAAATAAAACTTTTTTCATCATGCACATGTCTAAAGCTTACCCGATCCTCTTTCACCAATAGTGGGAGGAGTTCATAGATATGTGAAACTGGGGTCAGCCCAGCCACTGTCCTAAGCTGTGTTTTCTTTTTGGTGTAAAGCTAATTTTAGCAAAATTCCCCTCATGTAATGTCGCGTACACACGACCGGACTTTTCGGCAGATCAGGTCCAACAGTCTTCTCTATGGACTTTTGGCGGAGTTCCAATGGACCTTCCGAACGAATGGACTGAGTCCGTTTGAAAGTCCGTTAGTTTTGAATGTGATGACGTAAGACGGGACTAAAAAAGGAAGATCAATAGCCAGTAGCCAATAGCTTCCCTTGCGTTGTATTTGGTCCGTCGGAACAGCATACAGACAAACAATTTTCCTGATAGGAATTGAGTCCGTCGGACAGATTTGAAACATGTTCTATTTCTAGGTCTGTCGGATTTTTATAACGAAAAATTATCAGATTAGCCCACACACAATCGGATCGTCCAAGGACTGATTCTGTTGGACCTAGTCTGCCGGAAAGCCCGGTCATGTGTATGCGGCATAAACCTTATGAGAGTTCTATAAAACAAAATCACTAATGTCATTAGTAGAATTACACCAAAAGAGTCTCTATCAGTTTAAATTTGTGAGTGGAAGGAGGGGTCCTTTAAGATTGAATGTTGACATTGTCACACACCATAAAGATTCCCATATTTTAGGAGTCCTGCTATAGCCCCATTCTGGAGTCTGTTGGTGTTGGTTATAGCTAGTGAAATGATTACCTTTCTGATCATGGTTTGCAATCACTAGGACTTTGTAAAAGAAAAAATTGGTTGGCGTTTAGGAATACAAGAGGACAGCATTATAAATACATTCTATGTCCACAGCCGTAGAAACCTCCAGGATGTGAATAGAAACCGAGTCCCTAAAATATAATAAAACACCATTATTTAATTATTCTCAAAAGCTGTAATTATGTGGGACAATTTGTAATAGGCGCATTTAGGGGCTTTATGATTTTGGAAGGGTGTTTCCTGAACGCACAGTATATTGAACCCTTGCATCAGTGTCTTTCTCCGCATTAGGTGTTGTTTGTAAGGGCTAAGTAGACCGTTAACATTTAGAGAAGTAATTTTTATGGTCACGAAACATGTAGGCATTTGATTGTATTGTCAGAAAAAGGCAAGTAATAGTACCAGAGGGAATACTGAAGCCCACTGCCACCAACACAGTAAGCCCTTGTACATACGGTCGGAGAGTCCGACGGAATGTGTCCGATTGGACCGTATTGTCGGATAATCCGACTGTGTGTGGTCTCCATCGGACTGTTTCCGTCGGAATATCCGACGGACCAAGTTTTCCAACTTGTCTATAAAATTTTCCGACAACATGCTCCGATCGGACATACTCTGATCATGTGTAGCCTACTCCGACGGACAAAGTGCCACACATGCTCAGATCAAATTCCTAGACCAAAGCTATTGGCTACTAGCCTGAACGTAGTCCCGAAGCGAAATAACGTCATCACGTTATGTACAATCGGATTTTCCGACAACTGTGTCCGACCGTGTGTATGCAACAGTTTCGGACAAAATACGTCGGACAAAATACGTCGGACAAAATCCAACGGATTTGGTTGTCAGAATGTCCAACCGTGTGTACAAGGGCTAAGAAGAACTCCAAAGTTTTTTATATTATTTCTATCTTCTAGGTCTAAAATTTTGTCTTTCAGCCATCTCAACTCATCCAGTTGTTCAGTGTGAAAATCCACAAGCTCATTATGGGCAATTCCCCCCATATTTCTCTCTTTGACCTTGCATATGTATGATGCTATTAGTTACATCCTGTTGTAAAGAAGATTATAGAGATGGTAGCATGTCTTTAAGCACACTTTCTGAAGCTGGGGTATCAAAGGTAGTATAGGAAAGTAGTAAGTCTCATGTGGATAGTGCGAGAGGAGTCTTTGCAGTCTGTCTGACATGTACTTCTCTGACTTTTTTACTTACAGGGCCCTGGAAGAGATTGTTGGGAAAGACACCCCAGGTGTTTTTGGTGCAGCCACCCATAGAATTGGTTTATCTTGTCTTTCAACGGTGCCCATCATGTCCTGTGAGTGTGAAGGGAGAGGAGAAATGCTTCAGCTGGAGGAGTTGCCTCCATCTTGGGAAGCAGCCTGCCCTAGGCAGAGACGATGCCTCTAAGCTTGTGAGGCTTTCTGTGGTTGTGCTGGTGCATTGCAGCTGCGTTGTTAAATAGAAATTGCTACACAGATTTATTGGTCTCAGGTAGTCATCTCATACCAGCTCCAGGCCATACCCCGTTGTAAGTGAGGGTTTTTGTATCAAGCCAGTACATTTAACCACCTCAATACAGTGCAGTTACACCCCCTTCCTGACCAGACCAATTTTCAGCTTTCAGCGCTCTCACACTTTGAATGACAATTACGCAGTCATCCTACACTGTATCCATATGAAACTTGCGTCCTTTTTTCCACACAAATAGAGCTTTCTTTTAGTGGTATTTAATCACTAGTGGGTTTTTTATTTTTTGTGCTATAAATAAAATAAAACGTAAATTTTGTGAAAAAAATGCGTTTTTCTTTGTTTCTGTCATAAATTTTTGCTAATTAGTAATTTTTCTTCATAAATTTTGGCCAAAATTTATACTGCTACATATCTTTGGTAAAAATAACCCACATTAGTATATATTATTTGGTCTTTGTGAAAGTTATAGAGTCTACAAACTATGGTGCCAATCACTGAAAATTGATCACTTCTGATCAGGCCTTCAGTACATCAGGTGTACCATATTTCTTGAGACACTAACAAGTCAGGAAAGTACAAATACCCCCCAAATGACCCCTTTTTACAAAGTAGGCATCCCAAGGTATTAAGTAAGTAGCATGGTGAGTTTTTTTAAGTTGTCATTTTTTCCCACAATTCTTTGCAAAATGAAGATTTTTTTTTTTTTTTTTTTACTAAATTGTCATATTATCAGGTTATTTCTCACACACAGCATATGCATACAACAAATTACACCCCAAAATACATTCTGCTACTCTTCCCAAGTACGGCGATACCACATGTGTAGGACTTTTACACAGCCTGGCCACATACAGAGCACTAACATTGATATAGTACCTTCAGACGTTCTACGAGCAAAAATTACGCATCTCATTTCTCAACCACCTATTACAATTTTGAAGGCCCTGGAGTACCAGGACAATGGAATTTCCCATAAAATGACCCTATTTTGGAAAGCAAACACCCCAACGTATAATCTGTGAGGCATAATGAGTCTTTTGAACGGTTCATTTTTTTCCAGAAGTTTTTGGAATATGTGGAAAAAAATTAAAACGCATTTTTTTTTTTACACAAAATTGTCAATTTATAAGATATTTCTAACACATAGCATGTATATAACAAAAATTACACCCCAAAATACATTCTGCTACTCCTCCCGAGTATGGCGATACCACATGTGTAGGACTTTTACACAGCCTGGCCACATAGAGAGGCCGAACATTGAAGTAGTACGTTCAGGCGTTCTAGGAGCATAAATGACACATCTCATTTCATTCCTACCCATCACACTTTTGAAGGTCCTGGACCACCAGGACAGTGAAATTACCCACAAAATGACCCCATTTTGGAAAGCAAACACCCCAACGTATATTCTATGAGACATGGGCTGGAGATAGGTACTCGGGTACTCTGATGGCCTGGTGACAGGTACTCGGGTACTCTGATGGTCTGGTGACAGGTACTCGGGTACTCTGATGGTCTGGTGACAGGTACTCGGGTACTCTGATGGCCTGGTGGCAGGTACTCGGGTACTCTGATGGCCTGGTGACAGGTACTCGGGTACTCTGATGGTCTGGTGACAGGTACTCGGGTACTCTGATGGTCTGGTGACAGGTACTCGGGTACTCTGATGGTCTGGTGACAGGTACTCGGGTACTCTGATGGCCTGGTGGCAGGTACTCGGGTACTCTGATGGCCTGGTGACAGGTACTCGGGTACTCTGATGGCCTAGTGACAGGTACTCGGGTACTCTGATGGCCTGGTGACAGGTAGTGATGGACGAACTTCCGACGGGACGTTTCGCGAACGCGAAACGCGAACGGGCACAAACGTTCGCGAAAACGACCGTTCGCCGCGGGCTCCATTGACTTCAATGGGAGGCGAATTTCGCAAACCTTTAGGTCGAATTTGCGGCCACGGGGTAATTATTAGGGGGTAGCACGTAGTCCCACCACCTGGACAATAGCATAATACATGTATGAGGTGAATTTGGGATCGATAACTACAAGCATTTTTTTTTTATTTGGGAAATTGTTCTGACAATTCAGGACTATGGAGCTAATGAAGGCAATGGAGGAGAGGGAAGGTCAGGGACCAGGGTAGGCAAACAAGAGGGTGCAGGAGATACAGAGCACTGACAGCAGCACCGTAATACAGAGCACTGACATCAGCACCGTGACATACAGCGCTGACAGCAGCTCCGTGACATACAGCGCTGACAGCAGCTCCGTGACATACAGCGCTGACAGCAGCTCCGTGACATACAGCGCTGACAGCAGCTCCGTGACATACAGCGCTGACAGCAGCTCCGTGACATACAGCGCTGACAGCAGCACCGTGACATACAGCGCTGACAGCAGCTCCGTGACATACAGCGCTGACAGCAGCTCCGTGACATACAGCGCTGACAGCAGCTCCGTGACATACAGCACTGACAGCAGCTCCGTGACATACAGCGCTGACAGCAGCTCCGTGACATACAGCGCTGACAGCAGCACCGTGACATACAGCGCTGACAGCAGCTCCGTGACATACAGCGCTGACAGCAGCTCCGTGACATACAGCGCTGACAGCAGCTCCGTGACATACAGCGCTGACAGCAGCTCCGTGACATACAGCGCTGACAGCAGCTCCGTGACATACAGCGCTGACAGCAGCTCCGTGACATACAGCGCTGACAGCAGCTCCGTGACATACAGCGCTGACAGCAGCTCCGTGACATACAGCGCTGACAGCAGCTCCGTGACATACAGCGCTGACAGCAGCTCCGTGACATACAGCGCTGACAGCAGCTCCGTGACATACAGCGCTGACAGCAGCACCGTAAGCAGCCCCAGGAGGAAGTCAGCACAGCACAGGGATGGTGTGATCCCCTCATAATAAGAACCCCCAGGAGGAAGTCAGCACAGCACAGGGATGGTGGGAGCCCCTCATAATAAGAACACCCAGGAGGAAGTCAGCACAGCACAGGGATGGTGGGAACCCCTCATAATAAGCAGCCCCAGTAGAAATATGACACCGCTCAACCTCTTCAAAGAGGAGGGTAGGGGCATATAGTACGGTGTGCTTTTTTGGGTCAGGGAAGTGAGCCAAATGAATTAAGAAGGTCTGTGTGCTTGATTCCAAAAATTGTTTATAGACATATACATGGTCTACTGATCACATGTGTTGAATTCCTCCGAGATCCATGCCTCATTCATTTTTAGAAATGTGAGGTAGTTAACACTGTGGTGAGCTAGGCGAGTACGCTTATCGGTCACAATCCCCCCTGCTGCGCTGAACGTCCTTTCGGACAGGACACTGGATGAGGGGCAAGCCAACAGTTCGATTGCAAATTGGGCAAGCTCTGGCCAGAGGTCAAGCCTGCCCACCCAGTAGTCTAGGGGTTCATCACTCCTCAGAGCGTCCACATCGGCCGTTAACCCAATGTAGTCGGACACCTGACGGTCTAGGCGTTCCCTGATGCTGGATCCGGATGACACCTGTCGATGGGTCGGCTGAAAGAATGACCTCATATCCGAAGTCACCAACACATCTTCAAACCGGCCTCTTCTTGCAGGCGCTGTTGGATTGGTACCCGCAAATCCTTCTCTGGGAGTGGGAATTGCTCCTCTGCCAGCGCACGCAAAAGCAGAATGCAGCATTTCTCGAAGCAAGGCCTGGAAGTGCTGCATTCTGACAGCCCTCTGCGACGGCGGTAACATTTCCGCCATTTTGTGTTTGTACCGGGGGTCTAAGTACGTTGCCACCCAGTACTGGTCCTTGACCCTCATGCTTTTTATACGGGGGTCCCTATTAAAACACTGGAGCATGAAGGCCCCCATTTGCACTAAAGTGGAAGCGGTGTGGTGGCCTGGCTCCTGCTCATCATCCAGGATAATGTCGTCCTCTTCATTCTCCTCTCCCCATCCTCGCACAACAGGGATCCCAGAAAGGTTTAAAGCATGCTCTTCTTGCTCCTGCTCATCCGCCCCGGCACCATCCTCCTCTGACTCCTCATCAGACTCCTGTTGTTGACTTGTCTCAGATAGAGTAGCCCCCCCTGGGAATTCATCCAGCATTGCGACTTCCTCATCTTCCCGCTCCTGCTCCTCCACAGCCTGATCAATGACACGACGCAATGCACGCTCCAGAAAGAAGGCATAAGGTACCATGTCACTGATGGCGCCATGGCTGCGACTGACCAGTTTGGTGATCTCCTCAAATGGCCGCAGAAGTCTGCATGTGTCGCGCATGAGCAGCCACTGGCGCGGTGAAAAAAAACCCAGCTCCCCAGAACCGTTTCTTTCGCAGAGTTCATACAGGTAGACGTTAACTGCACGTTTCTGCTGGAGCAGCCTATCAAGCATATAGAAGGTTGAGTTCCATCGCGTCGGGCAATCGCAAATAAGACGTCTGACCGGCAGATGGTGTCGCCGCTGAATGTCAGCAAGGCGAGCCATGGCCGTGTAAGATCTTCTGAAATGGGCCGAGATTTTCCTTGCCTGCCGCAAGATGTCCTGGACCCCAGGGTATTTGACAAGGAATCGCTGCACGACCAAGTTTAAGACGTGTGCCATGCACGGCACGTGCGTGATTTTGCCCTGTTTCAATGCGCTAAGCAGATTGGCACCGTTGTCACACACCACTTTACCAACTGTCAAATTGAGCGGTGTTAGCCACTCATCTGCCTGTGAACGCAAAGCTGAAAGGAGTGCCGGGCCAGTGTGGCTCTTTGCTTCCAGGCACAACAGACGCAGCACGGCATGGCAACGTCTCACCTGGCATGTGGAATAGGTTCTGGGGAGCTTGGGCGGTGCAGTGGAAGAGACGCTAGCAGCGGAAAAGGAGGAGGCAGCTGAGGAGGAGAGGGAGGAGGATGGAGTAGGAGGAGGAGAAGAAGAGTCAGGCCTGCATGCAATCCGTGGCGGTAAAACCAAATCTACACGGGTGCCACGGGTTACATGCTTGACGGCCGTCAGAAGGTTCACCCAGTGGGCAGTAAAACTGATATACCTTCCCTGCCCGTGTTTGCTAGACCACGTGTCTGTGGTCAGATGTATCTTGGCACCGACACTGTGTGCCAGAGATACATTCACTTGCCGCTGAACATGGCCATATAGCTCTGGGATGCCCTTCTCTGAGAAATACTTCCTTCCTGGGACCTTCCATTGTGGTGTTCCAATGGCCACAAATTTGCGAAAGGCCTCCGAGTCCACCAGTTTATATGGCAGTAGTTGGCGGGCTATGAGTTCTGACAAGCCAGCCGCCAACCGTTGGGCAAGAGGGTTATCCGGCGTCATCATTTTTTTACGCTCAAACATTAGGCCCACGGAAGCCTGCCTTTTTGCAGAAAAATGTGAGCTTGGCGTGATGGAAGGTGGAGTGGAGGACAATTGTGAGGAGAGAGGAGAAGGAGAAGTAGAAGACGAGGCTGGACGGTGAGAGCCTGCAGTGTGGCTTTGTGTGTTCCGTTGCTCCCACTGGGCTCGGTGATGGCTGCTCATGTGCCTTCTTAAGGCGGTCGTCCCTAGGTGAGTATTGGGCTTACCGCGACTAACGCGTTGACTGCAAAGATTGCAGATGGCAACGCTATTGTCAGCAGCGGACACGTTAAAAAAAGCCCACACTGCGGAGCCATGTGCCGGTGTCCTGGGAGCGCCAGATGTGACCGTACATGGTCGATGACTCGCTCCTGATACATTTGCAGTCTGCTTTGTCCCTGCTGTGCAATGTAAGTCATTGCTGCTTCTCCTCCCTATCTGCTGGTCCATATCTCCCTCTGAACTCCCCTCCTCTTCCTCTCTTGTGGGCACCCACGTGACATCACTAGACACGTCATCATCAACGTCACCTTCCCCACCGCTATAAGTAGAGTAGGCAGCAACACCGGGGACCAACCTCCTCCTTGGGCTGATCTGGGTACTGGCGTCAGACTGCTGAGTAGCGCTTGTTGCTACCTCCTCTTCCTGATCCAATACCAAGAGTGGCTGCGCATCAGAAATGTCCTCTTGATATGGATCGGAAAATAATTCCAGTGACTCAAGCGGAAGGTATGTGGTGGTGGTGGTGGTGGTCGTGTTGTTGGTGGTAGTGTCTTTGGGGGTGCACATAGCAGAGAGTGAAGAAGAGGGTGCAGATCGAGAGGATGAGGAGGGTGCAGAAGAGTAAGGCTGAGCGAGCCACTCAACCAAGTCTGGTGCATCCTTTAAAGTAATTGAACGCACCTTCTGCAACTTCCCACTTTGGCTCAAGCCTGTTGCTCCTGCCCTACCCCTACCACCCCTGCGGAAGGGCCTGCCTCTTCCTCTGCATGTCATTTTTTAAATGACCCTGTGACAAAACTCTTAGTCCCTATACCGCTGAAGGACTGCTGCAGTATAGGTGAGCGGTCAGCAGTGGTGCACGTCAACCCTATCTATTGTGGACCTATAGCGGTCCTTACAGAACAGCAGACTGTACCGCACTCAAGCCTATGTACCGTAGCACCCTATACCAAGTTACCAGTCCTTATAAGAACTTTTGTGGAACAAGCAGGTTGTGTATTAGTGTTTAGCAGACTGTACGTCAGTCCCTATACCAATGAAGGACTGCTGCAGTATAGGGCAGCGGTCAGCAGTAGTGCACGGCAACCCTATGTATTGTGGACCGATAGCGGTCCTTACAGAACAGCAGACTGTAACGCACTCAGGCCTATGTACCGTAGCACCCTATACCAAGTTACCAGTCCTTATAAGAACTTTTGTGGACCAAGCAGGTTGTGTGTTAGTGATTAGCAGACTGTACGTCAGTCCCTATACCAATGAAGGACTGCTGCAGTATAGGGCAGCGGTCAGCAGTAGTGCACGGCAACCCTATGTATTGTGGACCGATAGCGGTCCTTACAGAACAGCAGACTGTACTGCACTCAGGCCTATGTACCGTAGCACCCTATACCAAGTTACCAGTCCTTATAAAAACTTTTGTGGACCAAGCAGGTTGTGTGTTAGTGTTTAGCAGACTGTGCGTCAGTCCCTATACCGCTGAAGGACTGCTGCAGTATAGGGCAGCGGTCAGCAGTAGTGCACGGCAACCCTATGTATTGTGGACCGATAGCGGTCCTTACAGAACAGCAGACTGTAACGCACTCAGGCCTATGTACCGTAGCACCCTATACCAAGTTACCAGTCCTTATAAGAACTTTTGTGGACCAAGCAGGTTGTGTGTTAGTGATTAGCAGACTGTACGTCAGTCCCTATACCAATGAAGGACTGCTGCAGTATAGGGCAGCGGTCAGCAGTAGTGCACGGCAACCCTATGTATTGTGGACCGATAGCGGTCCTTACAGAACAGCAGACTGTACTGCACTCAGGCCTATGTACCGTAGCACCCTATACCAAGTTACCAGTCCTTATAAAAACTTTTGTGGACCAAGCAGGTTGTGTGTTAGTGTTTAGCAGACTGTGCGTCAGTCCCTATACCGCTGAAGGACTGCTGCAGTATAGGGCAGCGGTCAGCAGTAGTGCACGGCAACCCTATGTATTGTGGACCGATAGCGGTCCTTACAGAACAGCAGACTGTAACGCACTCAGGCCTATGTACCGTAGCACCCTATACCAAGTTACCAGTCCTTATAAGAACTTTTGTGGACCAAGCAGGTTGTGTGTTAGTGATTAGCAGACTGTACGTCAGTCCCTATACCAATGAAGGACTGCTGCAGTATAGGGCAGCGGTCAGCAGTAGTGCACGGCAACCCTATGTATTGTGGACCGATAGCGGTCCTTACAGAACAGCAGACTGTACTGCACTCAGGCCTATGTACCGTAGCACCCTATACCAAGTTACCAGTCCTTATAAAAACTTTTGTGGACCAAGCAGGTTGTGTGTTAGTGTTTAGCAGACTGTGCGTCAGTCCCTATACCGCTGAAGGACTGCTGCAGTATAGGGCAGCGGTCAGCAGTAGTGCACGGCAACCCTATGTATTGTGGACCGATAGCGGTCCTTACAGAACAGCAGACTGTAACGCACTCAGGCCTATGTACCGTAGCACCCTATACCAAGTTACCAGTCCTTATAAGAACTTTTGTGGACCAAGCAGGTTGTGTGTTAGTGTTTAGCAGACTGTGCGTCAGTCCCTATACCGCTGAAGGACTGCTGCAGTATAGGGCAGCGGTCAGCAGTAGTGCACGGCAACCCTATGTATTGTGGACCGATAGCGGTCCTTACAGAACAGCAGACTGTAACGCACTCAGGCCTATGTACCGTAGCACCCTATACCAAGTTACCAGTCCTTATAAGAACTTTTGTGGACCAAGCAGGTTGTGTGTTAGTGATTAGCAGACTGTACGTCAGTCCCTATACCAATGAAGGACTGCTGCAGTATAGGGCAGCGGTCAGCAGTAGTGCACGGCAACCCTATGTATTGTGGACCGATAGCGGTCCTTACAGAACAGCAGACTGTAACGCACTCAGGCCTATGTACCGTAGCACCCTATACCAAGTTACCAGTCCTTATAAGAACTTTTGTGGAACAAGCAGGTTGTGTGTTAGTGATTAGCAGACTGTACGTCAGTCCCTATACCAATGAAGGACTGCTGCAGTATAGGGCAGCGGTCAGCAGTAGTGCACGGCAACCCTATGTATTGTGGACCGATAGCGGTCCTTACAGAACAGCAGACTGTAACGCACTCAGGCCTATGTACCGTAGCACCCTATACCAAGTTACCAGTCCTTATAAGAACTTTTGTGGACCAAGCAGGTTGTGTGTTAGTGATTAGCAGACTGTACGTCAGTCCCTATACCGCTGAAGGACTGCTGCAGTATAGGGCAGCGGTCAGCAGTAGTGCACGGCAACCCTATGTATTGTGGACCGATAGCGGTCCTTACAGAACAGCAGACTGTAACGCACTCAGGCCTATGTACCGTAGCACCCTATACCAAGTTACCAGTCCTTATAAGAACTTTTGTGGACCAAGCAGGTTGTGTGTTAGTGATTAGCAGACTGTACGTCAGTCCCTATACCAATGAAGGACTGCTGCAGTATAGGGCAGCGGTCAGCAGTAGTGCACGGCAACCCTATGTATTGTGGACCGATAGCGGTCCTTACAGAACAGCAGACTGTAACGCACTCAGGCCTATGTACCGTAGCACCCTATACCAAGTTACCAGTCCTTATAAGAACTTTTGTGGACCAAGCAGGTTGTGTGTTAGTGATTAGCAGACTGTACGTCAGTCCCTATACCAATGAAGGACTGCTGCAGTATAGGGCAGCGGTCAGCAGTAGTGCACGGCAACCCTATGTATTGTGGACCGATAGCGGTCCTTACAGAACAGCAGACTGTACTGCACTCAGGCCTATGTACCGTAGCACCCTATACCAAGTTACCAGTCCTTATAAGAACTTTTGTGGACCAAGCAGGTTGTGTATTAGTGTTTAGCAGACTGTGCGTCAGTCCCTATACCGCTGAAGGACTGCTGCAGTATAGGGCAGCGGTCAGCAGTAGTGCACGGCAACCCTATGTATTGTGGACCGATAGCGGTCCTTACAGAACAGCAGACTGTACCGCACCCAAGCCTATGTACCGTAGCACCCTAGACAGACCAAGTTACCAGTCCTGATAAAGAGCTTTGTGGAACAAGTGAGTTGTGAATGATTAGCAGACTGCAGCAGAAGGGCAGCAGTCAAGTATAATATTCTTTCTATATTTGGAAGAAAGAATATTATACGTGTACAAGCCTATTACCGTACCACTGATACCAGTCCTGAAAAGAACCTTTGTGGAACTAATAGTAACAGCAAGTCTTTAAAATTATCCTCACTGCCTGACACACTGCTTCCTGCCTGTCCCTATACAAATTGGCAAAAAAGAGTAGGCTGGAACGATTAGCTGGAACAGCTCTTTTGTGGACCTGATAGTAACAGCTAATGATGATGATGATGATGATGATGAAGAAAGACTAATCTGGCTGAGCTGTCCCTAAAATAGCAGCATACAGCGCTCTGTCCCTTTATCTAAACTGACAAAAGAAACTCAGGCTGCTGACCTAACACCTATACCAGTCCTGAAAAGAACTTTTGTGTACCAAATAGCTAGCGTTTTCTCTGTCCCTACTCCACACAGGATCCTTTCCCTACAGTGACAGAAGAAAGAATGTAAAATGGCCACCGGATCGGGTGTATTTATAGGTTAGGGGGAATGTCCAAGTGTCCATGAGCTGTCATGTCTCAATTGGTTGTCCTGTAACACATGATAAACGTGTCACGAAAGGTTAAAGTTCTTGTATACATTAAACACGTAAGTCCGCCGGGGCGAACGACGGAAAAAGGCGTTCGAACCCGCGGACGGCGAAAGTCGGAAATTCGCCGCGAAACGACCGCCGGGCGAACCGTTCGGCCATCACTAGTGACAGGTACTCGGGTACTCTGATGGCCTGGTGACAGGTACTCGGGTACTCTGATGGCCTGGTGACAGGTACTCGGGTACTCTGATGACCTGGTGACAGGTACTCTGATGGTTTGGTGACTGGTATTTGGGTACTCTGAAGGGCGGTGACAGGTACTCATATGGACTGTGACAGGTACTCGGGTACTCAGATGGACTGTGACAGGTACTCTGGTACACAGATGGACTGGAACAGGTACTCGGGTACTCAGATGGGCTGTGACAGGTACTCGGGTACCCTGATGGACTGTGACAGGTACTCTGTACTCTAATGGACTGTGACAGGTACTCGGTACTCTAATGGACTGTGACAGGTACTCGGGTACTCTAATGGACTGTGACAGGTACTCGGTACTCTAATGGACTGTGACAGGTACTCGGGTACCCTGATGGACTGTGACAGGTACTCGGTACCCTGATGGGCCGTGACAGGTACTCGGGTACCCTGATGGGCCGTGACAGGTACTCGGGTACCCTGATGGGCCGTGACAGGTACTCGGGTACCCTGATGGGCCGTGACAGGTACTCGGGTACCCTGATGTGCCGTGACAGGTACTCGGGTACCCTGATGTGCCGGGACCGGTACTCGGGTACTCTGATGTGCCGTGACAGGTACTCGGGTACTCTGATGTGCCGTGACAGGTACTCGGGTACTCTGATGGGCCGTGACAGGTACTCGGGTACTCTGATGGGCTGTGACAGGTACTCGGGTACTCTGATGGGCTGTGACAGGTACTCGGGTACTCAGATGAACTGTGACAGGTACTCGGGTACTCAGATGGGCTGTGACAGGTACTCGGGTACTCTGATGGGCTGACAGGTACTCTGATGGGCTGTGACAGGTACTCGGGTACTCTGATGGGCTGACAGGTACTCTGATGGGCTGTGACAGGTACTCGGGTACTCTGATGTACTGTGACAGGTACTCAAATACTCTGATGGACTGTGACAGGTACTCTGATGGACTGTGATTGACAGGTACTATGAGGGGTGGTGACAGGTCCTCTTTATTGGGGGCAATCGGTGTGATTGGTGTACACTGTAAGCGGTAACGAGATGTTACCGCAATCTCCTCCTCACACACGATCGGTGTGTGAGGAGGAGAACCCGGTAACATCCCGTTACCGCAGTTTGTTTACATTTTTGTGATCGGCTGTGAAAGGATCACAGCCGATCACGTGGGTAAACAGCCGGCCAATGGCTGTTTACCAGCGTCGGTGACGAGCAGTGTTCCCGGGGAACACGCCGCCACCGACGTGCACGCGCGCCGTGCACGTTCGGGGTGTGACCATCTGTGATCGGCCGTGACTTCATCACGGCCGATCACGTGGTAAGCAGCCATAACGAATGGCTGTTCACCCCCTTCGGTGGCGAGCGGTGTCTCCGTGACACGCCGCCACCGAAGAAACAGGGATGCGCGCGCGCATGATCGCGCGCATTCCCTGTTTAAACGGGAGGCCGTCATATGACGGCCTCCCGCCACAAAAGGTGCGCCGCCTGGCCGTCATTTGACGGCCGGCGGTCAGCAACTAGTTAAGAAGAGTAGCGTTATTAAACACATTATTCCAATTTCGGATTTCATCATTCTCTATTTTTTGGAATGTTAATACAAGGTCAATGTTTAGAAAAAAAAGGTTCTGTACTACTTTTGGCGACTTTGGGGTGTGATTTGTATAGAAATCTGTATAGGAACCCGCACAAATGTCTCCGAAATCAACCCGAAGTCAGACTGACATGCAAGAATGAAATCGTGTGAGTTAAGCTGAACTAGCACAATTTCAATCCCACTGTCAGTATGAACCTAGGCTTTAGGTCAGTTAAAATTGCCATTGAAAGTGTTGTATTGTATATGATTAATAAGTGCAAAAAAGACAGTTTCGCCTGCCAGAAATCCAGTGAGCTGATTATGTTCTGTGATCTTTGCAGTGTTATCTAGTAGTTAGTCACATTCAACTGAAGATTTTGTAGCTTGTCCAAACCACTTGAGCGTGTGAGCATCAACCTAGGACAGAAAGTGTGTTATTGGCAGTGTCATCAGGTGAAAATTAAAGAAAAAAAAACCTTTAAAAAAGGAACTAAAGTACTGTATTCAGCAATAACAAGCAGGATAAAAGGTTGATATAAATGGAAAATGTATGTATTAGTTACTGCTGATGGTAATTAGTATATTGGAAAGGTTCCTGAAAACCTTCACATATTTAACCAGATTTTTTTTATTTTTTATTTGAGCTTTCTGTAGGCAATTTGGAAAGAGTTTACTATACCTGCTGCACTGAATATTAGGGATGAGCTGAACACCCCCTGGTTCAGTTCGCAGCAGAACATGCGAAAAGGGCAAAAAATTCAAACATGCGAACACCATTAGAGTCTATGGGACACAAACATGAATAATCAAAAGTGCTAATTTTAAAGGCTTATATGCAAGATATTGTCATAAAAAGTGTTTGGGGACATTGGTCCTGCTCCAGGGGACATGTATCAATGCAAAAAATTTAAGAATGCCTGTTTTTTCAGGAGCAGTGATTTTAATAATGCTTAAAGTGAAACAATAAAAATGAAATATTCCTTCGTACCTGGGGGGTGTCTATAGTATGCCTGTAAAGTGGCGCATGTTTCCCGTGTTTAGAACAGTCCGAGAGCAAAATGACAATTTCTAAAGCAAAAAACTCATTTAAAAGCACTGTAATGAAATGTCGGTCCTGGCAATACACATAAAAATCATGGAAAAAAACAGTCCATCACCAGGCCCTTTGGGTTTGGTATGAATATTAAGGGGAACCCCGAACCAAAATGTAAAAAGAAAATTGCATGGGGTGCCCCCAAATTCCATACCAGGCCCTTCAGGTCTGGTATGGATATTAAGGGGAACCCAGCACCAAAATTAAAAAAAATGGCACGACCCCCCCCAAAAAATCCATACCAGACCCTTATCTGGCCGCACGAGGACTTTCCATTGGCTTCCCCTGGGGCGTCCGAGGGGGCAGGCCACCCGATTATGTAACCAGGTGGCCCACCCGATTATGTAACCAGGTGGCCCACCCCCTCTGACTACGGGGAAGCCATGGGGAAGTCCCTGTGCGTCCGAAGGGAGCGAGGTCACCCGGGAGCATTACAGTGTGGCCCCGCCCTCAGTTATAAAAGAACTGTCAAAGCAAAGATGCATCATATGGCGGGTGCCTACCATGGAGGAGGCCGTAGCATTTTTTTTTCTTTTTCATTCCATCTGCGGAGCAAGAGAAATAGGAGAAGACTTTGTGGGACATTTTTATTTTTTGTTTTTAATAAAGGACTGTGTCATGTCATTTTCACACTCATTTTGTGAAATGGTAGGGGTACATTTGTACTCCGTTACCATTTCATACAGGGGGAGGCCAGGATCTGGGGGCCCCCTTGTTAAAGGGGGCTTCGAGATTCCGATAAGCCCCCCACCCGCAGACCCCCACAACCTTTGCCTGATAGTATGAGGCCCTTGTCCCCATCAACATGGGGACACAGTGCTTTGGGGGGCTTCCCCAAAACCCCTTCACATGTCGAGGGCATGTGGCCTGGTACGGTTCAGGAGGGGGGGGCTATCATGACAGGACACTAGGGTGGGGAAGGCCTGGATATCAATTCAGATCACTACTCTAGTTTGCTGGGCCAAAAATGCATTCTGTTGCTTTATTAACATTTTAGAAGACATACTGCTTACCATTTAGATGGGATGCCACACTGAAGAGAGAGCTGAAATAAAAAAAATCATACATTGACAGAAGCTCTGAAACAATATGAATAATAAGGGCATTACAATCTGGCAAAAGCTGCTGCAGGTTGGTTGCATAGTATAGCTTCATAACATCTTAATTGACCCTTATGCCATGTACACACATAGCAGACTATCCGGCAGACTTAGTCTGGCGTACTTTCCGCCGGACTGTCCGCCGGACTTTCCGAACGAGCTACTTGCCCACACATGGCACTTTTTCAGCAAACTAATACGGCGTACTAAGTCTGCCGGACTATCCACCGTACTTTTGAAATGAACGGACTCGCCCCCACACACACGGAGGAAAGTCCGCTCATTTTGAGCGCGTCTCCAGGTAGCCGGGACCAGCGAAGGAGGCGTCGCTGGCCCCGTCACCTGGTATGGACTTAAAGGGGAACCCCTACGCTGAAAAATTGGCATGGGGGTCCCCCCAAGGTCCATATCAGACCCTGTCTGAGCACGCTACCCGGCCGGCCAGGAAAGGGGGTGGGGACGGGCGCGTGCCCTCAACATGGAGTCCAGCGAGAAGACCCCCGAAGACGGAAGAAGACCCCCGGAACTGTCAGTCTGCAAGTTAGGACATGTTTCTGCATGTTACGACTTGTTTTCTTTGCTTTTGAATATTTGCTATGCTTTCTTGATTTGGTGGTGTATTTTCATTATGGCTTGCAAACACCTCAGTAATCAAGAAATACTTAGTTTGTTGAACTCAGATTCTGGAGAAGATCAACATGCATCAGATTATGAGCCATCAGATGGCAAAAACGAAATAGACGACATCTTTGTAGAAGACAACTCGGATTCTGATGATAACACCATCACAGCATCTACCACCCAAACTGAATTGCCCTCTTCATCTGCGAATGGAACTATTTACTATGCATGTGTTAACCGGGAAATGTTAAGACCAAGGAAAGGAAGTGAATCAGGGGGAGCGAGCGGTAATGGATTTGGATCAAGGAATATTACATTCTGGAAGAAACATCACTTGTGATAACTTCTTTAAGAGCCTGCAGTTAGCTAAAAAATGACTGGAGAAGGAAATCACAAAAATTTGTAAAACCAAAAAAGAACTGCCCCAAGAATTTGTGACCACAAAAAAACAAAATGTCTACTCTACTCTGTTTGGTTTCCCGGAAGACGTGGTGATTGTATCAGACTGTCTCAAGAAAAACAAAGTTGTTACCCTTTTGAGCTCTATGCATTCCCAAATCCCAACCTACTGTTTGAAACTGAGAAGACAAAAAAACTGAGATAATTCAGTCATACAATGAGACAAAAGGAGGCGTTGATACGTTGGATCAGATGGTTTGTACTTACAGTACTAAACGAATGACCAGAAGGTGGCCAATGGTTATATTTCATAACATGTTGTATGTTAGTGCTATCAACACCTACAATATCTGGGTGTCACTAAAACCAGACTGGAATGCATGTGAATTGAATAAAAGGATGGTTTTCCTTACACATCTTGGGAAAGCACTGACTGAAGTATCTGAGGGGCCTGATGTTCCTCAGACTTTTCCCTTAGAAGAACCACCCAGAAAGAAAGCACGTCGCACTATCTGCTCTAACAGCAAAGACAGAAAAACTTGAACAATGTGTTGTGTCTGCAAAAAAAATGTATGTCAAGAACATCTGAAAGTGGTGTGTTTAAACTGTGGATAGTGAAACGTTTTCATCATATTAGCATACCTTTTCTAACTACCTATGCCCTACACCTACATATCAAAATGTCATGTTTTTAGTTGGTGCTCAAAATATGGAGAATACACGTCATTATCACCAAATGAGTAAGCATTGCTTAGTATTTCATGGTTATTCAATATTTTACTAACTAAAATTATAATCAAAAGTCATCATTACACTCATTCACAATAAAAATAATTATATTAAAAATTGTATTCATTATATGTACCAACATTTATTTATTATATGTGTCAAACTATAGTACGGGGCCCTTTGGACCCTGGCGGTGCAAGGTGGTACAAAAAAAGCCAGTAGACTGAGGGTAAACATATACAGCGTATTTTTTTATTATGTTATAGTTTTGTTCAGCTAAATTTACTGTTTACCTAAAAAAACAGAATTGCCAATAGAGTGGAATAACTGGAGATCTAACAAGTTCAGCGATAGGACACATCCTCTTTCAGCTTTATGTAAGCAGATAATTATTAGACAGAGATGGGTACAAAGAGAAAAACTAGTGCTGGGGTTTTTTTTTCTTTAGAAAATTGAGAATGATCTGCAATAACTCCAACCTGAGTTCAGCCTTTTATTGCATGCTTATTTGTAAAAAATAAATATATATTTAAAATACATATTAAAAATATATAAAATATCAATTAAAACTTGTAATAAGTAAATAGATAAACCAAATAAAAAACAGAATAATTTATGTTTAACCCCTTGCCTACTGGGCACTTTCACTCCCTAACTGCCCAGGCAATTTTCAGCTTGCAGCGTTGTCACACTTTGAATGACAGTTGTGCGGTCATGCAACACTGTACCCAAACAAAATTTGTATAACTTTTGGGGACAGATAAAGCTTTCTTTTTTTGTAGTATTTAATCACAACTGGGCTTTTCTTTTTTTGCTAAATAAGCGAAAAAAGACTGACATTTAAAAAAAAAATGTTTTTCTTAGTTTCTGTTATTACATTTTGTAAATAAGTAATGTTTCTCCTTTACTGATGTGCACTAATGAGGCTGCACTGATGGGCACTTACAGGCTGCACTGATGGGCATTGATGAGGCAGAACTGATGAGACAGCACTAATGATGAGACACTGATGAGGCTGCACTGATATGTGGCACTGATGGGCACTGATAGGCAACACTGATGGGAACTGATAGGTGGCACTGATGGACACTGATAGGCAGGACTGATGGGAACTGATAGGTGGAATCTATGGAAACTGATAGGTGACACTGATGGGTACTCATAGGCAGCAATGATAGGTGGCACTGATAGACATCACTAATAGGCACTGGCAGGCAGCACTGATGAGCACTAACAGGGAGCACTGATGGGCACTGATTGGCAGCAATGATTGGTACTCATTGGCACTGATTGGTAGCACTGTTGGGCACTGATAGGCGGCAATGATGGGCACTGATAGGCAGCACTGATATGCAGCACTTACGGGAACTGATAGGTGGCCTTTATGGGCACAGATAGGTGGCACTGATGGGCACTGATAAGCAGCAATGATAGGTGGCACTGACAGACATCAGTAATAGGCACTTTCAGGTAGCACTGATGGGCACTGACAGGGAGCACCGATTGGCACTGATTGACAGCACTAATTGGTACTCATTGGCACTGATTGATAGCACTGGTGGGCACTGAAAGGCAGCACTGATGGACATTGTTGGGGCTGCACTAATCATCAGGGCACTGATAATCAGTGCCCTGATGATCCGTGTAGATGTCCCCGTGTGGATTTGCTGGTTATTGTCTCTCCTCTCCTCATGTGCTGTCAGTATTGGGAGAGGAATGCCGATAACCAGCAAATTCTATTTACACTGTGAACAGCTGTATTTGGACACACCTGGTCACATGGTAAAGAGCCACTGTGATTGGCTCTTTACCCCAATCACAGATCCCGGTAGAAGCACAAACATGGGAGGACATCAATAGATGCCCTCTCGGCAATGTGCGACCGCGCTGTAGCCGTCATTCAGTTATAGCGCGTCCCTGAAGAGGTTAAAATGTTTTTCCACTTTTGCAGTCAAATTTGTACAAAAACCCTGCTATATGTTTTTTATGTGTTCATAGTCACAGCATACCCAAAAATATTTCTTACTGTTTAGATGTTTCTAAAGAGAAGGCGTCATGAATGATTAAAAAAAAATTCTAGACAGTCTCAAGTGTCTTTCCCCCACTCTATCCCTATTTAACATACAATCTAGTTTACAGCTGACAATGAAGAATAATGAACACAGTACCGACAGGGTTAATTATGCTGAACATTGCTCTACAGCACTGTCCTAAACAATGCTGTAGAGCATGTAAGGATTTTTAAGCAAGTAAAAATACATTTTAAAAGTAAGCAGCATTTTTAATTTTGTAACGCCACGTTAAGGTGAACATGTAACAAATATAAGCAGGTCTTATCTTAGTTTGGCTGCAATAGTGGAAATATTCTTAAGGGTGGGCATAGCATTAAAATCACACTTTACGTGTATAAGTAAGGTATATGTTCTTATCAACAAACAACTATATATTTTTAAGCAATAAGTCACAAATAAAAATGCTGCTCCGAATTCCATCAGGACACTTAAAACCTTGGCAAAGTTGAAATTGTATCAGGCGTAGTGTGAGTTTTCATTATCGTATGCTGTATGTATTGTTTTTAATAACCCACTTTTGTTTTTAGTTTAGCTGATCTTTCTCACATGCATCTAAATGAAAATGTTATAGGTCCTCTTTAGAAAATGTTTCAGTCTCCAGTTTTCATCATGCCCATTTCTGGCTTGTCTGCTAGACATAATGTCATCTTTGCCCACAATCTGAATGGTCAGTGACATTTTGTTCTCCTTCTTACAATACATTTTTAAACTTTTTTTTATTACATTTGTATACATTTAAAGGGGTTGTAAACCCTCATGTTTTTTCACCTTAATGTATCGGATGCTTTAAAGGTGAAAAAACTTCTGTCACTGAGCAGCCCCCCTGTTTTACTCACCTGAGCCAGTTCGTTCCCCCGCCAGAGATGCGCTCTACCTCTCCGGCAAGTGTTCTCGGCTCTTGATTGGATAGCTTGATAGCTTCAAAGCCATTGGCTCCCAATGCTGTCAATCAAATCCAATGACGCAGGCGCTGGGGTGGGGCCGAGTCCAGCATTGTGTTTCTATGGATGCAAATGCTGGACTCGAGAGCATGGCCGCACGTTAACCCCCAGGGAGAGTGCTTCTCCTATGGGGTTTACCGATGCAGTGAGAAGCCACAAGCGCCGTCGGGGGACCTCAGAAGTTGAGGATTGGGCCACTCTGTACACAACGAACTGCACAGTGGAGGTAAGTATGACATGGTTTTTATTTAAAAAAAAAACAACTGTGACAACAATTCACAAACAATACAATGCAATGCTACAGCACCCACAGACAGTACAGCAAAGGGAACTTAAAACGCAAATAATATAGAAATGTAAAAAAACTCATAGACATAGAATATATAATCCAAGACATTACCAATCCTCCATAGCATATTAATGATATCCCCATGCACCAACCACCCCACAGAGGAGTAAAAGGCAATCACATCCACCTCCGTCTCCCAAGGGGGACCTAAGAGCAGACACAGAGCCCAGTGATCATAAACAAAAATGTATGTTTGATACTTTTCATTGTCTCCTAATTTGTGGTTCCTCCTTTAGAAATCCCTGGGAGCCAAGTTTGTCTTCCTTGTTGTTGTACCACTTTCACATCAGCATGTGCTCTAATATAGAGATGGGAGAGATACATTGTTCATGTTGCAGTATTTACCAAATTACACATCTGGACCCTTTATTAAGTAGAGTTAGTAGACAGTATGCTTTAGAAGTCAGTTGATATTTTCTGAGTACTTACATCTCACACCCTCTGCTTTGCTGCTGTTTCAGCTATGGGACTGTAAACTTCAGATCTCATTGGACTGAACAAAAAGCAGTAATTTATTCAAAAATAGTTATCCTTCTCCTGGTGTATTAACTTTGTGAAATGAGCCTACTCAGTGGCTTTTTTTACCTAGGCAAATTAAGTTTCACTTGGCATACCCCCTTCTTGCCATGGTGCATCATTCCTGTGGCCTACTAATTCAGACCAATGGGCCATGAAAATAAATACATTTTCCCTTGCCATAGCAGCTGAGACAAATCTTTTGCACATAAGAACACAAGAAGAATTTCAAGAAGCATGCTAATTTCCCTTGTACGTGTGTATAGAGCACAAAAAGCCTTTATCTGATCAAAAAATGTAATTAGGTACCCACCATTGTGGATGAAAAGATTTAAACGTTTTTTTAAATCTGAGGCATCAACTTACATTTATAACAGTGACAAAATCACAAATGTTTAGCTAGCAGACAAGTGGATGATTGACTGGGCCAAGTTTCTACTTCCTGTCTAGAGGGTTCGCAGTGACAACTAGTAAAGGTAGGAAGGAATGGAGTAGAAGAATTACTCTGCTGCTGATGGGAGTAAGTATTATGATGCTTAGCAGATAAGCCACTGGGTACAAAGTCCTTTTTCATATATCTCTACCCTATATTTCATCACCGTTACAGAAAATAAGTGATATTCTTGGCTAGAAGAGGACTGGTCAGTGTGGTCAACAATAGTAGTAGCATATCAGGAAATTATACCTTCTTGCTCTTGAAATGGCAACCAGTCCAGTACCAGGGAGTTGTTGGCCAATTTGCTTTTCCCACAAGAAGGAATATTTGTTATTGCTGAGCACTTTGGATACAGAAGTCTCTAAATCTGTACCTGTGAGCTGCTTAAATGTGCATATGATGTTTTGTCAAACCCAGGTTCCGTCAGCAAGATTAAAACCAATATCATAGCTTCAATAAATCTTTGCGTGTTACTTACTCGTACATCTTAAAAAATAACTAGGATGCTTTCTGCAAAAAAAAAAATGTAATAAAAAAAAACATACATAAAAATCAACACATTTTTCTACCTAACTCATATATTTCACACAAGTGGATTTTTCCTTTTTTAACAAATGTTTTTTTCACCCTAATGTATACTAACCACAGAATGGAACGTTTTCAGCAAATTTCTCATTATCTACCAACATTTTTGTAAGGAAAATAATTCCTTTATTGAAGAATTAAGGATCTATGGAAAAGAAATGGGGTTTTTATATCTATATATATATATATATTCATGAAAAATGTTTCCTAGCTCACATGGGTGATAACTTGCACTTATTTATATGTATGTATTTATATATGATAATATATGTGTGTGGCTATGTATTAACAATCTGGGCCAATGTGTGTTGTAATAGTGTAATTGACCTGAAAATGTTTCCTTATTTTGACATCCTACAAAGGGTGCGCCTCATTCATAGTTATAAATTGACCTCTATCATATGATTACAACCTCTAAAACCTTCCTATATTTAATTGTTTCACCTTTTAAATGTAACAACCAAAACTGTGGTAATAATGGAGCCTCAATGTTTTTTCAATCCTTATTAGTTTATATTTGGTCTATTAAAATCTAATCTTGTTATTATGGTTAAAAATAATGCATAAGCTTTCATTGCCAAGGGATTGGTGCAAGTAAATTTAGTGCAGTGCAGAGAGCTATGCCAAACCCTATGGCATTTCACAACCAATTCCTCACTGTAACCCAAGCAGTAATGTTTTTTTGCAAACCTAAACTAATGCTGGCTTATGTAAACCTAAATTCTTGTTTGAAAATGCTCCTGTGCCAGGCCCAGGATCCATTGCACCAAAGATACATTCCTAGAGTGGAAAGATGTTGGCATGAATATTTCTGCATTAAAAGAAATTGGCACCAAAGCAAACAATAGTTACATAATCAACCTTTGTTTAAAAGCCTGTTATGTTCTCTGAATAAATTGTTTGAGTTGAGGAGTAGATGAATGATCATAAGGACATCATTTACTGTAACCATTTCAAAACCAAGCCAATTCTAACATTTCTCATATACATGAAAAAATATGCATTTTTTTGCTAGAAAATTACTTAGAATCTCAAACAAGGGATGGTGGACAGGGGTGATTTACATATTTTTATCTTATTATTTGTTTTATTTAAAAAAAAAAATGTTTACAGGTATACCCCATGTTTAAGTACACAATTTGGGGTTTATTTACTAAAGCTAGAAAGTGCAAAATCTGGCTCACTTCTGCATAGAAACCAATGAGATTCCAGGTTTTATTACCAAAGCTTAATTGAACAAGCTGGGGTTAGAAGCTCATTGGTTTCTATGCAAAAGGGAGCCTGATTTTGCACTTTTCAGCTTTACTTTCAATATATTTTATTTTCAAAGCAGAACAAAAGATAGGCATAACAATTTGTCGGCCCAACATAAGGCCAGAAATACAACATTATAAACAGGTTTGAAAAAAAAAACAAGGAATCAGCAACACAGATCTTGCTAGTGTTACATATCCATACAGTTGGTTGGATTAGGAAATATTCAGACTTTACCCTTGGACAGTAAATATGGTGGTAGGAACTCTGGCTAAGAGGTCCAGTGGGCAAGGGGGACATACCCATCCTAGGCACCCCTAATGGGATCATTCTGTGCCCCGGCCTCCCGACCCCCCCCCCCCCCCCCCACAGCCCTCTGCCCTTAGTTGGTCTAGCAAGGATATAGGTCAAGCCAAAGGTGGCTCCAGTATTATTTACGCAATCAGGCTTTCTGTGTTGCTAATTTGGCTCTATAACAATCTAACTGTGAAAAAACCCTTAAATCGAACCGAACTAAAAAGGATGAAAGATGAACAGGGGAGAGAAGAGGTGAGAAAGGGGGAGTGGAGAAAAGGACGCCTTTGGAGGTTTGAGGGAGATCTGGGGGAACTCCAGCAATGAGGGAATTCCACAATAAGTTGCCCAAGGTTCCCATACCATTTCAAATTTGTGTGTTGTGTCTGATAGGATACTGACTAATTTCTCTTGGGCCATTATCCATGAGTTCTTGCACTTTATAGCTACAAACTGTATCTTTGGCTGTTTCCATGCTCTAGTGATGGTGAGTTTTGCCCCAGGAGCATAAAGTGAATGAACTTTCCGTAAGGTTTTGAGATTTGCAGAATATGGCCATTAAGGAGGGCTACAAATGCAGACCTGGGGATCGAGCACTCAGTGACCTTGTAAATGAGGTTAAAGATTCTCTTCCAGACTGGTCTGATTCTGGAGTACTCCCACAAGATGTACACCATCGAGCCCAGGAGTTGACAACCCCTGAAGCAACTGGAATTTGCTGTTGGGTATATGGCTGCAAGCCTGGTGGGAGTCATATACCACCGCATTAGTACTTTTAAATTTGCTCCCATTAGCGATGTGTTTAGGATACCCTGGAAGGCTTTAGAGCAAGCAGTCTGCCAGGCTTCCAGATCCCACTCGTGTTAGAGGTCGGCTTACCAAGCTGTCATGTATTTAGATTTTTCTGTCGGTTGGGTGAGTGACGAGTAGATGATTGAGATGCCTCCCCTTTGCCCCATGGCCTGCCAACACCAGAGCTCATAGTCCATGAATGGAGAGGTTTTTCCGCCCAGATTTTGCGTAGAAAGTATGAGATCTGTCCGAATCTGAATTTTTTCGGAATCTGGAAGATCCAGGTAGTTCATACTGTGACCCAGGGTGAATGGGCCCCTATCTGGAAGTAGTGTACTATGCGGTACAGGCCTTTATCCAGCCACCATTTAAAGGCTTTAATGTCCATTCCAGGAGGGTGGTTTGGGTTGTGGAATATGTGAGCTTGAGGTTGCCCCTTAGAAACCAGGGCTGGAAGATTGCAGATGCTATCCCAAAGGGTGTTAGAATGAGAAAGGGAAGGTGACATAATTAGCAGTCTCTGTTTTTGGGGGCACCAGAGCAGATAATTGAGGGTGAATTGGGGGATAGCCTGCCTTTATATAACTGGTCTGCTAAGTGTTATTTGTATACATGCAGCAAACCCGTCCCTCCCTTTTTTCTGTGGAGATATTGCGTGTGTTGGGGAATTCTGTATCTTGAATTGCCCCAGATAAAATTTAGTAATTTACATTGTAAAGACCTCAGCTGGTCCTTTCGGATTGAAATGGGGAGGGAATAGATACAAGATTCTAGGTAGATTCTGTACGCACTGTTAGGGTAACCCCCAGATATTTGATAGAGTACAAGCTCCATTCAAACTTGATTGGATTGTTGGAGTAGGGATACTGTGGATGGTGGGAGGGACACATTTAAGGCCTGTGATTTGGTATAGTTTATCCTGAGCCCTGAGATTTTATAGACATCCGTTAGGGTTTTGTACAGGTTGGGTAGGGAGGTAAAGGGAGAGGTTAGGAATAGGAGTATGTCATCTGCAAAGAGACCGCATTTGTGGATCTGATCTCCACATGTTACCCCTTGTATGTCCGGATTCCATGGGATAGCGATGGCTAGGGTCTCTATCGCTATGGCAAAAATGATTGGGGACAGCGGGCATCCTTGTCTGGTACCTCTGGCTATTTCTATTGGGAAGAGTAGTGTGCCATTGCCGCCACCTCCTCCTGGAAAGGTGCCTCAAGGATGTCTCTATGTTTGGTTTCTAGGGATGGAATGGTCAGTCCATCTAGGAATTTGGTTATCGAGTCCCTGGTTGGCTGTGGAGGGGTGCTATATAGGTCAGAATAAAATTTATGAAACGCCTCCAGGATCCTGGCTAGGTTAGCTGTGGGTTCCTGGCCTGCCACGTCTATCTTGGGAAAGGAAACAATCTGTGTTCTAGGGGACACTTTGGCTGCCAGCATCGGGCCAATCTCTTCTTTCTGGGTGTAAAATGTATTGGAACTCCAGTGGATAGATCTCTCTGCTTTTTTTGTGAGGACAAGATTTAGTTCCAGTCTCAGTTTGTCTACTTGTGCAAGCAAGGCTGGGGATGGATTCTTTTTGTGCTGTGACTTCATGGTCCTATATGACTTTTCGAGATGCTCAATATCTGCTCTGTGTTCTTTTTTAGTTTGCGTAGCTATCTGTATAATCTTACTTCTAATAAAGACCTTATGAGCTGCCCACAGAGTCTCTGCAGAGGTGCCCTCCACATTATTGAGTGTGAAGTATTCTTGAAGCACTTTATTAATGTCTATTTTTAGATTGGGTTGGAGAGGATGGACTCATTTAGTCGCCAGTGTCCCCGTTTTGCCATACTGACTCCAGAGTGGATAGACATGAACACAGCGGAATGATCAGATAGGACCTTGTCTCTGATTTGGGAACTGCTGGAAGAATATTTGGAAGAATCAAAATATGACCAATCCTAGCATAGGTGTTATGTGGGTGGGAGGGATAAGTGAAGTCTCTTTTTGAAGGGTTAGATTCTTGCCAGACATCTGTTAAACCCCTGTCATGAGGAGCTTGGCAATTCTAAGGCTCACCCTAGTGGGTCTGGTAAGTTTGGTCGTGGGGTGTTTAGACTTGTCCAACCCCTGGTCAAATCCACATTGTAGTCCCTCCCATATGACTTTGCCTTCCAACAGAGGAGTTAGGGTATCTAAGATGAGGCGGAAAAACTGTTCTTGCCCTTTATTGTGGAAGTAATATGAGACAAGGCAATACAGGTGTCCCCCTATTGTACCCTTGACCAGGAGAAACCTGCCCTCTGGATCCTTAAAATCTGATAGGTATTCAAAGTCACAGGCTTATGGAGAAGAATATTGCGACCCCTCTGGTTTTATTTTCAGCATTAACGAGATGGAAACAGGAGTATTGAGAGTGAATGAACTTTGGACTGTACCACCTAGGAAATTGGGTTTCTTGGATCATGAGGATATCAAGTTTAAGAGATTTGTAATAATGAAAGATTTTTTTTCTTTTGATGGGGAATTTAGGCCTTGTACATTGTGTGTGGCAATTTTGAGGGAGCTCTGTGTGGGGTCAGCCATGAAGTTTAAGTAATGTTCCGTGTCTGTCTGTCTCGTCACTCACCCTTCAACGTTTTCTGTCCTCCTGGCCCTGCTGATCCTTTGTGTGTACCTGTGTGAGGAGACGCCCCCCCAAGAACCTCTACACAGGTAGAGCAGGGAAGGCCTGTTCCAAAAAGGAACAGGCAACCTGTCCCCCAGAGACCAGCCATAGTCTGAGTGAAAGGTGGAGGCACATGGGGCCCACCCCAGCCAGGGCGCCCCTGGTAAATATGAAAATCTTCTAAACAGCAGTAACCAGGAATAACATACTCAGGTTTTAGGCTAGGTTGACAGGACCTAGGTCCAGCTCAGCGAACCCTCTGTCCTCCCCTCCATAGGGAGCCAAGGAGGGAGGGTCCCTGGCTAAAGGGTGTGGAGAGCCCCCACTAAAAGGGGGGACCATCACCATAGCTTAACCACTGCAGCCCCGGACCAATTGTCAGCCTAAGGACCAGAGGTCTTTTTACAATTTTGCACTGCACTGCTTTAACTGGTAATTGCGCGGTCATGCAATGTTGTACCCTAACAAAATTTGCGTCCTTTTCTTCCCACAAATAGAGCTTTCTTTTGATGGTATTTGATTGCCTCTGCGATTTTTATTTTTTAAATGGAAAAAAAACCGAAAATTTTGAGAAAAAAATATATTTTCTACTTTTTGTTATAAGAAAAATCGAATAAACTCAATTTTAGTCATACATTTAGGGCAAAATTTATTCAGCCACATGTCTTTAGTAAAAAAAATGTCAATAAGCATATATTTATTGGTTTGCGCAAAAGTTATGGCGTCTACAAACTAGAGTACATTTTCTGGATTTTACACAGCTTTTAATTTATGACTGCCTATCTCATTTCTTGAGGTGCTAAAATGGCAGGGCAGTACAAACCCCCCCAAATGACCCCATTTTGGAAAGTAGACACCCCAAGGAAATTGCCAAGTGATTGAATAATGACAAAAAAAAAGTTTACAAACAGTTGTCACTAAATGATATATTGCTCACACATGCCATCGTTATATGTGGAATTACACCCCAAAACATATTCTGCTGCTTCTCCTGAGTATGGGGATATCACATATGTGGGACTTTTTGGGAGTCTAGCCGCGTACGGCACCCCGAAATCCAATCACTGCCTTCAGGATTTCTAAGGGTGCAAATTTTTGATTTCACTCCTCACTACCTATCACAGTTTCGAAGACTATAAAATGCCAAAACAACACAAAACTCCCCCAAATGACCCCATTTTGGAAAGTAGACACCCCAAGGAAATTGCTGAGGGGAATGTTGAGCCCATTGATTATTTTTATATTTTTGTCCTAAGTGATTGAATAATGACACAAAAAAAAGTTTACAAAAAGTTGTCACTAAATGATATATTGCTCACACATGCCATAGTTATATGTGGAATTGCACCCCAAAATATATTCTGCTGCTTCTCCTGAGTATGGGGATACTACATATGTGGCATTTTTTGGGAGTCTAGCCGCGTACGGCACCCCGAAAACCAATCACTGCCTTCAGGATTTCTAAGGGTGCAAATTTTTGATTTCACTCCTCACTACCTATCACAGCTTCGAAGGCCATAAAATGCCAAAATAACACAAAACCCCCCCAAATGACCCCATTTTGGAAAGTAGACACCCCAAGGAAATTGCTGAGGGGCATGTTGAGCCCATTGAATATTTTTTTTTGTCCCAAGTGATTGAATAATGACACACAAAAAAAAAAAAAGTTTGCAAAAAGTTGTCACTAAATGATATATTGCTCACACATGCCATAGTTATATGTGGAATTGCACCCCAAAATATATTCTGCTGCTTCTCCTGAGTATGGGGATACCACATATGTGGGACTTTTTGGGAGCATAGCCGCGTACGGCACCCCGAAAACCAATCACTGCCTTCAGGATTTCTAAGGGTGCAAATTTTTGATTTCACTCCTCACTACCTATCACAGTTTCGAAGGCCATAAAATGCCAAAAGAGCACAAAACCCCCCCAAATGACCCCATTTTGGAAAGTAGACACCCCAAGCTATTTACTGAGAGGAATGTTGAGTCCATGAAATATTTTATATTTTGCCACAAGTTGCAGGAATATTAAAAAAAAATGTTTTGCACAAAGTTGTCACTAAATGATATATTGCTCACATATGCTATGGGCATAAGTGAAATTACACCCCAAAATAAATTCTGCTGCTTCTCCCGAGTACGGGGATACCACATGTGGAGGACTTTTTGGGAGTCTAGCCACGTACGGGACCCCGAAAACCAAGCACTGCCTTCCGGATATAAAATGCTACCAAAAAAAACTGTTAGCGATCGCAGGGATCAGGCATGACTCTGCAAACGCTGCAGTTATGTGTTTAGTGTTTTGAAAGTGACAGTGATCGATCGATACTGCACTTGGGTGAGCTGGTTGGAGGGGCAAAACGCAGGTGCCAGCAGGTATCTGGGCTGATCCCGCTAACAATGCGTTTTTTTGGAACCCTAAACTGCTGGGGACGCTAGTATAGATCTGATCAGTCAGATATTGATCTGTTCAGATTCTATACCACTACGGGAGGTGTATGCTTTGCGTGTGGGTGTTAGCGGTACTGGCACTAACCTAGCGCTGCCTGGGGCGACACAGACCCTGACCCTAAAACCTAATTGATATCACCCGCCGGGTGATCAGGGGGTTAAACCTTTATTGGGTAATAAATGGTGGGTACCCTGATGCTATAAAAAGCAAACTAACTAACCAGAGTCACCCGTAACACTTATACGGTGATCACTGGTGAAAGGGTTAACTAGGGGCAATCAGGGGGTTAAAATCTTTATTAGGTAGTATATGGGGGTCCCTGGCGCTACATAAAAACCTGACGGGGAACCTAAATAACTAACTGGCTAACCAGCGTCACCAGTGACACTTATACAGTGATCGCTGGGGAAAGGGGTAACTAGGGGCAATCAGGGGGTTAAAACCATTATTGGGTAGTATATGGGGGTACCTAGTGCTATAAAAACCTGGCGGTGAACCTAAAAAAAATAACTAGCTACCTAGCGACACTAGTGACATTAATGCAGCGATCAGAAAAATTATCGCTTAGTGACACTGGCAAAAGGGGGTGAAAGGGTTAACTAGGGGCAATCAGGGGGTTAAAACCATTATTGGGTAGTATATCGGGGTACCTAGCGCTATAAAAACCTGGCGGTGAACCTGAAAAAATAACTAGCTAACTAGCGACACCAGTGACACTAATGCAGCAATCAGAAAAATGATCGCTTAGTGACACTGGCAAAAGGGGGTGAAAGGGTTAATTAGGGGCAATCAGGGGGTTAAACCTTTATTGGGGGGTAGGGGGCTACCCTGGACCTAACACCTAACACGGGGGGTGATCGGGGGGTGATGGGGGGGCTGTGTGCCTATGTGTGCCTACATGTCAGTGTAGTGTTGGTGCACACTTACTTTCACTCTTCTCCTCGTAGTCCGGTCAAAAAGACCGCCCCGAGGAGAATGACATCACTTCCTCCCTGCCTGTGTTTACTATACACAGCGGAGGAAGCTTCTCATTCGCCAGGAGCGATCGAGAGGGGATGGCCAGAAACCAATGGCCATCCCCTCATCCCGGATCGCTCCTGCAGCGAAACGGACCACCGCATCCAGCGGGAGGGGGTCCGATCGGAACCCCACACCCGCTGGAAGGCGAGCACGTACATGTACGTGCTTGTGCCTGTCGGTGCCACTTGGTCCTTAAGTGGTTAAGTAAATATATACGATCATCTAACTAAAAATTTGAACATCGTAGGAGGAGTATTCAAGTCTCCTGGCCCAAATCTAATCAGGGCTCTCGATCAAGTGAAGTGCATGGGACAGTCAGGGCCGCTGATAGAAATCATGGGGCGCTGTACAGCCTACCTGACAGGGCCCCCTTCAGCTCCACCCCTGGCCCCGCCCCTGGTCCCTCCTTCAGCCCTGCCCTGTCCCGGCCCCTCCCCAAACCCCGCCTTGAAACAAAGTGCAGGTTTGTCTACAAGTGATAGTCATGGCTGGCACTGTCTGCAGCACATTACGGCATTGGCGGCATGGGTGGCACTGTCTGCAGCACATTACGGCATTGGGGGGAATGGGTGACACTGTCTGTAGCACATTACGGCATTAGCGGCATGGGTGGCACTGTCTCTGCAGGCAGCACATGCGTTATAAGCCATAAAGCATGTGCTACCGGCAGACAGTGCCGCCAATGCTGTAACACTAATGGCATAACGCATGTGCTACTTGCTGACAGCTCACCCATGCCGCCAATGACATATTGTGCTGCAGACAGTGCCACCCATGCCGCCAATGGCATAATGCCATTGGCAGCATGGGTGGCACTGTCTCTGCAGGCATCACATGCGTTATGACATTAGCATCATGGGTGGCACTGTCTGCAGCACAATATGGCACTGGCAGCATGGGTGGCACTGTCTGCAGGCAGCACATTTCTTATGGGCCATAACGCATGTGCTACCTGCAGACAGTGCCACCAATGCCATATTCTGCTGCAGACAGTACCACCCATGCTGCTAATACCATAATGTATATATGCTGCTGCATTACTAGTAGATCTTGAATTCCCCCCCAAGCAAGCACATACCTGTGTCATTTTTAGCCGGGCTCCATGAGGCACTTCTTCCCTGATCCTGCTGCTGCCTGGACTGGAGTGTCCACAAATGATTCCATTCAGATGCGATGTCGATGATGCCAGTTACTTATTTTTTGTGTTCTGCCACCGCCGCTCGCCTCACTGACACTTCTCTCATGAGGAGGGGGAGGAATCGTTCCACGGCGCCAGGGGGACGGCACGATAGAGAATGCACTGGCTGGGACTTGAGCCACAGCCAGCATGAAGAGCGGGTACAGAAGAGGTATTCTTCCGCACCCGAAATAGAGGAAATAGTCCCTCCACTGCCGCCAGCTATCTGCACAAAAAAAAACGTAAAAATAACCGGGGGGTGGTGGGGGCTATTTGGTTGGTAGTTGAGCCGAACGGACTCTGATCGGCCATGGCTGGAGGATTTTTTTTTATATGAATTATTTATCTGCTCAGCTTGCCCGGGCCCCCCTGCTGGCCGGGCCCGGTACAACAGGGCCAGTTGTACTGGCCTATCAGCGGCCCTGGGGACAGTTATTGTCATCCTGGGTCCGGTCAGGGAGGTCCGTTGTCTTTAACCTTCTTGGTCCTTGGTCTGTTCCACAGGGGAGATTGAGGGCTAGTGGGGGTCCGTCTCTTGGATGATCCAGGGTTGTTGTGGGAAGTATCCATAGCTGCTTCTTGTGAGAGGAGCTTAAGTTGTAGTAGCAGTCTTTCAAGGAAAGTGGAGAACGAGTAATTTTTTCTGTTGTCTGAAATCTTTACAGCAAATGGGAAGGCCCACCTGTATTTTATGTCCTTTTGTGTCAGGGCAAGTAGTAAAGGCTTCAGAGACCGTCTGTGTTGCATTGCGGAGGGCGAGAGATCTGCGTACATATCTGGATGGGATGTCCTTGGTACATCGCCTTGGGCACGGATCGAGCTTGTCTCATTACCTCCTCCTTCACTGCATAGAAGTGGGTTTAAGCAATAATGTCTCTCGGCGAGCCACATCCAGTTGTTCCTGTATTGTGTGTATAGCTTTGATTCTGGTTCCCAGATTCTGAAAGTCTGTTTTTAATTCTCCTGTTATCTTAGCTGCAGTTTGGGATAAACCCCTTTCAAGGAGAACTGACAGTTTCTGGTACCATTCAGCCACTGAAAAGGCAGAGGCTGCAGCCTGGGAGTCAGCAGGGAAGGTATCAGTGTGGCTGGCTGTGTTAAGCCCTATAAGGAAGAGGGCATCGTCCTCAATGGAGCAGCCTATCAGTGATTCTGTGGAGTCTGGGGATGGGGACAGGACTTGCTGGGTACTTACATGTACCGGGGGGGTATAATTCAAGGTAGCCGGGCGATCATTAGCAGTCCGTCTGGGGTGTCCTCAGCACTGGAAGCATAAGGCCTTGTTGTGGCCGCACTCTTGGATCCACCAGCCAGATCTATATTATTAAATTGTGGCCCGAGGTCCACGTACTGTGGAACCGGGCAAACCGGGCATATGGGGGAATACCCGGGTGTCTAGGGGTGCCATGGATGGTGATAGCTCTGCTCCCGGATCACTGTGTGTGGATCGCCAGGCGCCACTGGGCTGGGGTGGTGAGGACCTCCTGGCTCAGGCAGCCATCTCCTGGGTGGCTCCACGCATGCACCTGCACTTTCCAGCTTTAGTAAATAAACCCCATTGTGTACTTAAAAGTGGGGTATGCCTGTATACTGTAACTCTAAATTTATTTTGATCAACTTTATTTCTATCACAATGGATGAACAGCATACCTTGTGACAGTATGGGCTGTGACAGGTTCTCTCCTCTGGCCTCCAAAGAATCTGATAAAACTGAGGTCAGTTTGATCAGATGGTTTGCAAACTGGTAACAGTTTGTAAACAATCAAACTAAAACTGGAAATTATGAAATCCTTGCTGCCTCTAATTTCTGATTTTGCAGATGGGTTGCAATGGAAGTTCCTCTCACTATGTGCAGTGCATCCAATTTGACCAGATACATTGGTACATGGCTTCCCGGCAGGGACGGGAAAGCCTGGTAAAGGCAATGGTCAGCGGAGGAAGGGGGGAACCCCATAAAAGTGTTTGAGTGGCTGTATAGCTACTTGGATAAAGATAGAGAATCCCCGGCTCTATAAAACATACCAGGATCATGACTGTAGCTGCAGCTATGATCCTGATATAATCACCTCAATACATGGCCATACCAGGGGCGTACCAAGAAGTTGGCCAAACTGGCACCCACCAGGGGTACAGGCAGAGGGGGGCGCATATTGGCAGTGTTCTACTACTCTTCTAACTTGTTCTCACACACAGCCCGCCTTCACATCACCTCACACGCTTCAGATGCAGATGCATGCCTTCCGTCCCTGCAGCCTGTCTCATGCACACACCGAAAGTGCACTTGGAAGTAAAGTTTCTGTAGATCCGAGGGGGACATGCAAGTAAAATAAAAAACACCATTTTAGCTTGCACATGATTGGATGATAAAATCAGCAGAGCGTCCCCTCATTTCAGATCTACCCCTTAGATTTAGAGCGACTGCACTTCCAAATGCACTTTCAGTGCACTTTCAAGGGGGGGCGCCAATACAGATTCTCAGCAAGGGCACTAGAGACCCTAGTTACGCCTCTGGGCCATACAGCAGTATTGAGGTTGTTAATGGTAACCATTGCTGGACTCGGTGGTTACAAGGGGTTCATGCTGCAACCCACTCTTGCTCCTACAATTACTGTTGGTCAGATTTTCAACATTTTTACCAAATTTGTGGGCTAGTGCTTCCAGCTAAATGCACTGGTTCTTCCTCTCCTTTCCTAAAAGCCCAGTCTTTAACTTTAACCTCCCTGGCGGTATGATTAGTTCTGGGTTTAGGTGCTGAAAGCGGTACAATTATTTTGAATGGAAATTTGGTGTTTTATATTGTAGTCCTGTAATTCTTAGGAATAACTCTCTTAAATCTGTTCAAACCAGAGTCTAGCAGACATCCCCGGTATGATAAAGTTTATAATATAATAAATAATAATAAAAATTATTCAATAATGTATTCAAATCCTAAAACACTGAAAAAGGGACACTTTATGGTTGCTATGGACAATCTCCAAATTCCAGGCAGAAAAAACTGTATTTATAATATAAAAGTGCAGGCAGGGCACTGCACAGACCACTAGGGACAAAGGGAGTGTATAATTTTTTTATACAGTACTGTAATCTGTAAGATTACAGTACTGTGTGTGTTTTGTGTACTTTTACTTTTTTGAATTTGGCGCCGATCTCCTCTCCCGTGCGTCGTAGTGTCGCAGGGAGCGGAGCTCGGCGGCATTCGGCACTGTGTGAATCGGGCGGAGGACAGCTCAATCACACAGCGCGGAGGACATCGCTGGATCCAGGGGACAAGGTAAGTAACTCTCCCTGTGTCCTCCCAGTATCCAGCGATGCAATCCCGAGTCTGGCTCGGGGTTACCGCTCGTGGAACTAAAATCCCAACCCGAGCCAGACTCGGGATCACCGCTAGGCAGGTTAAAGACTTATACAGCAGATAAGCATGTCACTTTGAATAGAGACAGATACAGATTTGGCTGATTTACTAAGAATCTTTATGAAATAAATTGTGTGAAAATTCACTTCATTTTCCAATCATGTGCAGATGCAATAGGTACACAGGAATTTACTTTTGATATGATGGGATAACACATTACCCAATTTATTGAACTGGATGGACTTGTGTCTTTTTTCAACCAGACTGACTATGTGCAGTAACTGCTGTGTGAAGATTCTTAACTCATTTAGTAAATCAGCCTCAGAAACTGCTCTAGTCCATCCCAAATTTAATCACCAATACCAAATATCATTTGGCAAAAACATTTTTATTATGGCATCACCAGTCACTTCATACACTGAGCCTCATTAACATTTACCACTGTGACCACTAGCCATTGACACCTTTTATGTGGCAGAAGGCAGTTTTAGGGCATGTTTTAATTGGACTGATGACTGCTCATAATGTATAACATACCGTAGTATTGATTTCAATTGTTTTGGGCTGATTATTAACCATACCAAGTGTACAGACCAGATTTCATATTTCTAAGTTTACTTAGAATAAATTTTATGAACCTGAAACATGAAACGAACAGTTATGCCAATTGGCTTTTTAAAATGATACTATAATAAAATTGACAGGAACACTTATATTGCAAGAAAACTAAGTGTGAATTACCCTGTTTCATTGAAAATAAAATAAAAAACTCTATAGATCTTGCTTTTGTGTCAAAATGTGTTTAACGTGCTGTACTTTGTAGAGTATACCTAGTATTCCACATTTTTGGAACAGAAACCATTCACAATAATTAAAGTGGGAGTAAAGTTGTTTTTTGGGACTTATAAGACTTTGGGACTGAATATCTCCTAAACATGCAGTGTTTAGGAGATATTCCCATTGGATGCAGCCACTGACATCGCCAGTGCATGCGATTTGAAGGTCCGGGATATCGTGCCGGAACATCAGAGCTCTGCACAACAGCTGAGAGCTGCCCTGCACATGCTTGGGAGTGATGTCATCATGGCCCGGCCACATGGTGTTGAGGAGATATTCTCACTGGATGCAGCCGCTGATGTCATCAGTGCCTGTGTTCTGAAGCTCTGGCATACCATGCTGGAGCTTCAGAGCTCTGCACTGCAGCCGAGAGCTCCCAAGCGCATACAATGCAATTGTGGCCCTGGCTACTCACACAATCAGTGCCCGTGGACCCTGAACAGGGAGAAGGTGGAAGCCCTGTTAGTGGTGACAGTGAGCCGCTGGAGGGCTTTGTCCTAAGGTAAGTGTTTCATATTGTGCTAGTATGCAATGCATACTAGCACATTATGCCACTGTCTTTGCAGGGGATTTTTTACTTTTTTTGCAAGCCGTGGTTTACTACCCCTTTAAAGAACTATATTTTTTGTACTGTAGTGACACTTTTTTTCTGTTTACATGACACACTACCTCTGGCCCACTCTAACAATAAATTGTTGGCTAGTTGTCATCTCTGTATGCAGCTGTGCTGACCTGCTATCTATGTTACCTTAGCCTGTAACTAAGCTAAACAATTTAGATTTTTACAGCATATGCACAGCTTGAGAAATAATGGAGATAGCAGGTTTTATACAGTCATAGAATCCATTCTCAATTGGTTTTGCATTAACATCTCATATGAACCTCCCTACAGCAGACAAGCTAACCACTGAGAGCTGATAATCTTCTAATTAATATAATGGAGTTAGTGAATAACTCATGCTTTGCAAATAAGTCAGCACATGGAAGTCCCGGCACCCAAGTGATTCCAAAACAAGCCCAAGAGACACTAATTGACATCTGTGGGGGCTGAAAAATCTGTTGGCTAGCCTTTCAGCTTTCCACAGCTGCTCATGCATACCCAGAGGAACGCAAGTGAGGTTGAAGAAAGCCAATCTTTAAATAAAAACAGAAAACTTGTAGGTACTGGAACCGTGTGTATATTTGCATTGACTTAAAGCTAGCTGTAACATATATCACATCTACTGAGTAAAATAATGCTATGCAGACAGGCATAAATAGTTTAATACAAGCCCTTGATGAGAAATCAATGGGATGATTACTTTCAAATGTGAGGGTGATTTAAAAAGAATAGACTTTGATTTAAAACAAAAGTCATAAAGATAAAAGGCTAAAACACAATAAAACGGTTTTGTGTTTTCTTGCAATTTGCATTAGGTATTCAAGGGATATTTTTTGTGATATTTTATTATAAAAAAAAAAAATCTCATGTCAGCTAATAAACTAAAACAGGCAAATTAAACATGTGTGGTTATGTTTAGATATAATCCAGATAAAAAGGAAAGTGAATTCATTGTAAGCTTTCCCCTAATGTATTTCTGTCAGTGTTCTGTAATGCATTAACTATTCGTGTGCAAAAGTACTATATCTCCCTATTTATAGAGGTGTAAATAAAGGCAAAGTGGGCACTTTGCTGTTGCATTTTTTTATTTATTATAAAGCACAAATAATTTTAAACTCACATTCACTACTGAAATATTTAAAGGTTAGGTAAATTAACAGTTGTGGCACTAAAAACACTCATCTGATTAAATGCAAAAACTAGACTGTGTTGGTAGTTTCTTATTAACAACCTCTGCTGCTGTATTCTTAACCATTTAAAAGGTTTTTCTTTGTACTTAGCCTGAACTTTACATGCAAACTGAATCATACTTTAAGAGGCCTGAACTGTACATGCAAACTGGGTCATACTTGAAGAGGTCAGGTGTCAAGGACTTTTCTGTGTATATTTTCCAATCAGCATCCTTGGCTTGAATTTCCACTTCCTAAGTCCCAATACTATTTGATTTCCTCTTCTGGGTCCTCTCAAACTGCAGACCTCCCTTCTGTCTTTTCAAGATTGATGCATATATTTATTTTATAGAATCAGGCACCCTGTCCATCTGTAGTGGCATAAACATGCATACCCATGTGTCTTTAGGCCACAACTGTGTATTTTGGCTCTAGTTACCCCTGGCACCTCAGCTATGCATTTGTATCATCCATTGGCACTAACTCTACCTGGCTGGATATGATCTTCATTCAGTCTAAAAATTGGCTGCTACCCTCACCAGTTTCAGATTTCCTAGCTCATCCTTCCTGGGCAACAGTTTTCATGTTAGCAACGGATGATCTAGTACTTAAGTTCCTGAGGGCACCCAAATATCAGTGCATGAGCATAAACTGTCCTTCAAAACATGGATACAATAGGTGCCACACACAGCAGAAGTGGTCATTCCGGTCTTAACATGAGCCTTATAGAAGGATTTTACAAATTTCATAATTACGCTTCTGTGTCTTTGACTATATGGAGTAAGTTACTGAAATTAGTTACTTGTATGGAATATGGCAAAACCATCTGGTGGTAAAATTATCATTAAACAATGCTTTTGTAGTTATTTCAAAGAGATTATAGCTACATCAAAACATTATTCCATACAACATAGGCTATTCAGTATTGGGAATAGTCCAGCATATAAATAAAGACACATAACTTTCTCCCTGATGGTGGCTTGCATGTGGATTTTGTGAACACAAGTGCATTTTTGAACATAAGTGGAGAGTTAATAACCAGGAGTTAAGACAGGAGTTAAGACAGGAGTCTCTAACCTCTATCCTACCTCCATCCTCCCCTCCATTTTAAAGAACCCACTGCAAGGGGCAACCAGACAGCTCTCCGGAAACGTCAGGCTGACAGCAAGCCAGATTCACCGGAACCAGAGTGTTTAACGGGGACCACCGCAGACAGGTAAGCTCGCACCTCCACTCCCCCCCCCAGTGATTGTTCCAGGGACTCCGTCCGACCGCCTACGGGGGTCAGGAAGGAATTTTTGCCCGACTGGTGCGTTTGGCTGCTACTGTCAGGGGTTTTTTCGCCTTCCTCTGGAACAATCAGGAACAACCGTAGGTTAGCATACCCCTACTTCCGGCCTCCATTCCATTTTTCACGCTATCCTAGGACGACTATTCCAGATCACAGCCAGACTTCTTTTCTGAGCGGAGACCTTCACCTTAAGTAAAGGTAGCCGGAACAGCCAGCAACCGAATACAACAACTCCTTCCGCATCCATATAGGCATCCCCTGATCAACTTGCGCGCTAATAGCCTCAAGCACGGCGGCAAGTCTGATACCTAGCCCCTCCTCAGGATCAATACCCTGATCAGGATCAGGCCCATAGTACCATCAACAGCATCCACAAACCATGTGCTACTTCAAATACTCAGCTGAAGTTCTGCACAGACTAAGGAACATCAACACCACATTGCCATCTTCCATACAAAAAATACTTCAAAGAGAACAACTATTAAAAAACGGACGACAAACAGCTCCCCACCACAGGAAGACATCTACTCGACCACTACAATTAGATTGTGCCTTGATTAACGCCAGGTCTGCAGTCAAACATAGACTGGAAGTACACAACTTCATCATCGAGAACAATGTAGACTGCCTCTTCATCACCGAAAGCTGGTTAACCTCTGACTGCAACACCATCCTCACTGAATTGGTGCCAGAAAACTACAGGATCCTAACCGAACACCGGATAGGGAAAAAAGGAGGAGGCCTAGCAGTGATCTTTAAAGGTCACCTGGATCTCACTAAACCATCATTTTAGAACCCAGTGCCTTTTATGGAAACCCTGACGCTACATCTTCAACCAACACGCCATGACACCACTCATATTCTACTGTGCTACAGACCACCGGGACCAAAGTCCAATCTTCTTTCACCCCTCACGGAATCCTTTGCAATGCACACCCTAAAATTCAAAAATTTCCTGGCACTCGGAGATTTCAACCTTTGGGAAAATGAGCCTAAAGACCCCATTGCGACTGCCTGCATCAATCAACTAGAAGAACTGGGTCTCCAGCAACTGATAAAGACTCCCACGCATGGGTCAGGACACACTCTGGACCTCATTTTCAAACAGAACATTGACGTCAACATACTCGACAACATAACTCTGCCATGGACGGATCACCACGCCATCAAATTCAAAATAGCTACCAACATCACCAATGAAAAACGTAAACCTGTAACAACAACGCACTGGACCAGATCGCATAAAAAACTGTACTCCGAATCCTTCAAATCCACTCTGTCCAACAAGATAACTACAATAACCTTAAACCACTCTACGGAGGAAACACTCAACTCCCTGAACAGGGCATTGCTGCAATCAGCAGACTCGGTAGCACCAAAACGCAGGGCTCTCATCAGGAAGAAAAACTCTGGATGGTTTAATAGCTCCCTCGCCGTACTAAAGCAAGAATGCAGAAGAGCGGAAAGAACATGGAGAAGAAATACCACAGAGGAAAACCACTTTAACTACAAAGGTCTCACAGAGAATTATCGGAAAGCAATCTTCAAAGCCAAAAAGGACCACTTCTCATATACAATCTCAACGGCCGCAAACCAACCACGGGAACTGTTTCAACTGGTTAATCAATCAATGAATCCGGTGTGCCTAGAACCCCCAGAAAGCGAATCCCAGGATTACTGTGACAAACTGTCTGATTTTTTCATCGATAAAGTCAAAACCATCAGGGAAACAATTTGTCAGAAGAAAACATCCAACCTCAGCCAGCAAATACATAAAGAGGATGTCTGCACCAACATACCGCAACCACAACCGCCAAAATTTTCACTATCCCCAATTACCGTAGACACCGCAAAAAACATCATTAATAAACTGCGTGACAGTACCTCACCTATTGACATCATCCCCACAAAACTACTGAAAGAATGCTCCGACATCGTGGCTCCAACCATAACCCACCTCATAAACCGATCATTCCACTAAGGGATTGTTCCCAGCATCCTCAAACAAGGCATCATCAAACCTCTACTCAAGAAACCAAACCTGGACCCTCAGGATCCAAACAACCGTAGGCCAATTACAAGCCTCAACACCATTTCTAAGATCATGGAGAAAGCTGTAGTACATCAGCTACAACTTCACCTGGATACTCACAAACTCCTGGACCCGCTGCAATCAGGCTTCCGCCCGGGTCATGGAACAGAAACAGGTCTCCTCAAGATTTGGGATGACACCCTCGAAGCAGCAGATGATGGAGAGCCATGTCTCCTCGTACTGCTAGACCTAAGTGCAGCGTTTGATACAGTAGATCACTACTGTATACTGAATACTCTACTCGTCCGACTCACAGAAGTAGCCGGAGTCCAAGACATAGATCTCCAATGGTTCGCGTCCTTCCTAGGAAATCGGTCACAGACAGTGAAACTAGGAAAATTCCTCTCCGAAACTCGGGCAGTCACCCTCAAGGCTCTCCTTTATCACCCGTTCTCTTCAACATTTACATTCGCCCACTTCTCCAAATCATCAGATGCTCAGATCTCTGCTTCCACTCTTACGCTGACGACACGCAACTTTATTTCCGGATCAATGGAAAAAAAGATCACCAACAACAACTTGAAAACTGCCTCAAATCAATAGAGGACTGGATGACCACTAACTCCCTCCAGCTGAACGAATCAAAGACAGAGCTTCTTATCTTACACTCAAATCATAAGCCCGCAACCAAAACCTCCTGGTCTCCACCAACCATCTTTGGGCAGACTATCTCCCCAAAGACCAAAGCGAAGAGTCTCGGGGGTTATTTTAGACGCACAAATGTCAATGGATGCGCAAATAGGATCTGTAGTCAGTGGATCTCACCATCTGCTATGCATGCTTCGCAGACTCATCCCTTTTATCCCAAAGAATGACAAAGCAGTGGTAGTTGGAACAATCATTAATTCACGACTGGACTACGCAAACTCGCTTTACATAGGATTACCACAATATTAACTTGCGCGATTACAACTGATCCAAAACACGGCGGCAAGGCTGATAACAGGAAAAAAACCCTGGGAATCCATCTCTCCTTCGCTGAGGAGCTTACATTGGCTAACCGTAAAAAATCGGATCACGTTCAAGACCCTTTGCCTCACCCACAAATGCGTGCATAGAGAAGCTCCGCAATACCTAATGGAGAAAATAAATCATTACACACCAAACCGCAGTCTTCGATCAGCCAACAAAAACCTCCTCCTCGTGCCCAATGCCTGGTATAAATCCAAGGGGGATCGGAGATTCGCTGTCCAAGGGCCTCGGCTATGGAATGCTCTACCAATCAACATCCACCTGGAAGAAAATCACCTGGCTTTTAGGAAAAAACTCAAGACCTTCCTCTTTTAGCAGATGATCAAAGCTCGCCACAGCGCCTAGAGGCGATTCAGTTCGCATTGTGCGCTATACAAGTATTTCATTCATTCACCCAGCTATTATGGTCCAGTGATGTGAGTCAGAGAAAGGTAACTTATTCCAGCTAGCCTTTGATGTTTTCTGCTACACTTGAGAGTAAAACTGTGATACATGACAAATAAACTACTAACTTGTGAATCACATTTTTTTTTATTTTAATGAATATGAGTGTGCTAAATTTCTTGATCCACGGAGAACTGCAATTTAGGGGTTTCATGAATTTTTAATTCTTAAAAGATCTTCTAAATCAGCATGCATGTTTTCAAGACAAATCAGAGAGTCAGACTCCACATAAGTACCTTTTTTATACAATTTTCATGTTCTCAGTGAAAGTATATATAGTGCATTTCATACATTATCCATAAAAAAGTAGCCTTTAGGAGTATTTAGTATAAATTACTGAATGATATGGATAATTTTCTGTGTTTTGAAACCTTAAAACAATAATCTATTAAGTCAGGATTCAAAGCTTTCTGGAAATGCCTATGCACATAAACCATACCTATATAAAATAAATGTCTGAGTAAAGTATGTATTCTAAATACGTAATAAAGTGTAAGAATTTTGTACTGTGTATAAAAATATAAAATATAAAAAGGCAGCTAACACATACTGTAAGTAGTAAACCAGCTTACAGTACAAAAATATATAAAGAGTGTAGCAGCCAAGCCATTAAATTTCAGTAATGATATTAAGTATTCAAATAATAAGAAATAAGTGAAACATAGATCGCATAAAACAAGAAAAATAATAAATGTAGTGTCTAGTGACACTGACAGTCATAAATAAAAATAGTCCAAAAAATAGATAAATGTATCACAAAAAAATAGTCCAAATAAATGAGGAAAAAAAAAAATTATAATGCCACCATTCCAGTGAAGAAGAGGTGTACAGCAGTGGTGTCCAAATAAAGAAACCACCACAATCGAGTGAATTGCAAACTCACCAGAATTAATGCCTGCTGTTAAAGCAGCATAGATGCCTTAAACACATATGGACATCCCTCTGGAGATAACATAGTGGATCACTCCCACATGTAATTTTGGCCAGAGTCCTACTAAGAATAAATAAGCTCCCCGGTAGACAAGATGGAATCTCATAGTGTAGTAAGTTTACAGAATAAATGCAAAAACCCCCCCCCCAAATCTTAAAACTCACATGGACGGCCGCTGGCGACCCAGAATCACACGGCGCCAAGACGTTAGTGTAAATGTGTCCCGCCCCAACTAGTTTCTGCCAATAGGATGTTATCAAGAGGTCGTTTGGCCATGAAATCTGATAAAATATATAAAGAATGTTGTCCCCATCTGCAGGTGCATCCAATTACGCTGAAAGTCCATTACTGGAAGGAGCAACACGGCCACCTTGCCGGAGAACTGAAAGTTGACTGTATTTGCATAGAGCCAGAAATGTACCAGCTGCCATACTTGCTGAGGGCCGGAAGTAATTATGTGGCCATATTGAAGGAAAAAAAAGGTCCATAGCCATATTTAGAAAGGGGATGTCAGTATCATGCCAGGAAACATAAACAAGACAAAACAGGCAGTAGTAACAAAATAAAGTGGTTAAAGTGAATGTACAAACTAACAAATTAATCAACAGTGGGCCATTGATATCAAAAACCCCCATTTAAGTACAAAAGTACTAAAAACGTGTGTTTATATCCTGCAGAAGGGTTCACAAAAGTCTCCAGATAAAAAACAAATCATAGATATGTTAATTAACCATATATAATACAAGTGCAGACAAGTGGTAAGTCCACATTCGTAAAAATCAACATCTAGTCAACATAATACAGGATCCTATATGAGAAAACTATATTGCTAAAAATTAGAGTAAACAAAAAGGAGGAAAAAATATATAAACATACAAATATTATGATGGAAGAAAGATCTGAAGATGTGTTACTTGGTATCGATAAACAGTTAGTATCCCAATCAACATTTAACCCATAGGGGGCATATGTCTTGAGCTCATAGGCCCATTTCATCTACATTTCCAGTCAAGGCCTTTCAGCATCATTGGACATACCTGAATATGGGGACACCATTCTTTATATATTTTATCAGACGTCATGGCCAAATGGCCCCTTGCTAATGTTCTATTGGATGAAACGCATTGGAGTGGGACACTTGTCACTGACGTCTTGCCGCTGAGCGATACTGGATTACCATGTCCATGTCCGGGTCCATGTAAGTTTTAACTTTTACACTCTCAGTTGGACTCTCATTGGTGGTTTATTCATTTGGACACCACTGTTGTACACCCCTTCTTCACTGGAATACATATTGTAACTAGGCCAATCATTGTCTTATTTTTTAGTTTGTATGTACATATTGCTAATTATCAATGTCTTGATAATATAGACTGCTAATAGTTTAGTGTCAGGCTGATGTACCAAAAAGATGAATGTGTTTAGTTACTATATATGTTGAATTTACTAACAAGAAAATGCTTGAATATGACTGCAATTTTTAATATTTCAAGGCAAATTTGTCGGTGAACTTAAAATCCTATGACAGTGGCAATTCCATACTCCTCTATCCCCCAATATACTACCTAATCCTTGGACAAACTTTAGTATCAGCAGGCTTGGCCATAGATTTTGGACATAGAGAAGCTTGTATTTACATAAACTATATGGTAGTTTTCAGGTCAGCACCAGAGGAATGATTGGTAAAGTAAAAGGGAAGTGCTGATAGATTTCTTTTAGTTTATGTTTATTCTCTATGCAGGTCCTCATAACCATTCATGCAAACATTTCAAACTGGCTTAAAGTGATTCACCTTGTTTTGCTCTCTCACAAGGACAATTTTCTATTTATGATAAAAATTAAAATGTATTCTATGAGTAAGACAAATCCTAAATTTTATTCATATTCAGACTATCCATTAACACACCAAACTAACTATAGTGTATTTATAGCCAAAACCTTTTCTCTCAGTTTTGGGTAGATCAAATAAGGGCTAAAGTCCCCACCAGTGCATTTTTGCTGTTTTTGTAGTATTGGGGAAATTTCTGTTCACTTCCTGTGCCAAAAGCACAACTGGAGATTTTCCAAAGTAAAACATGGACAGGGGTTTGTTTCATAGGATCGTTTTTATGTAGTTGAGATGTTTGATCCGATTTGTATTACAATTCAACTTTACGTTGTTCTCTGATTTGTATGCCTCCCAAAGAATTAATTAAGACACAGAGTCTATATTTAGAGAAAATATTAGGAAGGGGATTGTTTAAAGTTGATTCAGGATTTCAGAAATGATGAGTAATTTATAGACCTCAACAATAAATAATTGCTGGGTCATGATCTAATCAAGGTACGGATGAAATCTTAGCTTTAGAGAGAGAAGGAAGAAAGGAGCAGGAGATTCAAATATGCAAAATCATGGAAATTAACATGATGCAAAGAGAGAGAGAAAAAAAAAAGGCGGGGGTGGGGTGGGAGGAGATAAATCAATAGAATGTAATATAAAAGTAAGAACAGTATGATGTATGTACATATTCAACTAAAAAAATATTCTAAATCATATAAATAATTTACATAGTATAATAATCTTTATAAAGACGAGATAAGTGATTTAAAGAAAAAGCTATTTTTTTGTATAATAAAATATAATTTTAGCAACCTCGAGAATAGGGAATATCTTTTATCAATTAGAATCAAACATTATAACATATAATAGTAAACTACAGCAAGGTGTTGCATTAACAATACTGCAATCCATATACAATATACTTAGATAACACGTCACAAATCAATACTTAAAAAAAGTAAAACAAACAAAATTTCTATAGATGTTCAACAAAACATACCCATATTATCAAGATAATGCAATAATATCCATTACTGGATATGTCTTACTGTTAATGAATCATCAAACCCCAATATATGTAGGTATAGTAACATGCATTGTTTACATGCTTTAAGATTTGTGATGTTCTCTAAATAATTAGTGCTGCAATACTGCAGTACAGAAAGTATGCATGGGCTTCAAAGGTGCAGGTGGAATCTTCAGCATAGAGTAACATCCAATGAAGCCATTTGGTATACATTAGTAGACTAATAGATTAGACAGGTTGGTTAAAATCTAGTATCATATTTAGAAATATTGTGGTTACACTTCTAAATATTGTGTAAACTTGTAAAAAGTGCAAGTAATTAAAAAATAAATAAATAAAAACAATATACAATTTTTATCTTTCGAAACAGCCAGTTCTGAGATTTCAAGTACGTTAATAATTAGGTTCCAGTAGTTTAAATATATTCAAATATAGCTTTCCTCATACTAGACATGTGCATTCGTTTTCGTCCGAATGCATTTTCGTCCGAATTTCAGGTATTTTCGTTTTGACAAACGATAACGAAAGCACAGAATCCGAAAAACAAAAGATCCGACATAAAAGATCCGACATAAATAAAAAAAAAAAATTGACGTGGGGTTCCCCCTAAATATCCATACCAGACCCTTCAGGTCTAGTATGGATATTAAGGGGAACCCCGCGTCAAATTTAAAAAAAAATTGACGTGGGGTCCCCCTCAAAATCCATACCAGACCCTTTATCCGAGCACACAACCTGGCAGGCCGCAGGAAAAGAGGGGGGACGAGAGAGCGGCCCCCCTCCTGAACCGTACCAGGCCACATGCCCTCAACATTGGGAAGATGCTTTGGGGGTCTGTGACCCCTCAAAGCACCTTGTCCCCATGTTGTTGTGGAGAAGGGCCTCATCCCCACAACCCTGGCCGGTGGTTGTGGGGGTCTGCGGGCGGGGGGCTTATCAGAATCTGGAACCCCCTTTAACAAGGGAACCCCAGATCCTGGCCCCCCCTGTTTGAAATGATAAGGGGGTACAAAAGTACCCCTACCATTTCACAAAGAAAGTGTAAAAAATAGTTAAATAAGACAAACACACTTTTGAAAAATTCCTTTATTAAAAATATTTTTTTTTTTTTTAAAAATAAAAAAAAGATTCCAGCGGTGGTGGAATCTTTTTTTTACTTTTGTACCCCCTTACCATTTCAAACAGGGGGGGCAGGATCTGGGGGTCCCCTTGTTAAAGGGGGCTTCCAGATTCTGATAAGCCTCCCGCCCGCAAACCCCCACAACCACCGGGTTGTGGGGATGAGGCCCTTGTCCCCATCAACATGAGGACATGGTGCTTTGAGGGGTAACAGACCCCCAAAGCATCCTCTCAATGTTGAGGGCATGTGGCCATGTGGCGCTCTCTCCTCCTCCCCTCTTTTCCTGTGGCCTGTCAGGTTGCGTGCTCGGATAAAGGGTCTGGTATGGATTTTTAGGGGGACCCCACATCAATTTTTTTTTAAATTTGACTCGGGGTTCCCCTTAATATCTATACCAGACCTGAAGGGTCTGGTATGGATATTTAGGGGGAACCCCACGTCAATTTTTTTTTCTAAATTTGACACAGGTTTCCCCTTAATATCCATACCAGACCTGAAGGGCCTGGTAATTGAATTTGGGGGACCCCCACTCTTTATTTATTTATTTATTTATTTATTTATTTAATCAATGACTTTCAATGAGTGTTCTCTGTATTACAGAGCCGACAATTCATAATAGCTGCGAGTGATTTTAAAGGACTCTTTTCCTGCATAAATGACACTTTGTGCAGGGACAGTTCTAAGCACAAGAAACATGTACCCCTTCACAGGCATACTATAGACACCTCCCAGGTACGAAATTTAAAGTAGTATTACACTTTTATGGTTTCACTTTAATCATTAAAATCACTGCTCCCGAAAAAATGGCCATTTTTAAAACTTTTTTTTGCATTGATACATGTCCCCTGGGGCAGGACTCAGGCCCCCAAACACTTTTTAGGACAGTAACTTGCATATTAGCCTTTAAAATTAGCACTTTCGATTTTGAACGTTGGAGTCCCATAGACTTTAATAGGGTTCTAAAGTTCACACGAAGTATGCTATATACTAGTTCCGTCGAATCTTCTTTATACATTCAACAGACACCATAAGCCTTCAAAGACAGATTCGACCGTAATTCATGTGGATTTTCGGACGAATGCAATTTTTTTTACGAAAAACGAAATAAATAAAAATGAATTTCGGGAGTAACTAAATTAATTAATTTTTCAGACGAAAACGAAATTCCAAAAATAAATATTTTACTCTGCACATGTCTACCTCATACTAGCAAAGTTGACAATGAATTTGTATGCTTATAATGTTAAAATTGGGTAGTTATTCTTGCATTTGGATCATTACTAGCATTAAGCCCATATGCAATATATAATCAATGTAAAAAATACACCTTTAGTTGAATAACAGACAAACCATTTTAAAACTCAGTTAAGAGGAAATTTTAGAAACAATAAGAATACTATATTGTTACATAGTTACATAGTAGGCCAGGTTGCACTGCAAGTGCACTTGAAAGTGCACTAAAAGTGCACTTGGAAGTAAAGTCACTGTAGATCCGAGGGGGACATGCAAGGAAAATAAATAACAGCATTTTAGCTTGCACATGATTGGATGATAAAATCAGCAGAGCTTACACTCATTTCAGATCTACCCCTTAGATTTAGAGTGACTGCACTTTCAAGTGCACTTGCAGTGCAAAGTGGATTTGCCTTTCGTAAATAACCCCCTATGTGTGATTTTATGTCAGTATTACATTATAAAACCCTGTATGTTGTGGTCGGTCAAGTGCTTATCTAATAGTTTTTTGAAATTATTGATGCTCCCCACTGAAACCACTGCCTGTGGAAGGGAATTTCACATCCTAACCACTACATAGATTATATGTAATTAGAAATGCGGAAACCCCACTTAATCTAGCGATGTCCACTGTCCAGCTGATAGTATATTTGGTTTCCAGGGATGGAATCACAAACCATTTTTTCCTATTATTTTTTCTATTGGCGGTGGCTAATAAGAAGGGAAAAAGAAGGTCAGACTTCGGTCTTCAAAAGCATTAACAAAATGGACACCGCTAGCATAGTGGAGTCTCCGCACACCATGTAAACAAAGGAAGTGTAGCAGTGTGCACGTTCCAGTGGATGTCTGATGACGAAACGCACTGCGTCACTTCCAGTTTTCGCTGATACAGCCCATATGCTTGATTATTGCTTGTACTTTTTAAATGGAAATGTGAGTAGATTATTTCTCATAATAAAATTTGGGTTTTAAAAAACGGAATTACACTATGGGCATTCCCTTCTCTTTTATATGGTGAATATATGAGATCAATACTTATAGTGCCATTACATCGAAAGCCGGGGAGTCCTTAAATTGCTACACAGTGGCACATTTTGTGACGGCGCAATACCCTGGGAGGGGTTAGAGGTTCCGATGAGTGCATTGGCAATAGCAGCATGGATCATATCACCGCGTACAATTTATATGTGAAGGAATCCTCCCTAAGAAGCTGTTGTTTGCTCATGGGACTATTCTAAGAGCACTAAGTCACTTTGTTGTTCTGTTGGTTTACATATAGCACAAGTCACTTTATGGTTTTGCATATGGTTTGTTTATGTAAAGGTTGCAACATCAGCTGTGTTTTTTCACGGAGGCACATAGCACTTTGTTTACTGAAGCACTAGTCATTTTATATGAGAATATAGGGGGGGGGAGGTGTTATTAATTATTCATGGTTGCAATCATATATGTATTCATAATATTTTTTCACAATGTTTGTTAGTTTCATCAATCAGATTTTGGTAGGTTTTAAGATCACTCGTTTTTCTTGGAGATAATTAGTAGGATTAATCACATAAAGGGCACATTTCAAATTCTTTCCAGGTTTTACATAAAGAGACTCCAGAGGTTCTAATACATTGTAATCTCAAAAAGTATTTTTCCTGTTAAAACAAAGAAAACTCTGATGTCATATGATGCCATTCTTTAGACCTAAATAAGGGAAAGGTTCTAGAAGACCATCTGGGCAATAGCCAAATGCAGGCTGAGTCTCTAACACAAATAAAAACAAGAATACATTTATCTTAGAGTATATACACTTTTTTTTACTTCAAAATGTATTTTCCAGGTTATACATATGAAGGTTGCAGAGGTAGTAATACAACAGTACATTCTATTATACTAATGGTATGCATATACCTTGCTATATAGGTGTATAAATCACCTGTGGATTGGTGTAATTTTACAAACAGTTATGTTAACTAACGTGGATAATAACCGGAGCAAGAAAAAAAGAAAACATCAATTTCCAGAGTCATTGGCTCTTTTAACTTTGAGTCCTGTTATTTGGAAAGAGTGTAGGTATAAACTGGATAGTTGACAGGCAGTCACACTTGTGGGTTTTGATAGTTGCATCATAAAATAAGTGCACAATGCTGAGACGTGTGTGTGCCTGTCTATCCCTTATAAGGTGAAATAAAAAGCATTATATTAGGAACATAACGGACATCATGAGTCTTATTATGGAGTAAGGGCTGTTCCAGGCTTATTCAAGCTGTATACTTCTTGGGTCTTTGATCCAAGGGTCCCAATTTTTAAGGAATGTTTGTGTAGTGAGGTGGGCTTTGGAGAAACTGTATTCCAGTTTAAAGTTGGTGTTCAGGATGGAAATTACTTCTCGGATATCGGGGGGGGGGTTTGAGTGTTTTTACATTTCCTTGCAAGAGCTAGCCTTGCGGCGATAAGGATATGGGATATGGGTAGTTACAGTTTGAAATTTTTTAGGCCAGGAGGGGACTATCAAACCTAGGAGAAGGACTATGGGCGATAAGGTAGTTGTTATGTGGGTGATCGATTGAAGTATGTTAGGTATTTGGGTCCAAAAGTCTTTAAGACTCGAGCAGTCCCACCAGATATGGAAAAGAGTCCCTGGGGACCAACATAAATGAGATACATTGGGGTAGATCTTGGCAAGTTTGTTTGGAGTATAGTTTCAGTGTTGGAAGAGTTTTTGCAGGGATTCCCAGTGTGCTGTGCAATGCGAAAGTTTTGATGGCAAGGATAGGGCATAGCACCACAAACTATTCGGTGGGTTAGAGGGGATGTGCTCGGCCCATTTCAGGATTTGAGATTGGATTGGGTCTTCTGTAGGTCGAGAGAGTATGTTGTAGATATACGAAATGTCTTTACGTGCGTGTTCCTTTATGGTGAAATGCGGTAGCATGCTATGCAGCATTCTGTCTTGGTTCGTCCATTGTATTTTGTTGAATAAGGACCCTTAAGTAGATATAGAATGTTTTTGAAGAGATCCCGTAAGAGGTTTGGAGGTTTTCGAAAGATTTTAAGTTGGATGTGGAGAAGATTTTTTCGAGATTGTGAATACTTGCGTCGATCCATGGCTGTATTGGGAGATCTGGGAGAATGAGCGAGAGGGCTTGAGTTGGGCTATGTTGCAATATGGAGTGGGATATTCCTTTCGACATCTGAGGTAGTGAGGTCCATACTCTCAGGGAGGCAGAGATTGTATCCAATGGGTAATGCTTGGTGATGGGTGTGAGAAGCAAAGCACCAAGTAGAGATTTTGGTTCTGCGGTCAGTGCTTCTGCTTTTATCTGTGCCCAATTAGAGGGGGTAGCTGTGTTCCACCAAGTTTTAAGTTGATCCAGAATGACTGCCTTTAAATAGAGAATTATATTGGGAGCCCCCAGTCCTCCCATACGTATTGGGGCCATCAAATTTAGTTTTTTGACTCTGGCCTTTTTGTGCTGCCAGATAAAAGAGTTGAGAAGGGACTGAAGAGTTTGTAGGTGCATCGGAAGGAACGGTATTGGAAGAGTACGAAAGATATATAAAATATGAAGTAACATAAACATTTTGGCTAATGCAATCCTGCCAGCCCATGACACAAATGGGTGGTTCATTTCACTAGGTATTTTATTAAGCTTTTCTACTAGGGCTGCTAGGTTGATGCACAGGAGACTTCTACTGGGTGTGGTTAGGCAAATTCCTAAATAAGTTAGGGATCTTTTAAACATGAAAAGGGGGAGTGTTGAGAGATTTGTTGTATAGTTGATTTGTCTAAACCTAAAGCTAGCATAAAGGATTTGCTGTGGTTCACTTTGTATAGAGATATCGTGCTAAATCGGTCAAGAATATGTTGAACCTCATCTAAGGATTGTTGTGGGTCGGTGACTGCGATTATCACGTCATCTGAATATAGGCCAATTTTATGTTATATCGAGCCTATTGTGATACCTTTGATTTTGGATTCAGATCGAATCAGTTGGGCTAAAGGTTCCATGACCATGGCAAAAATTAAGGGCGATAGGGGGCAGCCTTGTCGTGTGCCATTGGTAATACGGAAAGGATCAGATATTACACCCAAGGTCCAAACTCGTGCGCTTGGGTCTGTGTAGAGGCATAGGATGGCGTGCAGAAGTATGCCTGAGATGTCAAACTTTTGCAGGACTGCTTCCAGGTATGTTCAATGTACTGTATTGAATGCCTTCACTGCATCCAAGGAGAGGAGCAGAGAAGGCATTCGGGTATGCTCTTGTAGCGGCCATAACCCGTTGCAGGATGGCCTTGACTTAATGGGCTTACCAGTTATCTTCTCTTGGCCTGCTCTTCCACTTCTAGGGGTTCCCAGGGTTGATACCCATCGACTTGTACACTGACACAGATGGAGTCCTTTCAAAAAGGTTTTATTTTGCAGTAGAACTGTCAATTAACACAGTCTCTTAGGGAATAGAGGGCAAGGGTGAAGAACTCAGGCACCTTGAACTGCAGGTCTAGCAAAGTCTCTATTCTCACCCAGAGAGTAGCCACTCGCAGCTGGGTACTTCAAGGCTGAACAGATCTCTAGCCAGAGATCATGGCAGTCAGCACGTTGACTCAAAACTCGAACAAACAACTTAAGGGCAAACAGGAACCTTTTTCCTCCGTACCTGGAATGTTTCCCGTCTCCTTTATGATACTGGAAAAGTGTGAATTTGTCAATGTCCTTCTCAACTCAGTAACCAGGCACTTCTCAGGATGCCATTTGCCAGCCCTCCTCCGAAGAGTCCTCCCCTGGTCACTTCCACGAGCTGCGGTCTCCCTCCAAGTCTAGAGCACACCGGGACACTGTGAATCCTCCCTCAGTTACTGCGTCTTGGACCAGCAGGTTCCAAGACTCGAGAACGGACGGATCCCTACCTCAGACCAAGCAGGTCTATCAGGGGCGACCGACATAAACATGTTGCGGGGTGTCGAACACCCGGTGACCGGGACCTCTCACGGGGCTACCCCGGTCCTGGAACTAGACCAGACCACACGGGTCTCTCGAACAACTCCGGAACCCCAAGCACGTGACCCTCATCCCTTTAAGTACCCCTTCCCAGACTCCTCAGCTGGCCCCGGCACTCCCACTGATTGGCTCCGAGAAGACCGATACCTAAACATCTAACCAGACTTGGTTCTAGCCTGTCATGTGCACCTCACCGTCCACATGACCAGGCAGAACTTCCAAACACAGCGTGGCCAGACTGGTGTTAAGGCCTACCTACACAATTAACCCTCAGAACCTTTACTCTTCTGAGGCCAAAAAAATAAATTTACAGGCGTGTGACATTTGATCCCAAATGTCATCCGCTGCACTCTGTCCATTGGATGATGTCAATGAATCGTCGGGTTCCATCTGAAGTTTGTCTTCTTGGTATGAAGCCAACTTGATCAGTTGGTTCATGACCATGGAGAGGTGGTGAGTTAGTAATTTGGCATATAATTTGGTATCTGTATTTAACAGCGAGATGGACCTGTAGTTTCCTGGGGTGTCCGATGGTTTACCTGGCTTGGGGAGAGTTACTATGAGAGCCTTGAGTCATTCACTGGGCATTTTGCCCATGGACGCATATTGGTTAAATGTGTTGCATAAGTGGGGCAAGAGGACGTCGTTAAAGTGTTTATAATACTCATTAGCGAACCCATCTGGACCTGGTGCTTTGTGCAGGGGAAGGGACTTGATGGCGTTATAAATTTAGTTTTTTCAAGAATGGGGCAGACAGTTCGTTTAGTTGTGCATGTGTCAGCGAGGGTAGTTGTACGGATGAGAAAGAGGTGTCAATTTCCTCTGTGCTTCTCGGGGTTTCTGGGTCCTTCTGTTGGAGGTTGTATAGTCGTGAATAAAAGGATGCAAATGTGTTGGCTATGTCTAGTGGGTTGGTCATGCGTGTGCCTTGTGAGTCTAGAAGGTATGGAATTTTGGCGCACCGGTGCTGTTGTTTAACTTGTCTGGCCAGAAAAGCTCCAGAGTTGTTGCTGAAGGCGTACAATTTTAGTTTTAGTCTTTTGATGTAGTAGTCAAATTTATGATGTAGCAGTTCACTGAGTTTTACGCCTGTGGTCTCTAATGTCTTCCAGTGTTACCCGATTAGGCGAGCTCTTATTGGTTGTTTCTAGGGTTTTGATTTGTTGTAGAAGCGTTTCTATTTCTATGGATTGTCTCCTGCCCTCTTGAGCATCTAATTTGATAAGGAGCTTTGTGAGCTAACCATACTGTGGCTTGGTTGGCCAGTATATACACTTTTTTATTGGAAGTAAGATAAGGGTATATATAGCCCTGGGGTTAGTTTTTGTCCAAGAGATTTCTCGTAATCAAATATAAAAGTTTTTGCCTCGTACAAAAATTATCATTTATAGAGGACATAACATACTTTTACCAGCCTAAGGAGCAGCGCCAAGACCTACTACATCACACACCTTTCTTACTTTTATTTTTTTATTTTTTAATCACTAAAGGACCAGGCCTCTTTTTCAGACTCAGTGTTTACATGTTTAAAACTGTTTTTTTTTTGCTAGAAATTTACTTAGAACCCCCAAACATTTTATATTGTTTTTTTTCTAACACCCTAGAGAATAAAATGGTGGTCATTGCAATCATTTTTTTCACACCATATTTGCGCAGCGGTCTTACAAGTGCACTTTTTTTGGGGAAAAAATTCACTTTATGAATAAAAAAATAACACAACAGTAAAATTAGCCCAATTTTTTTATATTGTTTTCACAATATAATGTGACGCCGAGTACCGTAAATTGATACCCAACATGTCAGGCTTCAAAATTGCACCTGCTCGTGGAATGGCGTCAAACTTTTAGCCTCAAAAATCTCAGAGGAGGTCTAGGGCTAGAATTATTCCTCTCGCTCTACCGATCGCGGCAATACCTCACATGTGTGGTTTGACTACCATTTTCCTATGCGGGCTCTACTCATGTATGTGTTCGCTTCTGCGTGTGAGCTCGTTGTGACGGGGTGTTTTTAAAAACCTTTTTTTTATTTTTTCTTATTTATTTTAATTGATTATATTTATTCTTACACTGTTTAAAATTTTTTTATCACTTTTATTTCTATTACAAGGAATGTAAACATCCCTTGTAATAGAAAAAAGCATGACAGGTCCTCTTAAATATGAGAGCTGGGGTCAAAAAGTCCTCAGATCTCATATTTGGACTTAAATGCAATAATAAAAAAATGTCATTTGAAAAAATGACATTAAAAAAATATACCTTTAAGAGTTATGGGCGGAAGTGACGTTTTGACGTCGCTTCTGCCCTCCTATGGTATAGAGACGAGTGGGGGCCATCTTAGCCTCACTCGTCTCTATACTCAGCCATCAATAGACCCGATTGTCTTACCTGAGCCATTGGTAGCGGCGGAGGGCGTGGGAGAGCGGCGGGAGGGGGGTGGCACCTCTCCCTCTGTCGATAGCGGTGATCTCGCAGCGAACCCGCTGCAGAGACCACCGTTATTGCACACACGACCGGTGCCGTTACCGAGATATCCCTCTTCAAAAATAGGACGTACATCGGTGTGCGCTGGTCGTTAAGTGGTTAATAAAGGACTTGTCCCAAGCCGTGTCTTGTATTTTTTTACCATTTTCACATTTTTTTGTGAAATGGTAGGGATGGATCTGGGGATCCCCTTGTTAAAGGGGGCTTCCAGATCCAGATAAGCCCCCCACCCACAGACCCCCACAGCCACTGGGCAAGGGTTGTGGGGATGAGGCGCTTGTCCCCATCAACATGGGGACAAGGTGTGTTGGGGTTACCTCAAAGCACCCTCCCCATGTTGAGGGCATGTGGCCTGGTACGGTTCAGGAGGGGGGCCGCTCTCTCGTCCCCCCTCTTTTCCTCTGGCCTACCAGGTTGCATGCTCAGATAAGGGTCTGGTATGGATTTTTGGGGGTACCCCATGCCATTTTTTTTAAATTTTGGCGCAGGGTTCTCCTTAATATCCATACCAGACCTGAAGGACCTGAAGCGGCAGAAAAATTGGGTCTTAGGCAGTGGTGGTGGTGCCACAACACTGCAACCCCTCACAGATACTCTAGTTGAGCGCAGGAACAAGCCCTGCTGCAAAATATTACAGCAAAAATGTTCTTGTCGTCCACTGAATAACATAGCACTAATTGCATAATAAACACACACGGCCATCTTCCTGTAGCCCATATGGTAAAGTATGCCTGGCGGCCATTTTCCTATAGTCCGCTGCATGACGCTAATGGCCATAAACAACACCAGCGGCCATCTTCCTGTAGCTCATATCATCTCATCATATGAGTTCATAATCGTCAATGGCGGCCATATTTTTGTAGCTCACCATCCAACGTCACGCTGATGGCCATAGACCCCACCCGCAGCCATTTTCCCATAGCCTAATTACGTTTGATCGTGGGTAGGCCAACGACCATTTTCTAGTAGTTAATACAGGTGCAATAGACTAGAATACCCGGACAGATGCCGGCGGCCATTCAAATAGATAGTGCCATCTACGGTCTACGATCGCGGCCAATTCCCGTCAATGCAAACACTCCAGTATCACCGAACGACAATATAAACATTCGTATCAATAACCAGCAAAATAATAAAAACAATCAAGTAAACACGGAGCGGATAATAACAGCATTAAAAATAGTTATAAATATAATGATAAAATGTAAGTAAAAGACCGTTTAAGATATATATGATCAGATACCTACCAAATAATATATACTATACCCACAGACCTAAACAACAAAATAAAAACAATAATATCAATAATACAAGCTACTAATTTCAATATTAGTGCCACTAAAAGAGCCGATCCTAAAAAAATATATATAGTATTTATAAATCCTAAAACATTACACAAACCAGTAATCTTAGATTCCAGAACCTGAAGTAATTCATCATTATTCACCATATATGATAAATTCCCATCACATTCCCAGGTGGTTTTAACAATTTAAGCTAGTATCAGCACCCCGACACATCCTAGATTTAGCAGCACACCAGTAGCAAAGAAAAAATATATCTAAAGACGATCTCAGTCCGACAAACTAGTCATAACATAGTGGAATACATAATTCCACTAAGGGGGAGGAGTTATAGAAAAGATCAAACAGACATCATCTAAAATAATGCAATAGACCACAGACTAGTATATATGCATAAAATTTAGTGGGGGATACCGAAAATGAAGTCCAAAGTTCCCATTATACCACTTTCTAATGTACAAAACTAAAAGGAAATACACAGAGATACCAAATATAAAAATAGTCTAAAAATCGCTAATAAAGCAGTTGAGATCAAAATCCACATTGAGCCCCTGAGGTACAAAAGTGTCTAAAGTAAAGATCCACTTGGATTTTAATTGACTTAATGTCCTAACCTTATGACCTCCCCTCCAATGTTTTTTATAGGGCTCAATACCCCAAAATGTAAGATGGGTGGGGTCCCTATTGTGGTGTGTACAAAAATGTCTCGATACACTGTGCTTGTCGAACCCATTAATAATATTTTTGACATGTTCTTTTATGCGCACTCTCAAGGGTCTTTTAGTGCGGCCTACATATTGCAGGCCACAGCTACATTGTAGAACATACACAGCTCCTTCTGTATTGCAACATATAAAGTCTTTCACATCATAGGAATTCCCAGTGCTTGTAGACTGAAACCTAAATTTCTTTTCAGGTGGGTGTTTTATTTTCATACACGCATAGCAGCATTTGCAGGGAAAGAAACCCTTTCCCGTAAAGAAGGTCAAACCATTAAATGGTGGATCAGGGACATTCTTAATGACCTTATCTCTTAATGTTGGTGCCCTCTTATACATGAATTTAGGGCATTGCGGTAACAAACGCTTCAGATGCACGTCTGAACATAGAATGTACCAGTGTTTCTTAATGATCTTTTCGATCTTCCTGTATCGGGCATTATAATTCAATACAATAGGTACCTTGTTGCCTTCTATATTCGAAGTTTGTTTAACTCTGATCAGGTCTACCCGATGCAACCTTTTAACTTCCATAATTTTTGTTCTGATTTCTTCTTTCATATATCCTTTACTCGTTAAACTTTGACCTATTTTTTCAGCTTGTGTCAGATAGTCTTCAGTATCTGTGCAATTTCTTCGTAACCGCATGAATTGCCCTTTAGGTATGTTACATAGCCAGTTACGATGATGGCAACTCCCTACTGGCAGATAGCTGTTCTTATCCACATTTTTAAAGTGCGTCTTAGTGCGTAGTCTATCATTCTCTTGTATAATTTCTAGGTGCAGGAAGGATATAGACTTATTACTCACTTCCCACTATAGATTTATATTCCTATTATTTAGGTTCAATCTTTCCAAAGAAGTGACTAGACTATTGGTATCTCCTTTCCAGAATATAATAATATCATCGATATACCTCTTGAACAAGATCAGTTCTTCAGGTCCATCATGGTATACAGCTTCCTCTTCCCATTGGGACATGAATAGACATGCCACACTGGGTGCGAACTTGGCCTCCATCACTACTCTGGTTATTTGGTGGTAGTACTCACGGTCATACCAAAAGTAGCTGTTCTTCAGGCAAAAATCTAAACATTTAACAAGGTATTTCCGTTGAGAACATGGTAAGGTACTATATTTTCTTAGACCCCATTTTACGGCTTCACAGGCTTGATGATGCTGGATCACTGTGTATAACGAAGAAACATCTGCTGATGCCATGCTCCATGGTCCTTCCTTTTCTGATAGTTCTTCTATAATCTGTAATACCTGTTTGGTATCCCTCAGATAAGCTCTTGTTTGTTTAACCACTGGTTGTAGGTATCTATCTATATATTCCCCAATTCTTGAAGTAAGGGAGTCAATCCCATTTACTATGGGTCGGGGCGGCCCCTCTCATTATGGAACTCTAAGCCCTTGTACTCACGGTCGGAGATTCCGACGGAATGTTTCCTATCAGACCAATTTCGACTGTGTGTGGTCTGCATCGGACTGTTTCCATCGGAATATCCGACGGACCAACTTTTCCAACTTGCCGGTAAAATTTTCCGACAAAATGCTCCGATCGGACATACTCCGATCATGTGTAGCCTACTCTGACGGACAAAGTGCCACGCATGCTCAGATCAAATTCCTAGACCAAAGCTATTGGCTACTAGCCTGAACGTAGTCCCGTCCTAACGAAATAACGTCATCACGTTATGTACAATCGGATTTTCCGACAACTTAGTCCGACCATGTGTATGCACCAGTACTTCCAGACCTCTTCCGGAATAGATCCGTCAGAATTACTCAGACGGATTTAGTTGTCGGAATCTCCAACTGTGTGTACAAGGGCTTAGAGTTCGCAGCTAGCCATAACTATTTCTGGTTCAATGGACAGTTTTATTGCCAGGATAGGGGTGTGGCTATGGGGGCCAAATACGCCCCTAGCCTGGCGAACCTGTTCATTTCCCAGTGGAAGTAGGATGTCATCTATGCCCAAGGTCGATCAGAGATCATTTTGTGGGCAAGATATATAGACAATGTCCTCCTCCTATGGCAGGGTAGTCGAACATCATTGGATGAGTTTATGGAGTCTTTAAATGATAATAATAGGGGGATGCATTTGACCTATGAGACAAATTGTAAAGAGATCCATTTTTTGGATTTTAAGATATCAGTGGGACAGGATGGGTTTAATACCTCTACATTCTTCAAATCCACTGATCAAAATTCATATATCCCCATAGAAAGTTGCCATCATACCTCTTGGCTGCGTCGGTACCGAAAAGTCAGTACATGAGGCTGAAGCGGAATTGCACCCAATCTGACCAGTTTTTGGCACAGGCAGAAATCCTCACCTCTAAATTTTTGGAGAAAGGATATGAGAGGGATATGTTACAAGATACTTTGAACCAGGTAGTTTTAATGGATAGGACATCCTTGTTGGAAGAGAGATCTTCCATACAGGGTAGATTTGATGGAAATGGTGTACCTTTTAGCACACATTTTTCTATCCAACATTATAGTATCAAACATATTGTTAAAAAACATTGGCACATTTTGGAAAACTATAGAGTCCTCAAGGATATTCTACCTAATAGACCTCAGGTGGTGTTCAGGGGTGTTCCGTTTCTGAGAGACAAGTTGGCCCTCAATGTGATGAACCCCCTGAAAATAAATAAATTTTTTTTGGAGAGCTCACTGGCTTCTACCAGTGTCGTAGGTGCCAGGTTTGCTCCTTTCCCGACCAGCGCACGCTGATGTACGTCGGCAGAATGGCACGGGCAGGCAAATGGGTGTACCTGTATGTCCCTTTAAATTTGCCACCCTGCCATCGCGAGCGTGCAGCGGGCGCCACACTCGCGTGCTGGTCGGGACCCCCGTGAGTCCAGTAGCGGATCCCGTGGACTCGATCGCCGCGGGCATACCAAAAATATGTAGAAGAATACGTATCGGCCTAAACTGAGGGAAAAACATTTTTTATAGATTTTTGGGGGATATTTATTATAACAAAAAGTAAAAAAGAATGTTTTTTTTTCAAAATTGTCGCTCTATTTTTGTTTATAGCGCAAAAAATAAAAACCGCAGGGGTGATCAAATACCACCAAAAGAAAGCTCTATTTGTGGGAAAAAAAGGACGTCAATTTTGTTTGGGAGCCACGTCGCATGACTGTGCAATTACCAGTTAAAGCGTAGCAGTGCCGAATCGCAAAAAGTGGTCTGGTCTTTGACCAGCAAAATGGTCCGGGGCTGCAGTGGTTAAATGGCTGTAAAACTAAGAGGACTACCAGCTTTACCTCCACAGTTACTTCTAAGAACCATAAGATTGAACCGTTCATTACATGTTCCACTGAAGGGGTGGTCTACCTGCTGCAGTGCCCTTGTGATCTGCAGTATGTGGGCAGGACTAAACGCCCCCTTAGTGTACGTGTAAATGAACATATCAATAACATCAGGAGGGGGTTCACTAAACATTCTGTGTCGAAGCATTATTTGACTACACAAAATAGGGACCCTTCCAATTTAATTGTTTTAGGCATAGATAAGTTTCAGCCCCATTGGAGAGGAAGCTGTCTAGTTAGGTGCATTTCTAAACTCGAAATGGCATGGGTACATAGGCTGAAAACGTATACACCCTTTGGATTGAACATAGATGTAGATGTGAATGCGTTTATAGACAATGCTTGATCTAATGAGGTAATACAAGGTAATCTTTGATTTGATGAGGTAGTATAATTGACAGCCAGTTTATGTATCTTATATGTGAACTCCATCTGAGTCGCAAGTGGCATATATTTTTGCTCCAATCCGTAATTTTGGTGTTTTTTAGTGAGGTTCCCATGGGGTGTCATATACCAGATCTGGATGTAGGGCTGGTTGTCGGTAGGATGTATCTAATGTGGAATGTATTATGCATCACTTATTAGATATGTTTAGTATATTTCCCATTTATTTGTAGAGGTATATATTTTTTATAAAAGAAAAGGGAACGGTTAGGATAACCGATATAAGTTCGCTTATGGCTTCCTTTTCTGCTGATGTAATCGTTGGTGGATAGAGGGTCAGTTTAAGATATTAGTTTGTTAATGATACAGATAGTATGTAAAAATAATTTAGCGTAGGAGAAGAGGAAATTATTTACTGATACTTCTGCCCGTTAGGTGCTATTTATCTGACCTGGTTCATGTAAGGTATCTGCATCACCACTGGGTGGCAGTGTATTGCGCATAGTGGGCTTGTTTGTTAGGTACAATCTGCGAGATTAATATTTTGCTTCCCTTAGTAGTACTATGTTGGTCTTCCTTTAATTATCTATGGGGAAATTTTTAGGGGTATTTTGTATTATTACAGAAATAAAAAACTGCGCCAACCCTATACTTAATTAAATAACAGGAAAATAGTGTCAGAATATGTGAGTAATTATCATTAAATGATTATAGCAATCAAATAAACACCTTAAGTGCATAAAAAACACAACAATACATAAAGGAATGAAAATATCACAAACAAAAATCCAATCATAAAAAGTTCATATGTGAGTCCAGATAGGCGTTTGTGACACCGCAGTGATTGAACACAATCCAAAAGCGCATATAGTGCCCGTCACCGTATATTGAATGCGCTTACCAGAAAATAAGTAAATTAGGGCGTTTGTATATAGTCGATGGGTCCCATCAAAAGATATCCTCCTTTTTAGTGGGTCAGCTCTCCATCTCCTAATAGTACTCTCCAGATATTAATCTACTCCGTGGTCCCAATAGGGAGCTCAGTAATCCCCAAAAAAGAAAGGAACTAACATGGCATAATATCGTAGGGACAATTTATTGAGAGAAAAAAGTAGCACACTTACATGTGGATGGAAAAAACACAGCGTATAGAAACAGTACATAAAAAGCCGGCCGGCAAACAGGAGCCCGTCCTCCTCTCCTACAACGTGGTGGCGTCACTGCGTGCCTTCCCAGACGCGTTTCGTCATACCTGACGTTGTCAATGGGGAACGGGCAGCGCAGTGACGCTCCGCCTAATAAAGATAATGAAGCGTACCAAGCCTCGTTCTGAGATGCGGGACTAGGTCGTGATACGCCATTATAGGTAATGGCAAATAGCCCTGAAACAGGCACAGTCTGTCTGCTGCTAATAATGCAACGAAACAGCTTGTAATATAAATCACTAACATCCTAAGCAATAGTAGTATCGTTAGGATGTATCTAATGGTCAAGAACGAAAAAAGGCTTGCACAGAGTAAAAATGACATTAAGTTAAAACCCATGCATGTTAGTGCGCCGCAGGTGCAAAATAAATGTTGCATCAGCCCCGCACCCCCTCCCAATATATAAAAAGAAAGAAAACCTGAACATAAAAGAAGTTGACCTAATAATGAAATAAGCAGCATCTTATCCTATAAAGGAATCAGTGCAAAAAACATAATAAATGTCATATGTCCAGCCTCTATATATTAATGGTCACCAAAAATTATAGGTAGCAAAAAATCGCATTAATTAAAGGATCTTTTTACTATATATTGGCCAGAGAAAAATACTATTGAAAATGTTCCATGCGTATAGATTTGACAAAATAATCGCATGAAATTAATCCATGCGTATAAATCGAACCCCATAATCGCATAGGGACAATATCTCGATTTATATCCAAGATTCTATCAGAAAAAAGAGATCCGAAAATCCAAAACTAGAAAAATTAAAAAATATAGAATAAAAAATAAAAAATATACAATATAAAATATATAATATATAATATATAATACAGTGGTGTGAAAAAGTGTTTGCCCCCTTCCTCATTTCCTGTTCCTTTGCATGTTTGGCACACTTAAGTGTTTCGGAACATCAAACCAATTTAAACAATAGTCAAGGACAACACAAGTAAACACAAAATGCAATTTGTAAATGAAGGTGTTTGTTATTAAAGGTGAAAAAAAATCCAAACCATCATGGCCCTGTGTGAAAAAGTGATTGCCCCCTAAACCTAATAACTGGTTGGGCCACCCTTAGCAGCAACAACTGCAACCAAGCGTTTGCGATAACGTGCAATGAGGCTTTTACAGCGTCCTGGAGGAATTTTGGCCCACTCATCTTTGCAGATTGTCCTAATTCAGTTACATTAGAGGGTTTTCGAGCATGAATGGCCTTTTTAAGGTCATACCACAACATCTCAATAGGATTCAGGTCAGGACTTTGGCTAGGCCACTCCAAAGTCTTCATTTTGTTTTTCTTCAGCCATTCGGTGGTGGACTTGCTGGTGTGTTTAGGATCATTGTCCTGCTGCAGAACCCAAGTTCGTTTCAGCTTGAGTACACGAACAGATGGTCGGACATTCTCCTTCAGGATCTCTTGGTAGACAGCAGAATTCATAGTTCCTTTTATCACGGCAAGTCTTCCAGGTCCTGAAGCAGCAAAACAGCCCCAGACCATCACACTACCACCACCATATTTTACTGTTGGTATAATGTTCTTTTTATGAAATGCAGTGTTCCTTCTACGCCAGATATACTTGGACACACACCTTCCAAAGAGTTCCACTTTTGTCTCATCGGTCCACAGAATGTTGTCCCAAAAGTCTTGGGGATCATCAAGATGTGTTGTGGAGAAATTGAGACGAGCTTTGATGTTCTTTTTGCTCAGCAGTGGTTTTCTCCTTGGAACTCTGCCATGCAGGCCATTTTTGCCCAGTCTTTTCCTGATGGTGGAGGCATGAACGCTGACCTTAACTGAGGCAAGTGAGGCCTGCAGTTCCTTGGACGTTGTTGTGGGGTCTTTTGTGACCTCTTGGATGAGTCGTCGCTGCGCTCTTGGGGTAATTTTGGGCGGCCGGCCACTCCTGGGAAGGTTCACCACTGTTCCATGTCTTCGCCATTTGTGGATAATGGCTCTCACTGTGGTTCGCTGGATTCCCAAAGCTTTGGAAATGGCTTTATAACCCTTTCCAGACTGCTAGATCTCAATTACTTTCTTTCTCAATTGTTCCTGAATTTCTTTGGGTCTCGGCATGATGTGTAGCTTTTAAGGATCTTCTGGTGGACCTTACTGTGTCAAGCAGCTCCTATTTAAGTGATGCCTTGATTGTGAACAGGTGTGGCATAATCAGGCCTGGGTGTGGCTAGAGAAATTGAACTCAGGTGTGGACAACCACAGTTATAGTATGTTTTAACAAGGGGGGCAATCACTTTTTCACACAGGGCCATGATGGTTTGGATTTTTTTTCACCTTTAATAATAAACACCTTCATTTACAAATTGCATTTTGTGTTTACTTGTGTTGTCCTTGACTATTGTTTAAATTGGTTTAATGTTCCGAAACACTTAAGTGTGACAAACATGCAAAGGAACAGGAAATGAGGAAGGGGGCAAACACTTTTTCACACCACTGTATATAAAAAATAGAAAATAGAAAATGAATATGTATGCATGTGTAATAAAAGTTTCATACATATCTAGATTCTATAGCCCAGTCCAACATCTCAAAACCGGCAAGGCCAAAAACTATATAATAATACATATGAGAGACAAATTTAACCCATATGGTACAGAAAAAAAAAATATATATATACATAAATAGAACACCCAACCCAAATACCTGAAGTGAAAAATGAAAATGAATTAGGAATTGTCAATGAAGGCATTGACATCAGTGTCAATATTAAGTCCAAAAGGGACATAGGTTTTAAGGCGATAGACCCAAGACATCTCAAGTTTTGAAATTTCCCTCACTAAAGAGCTACCCCGCCAGTGAGGCTTGTATTTGTCAATCCCCAAAAAAAGGGTCTTAGAGGGGTCTTTATTGTGGAATCTCAAGTAGTGCTTAGACACAGAGTGGTTGGGAAAACCAATGATGATGTTAGTTATGTGTTCATTGAGTCTCACCTGTATCGGGCGTTTTGTGCGTCCCACATATTGCAACCCGCAAGGGCATTGCAACATATAGACCACTCCCGTGGTGACACATGTAATGCACGGTTTGATACTATGGTCTAATCCAGTGGCCGTACTCCGAAAAGTGGTGGTCCGTCTCTGATGGCAGGAATTCAAAGAACAGACCCTACATTTTTCGCATTTATAAAATCCGGTAAGTTGATCGAAAAAACCCCTACCCCTAGTGGGAGGGTCAACAACGTTTGGTGCTAGACGGTTACGTACTGACGATGCCCCTCTAAACACCACTTGAGGTTTCTCACTGATCACATTTTTCAATGTGGCATCGCTACTGACAATGTGCCAATGTTTGTTTATCAATTTTTTTATACTCTTCTGTTGAAGAGAGTAAGTAGTTATAAAGGGGACTTTTCCCTGGAAATCATTTACACGTGGACCCCTTTCAACCAACAGATCACCACGATCAATGTTGGTCACTTCATTGAGGGTCTTAGTCAAGAACTCTTGTTGGTATCCCTTTTCTAAAAATCTAGAGGTAAGTACTTCAGCCTGTACCCGAAATTCTTCTACTCTAGAGCAATTTCGTCTCAGTCTGATATATTGACTTTTAGGGACTGCTCTAAGCCAGGGAATATGATGGCAACTATCAATAGGAATGAAAGAATTCCTATCCGTGTCTTTAAAGAATGTCGAAGTGACAAAACGATCTTCTACCACTGAAATATTCAGGTCCAGAAAATTGATTCTTACCTGGCTCAACTCATAACAAAGACGTATGCCCCTTTCATTGTTATTCAAGGATTCCAAAAAATTCCTCAAATCTCCCTCTTGGCCATTCCAAAGGAGGAGGATGTCATCTATATACCTGGCCCACAATCCAATCTGAGGTATACTGTGGGCATAGATGACATCCTCCTCCCACTTAGCCATAAAGAGATTAGCTAAGCTGGGGGCATATTTAGCCCCCATAGCTACACCCATGGTCTGTCTGTAGTACTGGCTCCCAAACCAAAAGTAGTTATGGGAAGCCGCAAACTGCAGGAGAGACATGAGGAAAGATACCTGCTGGGTAGAAAGCCTAGGATCTCTATCTAGATAGGAATGAACTGCCGCAAATCCCAGGTTATGCGGAATGCTCGTATACAGGGAGGCCACATCTGCCGTGACCATCCATGTATCGGGCCCCGCAGACAGATTTTCTAGAAGGTTAATGACATGCCTTGTGTCCTTAACATAAGAGGGGGTCTTTTGGACCAAAGGCTGTAAATATGAATCAATGTATCTGCCCACCCGGGAAGTGATGGAATCAATACCACTAATGATGGGTCTTCCCGGGGGGCAGACAGGGTTCTTGTGTATTTTTGGCAGATAGTACAGGATCGGTGTACGTGGAGCCCTAGGGATCAAGAAATGGCTCTCTTTATTATTCAAAAAACCCGCTACCTGCCCTGCCCTAATTAACTTATCCAATTCCTTTGTATAGGTAAATTTTGGATCAGAGGGTAATTTGATGTAAGTATTGGTATCACCCAAAATTTTATTGATTTCAGCCTCATAATCAACCCGATCCAATACTACAATGGCGCCGCCCTTGTCGGCTGGCCTAATGACAAGATCTTTATTCTCACAAAGAGAGTCCAAACCTTCTTGCAATTCCCTTTTCATTTTACATCTTTTCACTTCTAATGCGTCTAAGTCTCTTTAGACGACATCCCTAAAAACATGTAATGCGGCAGGAAGAGTGCCGGGAGGATTAAAAAGTGAGGCGTTAGCCAGGCCCGAGTGTACAACCTGCGGAACTTCATTATTTGATGTATTCAGATTATATGTGTTAGATGATCCCATCATATATCTTTTAATATTGATCTTCCTCACAAACTTATGTACATCCATATAAGTTTGGAATTTATTTAATTTAGCTGGGGGTACATACTTTAAACCTTTATCAAGAATTAGTTGTTCTGACTCTGACAAAGTTTTTGAGCTCAAATTAAAGATACCCTTACCGATTACATTCTGGGCCTTTTTAATTGTTCGGGCTCTCCTCCCCCCTCTGGTTCCTCTCCTCTTTCTCCCAATCTTTTGATGCCTTGTGTGGGTTTGGGAAAACCCCAACTGGTGGGTGCATTTAGGCCCAAAGGGCCTTCAACCAGTTGTTCATTAGTAGGAACCTGATAGGGTTTAGTTCTTAAAGGTTCCTGGACTGGGACAAAGGAGGCTTGCGGATTGCCATCGGTCACAGGGGCGTTGAGGTCACTTAGTGGAAAAAAGGAGTTCCCAGTAGGAATGCCATAATCCCACTCAGAATATCTTCCCATATTATAATATGGAGAGGGATTGTGATCCCAATAATTACCCCCCTGTGAGTTCCACCCATCATGAATCATGATGGTTGTTGGGGGGACCTCTTCCTCTTACATTTGGATATTGTACCCAACCTCTCCCTCGAGGTGGATAGTTCGTATTGTGAGGGAGTGTATAATCAACATTCCCGTTCGCATGGCTATTATATGGTCTCGGTGTACCAAAAGGTCTAAATTGGCCCCGAGGGGGAAGTGAACCCCTATTACTACCCCGTCCTTTCCGAGGGGAAGGGTATGTATGATTAGTAGTATTGGACTGAACTTTATTCGTAGATTGGGGTCGCTTTTGGTTGGACGGTTGTGAGGATGGCCCGGGTTGTAAAACTGCATCAACCGTAGGGCCCACTATCTGTGTGGAACCCACTTCCATACATTCCTGTGTAGGACCCACTTCCAACAATTTTTTTTGCCACTCGAAGACAATATTATTGTTATAATCAGCTAGATCCCTATTGTATTTTTTCTTCTTTTTGGCCCTTTGGTCTCTATCCTCTTTTTCAAGAATCTTTAAAAGGTTCTGCGATTTTTCTTGATAATCTATACTTCCTTTAACTGGAAATAGCTTAGTCTGAATTTCTTTTATTTCATCATCCAATTTTGATAATTTAGAGGTTTTCCTACCAACCAAAAATTTTAAAAAAGAGACCCCTGCCTCATTAAAATATTTAAACCATTCCTCTAAATGTGTGTCACCTTTCTGAGGTGCTACCTCCCACCTCAAACTCCTGGGAACCATTGCGTGTCTAATATAAGTTTCCAGATACGCAATGTCCCATTTGGTATGGTTTTCGGAGATCATGAGGTTTTTTAATCTCATGAAACTTCCTCCCAAATCATCCTCATCATCTCTATAGAGTTCGAATACTCCATCAATGTTCACCACCTTAGTGGCTCTAAAGTCAAAAATATCCATAGAGAATGTGTAAAAGAGCCCAATGAAGGCTATTAGTAACCCGGCAGCAGTAAAAGTATCAGAACAGTACAAATGGAAAAAATTATACCGCGCTGGGGAAAAAACGTGAAAACAAATAAAATAAACTATATATAAAGCAGGCAGCAGCAATGAATGTGATATAACACCCAACAGAAATACAGAAATAAAAAACTGCGCCAACCCTATACTTAATTAAATAACAGGAAAATAGTGTCAGAATATGTGAGTAATTATCATTAAATGATTATAGCAATCAAATAAACACCTTAAGTGCATAAAAAACACAACAATACATAAAGGAATGAAAATATCACAAACAAAAATCCAATCATAAAAAGTTCATATGTGAGTCCAGATAGGCGTTTGTGACACCGCAGTGATTGAACACAATCCAAAAGCGCATATAGTGCCCGTCACCGTATATTGAATGCGCTTACCAGAAAATAAGTAAATTAGGGCGTTTGTATATAGTCGATGGGTCCCATCAAAAGATATCCTCCTTTTTAGTGGGTCAGCTCTCCATCTCCTAATAGTACTCTCCAGATATTAATCTACTCCGTGGTCCCAATAGGGAGCTCAGTAATCCCCAAAAAAGAAAGGAACTAACATGGCATAATATCGTAGGGACAATTTATTGAGAGAAAAAAGTAGCACACTTACATGTGGATGGAAAAAACACAGCGTATAGAAACAGTACATAAAAAGCCAGCCGGCAAACAGGAGCCCGTCCTCCTCTCCTACAACGTGGTGGCGTCACTGCGTGCCTTCCCAGACGCGTTTCGTCATACCTGACGTTGTCAATGGGGAACGGGCAGCGCAGTGACGCTCCGCCTAATAAAGATAATGAAGCGTACCAAGCCTCGTTCTGAGATGCGGGACTAGGTCGTGATACGCCATTATAGGTAATGGCAAATAGCCCTGAAACAGGCACAGTCTGTCCGCTGCTAATAATGCAACGAAACAGCTTGTAATATAAATCACTAACATCCTAAGCAATAGTAGTATCGTTAGGATGTATCTAATGGTCAAGAACGAAAAAAGGCTTGCACAGAGTAAAAATGACATTAAGTTAAAACCCATGCATGTTAGTGCGCCGCAGGTGCAAAATAAATGTTGCATCAGCCCCGCACCCCCTCCCAATATATAAAAAGAAAGAAAACCTGAACATAAAAGAAGTTGACCTAATAATGAAATAAGCAGCATCTTATCCTATAAAGGAATCAGTGCAAAAAACATAATAAATGTCATATGTCCAGCCTCTATATATTAATGGTCACCAAAAATTATAGGTAGCAAAAAATCGCATTAATTAAAGGATCTTTTTACTATATATTGGCCAGAGAAAAATACTATTGAAAATGTTCCATGCGTATAGATTTGACAAAATAATCGCATGAAATTAATCCATGCGTATAAATCGAACCCCATAATCGCATAGGGACAATATCTCGATTTATATCCAAGATTCTATCAGAAAAAAGAGATCCGAAAATCCAAAACTAGAAAAATTAAAAAATATAGAATAAAATTTTTTCTATTTTGTATTATTATTTTTTTTGTAGTAGAGATAATTCATCTTAATGACTTTGTGAGGGAGGAGATATCTTTCTGGAAAGATATCCTGTTTCCCTGATTTAAAATGGCGCTTCAGGATTTTCAGACATTTTGCCACTCGAGGCTTGGTTTCTGTATTTATAGCGATGCGTCAGCACGCCGCCAGTGCCCCATGACGATGTCAAATCTGTGACGAAACGCGTCAGAGGGAGAGTCGTGCTGACATCAATGCGTGCTACGTCCGTTCGTATCTAAGCATCTAAGCACGGGCATGTGTTCTGTAGCCGGCTAACCAGAATTCTATGCAAGTTTTACTGTTCTTTTTATATTTATACGATCGTTATTTTGTTGTTTAATAAAAGTGCCCTACGGGATTTAACCTATGTTTGCTCCACCTTCCCTTCTTTTTGAGCAAATGAAGATTTACCCCTCAATGACAATTTACCCCTCGCCATAAAATATGGTATCAGTTGAGAGCTGATTAAGTGACCTTGCCAGAGGATCTCACTGATTGGATCGTCCAGACGATTGGACTGTGTGTGGAGACCCCTTCAAGGAGAAAGGCCCCGGCCGGGTTATGGCCACATGCTCTTGAACTTCTCACAGCTGGCAAGCGTGCATTGCATCTGGTGGTGGGATTTTTTTCAACACAAATCACCTCATTGTGAAAATTTCTTCAGCGCAAGTCACTTTATTGAGGAAAATATCTCAGTCGTCATTAAAAACATTTTATGGACTGTAGACAGACTGTAGACAGATGTTTTCTTTTCCGTATCTGGATTTGTGTTTTTTATAAGAATTTTCTTATAGGAATTTTTTGCTTTTGGAGTTTTTTGAGACGTTTACGAACATATCTATATGAAGTTCACAATTATTCACGTAAATTAATTTTTCAGGATATTCACTTATTATTTATATCTTTATGTATTGTTACTTTTGAGCGGCCCACCTGGTTATTTAAACATATACATCTTTTGTGGCCCCCGGCGATCTCCCAGCGCCAGGGTCACAAAAGATATATAGTCCGGCTGCCTCGGAGGGAGAAGGCAGGATGAGTGCCGTGCACACAGGAGGAGAATTTCCTGTTTACACGGCAGCTGTAAAAGGAAGTCCCATCTCTGCCATTGGACGACTGTTCTGTCCATCAGAGGAGGCGGGACTTTCTCTTAAAGGGGCCGTTGTGTAAACAGGAAATTCTCCTGTAGGATGTCTTTGGCGCTCGTCCTGCCCTCCATGGCTGCACTGATGGTAATGGTGGCTGCATTCCTGGCAATTGCAATGGTGGGGCTGCATTCCTGGCAATGGTGGGGCTGCATTCCTGGCAATGGTGGGGCTGCATTCCTGGCAATGGTGGGTGCATTTCTGGCAATGGTGGCTGCATTCCTGGCAATGGTGAGTGAATTCATAGTAATGGTGGCTGCATTCCTGGCAATGGTGGCTGCATTCCTGGCAATGGTGGCTGCATTGCTGGAAATGATGGGGCTGCATTCCTGGCGATGGTGGGGCTGCATTCCCGGCAATGGTGGGGCTGCATTCCCAGCAATGGTGGGTGCATTCCTGGCAATAGTGGGTGCATTCCCGGCAATGGTGGGGCTGCATTCCTGGGAATAGTAGGTGCATTCCCGGCAATGGTGGGGCTGCATTCCCGGCAATGGTGGGGCTGCATTTCTAGCAATAGTGGGTGCATTCCCGGCAATGGTGGGGCTGCATTCCCAGCAATGGTTGGGCTGCATTCCCGGCAATGGTGGGGCTGCATTCCCGGCAATGGTGAGTGAATTTCTAGCAATGGTGGGTGCATTCCTGGCAATGATGGGGCTGCATTCCTGGCAATGGTGAGTACATTCCTGGCAATGGTGGCTGCTGCATTCCTGGCAATGGTGGGCGCTGCGTTCCTGGCAATTGTGGGTCTGTAGATGGGCACTGACCCTTATTTTATTTAAAATTTTAATTATTTTCTTTTCCTGAAGCTTCCCTCTTAAAGTGAAGGTGCGATAAATACGGTGTATCCAAATAATACACTGAGTTCATCTCTTCACCACACACTGCCACAAAGGCAAGAGAATTCTTGTTGGGCAGTGTATTAGTGCTCGGACGAACACACTTAAGCCCCATACACACTATCAGTTTTTCTGCTGAGTTTTTCCTTCAGATTTACCAAAACCATGTAGTAGAAGGGCCTGCCTGATTGCATACAAATGGAAACTCCTAAGGTTTGACCTCATATTATATGGTTTTGGTAAATCTGAAGGAAAAAGTCAGCAGAAAAACTGATAGTGTGTATGGGGCTTTAGACCGAATTTTAATGGTTCAAAGAATGTCAGGCAAAATGGTCGGCCCTCACGCATGTTCACTTCATCAAATCTGGCCCTCTTTGAAAAAAGTTTGGACATCCCTGGTATAAGCGCAACCTATTTGGATTTTTATGGTTAATGGTGTATATCCCAAGAGCAAGAGTGTTGCTTCTATAGTAGATGAATTCTCAGTCCCCCGCAGAAATCCTTCCATTACAATACTTGTATCATTACTGGTGTTTAAATTGCTTTCGCCTCCTTATGATGTACCAAAGAAAATTTTAAAAACAATGCAGTCAAGACAAATTTGATTCAGATAGTATAGGCTACATCTGATTGGAAGGATGCCATGTTCCTCTGAAATACGTGGAAAGTATTAAACATTGCTTTACATTCCTAAGTTATCTTAGTTAATATCTCCCAATGTTTGTCATTTCCTTTGTGAACTTCTAAGTTCAAAATTGCAGTGCTATCAAATAATCTAAGTGAGACACTGAATGATGAACATTTGAAGAGATGTATGAGAAGCCTGCCTATAATCCTTTTGATTAGTTACTAAGTCTTGTTCATTTACTGAGATTTGTTTCATTTAACATTGTTGTACTTTGGTCATCCAAGAACAAAAATGTATTTATCTTAATATATGTAGCATCACATGAAATTTATTTTTGATGTCATCACTTGTCAGATTGTAATTGTTTGCTTGGACTACAAAGGCAACAGAGAAAAAGTCCTAATTCCTAAATCACTTTCAGTACCAAATCAGTTTTTATTTGCACTATAAAAAGAATTAAGGAACTGAAGGAGATAGTTAAGCCTAATTTTTTCGTTCTCTTGCACATGATTTTTATATCACATATTTAAAACTTTGAAATGAAAGTATAGCATGTTTCTGGTGATCACATAGTTCAAAGTTGAACTAAAAAGTTCACCCTCATGAGGAGTTGCCCCCATCTATGCAAGTGTTAGTTGCCTGTTTATGTCTAGGGGACCGGGTAAAGCAGTTTTAGCTGATCCTCTGCTCCTGCAAGCCCATCTGTGAGTATTGGTCCCTGCAGCCTCTTCTCCCCTGCATTGGACATGAGGATGCTAAGGTAAAGTTCATTGCTGGAGCATATGGGAGTGCTGTTTGCTGGGGGAGTGGAGGATTAGTTAAGTAAAAGTTATTGTCCCATCCCCTAGCAGAAACAAGAACCCATGCAGTGTGGGTGGTCTAGTATGGCTTTTGGGTTGGAAACCCACACCATTTTGTTTAATTGCATGGGGTCTACCCTTACAATCTATACCACACCCTCATCTAGGTTAAGAGTCTGGTATGGATTTTGAGGGGAAGCCAGACCACAGTGTTTATAAACAGAACAAAGAGGCCAGAACATTTCATTTACCAGCAATTTAAACAGTGCCATACGTACAGCTTTGCATGCAGATTTAAGACACCCCCAAGCTTGTTATTTAAAGGATTTTTGTATTTTTAATGTTACCACTGGCTAATGTACATATATGGCCTGAGGACATCCTCCTATTCACGCGTCTCTGGCATGCTCCCTGGGGAGCGCAGTAGCGCGATACTGTGACTGCTTTGTCCACTGGATGGCAGTGCTTGGCAATCACAGTGATTGCATGATAACAAGTAAACTGTTATGAATGGCTTTCATTCATGACAGCTTGCTTACTATTGTTATTTCTGTGATCGGTTACAGCAATTACATGGTACAGGGCCTATCACGGCAGAACTGTACCATGTAATAGCCATAGCTAATGACAGCAATCACAATAGTAAGAAGGCTGGTATAAAGGAAAGCCATTATAACACTTAAAACTATTGATTTTACAGTAATCATCACTGTACAAGAAATCTTAGTGTAAAAAGGATCCAGATCACCTTCCCAGAGTATGGTGACACATGTAAAAAAAAACTTTTAATTTTTTTTTATGTTTACATGTTTTGTACATACTGTATAGCAGCCCTCAAAAATTCCACTCGCCTGCTTGCATTTTGTAAGAGGAATTTGAGGGCTAGTGAGCTACTGCTGCCTGGGAGCAGGGGGGAGCACCGGGGTTCTATGAGACTGATCACGGAGGGGAAGAGAGGAGAGCAGGTGGCCAGAAGATCAGAGCGTGGGGAACATCACTAGAGGCTTTCATTTCAATTGCTGTCAATTACTTCAATTCTCACTTAGTCTGAACACATGAGGAGATTTCCTGATAAAGGGAGTCATCTGACTTGAGAAACTAATCGAAATGAATCGAACCCCATCACTACCACAGCGCCAAAGATTAAAGTATCATCTCACAGCTGGCTGAATATTTCCTGTTGTTGGAGAAAGGTGTTCAGTTAATTCCTACTAACCATGTCGTGTCCCTGGGAGAGGAGGTCCGAATTAAAGGCACCCGACACATCTGTAAAACTTAAAGGCCCCGACCGGGTTTAGGTCGCAAGCCCTAAAGGCTTCCTAGCTGGTAAGCCTCCATTTTTTACGGTGGTCACATCGGTGTTGGATTCACGTGGACACTTGTTTTTTTTTTTCCTTTTTTTTTTCACGATTGAAGGTGTTTTGGCATTATTATATTTATTCAGAAGCCACTTTAATTGGATTTTTCACTAGAATTGGACTGTTTTCACTTGAATTGGACTTTCTTATGAATTTATTTATTTATTTATATATATTTACTTTTTATGTGATATATACTTTGGATTTTTATTTTAATTTTATTTTTTTTCAATCCTAATTTGTGATATTCACTTATTAACTATAGGTTATGCACTTACCAGAAAACCCTGGTTTAAAGGCACATCTCATATCACTGGAAAACCGATCGTATCCTTAGCTATCATGTATAGCAAGTCATCGGATGTATCCCGTCGGCTGTATAACTTTCCCGGAAGGTATTTTGCACATATAAAGGAATGGAGAGACTGTGACTTCAACCATCTACATCCATTGTCTCCAGCCCTCCAGTCCATATATTTAAAAAAAAATATCTGATTCCTTTCAGTTTGGACCAAGTGACATTGTGCCCAACTGCCCTGAGTTCAGATAGATCTCCACCTCTTTAAGGTTGCCAACCCCTGATCTACAGCAAGGACAACCACAGCAAACTACTGGTCAATTTCTCTTTGCCAGCCAAAGCAGGTCTATTACTGGTTGAAGAAAAAGCATGTGTTGCTGTTAAAGCCACCTAAGAGAATTTTTTTTTCCAAACTGAAAGTAATCAGATATTTTTTTTTTATATATGGACTAGAGGGCTGGAGACAATGGATGTAGATGGTTGAAGTCACAGTCTCTCCATTCCTTTATATGTGCAAAATATCTTCAGGGAAAGTTACTATTATACAGCCGACGGGATACATCTGATGACTTGCTATACATGAGAGCTAAGGATACGATCGGTTTTCCGGTGATATGAGATGTGCCTTTAAACCAGGGTTTTCTGGTAAGTGCATAACCTATAGGGATTTGCACAGGAGGTGTGGTGGTGGACTACGATCTGCTAGCAACTTTTGCCACTTGTTGACTCACAGTACTTTATACTGGCAGGATTGGTGCTGAATATGAACTATTATTCAATATACTAATGGACTATAGTTTATGTTTTTGACATATGTGATATCATTCGTCTTTTCGGTTTGAAATTAAGTGTATATACTACAAGGTTTCCTACCGGGTGCAGTTTGATAGTTTGTATCACATTGAAATTTAAACTTACAGTTGAATGTTTGTAGTTTTAAAACAACAAAGCGCTGCTAGGGTCTTAGTGAGGTTCACCATTCGGTGACTGGCTGGGGCTCCATTTTTTGAGTTTTGTGTGATTAATATAGCAGCAGCTATAATTTATGTTTTTACCGTGAGCGCTGAGGGAGTAGGATTTTTAGTATCTTGCTCATATTTCTTCTCACTTATTAACTATTTGGGATATTCACATAACTTATTTTTGGTGGTCATAATTTATTTCCGCTGGTTATATATACACAGGGATTAATATTTTCCCACACTAAATTATTATTATTATTTTTATGAGATTTGCTCATATTTTTCACTATATGAGCTGATTCTTTATTTATTGATCACATTATATTCATTATTTATATTAGGTTTACATATAGATTTTTCTTTTTTTTTCTTTTTTTCTTTTTTAGCGCTGCTACACTTTTTATTTATTTCAATTGCTGTGTTACCCCTAAACGCCCTCATATACAGCCCCTCCTCCTTGTCTGGGACTTTGATAGACAGATCAACCATCCAATCCCAGGACGTGTAATGTGTATCAAAGTTCCCTGGCTAGGGGGCGGGGCTGTATGTGATGGTGAGCAGATGGAACACAGCAAATGGAATGAAAGCCACTAGTGGTGTTCCCCATGCTCTGATCATCTGGCTGGGAATTCCTCTCCTCTCTTTCCCTGCACAGGTAGTCTGCATTGGTGGGCACGGGCTGCATTGGTGGACACTGGCTGCATTGGTGGGCACAGGCTGCATTGGTGGACACAAGCTGCGTTGGTGGAGGTAGGCTGCATTGGTGGACATGGGCAGGCTGCATTGGTGGACACGGGCAACCTGCATTGATGGACATGGGTAGGCTGCATTGTTGGGCACAGGTGAGGCTGCATTGTTGGACACAGATGAGGTTGCACTGATGGGCATGGATAAAGTTGTTGTTAATATTTATTTTAATAACTTCATTCTGCATAAAACATTTAAGTGTCTTTTCATGAGGTCATTTATGAGGGCATGTTTTGGGGTGGAATTAGGGGTGGGGCAGGGTAGGGATTGGGTGGAGCAACTGGTGGCGAGTAACCCTGAAGGCATGGCTAGTAGCTCAGAACTTGACATTTTGAGCCCTGCCGTATAGTATATATATTTATTTATTTTTATGTTGTGACAAGTTGAGGAATTTTTAGCTCATTGGTAGTGCCAAACAGTGAATTTCCTCCACACCAGATATATGTTTCAGGGTTTTTTCTGACCACTTTTATTTAAAACAAAGCAAAAGGTTTACACATGTATAGTTTCCCACATAGGGAGTTTCCAGCATCAATGCAACAAACATAACATTCAGCCTCCTGGTTCTATTGAGGCAGTTTTACTGCTCCGAGTAGTACTGCTTTGGTCCTCCTGACCATCAAACACGTCCCATTGTTCATGCACAGATGCTGCATCTCAGCTCTGCATCTTCCCCCTAAAGCTCCCTAGCTGCCCTATCCCTCCTGGACTCTCTTTCCAGCTTGGGCCTTTGTCTGTCCTGTCTTAGACAGTATGGTGCAAGTCAGTTCCCCTAACAGTTCCCTTCAAACACTGACTTCCTCGGATGGGTGGGGCACGGCCCTTTAACTCTGTGTCTAACATAAACCCAGCACACTCCTGCACAATAAGTGTGCCTGTTTCCTGCAAAACCTGAGGCAGAACACCATATTAAATGGTGGCACAGGCTGTCCCTGCCACATATCCCCCCTCTTGTTTCGAACCAGAAGGAGGAACGCATAAACCCCTCAATGTGGTTGGGACACCTCTGTGCCAGCTATTAGCTGTGTAGGCAGAAATATTTGTCTGGGTATGTTTCCACAAGCACTTCTTACTGAACCATGGAGTTCCACTGGTCTCACTACTATCCCTCTTGCTACCTGATTCAACCTCAGCCCTCACCATCTGTCTCTCATGTTCGCTAATACCTGGGTGGTTACCCTTGGCAAACAAATTCTCAGAAATGCATAACTCATTGTCAGTATCAGGAACTCTTGACTCACTATTTGCTAGGACAGTGTCTGAAGAAGGACAACATACAGGCCAGTGGTTACACTCTATGGGACCTTCTCAAAGTTTCACATCGCCACCTGTTGTCCAACATTCCATAAGCGACTGTTCTACCAACCAATCTTTTTCAACTTTTTTTGTACACAAGTCTCTTTAACCATTTGTGTGTCCTCTGGCACTTCAACCTATACCTCTGACCTGTCCAACAGTGCTCTAGAGTGCGTCTCATACACAAGATTAGTAGGAAGCATCCCAGCACACTGTGAGACAACTTTCAGCATGATCACAAAACATTGCATCATATAATGTCCCATATTGGCTATCTTTACCCAGTACAGCCTGGAATTTCCAGCTCAAAATTTCAGTATCTCATGGTACAGGTTCTCTTGACCCAGGAGAGGATGGCAAGATAAAAACTGCATGTACACTCCATGATTCTAACATTTCTTTCACCATGTCTGTCACCACAAGACACACTACACCAATTCTTTCTTTATGCGTTGTGTACAAAACTCCTGCAGGGTGGTTGCGCTCACGCGGTCCTTCTGTCATGAAAGGGTTAACTTCTGCAGCAGCCAATGCTCCTTGGTCTGCAGGATGTTCAGCAGACCCTTCCCCTGGCACAAGAGCAATAGTGTCCATCTCACTATTACCTACAGAAATCTCTTTCAGTATTGTTATTGTCTCCTGGCCAAACCATCCCAATAAAATGTGCTCCACTCACCAGTGCTTCGCAGCACAGCATCTACAATATCACATTTTCACCGACTTGTACTGGAAGTGTTTCACTCCCAACACAGGATTTAGCATTTTCAGCCTCAAAGCAGAAGTAAACCATTGATTTAACAGTTTTGGGTATGTAAATGTCACATTGTTTGTGCTCTCAACCAAACTGCCACACCATCCAAGAGTAGCTGTCATAACTTATCACATATGCAGAATCATGGTATTTGAAGATTAACCACTTCCCACCCGGCCAATGCACATATACGGGCGGGTGGGAGCCGTCTACTTCTGATAGGACGTTCAGGAACGTCTTTCAGAAGGAGCGGAATCGCGCGCGCGGGCGGCGCAGCGGCGCGATCCCGGTGTGCTCGTGTCACCCGGACACGGCGCATCTCAGATCAGCAGGAGGGCTCTGTGATTGGCCCTCCTGATCACATGACGGCCGTGTCCAATCACGGCCGTCATGTGATGTAAACAAACAGCCGGTTGCTAGGCAATCGGCTCCTCCTCTCCTCACACAGAAGTCATCGCTGAGGAGAGGAGAGCAGATCGCTGCAGCCGGCTGATGATCAGTGAGTATGAGCTGTTTTTTACAGCTTTTTACTCACTGATCATCAGTCTAGTGTAAACACACAACACACCACACAGTATAAACACAATGTCCCCACATATGTCCCCAAAACACACATGTACCCAAAACATACATGTCCCCAAATAATAAAAACACATGTCCCTAATAATAAAAACATGTCCCCCACATATGTCCCACTAAAATCACATGTCCCAATGATTATCTGCACACATATGTACGTGATCACCTGCACACATATGTACATGATCATTTGCGTACATATGTCCTTGATCACACAAACCAATTATTATACACTTAACAGAATTTTTTTTACCAAAAACATGTAGCAGAATACATTTTGGCTTAAATTTATGACAACATTTGATTTTATTGGATTTCTTTTAAAATAGAAAAAAGAAAATATTGTTTTTTTTCCAAATTTCCGCTTTTTTTGCGCATATATCGCAAAAAATAAAAATGCATATGCATATTTTTAGCACTGATCACTGTATTAGTGTCACTGGTTCCCAAAAAAGTGTCAAAAGTGTCATTTAGTGTCTGCCGCAATATCACAGTCATGATGATGAGCCACCTCTCAAATTCAGCTCCACCATCCAGATGACACAATTTCTATTGTTGCCATGGGAGACTGCACTCCAAGCAGAACATTTGCCACGCTCTCCTACTATCTGTAAAAAAATGTAACTTTAAAAAACTCACATGCCTCTTACTAAATACCGTAGACTGTTTACTTTCCAAAAAGGGGTAATTTGGGGGTATTTGTCATGGCATTTTTGGCCTCATGAAATTAGATACACAGTCAGTACATAAGGGATGACCTATTTTCAAATATACAGTATATTCCATAGATTGTAGACTCTATAACTCTCAGACATACTAAATAACTTACACCTATTTGTTTGTACCAAAGAAATGTAGTGTATCAGCCATCCTCCAAGCATATAATTTAAAGGAATTATACAGAGCTGCTCCCCACCAAACTTTAATTTTATCTTTTTTTGTGCATTGGTACATTTCCTGCCTGGCAGTGCCCAGCTCCTCATGCTCATGCCCTTTGTTTAACAATTCTCGCATGTTAACCTTGAAAATGGACAGAATTGATTTTCAAGATTCGCCTCCCTTTGACTTCAATAGCATTTGCATTAAAGTTCACAATTTGAGGATTTTTGGCTGTATTTGCTGAGCGTGTCCGCAAATTGAACCTAAGCAGATTAGTAGTCCAATATGTTTAAGAAGTTTTAAACTAATTTTTGTACACAGAAGTTTTGTCCTCAACATTAAATGACTGATGTATTTTTCATCATAAAATCCATCACATTGCTCTTTTAAATGACTACATTTTGTTACTTCTTTGTAAATACTAGAGAACATCACATTGCTGAATCTATAGGTTGATAGTGCTGGTTTCTGCAATTCAGAGTTAAAAAATAATTTAAATATATTTGAGTCAGTAGTGATTTCCCAGAACAATTTTGAGAAGGCAACTCTTACATAAATAAATTGCATTTATATTTAATCTAATTGGTTTTATACAAGTATGTCTTTCATCATTTAACAAACATTTATTTTAACATTAAATCTGTTGCAGTTCCATACACATGTAAAATGTGCTATAGCATAAACTATTCCAGATTTCCTTAAAATGTAACCCTACATCTGTCCTTAATTAATATGCCCAGTCAAGTTATTAAATGGAAGTAATCTGTAGCTGTTTTGTCATTTGGTAGAAGGAAGCAAACCTAGAGATTATCGGAAAGTAGGCTGGACAGTGTTCTGTTATTGATTTAATAAAATAAACATTTTGTTTTGTGAATAAAACAATTTATTTACATGTGTGATACACTTTATCATTGCATAAAAACATCCCATCATATAAATATGTGTATTACTAGTCAGCTTCTTGAATTAAATGTATAGAATCATTTTCAGTATTTTTAGCTACATACAGTATCTAACAAAAGTGAGTACACCCCTCACATTTTTCTAAATATTTTATTATATCTTTTAATGTGACAACACTTAAGAAATGACACTTTGCTACCATGTAAAGTAGTGAATGTACAGCTTGTATAACAGTGTAGATTTGCTGTCCCCTCAAAATATCTCAACACACAGACATTAATGTCTAAACTGCTGGCAACGAAAGTAAGTACACCCCTAAGGGAAAATGTCCAAATTGGGAAAAATTAGCAATTTTTCCTCCCCAGTGTGATGTGACTCATTAGTGTTACAAGATCTCAGGTGTGAATGGGGAGCAGTGTATTAAATTTGGTGTTATCACTCTCACTCTCTCATACTGGTCACAGGAAGTTCAATATGGCACCAAATCATGGGTCGGTTCTAATGGTCTGTGAGAGACGATCCTCCCTTTATCCATTTCCTCCACGCTGGTTTTACACCTGCCTGATTAGACCAATAGACTGCTCAATTGTTCTGACCAATTCCATGGCTGTTGCTGCCCAGGGATACTGCTGCAGCCAATGACAACCTGCAAATAAATAACAAGCAGAAGAAATCTGCAGACCCTTTGCACTATCCCATGAGGGCCCAGCATATTGCTATGACCTTTCATGGGCCAGCACAATGGGACATTTAGCAAAGAAGACAACAACAACAGATAATTTCAAACAAATAATATCTTTATTTGGCAAATAATTAATGGCCACGGTGATATCCAAGGCGTGATATAATTATAATTCAAAATTAAAATTAAATATGAATATATTAAACAAAATTTCATGGTGTCCATTCAGACAATGCTGGACGACTACCTTCTTGGGTGTAGTCCGCGAATAGAAGTAACTTGAAAATATCCAATTGCAGAGACTTGGAGTTTTGAAAAGAACGCAGGATATTTACCCTGTCAACGTAATTTAAATAGCGGACTATAATGGGCCGCAGTGTGCGTCTGTCATTTGAGGGGCTCCCAAGTGGTGCACTCTCTCCACTGTGCAAGGAGTTGTAATCCCCAAAGCTTCAGGGGTGTGTAGGGTACAGATATCCTGTAGGGATCCAAAGTTGATGGATTCGGGAAGGCCTATGATCTTCAAATTTTAGTGACGAGAATGATTCTCAAAGTCATCTAGTTTATCCAGGATATATTGTGTATGCCCCAATTTCTGTTCAGCTGTGTGAGGACTCTGAATCTCATCTTCTAAATCTGACAGGTGGTATTCAAGCTCGGATAAGCATTTAGCTTGATCCCCCAGCTCCTTCCTGAGCTGTGTAATGCCTGCAGCTATTGCCCTATCAACCGCTACAGTTATGGTTGGCGACAAAAGGGCTGCTACAGCCTGTGCCAGGCCACTGTATTGATCATCAGGAGGGATCAGAGCCATGGCTGCAGGAGGTGTGGGGTCTACTACATCAAGCATCTTGTCAGCGGTGGCCATATTAGGTGCATGTGAGGGAGAAAGAGCGGCCTCCGGGCAGTTTTAATTAGAGCTTTGCCATACCTGCCCACCAGGCAGGGATGACCTTATGAAGAAAAAATAGAAACAAAAAAATGTATAAAAATAATATATAATATAAAATAAAAAAATAAAAATAATATCAATTTTTTTTTTAAAGGTAGTAACCAGGTTGTATTGCTATCCCTGCCCATGTTTGCTTTAACAGTACAGAGACAGTTTTAATATAAAACAAATTAAATCTGTAAGTACAAAATACAGATTAAAAAGATAACATACTGCATACAAATAGCAGCTTCACCTATGTCAGCAACAAGTGTCAAACCAAAGTCATCTTATGAAGGGTGACCAGCCTATGTACTTGGATTTTCCCCCTGTAACTATGTCTACAGTGTAGTGGATCCAGCTACTATCAGTAAATGCAGAAAAGAGTTTCTTTGAACTGCCACCATGGAGTGGGTCATTTCATACTCACTCTAGGATGGTAACAATAGAGCCCACTAATTTTCCCTTGTTTCAGAAAGGGGTGAAACCTCTTCACATTTCTCCTTTTCCTCCTGCTGCCTTACAACATTCCACATTCTGTGGCATGGCAGTAAAGGCCTTCTGTGCAAAATAATGATGCTGGTGGAAAATGTTGTGGACCAAAGCATGGTGGGCAGGTACCTGCCACTGTGATGTAGCCCAGGCGACCAATACAGGGCACATTATTAGCTCAATAAACCCTTGTAGATGAGATGGAGGAAAAGGGCACATTAGAAGTCCATAGACATTGTTAGTATGCATGTCTGTTGTGCACAAGGAGCAGGAAAAAGGCACATTAGCAAGCCCACAAACATGGGTGCTTTGTTCCCTAAAGGCGAAGAAAGAGGAGAAAGAGACAACATCAGAAGTCTGTTGTCAAAGGGGGGGTCAGCATTTTTTATTTTTGCATAGGGACCAGATGATGTATTGACCTAGAACTATCTTTTTTTTTTTCCATAAAATATTTATTACGTTTTCAAACAGTACAATAACAAGCTGTACTTAATGTACTAAAAAGGCACAGTACATGTCGTTACCACAGACAATTGAAATTTGAACAATTGAACAGAGCCTTGATTCAATGTTACGACATGAGGCGATCTTATTCCTACATCTCTAGCTGGAACCTAAAACCTTTCCCCCTGTATCCAAAAGAGTGGGTGTAGCGGTTCTTTGAAAGGTCACCATTGCAATTAGTAGTAAGGTGTGCATCCTAAGGGTCAAGAGTTGTGACTCGGGAGGATGCTGTCGGTTATAAGTGTCAGTCTACCTCCCAGAGACCCATTGTAAGGCTGTGGGAAAAGGGGGAGATATCATCAGTTGGGAGCGGGATGTAGAGGGCAAGGGAAGTACTTGCCCGGCCGATGAGTATCAGTCATCCGTTCATGGAGTAGGGGCGTCTGTGTCAAAGGTAACTCCCCAAGGAGGGGGAGTTATAGGGGTGTTAGGAAAAGAGGGGGGGATAGAGAGGGAAGCCGGAATGGGGAGGGGAGGGGGATGATAGGGGCATAGAGTAGGAAGGGGATCTTCTCTCCGGGCTCCCCCAGCCGCATAGGCATAAGCATATGAGGGGAAGCGGCAAACCGTTATGGCCTACTTAATCTGAATTAGAGTGAGCAGCTTATGTCTAGACAAGGTCGCTCTCCAGGTCATACGAGAGTTCACGCGGAGGGTGTATGGCTAATTGAATTGGTCACGGAGTTGAGGCTGTCATAATCTCGGAAACGTGTCCATCTGTCCCAGGTCTGCGCAAATTTGTGTGGGGATTCTCTAGCGATATGAATGAGTTCCTCCATTTCTGCTATCTTCACTACCCTATTTAACCAGTCATTTGTGGAGGGAATGCTGGGAGAGCCCCAATGGATTGGGACACAGAGCTTGGCAGCATTAAGTAGGTGCATGCTCAGTGATTTCATGTATGTGCGTGGTGGGACGGGAGTGTGGTGGAGGATCATGCGGGCTGGTGTGTAGTCTATAGAGCTGTCGGTAATGATGCTGGATACTCTGTTTACCTGAATCCAGAAGGTCTGAATTCTGGGGCAGGTCCACCAAATGTGTAGGAGAGACCCATCATCATTTAGACACCTCCAGCACTTGTTGGGGACCTCTGGGTTGAACTTACTAACTAAGTCAGGTGACCGATACCATCTGGAGATAAGTTTGAAGTTATTCTCTTGGGTATTCACGTTCAAGGAGCCTTTATGCGCGATGAGAAAGATTCTTTCCCACTCTTCCTCCGAGATATCCATTTGCAGATCTCTCTCCCAAGCTCGACACGCTTTCCAGTCTTTCGGGGATTTGGACTGAAATAAAAGTGAGTAGATTGTCGAGATTAGATCTCGCTGGGGTGTGGCTTGGGAACAGAGAATCTCAAAGGGGCGTCAACTGTCTAGATAGTGCTCCATCCCTATGCTCCCCTTTGAGGAAGTGGCGTATCTGAAAATATGACCACTTGGGGAAGGGAGGGCTGTCTTTCTCTATAGGAAGTGCAGTATAGTCCAGGAGTTCCCCGTTCTTGTAGAACTGGTGTGCAAGCACATCCCTATGTGGCCATGTATCTTTGAGAAAATTGGTAGACATGCCAGGGGGGAAAGCTGGATTAAGCCTGATGGGCGTGAGGGGTCCCAGATTAGAGGAGAGGTTGAATTTCCGGCAAGCTTCTTTAAAGTTATTTAAAGTGGCATTCACCAGGGGGTGATCTTTCAGTGCTTTGGGCATAAAAGAGGGAGGGATCCAGGGCGTGTGCTTGATGGGCACGGCCAAGAATGAGTCTTCTAATTTGACCCAGTCCTTATCCGGCCCGTGGGCTGACCAGTCTATGATTCTGACCATTTGGCAGGCTAAGGAGTATGTTTTGAGATCCGGGAGACCGGTCCCCCCTGCGGTATTGGGGCTTGTAAGTTGGTTATAGCTAATCCTTGGTCGTTTGTGTTTACATAAAAATTGGGTGGACAAACGTTTAAAGCGCAAGAAGAAAGGGGCTGGGAGCTGGATGGGGATCGTTTGTAAGAGGAAAAGAACTCTTGGGAGCACATTCATCTTGAGAATGGCTGCCCGGCCAAACCAAGAGAAGTGGGGTTTGTCCCATCTACGTAGGTCTTCGGCAATGGAGCGTGACAGTGGGAGGACGTTTTTTGAGAATAGGTTGCTTAGATGCTTGGGGACTTGAATTCCTAAATATGTTAGAGCTTCTTGCTTCCAGGAGAAGGGGAAAATGTTTTGGCATTGGGTAACTAATTCTCTTGGTAGGGTAATGTTCAGTGTGCTAGATTTAGAGAAATTTATTTTCAAATTGGAGATTCGGCCAAAGGTTTCAAAGTCCTTAAGTAGGTTCGGGATCGATGTTAGCAGCTCGCTAAGAAACAACAGGATGTCGTCTGCGAATGCCGCCAACTTGTGGGTATGCCCTGCTACCTGAATTCCCCAGAACTATCATTTTTTTCTTAAGCGATTACTGCCCCGGCCCCTGTTTGCTTCCTCGGGCCTGCAATGGAATAATAAGGAAAAACAACAAAAGCAAAAATGTGAAAACATATAGTTATAAAATAGTTTATTTTTGTACATACTGTTAAAAAAATGTAAAAGCATACCATCTCCACGTGCAGAACCTATGCGTCTGACATTGGGTCTACTTTTCCCTTTTAAATTAAATTTAATGTCAATTGTGTCAATAAGGAGGTTAAATATGTTGCACTTTGGTGCAGAAAACCTTATCTCGAGTATGCATTAATGAGCTGCAAACAAAGGGCAACTTAACCTGTGTCAGCAACAAGTGCATGCTGTCTAGGGATGAGCTTCGTGTTCGAGTCGAACGTACGTTCGACTCGAACATTGGCTGTTCGTCCATTCGGCGAAATCCGAACACTTGGTCCGTTCGCGTCAAAATTCGCATGGCGCTCACGGCCCACAATGCACTGCGATGGCGCAGTGCATGGCTGGCTCATGATTGGCCAAGCATGCACTGTGACCCCGCATGCTTGGCCAATCGCAGCACCAGCAGCGAGGAGAGCCATGATTGGCCACAGGCAGGATGCCTGTGGCCAATCATAGCTGAGGCTGTGTAGTGCACGCCCCACACTATATAAGGCCGCCATTGAGGCGGTCTCGTGTAGTGTGTTAGCATCTGAAGCAGTGGGTGTTCTGTGTACCTTCAACACAGTACACACCGATCGTTTTTGGCTGATTTCCTATCTTGCTGTTGTGTAGTGGTTATTGTCTGTGCCCTGACCGCAGTATACACCACTATATTCACTATTCACTTCACTATATTTATATATCTTTAATAATAGAGCTTGCAGTCAGTAGTGTTAGGAGATAGTGCGTGCTGTCTGCGTGCTCTGTACCCAGTACATACCGCTATAATCCACCTACATAGCTGTTCTCTATTTGAGCCCAATTGCCATCTGCAGGAGTTATTGGAAGTTGTGTGTGCCTCCAGCACAATATAAACTACCCAACTGCTGTTTTACCCAACTCCCTTCAGGCCATTACCATGTCTGGAAGGCCAGCAAGGAGAGGCAGACAGGCACGAGCCGATAAAAGAGGGCAAGCAGGCTCTGTGTCTAGAGACAACAGTGCTGGTCGTGGACGCGGTGCATTGTCATCAGCACGTGGCCATGGGACATGCTTGTCCTTCTTTTCGGCAGCTGGACATGTTGAACCGCAACATGCCAACGACTTGGTAGAGTGGATGACCAAGCCCTCTTCATCCTCCTCATCCTCTCTCACCCAGTCTCAGGGTAGTCGCAAAGCAGCTGCCAACGTTTTGTCTTCCCTCCTCTCAATGTCATCATCAGTGACTCCTTCCCTAGACCCACCACGTCCTCCTGAGGAGTCTCCTGAACTCTTTGAGCACAGTGTTGGGTACATGCTCCAGGAGGATGCCCAGTGTTTGGTGGGCTCTGATGATGACACTCAGCTAGAGGAAGGCAGTAGCGTGAGCGCAGAGAGAGGGGATGCTCAAGAAGGACAGCAATCTGGCAGTCATGTTCCACAAGCTGCAACATACTGCCAGGTTTGCTACAGCGATGAAGAGGGAGGGGATGATGAGGGCACTGACTCCACGTGGGTGCCTGGAAGGAGGTAGGAGGAGGAGGAGGAGGAGGCACATGTCCAACGAGGCAGGATGCCCTCCGGGGGCCAGCTTAGGGGCAGCACACCGACTGAATCACACCGCAGAGCTCCGCCTGTGCAGAGCGCTGCCTCTGCGCGTTATTCTAAAAGTTCTTTGGTGTGGGCCTTTTTTGAGATGAGTGCATCAGATCGCACCGCTGCTATTTGCAACATATGTCTCAAGCGTATCTCACGTGGCCAAAACATCAGCCGCTTGGGCACCACATGCTTGACCAGACATATGTTGACCTGCCATGCAGCTCGTTGGCAAGCGTACCTCAAAGACCCACACCAAAGAACAAAGCGGACCTCTCCTTGCTCCTCATCAGCTGGCATCTCCAACCCCACTAGACCTTCAGTCCTCTCTGAAACCTGCTCTGAGAGGAATGAAGGTGTAGAATTAGGTGTGTCACAGCCAAGTGCTTCCGGGAACTCTGCTAGCGGTACACCCACGTCCGATTATAGCAGGCAAATGTCCCTGCCCCAGCTGCTGGACCGGCGGAAGAAGTTTACTCCCAGCCATCCACATGCCCAGCGGTTGAATGCTAGCTTGGCTAAATTGCTAGCACTTCAACTGCTGCCTTTTCAGTTGGTAGACTCGGCCTCCTTCCGTGAGTTTGTACAATGTGCGGTTCCTCAGTGGCAGGTCCCCAAACGCCACTTTTTCTCACGGAAGGCGATTCCGGCTCTCTACCGGCATGTGGAAGGCAATGTCCTTGCCTCGCTGGACAGGGCGGTCAGCGGTAGGGTGCATATTACCGCTGACTCATGGTCCAGCAGGCATGGACAGGGACGTTACCTGTCTTTCACGGCCCATTGGGTCACTCTTCTGGCTGCTGGGAAGGATGCAGGACAAGGTGCAGTAGTGTTGGAGGTTGTTCCGCCACCACGCCTCCAAAATGCTACTATTGGTTGTGACACACCTCTCTCCTCCACCCCCTCCTCTTCTTCTTCCTCCATGGCCTCTTCCAGTGCTCTGTCCTCAGAACCAGCGGTGCTCCGTAGGCGTTGCAGGGGCTACGCAAGTACGCAGGCAAAACGATGCCATGCCGTGCTTGCGCTGGTTTGTTTGGGGGACAGGAGCCACACTGGGGCGGATGTTTTGTCAGCTCTGCAGGGGCAGGCCGAGAGGTGGTTGACGCCACGCCAGCTTAAGCCAGGAATGGTGGTTTGCGACAATGGCACCAACCTCCTCTCCGCCCTCCGACAGGGACAACTGACCCATGTGCCCTGTGTAGCTCACGTCCTTAACCTGGTGGTGCAGCGGTTCTTGGGCAGGTACCCCGGCTTACAGGATGTCCTGAAGCAGGCCAGGAAAGTCTGTGTGCATTTCCGCCGATCATTTAATGCCTGTGCTCGGCTGGCTGAGCTCCAAAAGGAGTTGAACCTGCCCAAGAACCGCCTTATATGTGACATGCCCACCAGATGGAACTCAACATTGGCCATGCTGCAGCGGCTGCACACGCAGCAGAGGGCCATCAATGAGTACCTGTGCGACTACGGCACCAGGACAGGGTCAGGGGAGCTTGGTTTTTTCTCACCACACCAGTGGGGCATGATCAGGGATGCATGCACTGTCCTGTCACCGTTTGAGGAGGCCACAAGGATGGTGAGCAGTGACAGTGCATGCATCAGTGACACTGTACCTCTTGTCCACCTCTTGGAGCATACGCTGCGTGGAATAATGGACAGGGCACTTGAGGCAGAACAGAGGCAGGAAGAGGAGGACTTCCTTGCCTCTCAAGGCCCCCTTTATCCAGACAGTGTTCCTGCTGTGCCACCCATCACACAGGAAGAGGATGAGGAGGAGGAAGAGGAGGAGGAGGATGATTGAGTCAGCATGGAGGTGGAGGCTGGCACTCAGCATCAGCAGCAGCAGCAGCAGTCTTATAGGGATGATTTACAGTCCCAAGAAACACGTGGACTTGTACGTGGCTGGGAGGAGGTAGCTGCGGATCATGTTGTCCTTAGTGACCCAGAGGACTCCGGACCGAATGCCTCAGCTAACCTACGCTGCATGGCCTCCCTGATCCTGCAAAGCCTGCGGAAGGATCCTCGTATTCTTCGGATCAAGGAGAGGGACCATTACTGGCTGGCCACTCTCCTTGATCCATGGTACAAGGGTAAGGTTGCCAACCTTATCTTGCCATCGCAGAGGGAGCAGAGGATGAGACATCTCCGGGAGGCCTTGCAGAAAGCTCTGTGCAACGCGTTCCCAGAGACTGGGAGGTTACAAACTCCTGGTCCTGGACAACGTGTTGCTGTGGCATCGGTCAGAAGGAGCGGTGGAGAAGGTGGCCGTCTGACTGATGCTTTCAGACAATTTTTTAGTCCGCAGCCCCAAGGTATGATTGGTTCCAGCACCCATCGCCAGCGTCTGATTTACATGGTGCAGGAATACCTAGGGGCAAGGTCAGATTTGGACACCTTTCCCACCGAAAATCCTCTGGCTTACTGGGTCTTGAGGATGGATCACTGGCCAGAGCTTGCACAGTATGCAATTGAGCTACTGGCCTGTCCTGCATCCAGCGTTCTTTCGGAACGCACCTTCAGTGCTGCTGGTGGCTTTGTTACAGGTCACAGGGTGCGCCTGTCCACCGAATCAGTTGATCGACTGACCTTCATCAAGATGAATCAGTCTTGGATCACCCACAGCTACCAAGCACCTGAAGCTGATGTAACCGAATAATTTTTTTTGAAATACCACATCCCTTCAAGACTGCCTATGCTGATGCTGAGTGACTGTCCTGTTATGTTGATTGTCTATCCTCTTCCTCCTCCGCTGATATGTTGGAAGAACATTTTTGGTTCTGGGTGATGCCAGCAGCATAATTTTTCTGCCCCTGTTTAACAGGGGCGTTTAATTACAATTTTTGATGCAATGCTTTGCAGCAGGGCTAATTCCTGCAATAAAACTAGAGTATATGGCAGAGGTTGCAGTGTGGTGGCACCAGCACCAGTGCCTAAGGCCCAATTTTTCTGCCCCTGTTTAACAGGGGCATTTAATTACAATTTTTGATGCAATGCTTTGCAGCAGGGCTAATTCCTGCAATAAAACTAGAGTATATGGAAGAAGTTGCAGTGTGGTGGCACCAGCAGCAGTGCCTAAGGCCAAATTTTTCTGCCCCTGTTTAACAGGGACATGTAATTACAATTCTTGATATAATATTTCACAGGAGGGCCCCTTCCTGTGCCCACCCAGAGTAACGGTGAGGACTTATAGTGTTGTGGCACCAGCACCACAACCACCAAAGGTCAATTTTTCTACCACTGTTCAACAATGGCATGTAATTACAATTCTTGATATAATCGTTCACAGCAGGGCGCTCCAGCGCCCACCAAGAGTCACTTTGAGGGCTTACAATGTTGTGGCAAAACCAACACCTTGTTCCGCCATTTCTGCAGAGCATATAGGGCAGGCCCCTACTTTCAAACATCCAACTTACAAACATCTCCTACTTGCAAACGCAAGGAGACAGCAGCAAGTGAGATGAAAAAAGATGGACGACAAAACAAATTATACAGGGGTAATAAGCTTAAGAATAGTTTTTTTGACTGGAGCTACACTTTAAAAATGTACCAGTTGAAAATTACAAACAGATTCAACTTAACACAACAAACCTACACAGTCCCTGTCTTGTTTGCACCGCCTGTATACTGCTGTTCTGAGTATATAGGGCCTGGGGGCCACACACATTTCCTTTTTTTAATATGGGTACAGGGTTCCCCTTAATATGCGTACAAGACCCAAATAGGCTGGTAATGGGCAGGGAGGGCTACCCATGCCATTTTTCTGAATGATTTTCAACCATATTGCAGGAACCAGATATAACATTAAAACCGCAAGCAGTTTTAAATGGTGTTATTTCCGTTAAATGTCATTTTGTGCAGGGACTGTTCTAAACACGGGAAACACGTGGCACTTCACAGGCATACTACAGACACCCCACAGGCACCATATTTAAAGGAATATTTCACTTTTTTTTTTCACTTTAATCGTCATTAAAATCAGTGCTCCCGCAAAAACGGCCGTTTTTAAAACTTTTTTTTGCATTGACCCATGTCCCCTGGGGCAGGAGCCAGGTCTCTAAACCCTTTTTAGGACAGTATCTTGCATATTAGCCGTTAAAATTAGCACTTTCCATTTCGAACGTTCGAGTCCCATAGACTTCAATGGGGTTCTAACGTTCGTAACGAACGTGGGGTCCGTTCGAAAGTTCTGGTGCGAACCGAACCGGGGGGTGTTCGGCTCATCCCTAATGCTGTCAAAGTCTCCCAAAAGGGCCATAGTAAAAGAAAATAAAAGATAGTGAAGGATAATAAAACATACGCAAAAAACACGATTTGGGAAAGATTGGGTGGCCTATTGCTGTAGCATTCCCATCTGATCCATTCAGCTATAAACCACAATATCTTGGCTGACAGTAGAATGTACAGTAAAAAAAAGACCCTGATGATTATGGGGGTCTGCAGGTTGGGGCATATTGGAATACAGAAGCCCCTTACTCATTTACAAAAAAAGCTAAAAATAAACACACACACACTGTTTATTTAGTGATTTTTTACTTTACTTGCATGTAGTTCCCCCTTGACATCCATACTAGACCCTACTGATACGGGTCTGATATGTATTTTGAGAGTAACCCCATGCCTTTTTTGTGAGAGCTCTCTGATAAACATCTCTATCAACTCATCTAGGATAAAGGTCTGGTGTAGATGAAGGGAATCTATGGCAGCTTGTAAACAAGCAGAATTATTGCGGCTGGGAGATATTCGTTTTTCTGCAGTAGGTTATATAAATCATATAAGATGCACCCATTTTGTAGTCAGCTTAAAGGCATCTTCCAAGCATTTTATTTAACCACTTGAAGATTGGCATGATAAACTCCCTTCCTCTCCAGGGCATTTGTCAGATTTCAGCGCTGTCACACTTTGAATGACAATTACTCATTCATGCAACACTGTTCTCCAATACATTTTTATCATTTTTTTGAGACAGATAGAGATTTCTTTGGTGATATCTAATCACCACTAGGTTGTTTGCTTTATAAGAAAAAAAAAACAAAATTTCTGTTACAAAACTTTGCAAATAAATCTTTCTTCATAAGTTCAGGCCAAAATGTATTATGCTACATTTCTTTGGTGAAGAAAAAAGCTAATTGATGTACATTAATTAGTTTGTTTGAACGTTATTAAGTCCACAAACCATGGTATACTGTATATAGTATATACCTGTGTTATATATATATATATATATATATATATATATATATATATATATATATATATATATATATATATATATATATATATGGTTTGTAGTTTGTAGCACAGTGTATCAGAGGAAGCCTGGAAAAGTCCTATTAGGGGTTTACACATCTCCCAGTTGCTTATACACTTTTAGAGATCTCTGATTCCTTGTACAGTTTGGGTTTTGCACCTCTTCCTTATAGCAATTTAGAATCACCTGGAACATGCAGTTAGTGTGTGAGCCTGGGAGGAACAGACAGGTTGTGTGTGTTATGTGGCATATACACAATTGGACTATCCGGCAGACTTAATCCGGCAGACAAACCCGAGAAGACTTTGCAGCGGAGGTCCATCAGACTTTCAGAACGAGCAGACCTGCCCACACACGACAGGACTTTTCCGGACTTGCCCACACATGGAGAAAAGTCCATTCATTTCGAACGTGGCTTTAGGTAGACGGGACTAGCGAAGGAAGTCAATGTCGCTGCCTCCATCAGCGAGATTGACACCTCACTGTCCCCGTCACCTGGTATGGATTTAAAGGGGAACCCCTATGGTGAAAAAACGGCGTGGTGGTCCCCCAAAGTCCATAGCAGAACCTTATCCGAGTAGTTAGGAAAGGAGGTAGGGACAAGCGAGCGTCCCCCCCTCCTGAGCCATACCAGGCCGAATGCCCTCTACATGGGGGGGTGCTTTGCGGAAGGGGCGCCCTGTGATTTTGTCACTACGAAGTACTTTCCAATGTCTATTGAAAATTTTCTTGATTTCTTTTTGTTGTGTTGAAAAAGTTGTGAAGCAAGACCACTTAAATTTATCGTCCCTAGTGGTTTTGGATTTTGTCTCAAGAAGGGAAGCTCTGTCTATCAAGGCCACGGCATTAATATCCTCATCCAGATCTGCTGGTCTGTATCCCTTATCGACAAATTTTTGTCTAAGAATATTGGATTGTTGCCTGAAATCATTGTCATTCGTACAATTATGACGCAACCAAAGGAATTGGTCATGAGGGACAAATTTGAGCCACTACTCATTGTGGCAACTGTCAACAGGGATGTAGCCATTCCTATCGGTTGGCTTGAAAAAGGTTTTGAATTCCAGGTGGTTGTTAGGAAGGGGGTAAATTCTTCCGGGGCTGAAGTGGTTAAAGCGAAAGCATAAAAATGAAAAAATCCTTTCAATATAGTGATATGTGCATGTGCATGTGTATGGTATGTCAAAAATTTTAATGATAGGCACCTATTAAACAGGTGTGGAAAAATTGATCTTTGGGTGTCCGTGGCACCTTCACAACGTAACCCTATAGAGGTACTCTTGATGAAAGCAAGAATTGGCCTTGATGTCAAAAAGTTTAAAAATATGCACTTGTCAAACAGGTGAGGAAAATTGGTCTTTGGGTGTTAATTGTGCCCATGAAACCTACACCGAAAAAATCTTCCAGATGAAATCAACACAAACAGCCTAGAAGTCTTGCAGAGATTCCACATCCCAAAAACACTTTATCAGCGACATCAGCATCATGGGCTTTATAGCTGTTGGTAATCCAGGACTGATTCATTTTGATAAATGTCAGATGGTAAACGGAGTCTGTGGACAGACATATTCTATTATCAGTAACAAAACTTCCAGCAGCACTGAAAGCCCATTCAGAAAGCCTGCTGGATGCATGGCAGCCCAGCAGCTCAGTTGTATACTGGGCAAGTTCTGGCCAGTGGTCTATTCTCATGACCCAGTAAGCCAGTGGATTGTCGATTGGAAAGCTCTTCTTTCCAAGACTATGGCCCAAATTGGATGGTTAAAAACAACCAAGAATCAATCTGCATCGGGTTAGAACAAACCCCTTAAGATGGATCCCCCAGGACCACCAAGGATTGAGTGCCCCTCACAAGGATCTAAAGGGAACAGCCGATCTAAGCCGATCTAAGCCAACAGAAGAAGGACATAGCCAGGGGGAAAGGGATTCCAAATGGTGGGGAGAAGGATGGTTTGTTTCACTGATTATATCTATCTGCACCTAGAATGTAAATAAATAATAGTAGAATTGTGGTAGCATATAAAGTTGTCCCTGCATATAATAGCATTTACCAGAGAAAGATACATAAAACAATATAAATCATCTGTATCCTATACAGGAATGCAGGGTCTGCATGTGATTGACAAATCTGTATTGGACACTCATGGGTGGATTACTCACTGCCATAGTGTAGGTTAACTAGAACGTTTCTACCAAGGGACACATAGAAAACCAGTAAAGCAGTGCCCCCCATATGCAGTGTGTTCGCAAAGAAATATGTCCATAACGGGGATAAAATGTGCTATCTCTGTTGTCAGGGACCTACCTTTCAGCATTTCCAGAGTAAGAAGATCCCCCGTTCAGTCACCCACCTGAGTGGCAGCGTCTGCATGGTGCAGCCACTCCTCTGTAAATGTGCTGTAGAACGCGTGTGCATGAGCGGTGCGATTGCTTGTAGCGTGAGCGCACTCCACCACATCAGATGACTCATCATGAGGCTCAGAGGCTGACATAGGATCCCCCGGACCATGAATGCATGATGCCCTCACTCACAGGGAGAGCGGGAGGGCGTCATGCATCCGTGGACCACTGATGCACACTAGACATGTGCAGAGTAAAATATTTCGTTTCGGAATTTCGTTTTCGTCCGAAAAATTAATTAATTTAGTTACTCCCGAAATTCGTTTTTATTTATTTTGTTTTTCGTTCAAAAATTGCATTCGTCCGAAAATCCACATGAATTACGGTCGAATCTGTCTTTGAAGGCTTATGGTGTCTGTCGAATGTATAAAGAAGATTTGACGGAGCTAGTATATAGCATACTTCGTGTGAACTTTAGAACCCTATTAAAGTCTATGGGACTCCAACATTCAAAATCTAAAGTGCTAATTTTAAAGACTAATTTGCAAGTTACTGTCCTAAAAAGTGTTTGGGGACCCGGGTCCTGCCCCAGGGGACATGGATCAATGCAAAAAAAAGTTTTAAAAACGGCCGATTTTTCGGGAGCAGTGATTTTAATAATGATTAAAGTGAAACAATAAAAGTGTAATATTCCTTTAAATTTCGTAGGGGGGGGTGTCTATAGTATGCCTGTGAAGGGGCGCATGTTTCCCGTGCTTAGAACTGTCCCTGCACAAAGTGTCATTTCTGCAGAAAAAAAAGTCCTTTAAAATCACTCGCAGCTATTATGAATTGTCGGCTCCGTAATACAGAGAACACTCATTGAAAGTCATTGATAAAAAAATAAATAAATAAATAAATAAAAAAGCGTGGGGTCCCCCAAATTCAATTACCAGGCCCTTCAGGTCTGGTATGGATATTAAGGGAAACCCCGTGTCAAATAAAAAAAAAATTGACGTGGGGGTCCCCCTAAAAATCCATACCAGACCCTTTATCCGAGCACGCAACCTGGCAGGCCACAGGAAAAGAGGGGGGGGGGGCGAGAGAGCGGCCCCCCTCCCTCCTGAACCGTACCAGGCCACATGCCCTCAACATTGGGAGGATGCTTTGGGGGTCTGTGACCCCTCAAAGCACCTTGTCCCCATGTTGATGAGGACAAGGGCCTCATCCCCACAACCCTGGCTGGTGGTTGTGGGGGTCTGCGGGCGGGGGCCTTATCAGAATCTGGAAGCCCCCTTTAACAATGGGACCCCCAGATCCCGGCCCCCCCCTGTTTGAAATGGTAAGGGGGTACAAAAGTACCCCTACCATTTCACAAAGAAAGTGTAAAAAATAGTTAAATAAGACAAACACACTTTTGAAAAATTCCTTTATTAAAAATAAAAAAAATAAAAAAAAGATTCCAGCGGTGGTAATCCACTCTTGCTATCCAGTGACGGACGATCATCTCTCCAGCGATGGCTGATCTGAATCAGCGCAGCGAATTCATCCTTCTTCTGTCTCCACGGAGGAGACACTGCAGGGATTCCGGCGGCCTGACGTTTCTTATATACGGAGGGCGGGGCCACCTGTCACCTGACCCCGCCCCCCTCTGATGCAAGGGGAAACCCGGGTTCCCCGTGACGTATGGGAGACCCCGCCCCCCTCTGATGTAACGGAAACCTGCCTGTGTTACATCAGAGGGGTGCGGGGTCACCCATATGTCACAGGGAACCCCGGGTTTCCCCTTGCGTCAGAGGGGGGCGTGGTCAGGTGACGGGTGGCCCCGCCCTCCGTATATAAGAAATGTCAGGCCACCGGAATCCTGGCAGTGTCTCCTCCGTGGAGACAGAAGAAGGATGGATTCGCTGCGCTTATTCAGATGAGCCATCGCTGGAGAGATGATCGTCCGCCGCTGGATAGCAAGAGTGGATTACCACCGCTGGAATCTTTTTTTTATTTTTTTTTATTTTTAATAAAATAATTTTTCAAAAGTGTGTTTGTCTTATTTAACTATTTTTTACACTTTCTTTGTGAAATGGTAGGGGTACTTTTGTACCCCCTTACCATTTCAAACAGGGGGGGCGGGATCTGGGGGTCCCCTTGTTAAAGGGGGCTTCCAGATTCTGATAAGCCCCCTGCCTGCAGACCCTCACAACCACCGGCCAGGGTTGTGGGGATGAGGCCCTTGTCCTCATCAACATGGGGACAAGGTGCTTTGAGGGGTCACAGACCCCCAAAGCATCCTCCCAATGTTGAGGGCATGTGGCTTGGTACGGTTCAGGAGGGAGGGGGTCGCTCTCTCGTCCCCCCCTCTTTTCCTGCAGCCTGCCAGGTTGCGTGCTCGGATAAAGGGTCTGGTATGGATTTTTAGGGGGACCCCACGTCAATTTTTTTTTAAATTTGACGCGGGGTTCCCCTTAATATCCATACCAGACCTGAAGGGTCTGGTTATGGATATTTAGGGGGAACCCCACGTCAAATTTTTCTTAAATTTGAGCTAGGGTTCCCCTTAATATCCATACTAGACCTAAAGGGCCTGGTAATTAAATTTGGGGGACCCCCACGCTTTTTTTTATTTTATTATTTTTTTATCAATGACTTTCAATGAGTGTTCTCTGTATTACGGAGCCGACAATTCATAATAGCTGCGAGTGATTTTAAAGGACTTTTTTTCCTGCATAAATGACACTTTGTGCAGGGACAGTTCTAAGCACCAGAAACATGAGCCCCTTCACAGGCATACTATAGACACCCCCCCCCCCCCTACGAAATTTAAAGGAATATTACATTTTTATTGTTTCACTTTAATCATTATTAAAATCACTGCTCCCGAAAAAACAGACGTTTTTAAAACTTTTTTTTGCATTGATACATGTCCCCTGGGGCAGGACCCGGGTCCCCAAACACTTTTTAGGACAGTAACTTGCAGAATCTTTTCTCTCTGTCAAATCTTTTTTCTCTGTAGGATATTTTCTCTATATAATCTTGGACTAATAGAGGTAAGGTTAGGCACATTCGATCACAGGTTCTATAGACACAGATTGTTATTGTCAGAGTCACATCGAATCTCCTATTCTATATCGAACTGTTGTAACAATGGAAACGAAAATAAAGCATTTATTTATGTCGGATCTTTCGTTTTTTGGATTCTGTGCTTTCGTTATCGTTTGTCAAAACGAAAACGAAAATAGCTGAAATTCGGACGAAAATGCATTCGGACGAAAACGAATGCACATGTCTAATGCACACATGGAAGCAGCAAATACACTGCAAGAGGGACACCCACAATGGAAACATGGGCGTAAATCAAACAATGCAATAAAGCTGCCATAGATGGGCGGCCTTTGTGTGATGGGTGGGGGCACATCGAGGCCATGGGGAAGGAGAAAATGTGTCCCAAGATGCAGAGGAAGGGGGAATAAATACATATCTCTTCTATGTGGCATGAGCCATGTAAAAACATGGGCCAAAGGAGTCCAAGGGTCAAATATTGGCATGCATGCATCAAAAACAGCCTGAGTGAAACAGGGAATATGCATCTGTGGTAAAGGATACATAGAATAAGACATATTAAAAAAAAATCATTGTGTATAGACAATACCGGATTTCACACACTGCTTATACTATATTTAGATGACATCTGCAACTTACACAGTTCTTATCAGCAATACATTTGGGATGAGCTTTATGTTCAAGTCGAACCCATGCTCACCAGTTTACTGAACAGCAAACCACTTTGGGTGTTCGCGGAAAATTCGAAAGCAATGGAACACCCTTTAAAAGTCTATGGGAGAAATCAAAAGTGCTAATTTTAAAGGCTTATATGCATGGTATTGTCATAAAAAGTGTTTGGGGACCTGGGTCCTGCATCAGGGGACATGTAGACCCCAACAACCAATGGCCAGGGTTGTCGGGAAGAGGCCCTTGTCCTCAACAACATGGGGACAAGGTGCTTAGGGGTGGGGGGGCCGCAGGGCCCCCTTCCCCAAAGCACCCCCTCATGTTGAGGGCACGCGGCCTGGTATGGTTCAGGAGGGGGGCCGCTTGCTCATCCCCATCCCCTTTCCTGACCGGCCGGGCTGCATGCTTCTATAAGGGTCTGCTACGGACTTTGGGGGGACCCCCACGCCATTTTTTTGGTGTAGGGGTTCCCCTTTAAATCCATACTAGGCGACTGGGCTCACGAGGTGTCAATCTCACCAATGGAGGCGGCAACATTCACTTACTTTGCTAGTCCCCTCTACCTGGTCCCAAGCGGTAGATGTAATTGGAGTAACGCCGCCCAAGTAATGGGAAAGGCGTTATCATGAGGGGAAGAGTAGACAGTTAGATTACTCATTACCCTCTAAAGTAACTGCGTTAAGTAACTCTGTTTATTTTAACTGAGTTACTTACATCACTGTACATAAGGGCAAAATACATATGTATAAATAATATAGCTATAAGCAACATTAGCATCATATGTGTAATATACTGTATTCTAATATCATGTGATAATATTCTTAAAATATATATTTTTATTGTATATTGGAGAAGTTAGGCCTTCTACACTAGCTTGTACACCAGCAGTTGAGACATGCGTTTACTGTCCCCCCCCAACAGCTCCTCCTTTATCTGCAAAGGCAACGGATGGGTGTATGCATATGTCATGGGCACAATGCTTTACAAAAATGATCCCTGCTGTCATGTTCAGCGGACAGTATCACCCGCTGAAACCAACCTTTTGAACTGAATGTGATGGGGAGTGTGGGATTCAAGGGTAAAGCAGGTGTTAAGGAGTCAATACAATTCAGCCTCACTGTCTGTTAAATGCTCTCTGAAGTACAATTCAAAAGGGATTAGAAACAGAAACATGCTGTAGAAAAGTGACTGCAGAAAAAAGACCAAGTCGTCCATGGTGTCTGCCCATTTTTTTAATACACGTATTCTGTCTTTTTTTTGTTTGCTTTTTCTGTTTTTTTTGTTTTTTTTGTTTTTGAGTATAGATTAATGTGTTGTCCTAAGCATGTTTGAAGCCACTCACTGTTGATTGACCCACTACTACCGATGGACCTCTATTCCAGGCATCAACTACCCTTTCAGTAAAATAATACTTTCTAACATTCGTTTTGAACTTTCCACTTTTTAGTTTGAGGTCCTGTCCCCATGTTCATGATCTTGGTTTCATATTGAAAATTCTGCCCTCTTGAACTTTATGCACCCCCCTGATGTATTTAAAGGTTTCAATAATGCCTTCCCTTTCCCTAATTGTTTTTCTTCTTCTCGACATTATATATTTAGTGTCTGAAGTCTCTCCTGACATGTTTTATCCTTCAGACCTTTCACCACTGGGGGGCAGCTGCATCACAGCTGCATCACAGGAGGTGAAAAACCCAGAGGGTTTACAACCCCTTTAACCATGCCCGCTTATTACTGACTCCTGCCATTCTACTCCAATATATATTTTTAGAAATTACCCATTTCAGCAAAATTAGTCTTTTTGAAATCTAAAACTTGTTTCTGTATATGATTTTTCAGCTCTTGCTTTAATATCAAACTAAGGATATTGGTGATCACTGGAACCCAAATTATCTCCCACCTCAACAATCAATTTGTTAGTACTAGGTCTAGAATATGATCACTTCAGTTTAGGCTTTTTACTAACTGTTTCAGACCCCATTAATTGCCTCCATTACATCCCTGTTCCTGCTTGTAATAGCATTTTGAGAATTCCAGTTGAAGTCACCTACAATAAAAACCTCTCCCTTCGTTGCCTTTTGAGTTATCTCATCAATCAACAAGTTATCGCAATCTTCAGTTTGCCCTGGGGGTCTGTATACTACACCAATTCTCTTTCAATTATATTTTATTCAATTTTTCAAACAAAGAAAAATACAACCTAATGCTTCATGATACATTCAAGATAAGGAGTAAAATGAAGAAAGAAAAAAAACTGACAGCTTAGGTTGGAGCCGCTGTGTTAAGAACAGGGGCGTTGCTAGGTGGCTAAAGAACCAGGGGCTTCAGCCATAAGTCCAAGGCCAGAACCGGGGGGGTAGGGTACGTGACGCAGGCTTTTCTTTGGCTAGGCCATTACCTACCTGACCTACATACACTGACCTACCTGACCTACATACACTGACATTAGTGACCTACATACACTGACCTACCTACACTGACCTACCTACACTAACCTACATACACTGACGGTAATGACCTACCTATGCTGACCTACCTACACTGATGGTAGTGACATATCTACACTGACCTATCTACACTGACCTACATACACTGACAGCAGTGACCTACCTACGCTGACCTACCTACAGTGACGGTAGTGACCTACCTCCACTGACCGACTGACACTGACCTGCCTGACCCACAAACACTGACATTTACATACACTGTCTGACCTACCTCAGCTCAGCCGTGGTGTGCGGTGTCATAGCAGGCAGGCAGTCAGTCAGTCATCAGAAAAGGAACCAAGAAGGATAGGAGAGCAGCCCGCCCGAGTGCCAAGCAGGGATGTGGCGCTGCGGCCGCATTGTAATTCCCACCTTCTGGATCCTGCGGCGCCTATAATGGATGTCACACATCCCGCGGTCCCGGCATTGGACCATGCAGGCTCCAGAAGGCATGACGTGCTATGGCACTTGGCCACACTCGACCACACTCGGCAGCACTTGGCCGCACTCGACTGCACTCGGCCACACTCGGTGGCGCTCGGGATTAGATCGGTCCCAGTGCTCGCCACTAGGGGCTAACAATAGAGAACTGCATGCCTGAGACATGGGGGTTTTTGGGGGCACATTCTGGGCTTCAGCTCCCCCTAGCCACCCCCTCCTGACGTCTCCGGGTTAAGAAACCAATCTTAGTACAGTGATCTCCCCTGCTGTGGTATTGTGTTCTGACAGAGAGACCCCCCCCCACCAGAACACTCTCATCAGCGCTTTCAGCCATTGGCTGAGAGCGCTGATCGGAAACCAGACGACAGACTTTTTCGGTCATGACCCTTTGGCCGGCTTCTACCGGAATGGCTACAGCACACAATGCCACCCAACATTTGGCCTGTGTGTACACTTTAAGAAAAGCAATTAGAAATGCTTTAAAGCAATTAGAAAAAAATAACTTACTGTGCTCAGCTACTGCTGTTCAAACAATCCAGTTTTGTCCTGCTGTACTTCTGTTCTGATGCACTTCCAAAAAACAAATTCCACAGAGAGGTTTAACTCTTCAGAGAGTTATGCTAGTGTAAACTTGCCCTTACAGAGCTGGCTAGTTTCTTGAATCCCCTGCTCATCCTCCCTGTGCTGCATAGGATTGCCTCTCCATTTTTAGGATGTAGCACCCTGGCTGTAGGCAGGATTGCTAAAAAATGTAGTTTGCTAGGTGGTAACTAGCCTGGCTAATAGTTAGGGGATCCACTGACTTTTCTCTAACTCTGGATTTGATGCACCTCTCTCTTCTGTCACTAGGTGATATTGTTGCCTGTGGCATTAGAATGATACGGGCATAGTGAATTAAGAGTAGGAGTGCATGGGTTGTCTCAGCCAATTTGCAGGGGTTTCTTTGGCCCCTTGGCCTGCTGGGAGAGCATATTTATTCGGGAGGAATCAGGTGATCCTGGTTCTGTGCCACATGAATGGCTGTCTGGGTGGATGTGTGTTACAAGTTGCTAGGCCAGAAGCCAGAGGCCTATCCCGGGAGCACCTGGCTGCTAGGCTTTCTGAGGCCTATCTAGGTTTGAGAGAAGCAGCACGGGGTTGGAGTTACAGGCCGGAAGAAACCAAATTGCAGAGGTTCTGTCTAACAAGGAACCAAATTGTTGCTAGTGGTGAGGGAGAAACAGTTGCCATAAGGGACAACCACTCCTGTCGCCAAGGGCAAGTGAGGATCAAGGACAACCACTCCTGTTATCAGAGGCCAGTGTATGGAAGTCTGAAGAAATACCAGAGCAGCCTTTTCACCAGCCGGGGATGGTGAAGAAGTGGGAAAGCTTCAGCAGAGTGTCAAGCCAGGGACCCAGCGGTTTAGCAGGGTTTGAAGCTTGCGGAGTATACAGCGGGCTAGCTGTGAAAGAGCTCAGGGGACCCAGTGGCGACTGGGATCTTGAAGTCTAGTAAGAGACCGATAGCTCAGTGAGTGAAGATCTACAGTTGGATACTGTGAGATGTGAGAGAAGATCTGTAATGGGTTACTGTTACTGTGTTGAAAGTTCAGTTGCCATAGGAGACAGCAGTTCTACAACTACAGTTGCTGCATCCAGCTTAAAAGCCCTCCACCTGTATAGCTGTCTGCATATTTTTTTCACCTCAGAGTCTGCCAATTGTTATTTCATCTGCCTAAGAGTGTCCTGGCCCTAACCCTCTCTCCACCAGTTCTATTTAAGAGACAATAAATCTCTTTTTCTTGTATTTACAAAGTGAATGGTGCCCATGTTTTCAACATGCATAACACCCACCATGCCTAATAACACTTTGAGGAAGGATGTCAGCTCTCCCTGACTCTGGAGGTCACCATTAGGCCTTTAGGGGTTGGGGACACCGCTACAAGTACATCATTGTCTAGTGTCTAATCTACATGCGTCCTTTTCATTTGATTGGTTATTTTATGTACGGGCATGGTTCTGTTCAGTTGTTATATGACTTGACGGACAAGTTATTTCTCTAGCTCTCATATTTTCTCTGATATTCTGGCTACTGTTTCCCTTGGATTGCTTATTTTATTTTTATTTTTTTTGCACCGATTGTATATCACTATAGTCTATCCATCCAAATGAGTGGATCTGAGTGCTAGGATTTAGGTTTTCTTCTGTGTCTCACTTACCAGCGCTGCAACACAAATTTTCCAGCATACCCATTTGACAGCAGTTCATCACTAAATAGACTCCTCTCCAACGGGAACGGTCAAAAGAAAGATCAAAATTCAGCTGGTCCCTGCTGAACCAGAAGAATTTTGATCCATTGATGACCAGCTTTAGTAAATAGTGAGCCAGCAATAGGTACAGTACTAATTAATTTGGGCTCAAAACTGGAAGGAGTCTTTTTAAAGGAAACTTAATATAACAATCTATTTAGGAATTATAGTAAAAGTACAATGTAATGAATGTAAACTGGTCTAACCCTGGCAAAGGTTCAGGTGGAGAGAAACATATACAAAAATATACAAAAAAAAACCCATTAACTAGTATTGGTCTCATAACAATGTATGAAATGGAGTGTTATTGGGTAACGCAATGGGGTTGATTTACTTAAACTGAAGAGTGCAAAATCTAGTGCAGCTCTGCATAGAAACCAATCAGCTTCCAGGTTTTTTTTTTGTCAAAGCTTAATTGAACAAGATGAAGTTAGAAGCTGATTGTCTTCTATGCACAGCTGTACTAGATTCTGAGTGTACTAGCTTTAGTAAATCTCCCCCAATAATATATAGGTACATTATAGAAAAACATGGTAAGTTTGTGATGAATAAAGAAAAAACACATATAAAATGATATATATAATATATACATATATAATTTTGAGAGCTGTACCAAAACATTTATAAAGTAAAGTGAAAAAAACAACAACAAATTGTTGAATACTGTTTGATACAATAAAACAGAGTCTGAACCATGGTGAAAGATTAGCTAAAGAGCCCAGTAAGAGGTGGGAGTAGATACAAACCATGAAAATATTTTTGAAAAGTAGAGGGCAGGGAAGACATTGGGGATCTAATAACCCCTAATATCTCCATAAAGAGGACCTGTCACCTTCCAAATGCTATCACAAAGGGGGGCTTGTTAGCCCCCTTGTAATAGCAATTTGAAGTAACCAGTAAAGGTTGCGCAAATATCATGCAACATTAACATTGTGCATATTAAAAATTATTTTTATACCTTTTGTGTTGTGTGTTGTTATAGCTTTAGCATTGTAGAGTTGTGTATTTTCTTTATCCATAGTTCTATGGACTAGTACAGACTCAGAGTTCAGGTTTCTTCCACTCATCATAGAAATATAAATCATGATTTGGGGTACCATTTTTCTTTTCATTTCTTTATTAACCACTTACAGACCGGACCATTTTGCTGGTCAAAGACCAGACCACTTTTTGCGATTCGGCACTACATCGCTTTAACTGACAATTGCGCGGTCGTGCGACGTGGCTCCCAAACAAAATTGACGTCCTTTTTTTCTCACAAATAGAGCTTTCTTTTGGTGGTATTTGATCACCTCTGCGGTTTTTATTTTTTGCGCTATAAACAAAAATAGAGCGACAATTTTGAAAAAAATGCATTATTTTTTACTTTTTGTTATAATAAATATCCCCCAAAAATATATAAAAAAACATTTTTTTCCCTCAGTTTAGGCCGATACGTATTTTTCTACATATTTTTGGTAAAAAAAAATGCAATAAGCGATTATTGATTGCTTTGCGCAAAAGTTATAGCGTTTACAAAATAGGGATAGTTTTATAGCATTTTTATTAATAATTTTTTTTTTTTTTTACTAGTAATGGAGGCGATCAGCGATTTTTATTGTGACTGCGACATTGTGGCGGACACATCGGACATTTTTGACACATTTTTGGGACCATTGTCATTTATACAGTAATCACTGCTATACAAATGCAGTGATTCCTTGTAAATGACACTGGCAGTGAAAGGGTCAACCAGTGGGTGGCAGTGTAGGGGTTAAGTGTTCCTAGGGTTGTGTTACTAACTGTGGGGGGCTGGGCTTTAATTTAGTGAACACTTATCTCTGCTCCAATCACATGGAGCAGAGATCAGCATCACTAGTTGCTAGGCAGAATGGAGAAATGCTGTTTACAACGGCATTTCTTCATTCGGCCGCTCCGTGAGACGATCGCGGGTATACGCCCACGGGTCCCGCGACCGGACTCACGGGGGTCCCGACCAGCGCGGGAGCGTGCCGCCGGTGGCGCGCTCCCAATGGCAGGGCGGCATATTTAAAGGGACATACAGGTATGCCCATTTGCCTGCCCGTGCCATTCTGCCGACGTACATCAGCATGCGCTGGTCGGCAAGTGGTTAAGAACGGGAACATGCCAATACCTTCAGTCACAGAAGGAGCAGTGGAGAAAGTGGCTGTCTGACTGATGCATTCAGACAATTCTTTAGACCGCAGCCCCAAGGTCTGATCAGTTCCAGCAACCATCGCCAGTGTCTGATTTACATGGTGCAGGAATACCTAGGGGCAAGATCAGACTTGGAGACCTTTCCAACCGAAAAATCCACTGGGTCTTGAGGATGGATCACTGGCCAGAGCTTCCACAATATGCAATTGATTTACTGGCCTATTCTGCATCCAGCGTTCTTTCTGAAAGCACATTCAGTGCTGCTAGAGGCTTTGTAACCGATCACAGAGTGCGCCTGTCCACAGACTCAGTTGATTGGCTCACCTTCATAAAAATTAATCAGTCTTGGATCATCAGCTACCAAGCACCGGATGCTGATGTAACCGATTCATTTTTCTATGAATGTGAGATCCCTTGAAGACTTCCTATTCTGAGTGACTACCCTGTTCCTCCTAAATGTTAATGTTGATAGCTTTTTTGTTTCAGGACACCACCACCAATACCTAAGGCCCAATTTTTCTGCCCCTGTTTAACAGGGGCCTATAATCATAATTTTCACTGTAATATTTCGCAGCAGGGCTCATTCTTGCGCTCAACTAGAGTATCTGTGAGGGGTTACAGTGTTGTGGTACCACTGCCTAAGACCCAATTTTTGTTCAAATATTTAACAGCAGGGCTCATTCCTGCGCTCAACAAGAGTATCTGTTAGGCTTTACAGTGTTGTGCCACCACCACCACCACTGCCTAAGGCCCAATTTTTCTGCCCCTGTTTAACAGGGTCGTGTAATTAAAATTTGTGTTCAAATATTTAACTGCGCTCAACTAGAGTATCTGTGAGGGGTTGCAGTGTTGTGGCACCACCACCAGTACCTAAGGCCCAATTTTTCTGCCCGTTTAACAAGGGCATGTAATTACAATATTTGCTCTAATATTTTACAGCAGGGCCCATTCCTGCGCCCAACAAGAGTATCTGTGTGTACGCGGGGACTGTTCGCTCAACTTTGTCCGCTGAACAGTGTTTCGGCGGACAGTCCGCTCGTGTGTGGGCTTCAGCGGACAGTTTCAGCGGACAGTCTGACGAACAAAGTTTTTCGGAAATTCCGAAAAACTGTCCGCTGAAACTTGGTTTGAGCGGACAGTCCGCCCGTGTGTAGGCTTGTTCGTCAAACTAAGTCTCGCGCATGCTCAGAAAGAATTTACACGCCGAAGGTTGCATTGCAGTGTATAGGACGTCGTTTTCTAGTCCCGTCGTACGTGCCGTTCACGTCATCGCGCACGGTTTCAGCGGACTGTTCGTTCGTCGTGTGTGGGCAAGTCCGTCCATGCTAATTTTGAGCGGACTGTCCGCTGAAACTGTTTGACGAACAAAGTTGAGCGAACAGTCCCTGCGTGTGTACGCGGCCTGAGGCTTTACGGTGTTGTGCCACCACCACCACTGCCTAAGTCCCAATATTTCTGCCCCTGTTTAACCACTTAACAACCGGCCCATAGCCGAATAATGGCTACAGGGCAGTTGCTTAACTCTGGGAGGCCGTCATATGACATCCTCCCAGAATTCCGCTCTCGAGAGAATCCATGACCACCGGGTCCACAGGACCCGGCACATCATGGATCACGGTAAACGGCCACTCATTGCGGCCGTTTACCACGTCCGTCAAATGACAGTACAGTGAGAGGGGAGAGATCGATGTCAGCAGTGCTGTGGGCTAAATCTGCAGTGCCCACAGTGCTGCTCACCGATAATTAACCCCTCAATTCCCTGCCACTACTCTGCAATACCCAGCAATGCCCTGCCAATACTCTGCAATACCCAGCAATGCCCTGGCAATACTCTGCAATACTCTGCAATGCCCTACCAATACTCTGCAATACCCAGCAATGCCCTGCCAATACTCTGCAATGCCCTGCCAATACTCTGCAATACCCAGCAATGCCCTGCCAATACTCTGAAATACCCAGAAATTCCCTGCCAATACGCTGCAATACCCTGCCAATACTCTGCAATGCCCTGCCAATACTCTGCAATACCCTGCCAATACTCTGAAATGTCCTGCCTATACACTGCAGTACCCAGCAATGCCCTGCCAATACTCTGCAATACCCAGCAATGCCCTGCCAATACTCTGTGATGCCCTGCCAATACTCTGCAATACCCAGCAATGCCCTCCCAATACTCTGCAATACCCAGCAATAATCTGCAATACCCAGTAATACTCTGCAATAGCCTGCAATAACCTGCCAATACTCTGCCATAAATTGCCATACCCAGCCATACTCAGTGATACCCTGCAATACCTAGCCATACTCTGCAATACCCAGCCATACTTGGTGATGCCCTGCAATACCCAGCCATACTCTGCAATACCCAGCCATACTTGGTGATACCCTGCAATACCCAGCCATACTCGGTGATACCCTGCAATACCCAGCCATACTTGGTGATACCCCGCAATACCCAGCCATACTCGGTGATACCCTGCAATACCCAGCCATAGTCGGTGATACCCTGCAATACCCAGCCATACTAGGTTATACTCTGCAATACCCAGCCATACCCGGTGATACTCTGCAATACCCAGCTATACTCGGCCATGCTCAGCCATACTCTGTGATACCCTTCAATACCCAGCCATACTCGGCCATGCTCAGCCATACTCTGATACCCTGCAATACCCAGCCATACTCGGCCATGCTCAGTCATGCTCAGTGATACCCTGCAATACTCAGTGATACCCAGCCATGCTCCGCCATGCTTGGCTGTACTCAGCCTCTCTATGTTGCCAGGCTATGTTACACATCTGGTATCGCCGTAGTTGGGAGGAGTAGGAGGTGTCATATTTGGTACGCACATGCTATGTGTTAGAAATATTGTATAAATGGACAACTTTGTGTTAAAAAAAATGCATTTTAACCACTTCCCGCCCCGTCGCCCATCATATGATGTCCTTGACTTTGTGCGGGGATATCTGAATGATGCCTGTAGCTACAGGCATCATTCAGATATCAGCTTTTTCAGCCGGTGATTCCCTACACCATAAGAACAATCATAGCGGCTGTTCCACTGCTTGATCGTTCTTACAGGAGGTGAGAGGGGATATCCCCCCTCCTGCCGCCCTCCGGTGCTTCTACCGACTCGCCAATACGATCAAAGCCAGAATCTTTCTTTTTTATTTTTTATTTCAGGCTTCCCAGCCTAGAGGTGAGATGTGGGGTCTTATTGACCCCATATCGCACTGTAAAGAGGACCTGTCATACCATATTCCTATTACAAGGGATGTTTACATTCCTTGTAATAGGAATAAAAGTGATCAAAAAATTTATTTTTGGGGAAAAAAGTGTCAAACTAAAATAAATAAAGTAAGATGAACAATAAAAAAAAAAAAAGTAAAGTGCCCCTGTCCCCATGTGCTCGCATGCAGAAGCAAATGCATACGTAAGTCCCGCCCACATATGAAAAAGGTGTTCAAACCACACATGTGAGGTATCGCTGCGAACGTTAGAGCGAAAGCAATAATTTTGGCCCCAGACCTCCTCTGTAACTCAAAACATGTAGCTAGTAGAAAAAAAAAATTAAAGCGTCGCTTATGGGGATTTTTAAGTAGCGACGTTTGGCGCCATTCCACGAGCATGTGCAATTTTGAAGGGTGACATGTTAGGTATCTATTTACTCGGCGTAACTTCATCTTTCACATTATGCAAAAACATTGGGCTAACTTTACTGTTTTTTTTTTGTAAGCACAAAACAAAGGGGTCATTTGGGGGGAATTTGTACTTTTCTGGCATGTTAGGGTCTCAAGAATTGAGATAGGTCATCAGTACATCAGGTGTGATCAATTTTCAGATATTGACACCATAGCTTGTGGACTCTATAACGTTCACAAAGACCAAATAATATCCACCAATTTGTACTTATTTTTACCAAAGATATGTAGTGGTATAAATTTTGGCTAAAATTGATGAAGAAAAATTACTAATCTGCTAAATTACAGAAAACAAGAAAAATAAACAGAAACAAAGAAAAATTCTTTTTTTTACAGAATTTCTGTTTTTTTTTCTTTTATAGCACAAAAAATAAAAAAACCCAGCGGTGATTAAATACCACCAAAAGAAAGCTCTATTTGTGTGAAAAAAGGACAAAAATTTCGTATGGGTACAGTGTTGCATGACTAATTGTGATTCAAAATGTGAGAGCCCCGAAAGCTGAAAATTGGTCTGGTTATTAAGGGTGTTTAAGTGCCCAGTGGTCAAGTGGTTAACAGGGGTGTGTAATTACAATTTTTATCAAATATTTAACAGCAGGGCCCATTCCTGTGCTCAACAAGAGTACCTGTGATGATTTACAGTGTTGTGTCACCACCACCACCACTGCCTAAGGTCTGATATTTCTGCCCCTGTTTAACAGGGGCATGTAATTACAATATTTGCTCTAATATTTCACAGCAGGGCCCATTCCTGTGCTCAACAAGAGTATCTGTGAGGCTTTACAGTGTTGTGCCACCACTACCACCACTACTGCCTAAGGCCCAATTTTTCTGCCCCAGTTTAACACTGGTGTGTAATAAAAAAATGTGATCAAATATTTAACAGCAGGGCTCATTCCTGGGCTCAACTAGAGTATCTGTGAGGGGTTGCAGTGTTGTGCCACCACCACCACTGCCTAAGGCCCAATTTTTCTGCCCCTGTTTAACAGGAGCATGCAATTACAATATTTGCTCTAATATTTCACAGCAGGGCCCATTCCTGTGCTCAACAAGAGTATCTGTGAGGCTTTACAGTGTTGTGCCACCACCACCACTGCCCAAGGCCCAATTTTTCTGCCCCTGTTTAAAAGGGACATGTAATTAAAATTCTTGCTATAATATTTCACAGTAGGGCCTTTTCAAGCCCCCCCCCAAGAGTAACGGTGTGGGCTTACAGTGTTCTGGTACCACCAACACCTAAGGCCCAATTTTCTGGAGAGTGTATAGGGAAGGCCGTATAGTATATACAGGCGGTCCCCTACTTTCAAACATCCAACTTACAAACGACTCCTACTTACAAACGGAGGGAGACAACAGGAAGTGAGAGGAAATCTACCCCTAGGAAGGGAAATTGTCTCCTGTAAGAGTTAATATGGAAAAAAGGTGTCTCCACTGGTGCTTTATCACCAATCCTTTTTTCCCTAATAACCCCAAATTTTCTAAATACAGTTGTCATTGGGACAGAAAGTGAGGTGAGATCTTCTGAACAGGGGCACAGACAGCAAAACAAATGTTACAGGAGTGATAACCCTTCCCTATGTTATCCAAAAAGCTTAAAAATAGATTTTTTTGGCTGGAGCTAAACTTACAAAACTGTATCTGTTCCAAATTACAAACAGATTCAACTTAAGAACAAGCCTACAGTCCCTGTCTTGTTTGGACCGCCTTTATACTGCTGTTCAGAGTATATAGGACCTGGGGGCCCCACGCCTTTTCTTTTTTTAAAGAAAGGGCCTGGTAATGGACTGGGAGGGTACCCGTGCAGTTTTTCTCAATAATTTTCATCCATATTGCTTGGACCAAACATTACATTACAGCCGCACGCAGTTAAATTACTTTTATTCCTTTAGAAATGTCATTTTGTGCAGGGACTTTTCTAAACATGGGAAACACATGCCATTTTACAGGAATACTATAGTCACCCCTCAGGCATGATTGATATTTAAAGGAATATTTCACTTTTATTTTTTCCCTTTAAGCATTATTAAAATCACTGCTCCCGAAAAAACATTCCGCCTTTAAAACTTTTTTTTGCATTGATACATGTCACCTGGGACTGGACCGGCAATGTTAATTTTGGCAGCAAATTCGTTTTAGGATTAAAATGGCATTTTAGCTTTAGTCCCATTTTACCTATATATATATATATATATATATATATATATATATATATATATATATATATATATATATAATATAATATAATATGAGGTCAAACCTTAGGAGTTTCAATGTGTATGCAATCAGGCAGGCCCTTGCACTACATGGCTTTGGCAAATCTGAAGACAAAAATCAGAAGAAAATCTGATAGCGTGTATGGGGCTTAAATCTCCAGTACATTTTAGTGGACTAAAATGTCCTATGTTTTTGTTGACTAAAATCTCCACTACATTTTAGTCAACTAAAACTAATTTTCGTCATCTAAAATATAATGGGTGTAATTGATTGTAATGCATTAGTTAACATTTCTCTAGAATTTACAAACTCATTATATACTGCTGGAGTAAAAAATCTAATATGTTATTTATTATGGCATTGAGGTATGAACATGCACTCCATACTGGTGTTAATTTTGAAGTCAAATTTAAATTTAGTTTTAGTCTTAGTCTTTTGACTAAAATGGCATTTTAGTTGTAGTCCCATCTTAGTCTTTAGTCTTCTGGCAATGAAGGGGTTAACCACTAGGGGCAGGGAGAGGTTAAGTGTGTCCTGGGCAGTGATTCTAACTGTCTGGGGGATGGGCTAGCAGTGATACGACATTGATCGCTGTTCCCAATGACAGGGAGCAGACGATCAGTGTCCTGTCACTAGGCAGAACGGGGAGATGCTGTTTACATCAGCATCTCCTCGTTCTTCAACTCCATGACACGATCGCAGGCACAGTCACAGAGCTCGCAGCAGGCGGGAAATTCAAAGTAACGTACGAGTACATTACTTTGCCCAGCTGGGCCATTCTGCCGATGTATATATATGTGCTGACAGCGGTCGGCAAGTGGTTAACTGTGTTCGAATGTTCGCGTGAACTTTCGGTCCGTTCACATGTTCTGCCGCGATCAAAACTGGGGGGTGTTCGGCTCATCCATAGTGGAGACGTTGAATTCGATAAAAAGAGGATGCTTCTGGAAAAAGAATCTCCCATTTGTGTAGACGTTTAAAGCCACCAATCATAGTAGAAATCAATGTCACTGGGGGTTATTTACTAAAGGCACTGAAAGTGCACTTGGAATTGCAGTCACTGTAGATCCGAGGGAGACATGCAAGGAAAATAAAAAGCAGCATTTTAGCTTGCACATGATTGGATGATAAAATTAGCAGAGCTTCCCCTCATTTCAGATCTACCCCTCAGATTTACAACGACTGCACTTCCAAGTGCATTTTCAGTGCAATTTCAAGTGCACTTTGCACTTGTAGTTTGCATTTGTAGTGCAAAGTGGATTTGTCTTTTGTAAATAACCCCCATAGTGATGTTACTTGTAATGATAAACTTGGTAGGGTACCCCCACAGTATAACATCTTGTGATTTCTTAAGGTCTTAGTGATAGGTATCAGGTTTTTGCACATCTGTAAAGTATGCTGATAGATACCAGGAAAAACTTGCCACACTGAGTATTGCTCCGAAATTCAGTCAAATACCAGAAAACTCTCCAACACTCCCTCTTTTACATAGTAAAAGCATACAAGTAAAAGCATATCTTAAGGTATATTACTGGATAGATGATAAGGTGTAGGAATGGTATGTGCTCAATTAATTACCAATTCTGCTTCTGCCATAGAAAACAAGAAACAATGTAGAAGATCTGGACATATTTGGGTAATTGTGCGAGTTATATAGATTCAGAAACACCATGTATCTTAAGGTTGTTACAATGGGAAGTGTCCTCTATGTCCATCCTTTTAGATTTAAGCCAAGATAAGTCCACATCTTTTTCATTATGAGCATCTAACAGTATATCAAACGAGGAAGCAAACTGTCCAATTTTTTGTCAAATATGTTCCACCCTATCTTCAAGGTCATGTACTTCTGCTTTAAACTGCTGCATACATGTCATCATATCTGAATTCAGGAAGAATGCAGTGACACAGGAATATCTTTTTTAGTGGTGCCTATAATAGGATGATTTGCAGTTGGGAAAACAGTGATAGGATCAATTAGTTCTCTGGTAGCATCCAAGGAAGCATTACGTGTGCTCACCTTCTTGTCAGGTGCTTTATCTGTGTCCTTAGGTTGTGCCAATGTAGGCTTCAATTTAGCTGGGCTTCTTGTGGAGGGAGTGCAGGGTGCTTTGATATGGAGATGACACCAGACTGTGAGACCCAGGTGAGAAGCCTCCTGTAGCCTGCATGCAAAATTTTTATGTTTCAGAGGTCGGAGAGAAGAATTATGACAGTTTTGGGACAGTTCTTTGTTCTTTTGGGTCACACCACTTAATGTCCTGAAGTATGAAGAGCTGGGGGTGCCTCAGACAGATGTGCAGAGGCACCCCTCTATTTGCTTTCCCCCAGCGCTGGAGGAGTGCTCTCCTAAAAAGTGGCCATACTACAGCGTGGTCACCATGCCCCCCCAGAAATAATACATTTTAAATTGTAGGGTGTCTTTAGCCAATCATGGCTCAGGCTATACTCTGTATCTCTCTCTCTCTCTCTCTCTCTCTCTCTCTCTCTCTCTCTCTCTATATATATATATATATATACATATATTTATATATATATATATATATATATTATCATCTCACAAAAATAAGTATACCCCCACATTTTTGTAAATATTTTATTATATCTTTTCATGTGACAACACTGAAGAAATTATACTTTGCTACAATGTAAAGTAGTGCGTATGCGGCTTGTATAACAGTGTAAATGTGCTGCCCCCTCAAAACAATTCAACACACAGCTATTAATGTCTAAAACACTAGCAACAAAAGTGAGTAGACCCCTAAGTGAAAATGTCCAATTTGGGACCAAAGTGTCAATATTTTACGTGGCCACCATTATTTTCCAACACTGCCTTAACCTTCTTGGGTATGGAGTTCACCAGACACTGGAGTCTTCTTCTGCTCCTCCATGACAACATCAGAGAGCTGGTGGATGTTAGAGACCTTGTGATCCCCCACCTTCTGTTTGAGGATGCCCCACAGATGCTATACAGGCTTTAGGTCTGGAGACATACTTGGTTAGTCCATCACCTTTACCCTCAGCTTCTTTAGCAAGTCAGTGGTTGTCTTGGAGCTGTGTTTGCGGTTGTTATCATGTTGGAATACTGCCCTGTGGTCCAGTCTCCAAAGGGAGGGGCTCATGCTCTGTTTCAGTATGTCACAGTACATGTTGGCATTCATTGTTCCTTCAATGAACTGTAGCTCCCCAGTATCGGCAGTACTCATGTAGCCCTAGACCATGACACTCCCACCACCATGCTTCACTGTAGGCAATACATACTTGTCTTTGTACTCCTCACCTGGTTTTTGCCACACTACTTGACACTATCTGAACCAAATAAGTTTATCTTGGTTTCATCAGACCACATAACATGGTTCCAGTAATCCATGCCCTTAGTCTGCTTGTCTTCAGCAAACCTTTTGGGGGCTTTCTTGTGCATTATCTTTAGAAGAGGCTTCCTTCTGTGACGACAGCCATGCAGGCCAATTAGATGCAGAGTGTGGCATATGGTCTGAGTACTGACAGGCTGACCCCTCCCCCCCCCCCCCGCCCCGTAAAACCTCTGCAGCAATGCTGGCAGCACTTATACGTCTATATCCCAAAGACAACCTCTGGATATGACACTGAGCATGTGCACTCAACTTATTTGATTGACCATGGCGAGGATTGTTCTGAGTGGAACCTGTCCTGTTATGGTCTTGCTTGGTCGTGCTGCAGCTAAGTTTTAGCGTCTTGGCAATCTTCTTATAGATTAGGCCATCTTAATGTACAGCAACAATTAATTTTTTTCAGATCCTCAGAGAGTTCTTTGCCATGAGGTGCCATGTTGAACTTCCAGTGCCAAGTATGAGAGATAACACCAAATGAAACACACTTGCTCCCCATTCACACCTGATACCTTGTAACACTAACGATTCACATGACACCGAAGAAGGAAAATGGCTAATTGGGCCCAATTTGGACATTTTCAGTTAGGGTTGAAAATGTTGCCAGTAGTTTAGACATTAATGGCTGTGTGTTGAATTATTTTGAGGGGACAGCAAATTTACACTGTTATACAAGTTGTACACTCATTACTTTACATTTACGTTGTCACATGAAAATATATAATAAAATATTTACAAAAATGTGAGGGGTGTACTCACTTTTATGAAATACTGTATATATATATATATATATATATATATATATATATATATATATATATATATATATACATACATACAGTGTACCGTGTATAATGAAGTGGTTAAGGGGAACCCTATGACAGAATTAAGAGGAAAATGGCATGCTCTCACCTTCTCAGTCCATACCAGGCCTTTTTGGTCTGGTATAGATTTTAAGAGAAACTCCACATCTAGATAACAAAAAAAAAATGCCCCCCCCCCCAAATCCATAAAAGGCCCTTTGAGTCTGGCATCGTTTTTAAGGGAAACTCCTTTAGAAATATCCTTTTGCTGCCGCAATGTAATACACATCACACAGATGTGCCACTTTAGAGGCAGACTAAGGAGACTCCCCTGGCACGATATTTAAAGGAATATTTAATTTTTATTGTTTCACTTTAAGCATTATTAAAATCACTGCTCCTGAAAAAAACAGTTGTTTTTAAAACTTTTTTTTTTGCATTGATACATGTCCCTTGGGGCAGTGCCCAGGTCCCCATACATATTTTAAGGCAATAACTTGCATATAAGGCCTTGAAAATGACTTTAAAATCCAGTTTGAAGTAGAGAAATGGAAAAAAGAGGGCAGACCAACCTTGTGCATTATCCTTGGATATATATTATTAAATTAGTAAATTAAAAACTACTCACAAACGTGAAAGAAAACCACAATCGGTCTTCTGTTCTTCTCTTATGGAGATGTTGCCTCGTCGCTCTCTCCGGTCACAATGACAGAGAAGCGGCATGCGGCGACTTATATAGGGACATCACCGGATGATGTCCCCGCCCATTATGATGTCACAGCCCCAGAAGAACAGAAGGCCAGAAGACAGCGGCAACAGAAGGCCGGGCCACCGCTTGTAAAAGAGCTAGAAGAAGGCGTGGTGGCCCGGCAAGAAGAACCGAAGAGGGGGGACAAGACCCCCGAAGTTGGAAGAAGAGGGTAGCGGTGAAGAAGAAAGCCGGGCTCCTCCTCTAGTAAAAGAGCTAGCAGAAGATAGTCTGGCGAGAAGATCCCCGAAGACGGAAGAAGACCCCCGGAGCTGTGCAATAAACTATTTTAACCCTTGTGTGTTGTGTTTTTTTAAAACTTTTTTTCACAGGTGAAACACGCCGCACCACCATTCTCACCCTCTGACAGCCCCGTGAAGCAAAAAAGGAGGATTGGGGTGGAGGGAGAGAAGCAGGATGAAGCAGGGACAGAAGGGGAAGTTATGGAAGAATTGTCCACTTATGGTCAGCAGCTAGATGCCTTTCCCACCTCCAGGCAACCCATCATAGATAAAATGAAAGAAATGTTATTAACCCTAAGGGGGGCCCTCCAATAGGACATATCTGCATTTATGCACACTACCAAAACTGAATTGTCAGCGGTCAGCAGCAGAGAAGAGTATGTGGAAAAAAGATGGAGGAATTCACTATGGCACATAATGAGCTGGTGGACGCCCACTTTGAGGTAGAAGACGAGATCTAGGCCATGCGACTTAAGATGGCGGACATTAAAGGCAGAAGTCGCAGGAACAACATTAAGTTCAGAGGGATCCCTGAATCGATCAAACCAGCAGAACTCACATCATATCTCCAAAAGCTCATGACCACAGTCATTCCATCCTTGGGGCCTGCAGACGTAATAATTGAGCCCACAGACTGCCTAAGCCTTCATTCCTATCTGAGAAAATCCCAAGGGATGTCATAGCGAGGATCCACTTATACCATATAAAAGACCAGTTGATGCGATTTGCCAGACAGCACCCCGCACTCCCTGACCCATTCACTGGAATCGCATTGTATGCGGATTTATCGCAAGCCACATTAGCGGCGAGACACAATTTGGTCCCTATTGCAAAAATAAGAAACCACAAGATTCTTTACAAGTGGGGATTCCCTGCAAAACTGCTGCTGTAAATGAATAATGAACAACACGCAACTACTTCCCTTGAAAAAGGCATAGAACTCCTCAAAAAATGGCGACTGCTACCGATGAATGGCGAATCGGCAGACCCTGATCCCCTACTGGAGAGAAACAACAACTATCTTCATAACAGGAGGGGCAGGTAGGCAATAATATACCCCTTGTCTCCTTGTCTGCTCCCGCTGATAGTAAATACACAAGTATGGTACTCATCTCAGGATCACTAGCCCCTGGTGCCTTCCAATCAACTCATGAACCCAGGTGTAGGTTCAAGAATTGTTTGGCTATTTTGAATCCCAGTTATCCCCCTTCTCTACCAACAGGATGTCTCCTGTAACCTGTGTTATGCAATTTCTATTCCTTGACTGTTCCATGTTGTTGTATAGCTCAGTTTCGTTTTCTATTTTTGCCCTTTTTTCATTTTTGTTATTCTGAACTTTATTACAGAAATCCCATCTCAAAAACCACACATATCCAGCAAAAGTACAAAGGCTCATACCTTCTTAATTCCTACCACTAGATGGCAGCAAGTCACATTAATTGACTGTAATGAATCTTAAATTGGCATCACACAATGTGAGCGGCTTGAATAGCCCCTACAAGTGAAGAACCATGTGGAAGTCAGCTCTAGGCCTGAATTGTGACATCCTGTGTGCACAAGAGACACATTTCTCCAGCAGCAAACCCATTAAATGCACACACAAAAAAATCCCCAAAGTGTTCACTGCCAATGACATTTCCAAAAAAATGGGGTATTGATTGCTATCAAGGACACAGTAACCTTTTCTTTATTGCCGGACCATATTGACCCAATGGGCGCTTTATCATATTGGTAGAAGAAACTGACTGAGTCATCTACACACTGGTAAATCTATATGCTCCTAATATCAAACCGTTGAAATTTATTTCTAAAACTATCACACTTGCTAAATCTATACAAAAAGGAAATCTAATAATATGTGGGGATTTTAACATGATTATGAATGATGAACTTGACTTCTCCTCGGTGGCTCTGAGAAAGAGGCCCTCCTTAGGATCTTGGTGCCATGAAAAAAGACTCTTTGATCCCTAGCGCTGCCTTAGCTCCACCGAGAGGGACTACTCCTACTACTCCACAGTGCACAATAGTTACTCTAGACTAGACTTATTTTTCACTCATATGTACACCCTGCAGAAAGTGAGCAAAGCTGATATCCACAACATCACATGGTCCAACCACGCACCTGTGACCATTGAGATTGTGGATGATAACAAAACATCCCACAAACCACTGTGGTGCAACAACACTTTCCTTCTGTCGAGTCCCAATATCAGGGATGAGATAGAAGAGAAACTCAAAGAATACTTTAGCCTCAACACCAAGGCAAGGAGTGTTCTCCAACAATGGTCTGGTGCGCTCACAAAGCTTACACTAGGGGGCTACTTATTCAGATCGCCTCTAGAGAGAGGAGAAAAAAGATGCAGCAATTAGCACTGCTTCACAAGTCCATTGCAGATCTAGGGGCACAACATAAGAACCCTAGCACCACATCCCAGGAGTTACGACAGGAACTTAGGGCTGACTACGAATTTTATTTCAAAAAGATGAAACTGTCTTTCTATTGCCAAAACAATAGAGCAAGCAAACTCCTAGCCTCCCAAATCAAAAAAGACAAGCTAAAACAAATATTACACACTTGCAACATCACAGTTCCAGTACCACACTTCACAATCCTAAGGACATAGCAAATGCCTTTGGGGACTACTATGAATCCCTTTATAATCTCAACAAAGACCCATCCACCCACCAACCCACAGAAAGAGAGATTGATGAATTCCTCCAGGGGATCAGATTGCCTTCAGTAGAAACAGCAACGCTACAAGTGCTAAACTCTTCATTCACAAAGGCTGAAGTTGGGACAGTTATTAAATCTCTCCCCATGCACAAGTCCCCAGGAGTGGATGGTTTCTTCGCTGAGTACTATAAGGCCTTCACCACACTCCTAGCACCAAAATTAGTAGATGTTTTTAATAAGGCAGCCATGACAGGATCCTTCCCAAGAGAAATGCTCCAAGCTATCATAGTTACCTTACCCAAACCCGGTAAAGACACATCTCACCCACAACATTTTAAGCCAATCTCATTACTAAATTCTGACCTAAAGATTTATGCCAAGGTTTTGGCCAATAGATTACTGGAAATTACCCCCTCCATCATATTATTGGACCAAGTAGGCTTTGTAAAGGGCAGGCAATTACCATATGGGACTAGAAGGATGCTAGATCTCCTGCGATTTGCAGAAATTAATCAAGTACCCAGTATTTTCCTAGCCCTTGATGCCGAAAAGGCATTTGATAGGGTACATTGGGGTTACCTATCAAGCGCCTTACAAAAATTTGATTATCTGCCCTGATCCATTCGGCAATCATTCCAACCCCACAGCGCAAGTCCACACATCTAGTCTCCTCTCTGATCCTTTCCTATTATCTAATGGTACGCTTCAAGGCTGCCCCCTCTCCCCAATCATTTTTTCACTTATTATAGAACCACTAGCATACTAGTTCATTATGCCTTTTTCCTTTACAGGTGTAAAAAAAAAAAAAGTCAGCGGGGTTTACTCGCGCTTTAAAGTAAACCTGTAGTCTATGAGAAAACCTTCCCCACTGTAAAGCATAGTGGTCACGGCATCATTCTATTCAGGATGCTTCTTTGCAGCATGCTTTGGAAGGCTTGTAAAAATAGAGGAGGAAATTAATACATCAAAATAATGGGTAACCTGCAAAAAAGTAGCCTAAGGATTTGATTTCCAGCAAGGAAATTATCCCCAACAAATGCCTTGGAATGGCAAAGTCAGAGTCTAGACAATAATGCCATCATTCATTTTTGACTGGATTGAACAATTCTGTTCACATATGATTCCCATACAGCCTAATCGAGTACTTCTGAAAAAAATAATAATAGTGAAAAAGTGGCAAAATATGTACGTCTGATAGGGGTCCATCCACATAAACTGTAAGTTCTGTTAAACGTTTGTTTACCATCTATGTAAGTTGTTTTTTTTCATTGTAATTGACCCAACTAATTAAATTCTCTTGACCAAAGCTGATGGGATCCTATATGGAATCAATAAAGAAAGGTAGACAAACATCTACTCTTCCCCCTTTTATCTATCTATCTATCTATCTATCTATCTATCTATCTATCTATCTATCTATCTATCTATCTATCTATCTATCTATCTATCATTACTTTGCACATTGTTCACTGCTAGTCATACATTGTAAAACACAATTTGATTGCGTTAATTCAGATGAAATACTATATGTCAACATAAAACTTGCAATGTTCAGGGAACAATACTACCAGCAATAAAAATTGTTTAATAAAAACATGACCCATAATATTCCATTCTGTATCTCACTTTGGGAAACAAAAGCCCCAAATATCAACGCTTGCCAAATTCCACAGAAATAAATGGAGCTTAAGTGTTCTCCACTGCACTATTAACTCACTGAAAGGAAAACAAAAATGAACTTCTGCTCTAGTACTTTCTGGTATTTCTGCTTTTGTTTCTAAAATTAAACTAAAATGACTTTAAAAAAAAAATACACTGGGGTAATTAGCATTCTTTTTTTAAATGAACTTATATGCACGATATGGTTCATTTATGAAATTGTAAAGAAAGGGAAGAATAATGGTATTACCCGTAGCATGCAATTTATGGATCATTCAAGTAAAATAGCAGCTGAAATCAAATCTGTTACTCTGGGAACCAATGACACCTAACTCTTGATATTTAAAAACAAGCCTCAGTAATGGGTCATTTGTAAAAAAAAAAAGTGTCCCTAGGGAAATTTTTCAGTTGCTCAGAAAGTGTGAAAGCTAACTTTTAAAAGTGAACAGCAGTGCTAAAAGCTAGAACAATTCATTAGAAATAGCAAAGTTATCAACATCACAATATTACAAAGTGAATATCTTGAGGCCAACAAAGTAAGCACCAGAAAAAATAGTGTAGTATATAAAAAAAATCAGTGGATGAAAGTCCATGAAACAGTCAAACAAATGATGCAGAAAGAGGCCTAAATAGTGTAAGCAATCATCCAAAGCCCTTGTACACACGGTCGGAGAGTCCGTTGGAATGTGTCCTATCAGACCATTTTGTCAGATAATCCGACTGTGTGTGGTATGCATCGGACTGTTTCTGTCGGAATATCCTTCAGACCAAATTTTCCAACTTGCTGGAAATATTTTCCGACAAACTGGTCCGATCGGACATACTCCGATCATGTGTAGAGAATTCCGATCGGACAAAGTGCCACGCATGCTCAGATCAAATTCCTACATCAAAGCTATTGGCTACTAGCCTGAACGTAGTCCCATCGTAACGAAATTACGTCATCACGTTCTGAAAGATCGGATTTTCCAACAACTTTGTCCGACCGTGTGTATGTTACAGTTTCGGACATGATCCGTCGGACAAAATCCGACGGATTTGGTTGTCGGAATCTCCGACCGTGTGTACAAGGGCAAAGAGTGATGAGATCTACACACAACAGCGTGAGTGTAACAAACACCTCTCCCGTCAGTAATGTACTCACCAAAGGTAGTTGCCTCACACTGGCATGTTTGGCAGCAGAGACGTGGCTGTACAGCAACTAGAAGGATTGCTCTGAAATTACGAGCGATGCTCTGGCTGAATTTTAATAATACAAAGGGATGTGGCTGTACGGCAGCTAGAAAGATTGGTCTGATATCATGAGAGGCATTCTGGCTGAATTTTCAGCATGGTGAGACATTGCCTGCTGTTTGTGGTTCATATTCGCCTCAGTGCTCTAGGTTACATCTTTTGCAATGCTCATTATACATGTGAACTCTGTAAGTGCAATAATTAAAGATTTTACAATAAATTGACTATGGTTTTAAACGTTATTACACTAGGGGAGATTTCTTTTATTTCCCCTCTATGTGAGGGTGCTACACCTTGATTGCACCAGTTGGAGAGTGGCGTATTCAAGTTATTAACCCTATACGGGTAACTGCTCTGCTGCCAAACATGCAAGTGTGAGGCAACTACCTTTTGGTAAGTTCATTACTGACAGGGAGAGGTGTTTCTTACACTCACAGTGTTGTGTGAAGATTTGGAGGATCACTTAGACTATTTGGGCATCTTTCTGCATCATTTGTGTGACTGTAACATGGACTTTCATTCATTGATTTTTCATTTTCTACACCTTTTTTGGGGCTTACTTTGTTGGCCTCAGGATATTTACATTCTAATATTTTGATGTTGTTGCAGCTGCTTTTTGTTTTTTTGTCCTTTGTTCCATTCCTCAATTTTTTCCTTGTTTTCTCACTTTTTCTTTGGCGCAATAGTGAATGAGTGTTTTATTTAAATCACTTGTTTTTTACATTTAGTGTCTCTTACTTGCTACCTTTTGATCTGCTAAATACAGTACTAAAAAGTGTTTTGTTAGTAATGGCATGGACATTCACTATATTGTTCATTTAAGCACAAGAGACTCCATTTTGTTTGCACTGTTGAAATGTGTTCTGTAACCTTCACCTAACACACAGACGCATCTTCTGCCAGAAGCTCTCTCTCTCTGTCTCTGCTCTCCTGCCTCTCTCAAGGTTTTACTTTTGCAATTGTTCTATTCGCTAGCTTTTAATAATATATTTCTATTTGTTAGGTTTTAATAACATCTCACACCACCCCTTTCTTATCATGTAATAATACATTTTGGCACTGAACTGCCATTTAAAACACAGTGATTGTGTCCTGTGAATATGTTCCTGCAGTTGCATTATTACCTTCTGTTTTTAGAGTCCCAATCAGAAATAATCCCATAACAGTTTTGGCGAGTCATATCAGGAGTTTGGCAGAGTCTCCAGAAGGAACCGTGCTTTAATCAGAATCATCGGAAATGCAGACCTCTAAATGCTGGCTGGGTAAGCTGTCCTTAACCACTTCAGCCCCGGACCATTTTGCTGGTCAAAGACCAGACCACTTTTTGCGATTCTGCACTGCGTCACTTTAACTGACAATTGCGCGGTCATGCGACGTGGCTCCCAAACAAAATTGGCGTCCTTTTTTTCCCACAAATAGAGCTTTCTTTTGGTGGTATTTGATCACCCCTGCGGTTTTTATTTTTTGCGCTATAAACAAAAATAAAGCGACAATTTTGAAAAAAACACATTGTTTTTTACTTTTTGTTATAATAAACATCCCCCAAAAATATATAAAAAAAACATTTTTTTCCCTCAGTTTTGGCCGATACGTATTCTTCTACATATTTTTGGTAAAAAAAATCGCAATAAGCAATTATTGATTGGTTTGCGCAAAAGTTATAGCGTTTACAAAATAGGGGATAGTTTTATGGCATTTTTATTAATCATTTTGTTTTACTAGTAATGGCAGCGATCAACGATTTTTATTGTGACTGTGACATTATGGTGGACACATCGGACATTTTTGACACATTTTTGGGACCATTGTCATTTATACAGCAATCACTGCTATATAAGTGCAGTGATTCCTGTGTAAATGACACGGGCAGTGAAGGGGTTAACCAGTGTGTGGCAGTGTAGGGGTTAAGTGTCCCTAGGGGTGTGTTACTAACTGTGGGGGGCTGGGCTTTCATTTAGTGAACACTGATCTCTGCTCCAATCACATGAAGCAGAGATCAGCGTCACTAGTTGCTAGGCAGAATGGGGAAATGCTGTTTACAACTGCATTTCTCCGTTCAGCCGCCCGTGAGACGATCACGGGTATGCCCGCGGCGATCGAGTCTGCGGGACCCGCGACCGGACTCATTGGGGTCCCGACTGGCATGCGAGTGCGCCGCCGGCAGCATGCTCACGATGGTAGGGCGGCATTAAAGATTGAACGTACCTGTACGCCAATATGCCTGCCCGTGCCATTCTGCTGACGTACATCAGCGTACACTGGTCGGGAACCGTGTAAGCTTGCTAAATTTCTGCCTTTCCTATGTATCCTATCTGTCAGTTCTCAAGGAAACTAGACCACTCTCTGACCTTTCTGGTTGGGGAACGTGTGTGTGTGAATGTGTTTGTGTCCTCCTTCATGGGTTGGACTGTGTGTGGATAGGGAGGATCCTCCGCAGTTCCCTGCATTGACTACTTGTGGACGACCTGGGTCAGAGGCACATGATAGGGTCAGATAAAACCCACAGAGAAGAGAAGAGATGAGGAGGGTCTCTTAATGAGTGTTTTGTCTATTGTCATAAACTCTTTCTATCCACATAGATAAGTGGAGACTATTCTTGTAAATCTACAGATTTGCTGTACTATTTGTTTTAGAGGCAAGAGGGTATAGGCACAAGTAGAGAAGACTGGCCAATCATTATGGGCATTCAATTTAAGTAAGGGAATGAAGGATGAGAGGCCTTCAGAAAATGCCCAGTGCAAGATGAGCGCTAGAGAATATGTGAAACAAATGTACAATTCTGCCTATACTGAGCCCCTAGATAAATGCGTAGAATGGACAAAGGGAACAGCTAAACCTTTGAAATCTGAAGGGACGTTTGATTTACAAGTATGGCAAACTTTTCTGCACGATAATGGCCCACTACTGTGCGGTGAAGGAATGTGGAGAATAGCTTGCACATGGGAGACAGAAGCTAAAGTAGCAAATCAAACTGGCTTTAAAAAGATGTTTAATAAAAGTACTGGCCAAATTTACTACAATTGGCCAGAAGACTCTGTAGAGGAGGACCCCGCACCCTATGTGGCTGCCAGTTTGGCTTTAAGGGGTGGCCCCATATTAACCTACAAAGAGGTATCTTGCTCGTATCCTAGAAACAGATGATTGGCATAAATCAAAAGGCACATATATAAAACTAAATCTCTCTGAACTTAAGGCTTTGGCCAGAGAAAGAGAGATAGCATTTGAATTTCTGGAGCCAACCATCATTTCCAAACTGTGGAAGCAAGATGAAGAAAGAAGGACGGGAGACGCCACCACTTCTGCAATCTGTTGCAGTTTATCCTGTCAGAACCCAATTCGTTTTTGAAGGTAACACTGTTAACAGTAAGTCTCAAATTAAATGTTATGTACCTTTTAGTCCTCAAAAAATGAGAGCTATATTAGAGGGATTGGGAGATCCTATAAAAAATCCAATTGGGTTTGCAAACAAACTTAGTGCTGCACAGGAAGCATATGAGGCTTCTACTACTGACATTATTCATCAGCTTCTTATTAAAGCAGTGGGAAGCAACATATCTGGCTATATACTTAACGTATGTGGTGTACACATCCAAAATCTAGATAAGATGGTTAGTGGACAGGAGGTTTGTGAGAAATTGAAGAAAAAATTGCTCCAAATATATGGAAAAATCAGTTATGCTGAATTTATGAATGCTAAGCAAGGGAAAGAGGAAGCAGCAGGGGCTTATTGGAGGTGGTTAAGCAATATGGCTGAGGAAGCAGGCCTTAAAATAGAGGAAGAGAAGGTGGGAGAAATTGCAAGTCCATCTAGACAACTGGTGAAACAAAGGTTTCTAGATGGTTTAATACCCCTGTTGAAAGAAAAGTTGTTCACAGCAAGACCTAAGGCAGGCAAAATCTCTATTTGAGACATCCTGCCTATCTAGTTATCCATAGAAAACAGGATTAACCAAAAAGACAGCAAATGCAAGGTTATGTACATGGGGAAGCAGAGAGGAAAAGGAAGCGGCAAATGCAATTTCAGAAATTGTGGCAATTGGGGACCAATTATATGCTACAATTGTAATGGGGAAGGACACATGGCCAAATCCTGCCATCTTCCTGACCGTAGACTGGAAAGGAGCTTAGAGACACCTAATGCTGATCCTAGTTCTCTACCAAAAGCAGTGGATCAGGCATAGGAAAATGGCATGCCAGTATCAATCATGTTAAATAGGGGAGACAATGGTTCCGAGGCTAGAGTAAAATTATTTTTACGAGAACTTCCATATCCTGGAGGAGAAACAGAATTAACCTGTTTAATCGACACTGGTGCAAGCCAAAGTGTTTTTAATATAGAGGATTTACCTCCAGGATTATTATCTACAAATGTTATCTCTGGTGTTGGCCTAACCGGGACCTCTATTGATTTGGTTGTGTCCAAGCCATTTAAACTCAGGCTCGGGCAGCAAACAGAAATTGGCACTACAATGTTAGTTTCAGAGACAGTTCCTACCAATCTTTTGGAGCTGACATTTTGAACCAAATTTTACCAAACATAGACTACACTCCTACAGGAGTCCAAGTGGTCAGTATTCTGTCTGTCAAGAGAAGTTTTAAGTTCTGCCTGTGGAGTATTTATAATCCAAGACTTCACTCTGCCATTTCCACCAGAATTGAAAGTGATTCCCACTGATTTAAGGGCCACCAGCAAATATGATATAGGTCTTCTGGATTTCACCTCAGTCATGATACAAATTAAACCAGGAGCCCATCTCCCACAGATTAAACAGTACCCACTGAGTATTGCTTAGACTGAGGGGTTAAAAGCTCAAATCACTCAACTGAAAGCAGCACTGGTTGTTGTACCAATTAAGTCCCAAGCCAATACATCCCTGTTCCCAATTGCAAAGAAGCCAGACAGGAAGCATAGGCAGGTGACATACCACATGGTGCGTGATTTGAGAGCCATTAACAATATAATTGAGGCAGATACCCCAATCGTGCCCAACCCCCACACTTTACTAAGTGGAAAACCTGCCTCCAGCACCTGCTTTAGAGTGATTGATCCTGCAATTTTTTTCTTTTCTATGCCCCTGCACCCAGATTGCTGGCATCTTTTTTCATTTATCCATGATGCCCAAAAGTTAGCATTGACAAGATTGCCCCAAGGCTGTGTGAGTAGCCCCTCTGAATATAATACTGCATTGAAGCAAATATTGGACCAATGGTCCCCCCACACCCAAACACAGTTTTGCTTCAGTACATAGACAATTTGCTTATTTATTCTGCTACAAAGGACATTTGTAGCAGAGAAACAGTAAGCCTTCTAATGTTTCTCTAAAACAGTAACAACAAAGTTAGCAAACATAAGCTACAAACTGCCAAGAGAAAGTGATCTTCCTGGGTCACTGCATTTCACATGGAATCCATCACCTAACCCCAGATTGAGTTAAAACTCTACAAAAATTTGAAAAGCCAAGAAATGTATGGCAACTACATGCCTTCCTGGGATTAGTGGCATATTGTAGGGTCTGGATTCCAAACGCATCAGAACTTATGGCTCATCTATATGAGGCTACCACTAGAAACCCTTTCTAACTCACATGGGACAATGAATTGCAGATGAAGGAGGTTATTAAAATTTTCTCTGAAGCTCCTGCCATTGGAGTTCCTGACTATACTAATGCCCCGTACACATGATCAGATTTTCCAACAACAAATGTTGGATGTGAGCTTATTGGCTGAAAGTCAGACTGTGTGTATGCTCCATAAAACATTTGTTGTTGGACTTTCTGCCAACAAATTTTGGCTATCAGTTTATCAAATTTTCTGCCAACAAATCTTTCCAATCTTGTGTACACAAGTCCATCGGACAAAAGTCCACGCATGCTCGGATTCAAGTACTATCCGGAGATACAACTAGCGTTCATAATGGAGATATCATGTACGTCTTGTACGTCACTACGTTCGAAATTGTTTGACAAGTACCAGTTTGCTCCATTGAATTTAACAATCAAACAATGTGTTACTTTAAATCCGGCTACTCTTCTTCCTATAATTGATGAGGACAATGCAACAAATGGTACTGATGTAGAACCTGAGAGTTTTTCTCATGATTGTATGGCTCCGTTGGAGGTAGAAAGGGCTTCTGTCACACCAGCAAAAGATTAGCCTTTATCAGATTGTGGCATACACTCCCCTTTTTTCCCTCCTCTGTTTTCCTCCCTTAACTTCTTTCCTCCTTCCCCTTCCTTTCCCTTTACCCATACACTGTGATATATGTTCATTACCCAATTTCTGATATCCTTACACTAATTTGCACTGGAACTTCATCCACTATTTATCACATTATTACTGTGTATATATTAAGGAAAATTCGGTGGGTATTATTACTTGGCCTATTAAATTAGGACGTGATCAGCTATCTTCTAATATATTTAATATTATACTTTTTTATTCAGATATAGGCTTGTCTGCCTTTAATGCCTCCCCCAGTCCCCGTGTGAAACCCCTCCGGGGCCTTTTAGGCGCTGTGTTGGTACATCTCTGAGGGTAAGAGCCACATTGTGCGTTATTTACCTTTCCCCTTTTATATTTTGTTACACTACATCTTAAATGTTTAAAACATTCCTGTTTAATGTATCATACTTATGTTTTTTTACAGATGTATATATTTCCTGAAGAAGCTAATTTAGAGCAAAACTAGTAGAAATACGTCACCATTTGTACTAGCTTGTATACTGTGAAATGGTTTTATCATTTAAATAAACTTTGTCTGTGGTTATATTACTCTGTCACTAACATCTTTATATGTACTGTAATAGTCCGCTAGCTGACTTCTGTTCTTGGGGAGCCTGATATGGGAACCAGGCCTCCTAACCTTTTTTCTCTTTAATTTTGGATGATGGTACATCTCAACTATTTATCTAACTAATTGATGTAACGAGGCCTCTATTTTAATAATTTTTTACGCACCAGATTTTACACTGATGATGGTCAGCCACACACAGGGTTTGCTGTAACCACTACAGACACCATTTTACATCAGGAAGCATTGAAACCCCAGATGCCAGCACAGGAAGTGGAGCTGTGTGCTGTAGTCAAAGCATGTAATCTCCTAGAGAATCAAAGGGGAAACATTTACACTGATATGCATTTTGAATAGCTCACGATTTTGGGCCTATTTGGTAAGCACAGAACTTCCTGACTAGTACAGGGAAGCCAGTGGGACATGCAAAACTCATAGAGTGGCTATTTGAAGCCTTTCAGAAACCAGCAGAAGTTGCCATCTTGAAGGTAAAAGGACATACAAGTGGAAATGACATGACAGCCAGAGGAAATGCTTTAGTGGACCAAGCGGGAAAGGATGCTGCTCTTATGGCATTTGGAGTCACATCCACTGTAAGGGTCGCCCAGGTAGCGGGGACAGATTCCCCTCATCAAGAGCAGTGGAATGTAGAAACTTTAATTCAGTTGCAGAAGCAGTCCCCTGATGAAGAGAAGTGGATCAAATGTAATGCTACCCAAAATCAGCAGGGCCTGTGGAGCATGACAACAGGTGGTGTCTACCCAGGAGTTTGTACCCAGTTTTAGCACAACTGGCACATGGTGTCAGTCACCTTGCTAAGGGTGGCACTTACTGACTGCTATTGGATAGCACCTGGATTTAGTGCATTTGCTGCCAGGTTTTGTGTCTCATGTCTCACTTGTGCTCTGTACAATGCAGGGAGGCTTGCCCATGTTCTCCAAAAGCATTCTCCTAAGCCATATTTCCCTTTCCAAAGAATTCAAATAGAGTACATTCAGATGCCCAGAATAAGCACCTATGAGTACACTCTAGTGTGGGTTGACTGGTTGGGCTGAGTGCTGGCCGGTAGCTAAAGCAAATGCAAAAACAAAAGCAAAGAACATTTTGAATGAAATAGTTTGCAGCTATGGAGTTCCTGAAACTATTGAGAGTGACAGAGGAAGTAATGAAAGAGGAAATGGAAGCCCTTCACATACATCAAGCTTTCCATAGACCTTATCATCCACAAAGTAGTGGCAACGTTGAGAGATTTAATGGGATTTTGAAAAACAGATGTGCAAAAATTAAAGCAGATACAGGAAAAGGATGAGTGGAAGCTTTGCCATTAGCCCTATATTCTGTACAAACTACCCCTAAACAACCACATGGACTGCCTCCTTATGAGATTTTATTTGGAGGGCCACCCAAAACAGGGCTATATTTTCTCCAGCAGTTGCAGGCTTCTCACTCTAGTCTGTTAGAATATGTTCAGATTTTGCAAAGAACATTGAATAAAATACATGAAGGTGTTTATAAATCTATCCCTGACCCAGATTCTGTTTCAGGTATTCACGGATTCCAATCAGGTGACTGGGCACTGGTCAAGCGAAAAGTCAGAAAGCTGCTAGAACCAAAATTTGACGGACCACATTTGGTGCTTTTGACAACTGGTTCCTCTGTCAAGTTCTAAGGAAATCCCACCTGGATTCATGGCAGTCACTGCAAGAAATTCCTGAAGTGATGATATTCTTAGAAAAAATTAAGATGATGTTTCTTTTCTTTTTGTTGTTTGTGAGAACTGAGACATAGAAAAATAACCCTTTCATGCAAATATTAAAATTGTATGCAACCCATAGCAGCGCTAGTAACTGATGGGTGTGTTCTCACTTACATCCCCAAACAGGAACAATACCCATTATAGCAATGCCTCATAAATTCACTGATCTAAACAGGACCAGAATAAGTGGCTCATACATAGTCTCCACATCTAATGAGCACCGATTAGTAAATGTTATGCCTGGTACACACAATCGGAATTCTGGCCAGAAAAATATCGATGAGAGCTTTTCATTGGAAAATGTGTATGCCGTGTGTATGCTCCATCGGGATTTAGTTGTCCGAATTCCCGCCAGCCAAAAATTGATAGCATGTAATCACTTTTGCCAACGGAAAAACTTTCTATCGGTAATTCCGATCATGTGTATGCAATTCCGACACGCCACAAAAATCACGCATGCTCAGAATCCAGTACGAGACGGAACTGCTCGGTTTGGTAAAACTAGTGTTCGTAATGGAGATAGCAGATTCTTCACACTGCAAATTTTTTAATTGTTCAATGCCGCACATTCTCTTCTTTATATAATGCTAGAAGAATGAAGTTGTTTTGCTGCTCATATTCACACAGAGTTATCACAAACTTATTTTTTTATTATTTCTAGGTATCTCCTGAATAAGCTTTATTTTAATTTAAGCCAGATCTACATAATATGTATATTTTTTTGTAAAGTCCTTTTTTTTTCATTAATATACATTTTTGGATTATTGTATTATTTTCTAGTGCTCTCATTTTATTTTTTTATGTCATGTTTCCACAAAACCATTATTATGTTGTATTTGTAAACCTGTTTGTTGTTGGGGTCCCTTGTTAATTTTGACATTGTATTTTTGAAATGTACCTGCCTACTCACCCAAAAATGTTTATATTTGCTAGTTGAAGAAAAACACATAGGCAAGTATTTTCTGAAAAAAAAAAAATCTGAATTTATTTAACATCATAAAAACAAAATAAAGATGAAGGCAACGCTGGAGAAAGTGCTTGAATTTGCGAAGCCTTTGGCCCCCAAGGCACACATGAACTTTGTGGCTCAAAAACTATATATAGAAAGGAGTTCAATCTGGTCCAGGAATCCCAGAGAACAGGAACAGCAGCAGATGACATATGTACCCAGGCTGTGGTACTACAACAGGCTGTGTGTTCTGTCAGACCAGACTGAAGGCAGCCAGTCACTTTCTTGTCTTCCGTACAGCCTTCCCTGCAGCCTTCCCTGGAAGTGGACTTGTGGCAGGAGGAGGAGGAGGAGGATGGGGGAGCGCACGCAGGTGGTCGTCGTCAGTTAGTGTACCACTCAACCCCTTGTGGATGGTTGTAAAAATGATTTTTTCACATTTGTGCCGTTGGCCCTCCTCCATTTGCTGTAAATTGGAGGCTATGTAGATGCCATAGGCCTCTACAGCATCGAGGGGGGATTTCAGGGCGTCATTAGCCTCCTTGATGAGGGCCAGTGCTGCCTCCTCTGTTTTAGTCCCCTTCCTGGGCCTTTTATATGGAAGACAGAGGGGAGGCACCTGAGACTGGGTGTTACTGGGCCCTGCTACCTCATGGCTGACACCTTCCCCCGCCTCCTCCTGTGTGCCACTTGCCAAAGCCTCGTCCTGGCTGAGGTCTTCCTGTGTATGAAAAAGGGACATAGTTTTAGTTTTTTGTTCATCAAACACACACAATTTTCAGCTCATGACTGTTGCAAATTTAATGTTAAATAGAAAGCACTATCATTCTGAGCCCAGCATTTTTCATTCTTGTCCCAATCATTTTTGGCCACTAGTGTCTATTGATATGTGAAACACTTTTTGTTAAATCATTAATTTCTTATCAATAATCTCAGGATAATCTTAAAAGCCAATATAGACATCAATTTAGATTCAGTATCCAAAGTTAAAATCTTACCTTCGTTATAACGTTCGTAGCTTCCATTCTTCCTTCCTCTGCACACAGAACTTACGACACACACGTGTTTAAGCTTTATATACACTGCACATGCGTGAAACTCCGCCCGTGTCGCCCGCCCCTGATGTTCTTTCTAGAATATTCCCCGCCCCGTCTCTTTTGTCGTAGTGGGAGAGGAACATGGCAGAGACACACAAGGTGCACAATAATAGCAGTAACGAGGAGGAGGAAAGGCCGGACCCAGGAACGTCCCAATCCCGGAGGAGATTTAAGATCACAAATATGTCCTTTGCTGAGATGTTGGAGATGGTCGACATCTTGGGGAGGAATGACTATGACGGGAATTATGGTCCATACCCAAACCCAAATCTGAGAAAGGCAAAGATCATGACTAAAGTTGTGAGAAGTCTGCACAGGAATTTTGGGGTACGACGATCCAAGGATCAATTGAGGACACGCTGGTCAGACCTCAAATTAAGGGAGCAGGATCAGTATAGAAAGATCAAGAAAGTTCTTTGAAAAAGTAAGTATTTATTGTGTGTTCCTATTATTATTAATATTGCATGCTGCGCCATGTGTTTTTCTTTATGGTGTTGTACATTTAGAAATGGCTACTTTCATGTTCATACGCACAGTAATCGGTTGTAGTAAACATCGTTTGTTTCCTAAATAAATACAATGTTTTCCCAGATACCTGATTAAATACATTTGTTCATGTTATTTTTGAATTTAATAAAAGAGGTTTAGGACATTGTTGTCTAGATATGTTTGAACATAGAAGGAATAGCAAACTAGATTCAGTGTAATGTATGGAGATGACAGTCAGCAGCTGCTTACACATCTGGACTAGGTGCACTAGTGTTGGACACAAGAACAAACTTTTTAGGGTGTCATATACAGGTACTCCATTGGATACTTAGGGGCCCAAAAAAGGTAAGTATTCCAGCTTTAGTAAGAGCATAAATCATGTCTTCAGCTTGTAATTCTGCCCAAACAGACAATTGTACCCCATTTCCAAGCAATGTTTATCATTCATATTTTTTTGCCTCAGATATCTGTGTGCTAAGTATATCTTTTGTTTCATTCTCATAGAGCAGCAAAGAATCTGGAAATATGAGGTCACCAGGGACCCCTCACCTCCTGAACAAGGGGAACAGAGGTCACAACCAGAGGATGTAGAGGAAGGAGAGGTAGTCAAGATTGAGACCACAACAGGTGAGTGTCTGACACCCCATCTTCAGGTAATAAGAGATGTATGCTTGCATATTTCTAATACATGGTGTGTTTTTTGATTTTTAGGTGATGTACAGATTGTGGAAGAACAATCAGATCATTTCACCAGTGACAGTGCTCAAAGGCTAATCCAGCACATCATGTGGTGTAGTCAGGATTTACACATTATGAAACAAAAAACTATGGATATTAAAGTAAAACTTAAGAACATGATTGATGTCATTGGAAGAATTAAATTTTCAAAACAATTGGTACTTTTTTTTGCAAAAATGTTGACATTTAAAAAAAGCCTAATTTTGAAGATGCACACAGTATGTCAACATGTGCTATCTGCCATCAGGGGATATCAATGTACACGTTTTGTGCCTGCAACCCCTTCCTCAAAACTCAAGTAGGTGAGAGGAAGGGGTTGCACCTCTAAAACACGTCCATTTGTCCCCCATGATGGGATATAGCACATGTTGACATGGGGATCAGAATGTAAATCCCCAGTTTGACTCCCAATTTGTGTGCATCTTCAAAATTTGATTTTTAATTTTAGTTTTACAGGAGTGACTTCATCCCATCTGTTGGATGGGGTGAAGTCACCCCTGAACTGCACATGCACAACCCTGCACACATCCACACATTTCGGACAATATAATGTGTGATCTTGCCTTTTAAGTTTTTCAATGTTAAACTTTGTAAGTTCCAGAGTTGTGTATGTTCTGTTTTGAAACATTGCTGTTTATGTAACCTTAAAACAAATAAATATGTAGATAACTCAAAATTTTATACTTTTTTCCAAAAAATGTTTTACAACGCACATGTGAATGTGTACGGAGTAAAAGGATCTTTATTCAACAATGTGTGGCTTCTTCTTTCAATGATCAATACAATTTTTTGTGTTTAGATTGGTGTTTACAGTGTCAATGGGTTTAGATAACAATATACAAACCACTTGACACTACAAGTGCACTAGGAGACAGAAAAAAGAAACACAAACAGGAATTCAAAATCCAGATTTTTGCAGATCAAATGTAAAATGTATTCAACATGTGCTGGCAAACCAATGGCCCCCCTCCCCAAAAAATATTGCACATAATTATGTCACACTTCACAGGCACTTTGGGGGGGGGCAAGCCAGGGCAGGCCGCTTCCAGGGACATCATTGTTTGTTGAAATCCGGCGTCAGGCCCAACTGTGACTACATAATTTGGGTTGTTTCTTTTCAAAAAGTTATGCAGGATGCAACAAGATAAGACAATGGTATTAAGTTTGTATTCTGTCATATTAATGGCCATTTGAAACAGGCGGAACCGGCTGGCCAAAATCCCAAATGCATTCTCCACAACTCTACTGCCCTGGTGAGCCAGTAATTAAAAACCCTCTTCTCAGGAGTGAGGGTCCTCTGGGGGAATGGCCTCATGACATGGTTTCCCAGACCAAAAGCCTCATCTGCTATGAAGACAAATGGCAGTCCTTCGACATTCCCCGGAGGTGACAATCCCAAGCCACCACTCTCGAGACGTCAGTAAAACTCGGTCCAGGTAAATACTCCTCCATCTGACATCCGGCCATTCCTCCCCACGTCCACATATAGAAACTCATATGTCGCTGACATCACCGCCATCAACACGATAATATGAAACCACTTATAGCTAAAATAGTATGACCCCGAATGGGGTGGTGGGACGATGTGGACGTGCTTCCCATCGATTGCCCCTGTGCAGTTAGGAAAACCCCACCATTGGGCAAACTGGGAGGCCACAGTCTGCCATTCCTGTGGTGTTGAAGAAAACTGTGGAGTCAAACAAAAAAATCTAATTAGTAATTTTGCGCAGAAACATTACAAGCAAATTATACACAAACATTGTTGGCCAACATCAGTATAACATTTCTTGTAAAGAGTATTTAAAGGCTAAAATATAAGGTCCACTTATCAGATTCATCACCCCCTCTGATGGCCCCTTGAAAATATTTTGGGGGGGAGGTATGGTTTGGACAGGTAACCACCCTCTTCACTATGTAATGGAGTAATAACAAATGAATGTGTGTTACTTTGGCCAGCCCCTCCTTAATTGCACTATTGGCAGCCCACTGGACAGGTAATAAGATGTGGCATCAAAACAAATTAATAAATGGAAGCACATTTGTAGATTTTGCATTTACCTATCAAGATAATAATATGAGAAGAAAAATTTAAACAGTAGCATTTGAAAGTATTCAGGCAGGCCCTTGCACTACATGCTTTGAGAAATTCATCCATAAATCTGACCACAAAAAAGGTAGATATAGTGTGTATATCTACATGTGGCCCGCCGAGCCCTCTGATGTGGCCCGCGACCTCCTGCTCTGGGATGGGTTGGCAAGTCTAGATTGTAGGTTGCCGACCCCCCATCCCAAAGCAAGAGTGTTGTAAATGAAGCCGGCGGTAGAGGAAGCAAGTGGTTGAGGTAAGTTTATTACTAAAATCAGTGTGTATGTGGGCATATCTGGGCTGCTTGCTGATGCGCAGGTGCAGCGCAGAACACCTGCAGGTTACCCACACTTAGCCTTAGACTTCTGCTATTACCTGCGTGTTTGCTGCACATCAGAAAGTGCACCACCCCTGCAGGATATAATAGAACTCTATGGCAAAGTACAGCTAAGCCACAGGTGCACTGCGCTGCACCCTCAGTGTGGGTAAACCACAGCTCATCAGTGTGAAAGCAGCCTTAGGCTGCTTTTGACACAATCGGTTCCGACACAATCAGAACCTCCGTTCACCTCTATTGAACTACAAATGTAAACAGACTTGTGGATTTTTACACCCTCCTACCTCCAATCTAAAAAAAATAAAAAAGGCAGGGGGGGGGGGGGGGATCCGTCCCCTTCCATCTTGGCAGATCTTATCTGAGGGCCCATAGAGTTGAGCGGGCTGTGTCTGTGTCAGCTCTGCATATGCAGAGTGCACTTGGAACTGTCATTCGCCCGCTCATTGTGGCCCGTGACTAGTTACCAAGTTGCTTACGAGGCCCTCACTCTTCAAAGGGTTGGGCACCCCTAGTGTATTGGGTTTGGCAAAGTCAGCAGATAGAGGATTGCTATCAGCTGACTTAGCGGTTGGGGGGGTTCCAAGTGATTTTGGGCACCCCAAAAAAGCCTCTGGCACGCTGCATGAATTTAAGGACAACAATAACATTTGTAAACATTTTAGGGGGTCTTTAGGGTAAAGCATTACAATGGAGCTGACAAAATACATTGTTAATTGACTAAACTAGGAGTATATGGGCCTCGGATAGCATGCTGGGGGGGTTAGTGAAGGCAAATATTCATGAAGGACAAAAAAGGAGCATACAAAAATCCAACATGCATGAGGACAAAGAGGAAATTCTCAGCTTATTACAATTATGTTAATTATAGAATGATGAAAGAAATACAATACATTAGCAAACATTAAATACATAGAATGTGATTTTAAAGGAGAAAACTTAAGCTCATATATTCCTTCTACAGGACCTGGATGATGGCAGAACAGATCTCTGGAATAAGGATTCCCAGAGCCTGGGGGGAGATGCCTGTCGAGAACTTCAGGTCCTGAAGGCTTCTCCCTGTCTCCAAGTACCGCAACCTGGTATGGCCAATCATAGCTCAGGCTGTGTAGTACACGCCCCACACTATATAAGGCCACCAGCGCGGCGGCCTTGTGTAGTGTGTTGGCGTCTGTAGCAGTTAGTGGGTGTTCTGTGTACCTTCATCACAGTATACACCGATCGTTCTCGGACGATTTTTCGTTCTTGCTCTTCTGTAGTGGTTGTTGTCTGCGTGCCCTGACCGCAGTATACACCGCTATATTCACCTATATAGCTAGCGATATATCTATCTTTTATAATAGAGCTTGCAGTCAGCGGTAGGCGATTGTGCGTGCTGTCTGCGTGCTCTGAACCCAGTATACACCGCTATATCCACCTATATAGCAAACTATCTTGCTCGTTTTAAATAGAGCTTGCAGTCAGCGGTAGGAGCTTATGCGTGCTGTCTGCGTGCTCTGAACCCAGTATACACCGCTATATCCACCTATATAGCAAACTATCTTGCTCGTTTTAAATAGAGCTTGCAGTGAGCGGTAGGAGCTTGTGCGTGCTGTCTGCGTGCTCTGAACCCAGTATACACCGCTATATCCACCTATATAGCAAACTATCTTGCTCGTTTTAAATAGAGCTTGCAGTCAGCGGTAGGAGCTTGTGCGTGCTGTCTGCGTGCTCTGAACCCAGTATACACCGCTATATCCACCTATATAGCAAACTATCTTGCTCGTTTTAAATAGAGCTTGCAGTCAGTGGTATGAGCTTGTGCGTGCTGTCTGCGTGCTCTGAACTCAGTATACACCGCTATATCCACCTACATAGCTCTTCTCTATTTGAGCCACTTGCCATCTGCAGGAGTTAGTGGAAGTTGTGTGTGCCTCCAGCACAATATACACTACCCAATTGCTGGTTTTCCCAACTCCCTTCAGGCCATTACCATGTCTGGAAGGCCAGCAAGGAGAGGCAGACAGGCGTGAGGTGATAAAATAGGGCAAGCAGGCTCTGTGTCTAGAGACAACAGTGCTGGTTGTGGACGCGGTGCATCGTCATCATCAGCACGTGGCCATGGGACATGCTTGTCCTTCTTTTCGGCAGCTGGACATGTTGAGCTGCAACATGCCAATGACTTGGTAGAGTGGATGACCAAGCCCTCTTCATCCTCCTCATCCTCTCACACCCAGTCTCAGGGTACTAGCAAAGCAGCTGCCAACGCATCGTCTTCCCTCCTCTCAATGTCATCATCAGTGACTCCTTCCCTAGACCCACCACGTCCTCCTGAGGAGTCTCCTGAACTCTATGAGCACAGTGTTAGGTACATGCTCCAGGAGGATGCCCAGTGTTTTGTAGGCTCTGATGATAATACTCAGCTAGAGGAAGGCAGTAGCGTGAATGCAGAGAGAGGGGATGCTCAAGAAGGACAGCAATCTGGCAGTCATGTTCCACAAGCTGCAGCATACTGCCAGGTTTGCTCCAGCGATGAAGAGATAGGGGATGATGAGGGCACTGACTCCACGTGGGTGCCTGGTAGGAGAGAGGAGGAGGAGGAGGAGGCACATGTCCAACGAGGCAGGATGCCCTCCGGGGGCCAGCTTAGGGGCAGCACACCGACTGAATCACACAGCAGAGCTCCGCCTGTGCAGGGCGCTGCCTCTGCGCATTATTCTAAAAGTTCTTTGGTGTGGGCCTTTTTTGAGACGAGTGCATCAGATCGCACCACTGCTATTTGCAACATATGTCTCAAGCATATCTCACATGGCCAAAACATCAGCCGCTTGGGCACCACATGCTTGACCAGACATATGTTGGCCTGCCATGCAGCTCGTTGGCAAGCGTACCTCAAAGACCCACACCAAAGAACAAAGCGGACCTCTCCTTGCTCCTCATTAGCTGGCATCTCCAACCCCACTAGACCTTCAGTCCTCTCTGAAACCTGCTCTGAGAGGAATGAAGGTATAGAATTAGGTGTGTCACAGCCAAGTGCTTCCGGGCACTCTGCTAGCAGTACACCCACGTCCGATTATAGCAGGCAAATGTCCCTGCCCCAGCTGCTGGACCGGCCATCCACATGCCCAGCGGTTGAATGCTAGCTTGGCTAAATTGCTAGCACTTCAACTGCTGCCTTTTCAGTTGGTAGACTCGGCGCCCTTCCGTGAGTTTGTACAATGTGCGGTTCCTCAGTGGCAGGTCCTCAAACGCCACTTTTTCTCACGGAAGGCGATTCCGGCTCTCTACCGGCATGTGGAAGGCAATGTGCTTGTCTCACTGGACAGGGCGGTCAGTGGTAAGGTGCATATTACCGCTGACTCATGGTCCAGCAGGCATGGACAGGGACGTTAACTGTCTTTCACGGCCCATTGGGTCACTCTTCTGGCAGCTGGGAAGGATGCAGGACAAGGTACAGTAGTGTTGGAGGTTGTTCCGCCACCACGCCTCCAAAATGCTACTATTGCTTGTGACACACCTCTCTCCTCCACCCCCCTCCTCTTCTTCTTCCTCCATGGCCTCTTCCAGTGCTCTGTCCTCAGAACCAGCGGTGCTCCGTAGGCGTTCCAGGGGCTACGCAAGTACGCAGGCAAAACTATGCCATGCCGTGCTTTCGCTGGTTTGTTTGGGGGACAGGAGCCACACTGGGGTGGATGTTTTGTCAGCTCTGCAGGGGCAGGCCGAGAAGTGGTTGACGCCACGCCTGCTTAAGCCAGGAATTGTGGTTTGCGACAATGGCACCAACCTCCTCTCCGCCCTCCGACAGGGACAACTGACCCATGTGCCCTGTGTAGCTCACGTCCTTAACCTGGTGGTGCAGCGGTTCTTGGGCAGGTACCCGGGCTTACAGGATGTCCTGAAGCAGACCAGGAAAGTCTGTGTGCATTTCTGCCGATCATTTAATGCCTGTGCTCGGCTGGCTGAGCTCCAAAAGGAGTTGAACCTTCCCAAGAACCGCCTTATATGTGACATGCCCACCAGGTGGAACTCAACGTTGGCCATGCTGCAGCGGCTGCACACGCAGCAGAGGGCCATCAATGAGTACCTGTGCGACTACGGCACCAGTACAGGGTCAAGGGAGCTCAGTTTTTTCTCACCACGCCAGTGAGGCATGATCAGGGATGCATGCACTGTCCTGTCACCATTTGAGGAGGCCACAAGGATGGTGAGCAGTGACAGTGCATGCATCAGTGACACTGTACCTCTTGTCCACCTCTTGGAGCATACGCTGCGTGGTATAATGGACAGGGCACTTGAGGCAGAACAGAGGCAGGAAGAGGAGGACTTCCTTGCCTTTCAAGGCCCCCTTTATCCAGACAGTGTTCCTGCTGTGCCACCCATCACACAGGAAGAGGATGAGGAGGACGAGGAGGATGATTGTGTCAGCATGGAGGTGGAGGCTGGCACTCAGCATCAGCAGCAGCAGCAGTCTTGTAGGGATGATTTACAGTCCCAAGAAACCCGTGGACTTGTACGTGGCTGGGAGGAGGTAGCTGTGGATCATGTTGTCCTTAGTGACCCAGAGGACTCCGGACCGAATGCCTCAGCTAACCTACGCTGCATGGCCTCCCTGATCCTGCAAAGCCTGCGGAAGGATCCTCGTATTCTTCGGATCAAGGAGAGGGACCATTACTGGCTGGCCACTCTCCTTGATCCACGATACAAGGGTAAGGTTGCCAACCTTATCTTGCCATCGCAGAGGGAGCAGAGGATGAGACATCTCCGGGAGGCCTTGCAGAAAGGTCTGTGCAACGCGTTCCCAGAGACTGGGAGGTTACAAACTCCTGGTCCTGGACAACGTGTTGCTGAGGCATCAGTCAGAAGGAGTGGTGGAGAAGGTGGCCGTCTGACCGATGCTTTCAGACAATTTTTTAGTCCTCAGCCCCAAAGTATGATCGGTTCCAGCAACCATCGCCAGCGTCTGATTTACATGGTGCAGGAATACCTAGGGGCAAGGTCAGACTTGGACACCTTTCCCACCGAAAATCCTCTGGCTTACTGGGTCTTGAGGATGGATCACTGGCCAGAGCTTGCACAGTATGCAATTGAGCTACTGGCCTGTCCTGCATCCAGCATTCTTTCGGAACGCACCTTCAGTGCTACTGGTGGCTTTGTTACCGATCACAGGGTGTGCCTGTCCACCGAATCAGTTGATCGACTGACCTTCATCAAGATGAATCAGTCTTGGATCACCCACAGCTACCAAGCACCTGAAGCTGATGTAACCGAATATTTTTTTTTTAAATATCACATCCCTTCAGAACTGCCTATGCTGATGCTGAGTGACTGTCCTGTTATGTTTATTGTCTATCCTCTTCCTCCTCCACTGATATTTTGGAAGAACATTTCTGGTCCTGGGTGATGCCATCAGCCCAATTTTTCTGCCCCTGTTTAACAGGGGCGTTTAATTACAATTTTTGATGCAATGCTTTGCAGCAGGGCTAATTCCTGCACTATAACTAGAGTATATGGGAGAGGTTGCAGTGTGGTGGCACCAGCACCAGTGCCTAAGGCCCAATTTTTCTTCCCCTGTTTAACAGGGGCGTTTAATTAAAATTTTTGATGCAATGCTTTGCAGCAGGGCTAATTCCTGCACTAAAACTAGAGTATATGGGAGAGGTTGCAGTGTGGTGGCACCAGCACCAGTGCCTAAGGCCCAATTTTTCTGCCCCTGTTTAACAGGGGCATTTAATTACAATTTTTGATGCAATGCTTTGCAGCAGGGCTAATTCGTGCACTAAAACTAGAATATATGGGAGAGGTTGCAGTGTCGTGGCACCAGCACCAGTGCCTAAGGCCCAATTTTTCTGCCCCTGTTTAACAGGGACATGTAATTACAATTCTTAATATAATATTTCACAGGAGGGCCCGTTTCTGTGCCCACCCAGAGTAACTGTGAGGACTTATAGTGTTGTGGCACCAGCACCACAACCACCAAAGGTCAATTTTTCTACCACTGTTCAACAATGGCATTTAATTACAATTCTTGATATAATCGTTCACAGCAGGGCGCTCCAGTGCCCACCAAGAGTCACTTTGAGGGCTTACAATGTTGTGGCAAAACCAACACCTTGTTCCGCCATTTCTGCAGAGCATATAGGGCAGGCCCTTACTTTCATACATCCAACTTACAAACATCTCCTACTTGCAAACGGAAGGAGACAACAGCAAGTGAGATGAAAAAAGACGGACGACAAAACAAATTATACAGGGGTGATAAACCTTCCCTATGTTTTCCAAAAAGCTTAAAAATATTTTTTTTGACTGGAGCTACACTTTAAAAATGTACCAGTTGAAAATTACAAACAGATTCAACTTAACACAACAAACCTACACAGTCCCTGTCTTGTTTGCACCGCCTGTATATTGCTGTTCTGAGTATATAGGGCCTGGGGGCCACACGCATTTCCTTTTTTTAATATGGGTACGGGGTTCCCCTTAATATGCGTACAACACCCAAAGGGGCTGGTAATGGGCAGGGAGGGCTACCCATGCCATTTTTCTCAATGATTTTCAACCATATTGCAGGAACCAGATATAACATTAAAACCGCAAACAGTTTTAAATGATGTTATTTCCGTTAAATGTCATTTTGTGCAGGGACTGTTCTAAACATGGGAAACACGTGGCACTTCACAAGCATACTACAGACACCCCCCAGGCACGATATTTAAAGGAATATTTCACTTTTTTATTCACTTTAATCGTCATTAAAATCAGTGCTCCCGCCAAAACTGCATTTTTAAAAACATTTTAGGCATTGACCTATGTCCCCTGGGGCAGGAGCCAGGTCCCCAAACCCTTTTTAGGACAGCATCTTGCATATTAGCCGTTAAAATTAGCACTGTTAATTTCGAACGTTCGAGTCCCATGGACTTCAATGGGGTTCTAAAGTTCGTACGAATTTGGGGTCCGTTCAAAAGTTCTGGTGCGAAACGAATCGGGGGGTGTTCCGCTCATCCCTAATGATAACAGTTTGATATAGATAGGAGATTCGACATGACGCTGACAATAACAATCTGTGTCTATCGTACCTGTGGTCGAATGTGCCTAACTTGACTCTATTAGTCCAGGATTATTCTACATAGAGAGAAAAGATTCGACATAGAGAGAAAAGATCACTGCTGGAATTGGGTGGGGGAAGTAAAATAAAAATAATGATGATGATGAATGTTATTGGCTGATTGTAGCCAAAGAGGAGGAGCAGTAAAATAGCTAGAACTAAGTACACACGTACAGCCAACTTACTTTGACTTACGATTGTTAGCAGAGAGAGACACACACTGAATCATTTCAGAAGACAGCCAATCTTAGCTGGTCCATTTGTCAGAGAACCTAAATTATTTAGCAATTAAGCATAAGCACAGCAGCAGAACAATAGTGAAGCAAGCTACAGTTCAACTAAACTTTTTCATAATAATCTGCTAATCTGCTGCTGTTGTGTTAGCTCTTGTACACACGGTCAGACATTCCAACGGAAAATGTCCGATCGGACCGTGTTGTTGGATAATCTGACTGTGTGTGGGCTCCATCGGACTGTTTCCATCAGAATATCCGACGGACAAAGTTTTAGAGCTGGGCTATAAAACTTTCCGACAACATGATCCGATCGGACTTTGTCCGATTGTGTGTAGAGAATTCCGATCAGACAAAGTGCCACGCATGTTCAGATCAAATTCCTAGACCAAAGCTATTGGCTACTAGCCTGAACGTAGTCCCGTCGTAACGAAATAATGTCATCACGTTCAGAACGATCGGATTTTCCGACAACTTTGTCCAACCGTGTGTTTGCAACACCAGTTTCGGACAAAATCCGTTGGACAAAATCCTATGGATTTTGTTGTTGGAATGTCTGACTGTGTGTACAAGGGCTTAGTGTTGTGAACCTGATAGTGATACTAGTGTTGCTAGTGTTGTGATAGCCTCAGAAATTGCCGTGTTGTGGGGGGGTGGGATTTATTAATATAGATTCTATATTATAGATTGAGATTCTATATAGATTCTATATACCCTATCTTGTTACCTGCCTGATCAGTGATCACTATCACCAGTCCATTTTCTGTTTGAACTATATACATTCAACATGAACGACAAAGATTCGATAAAGCAGCGAAAAACATACAGACGTTGAATCTTTGGCTTATGGTGTCTGTCGAAAGTTCAAAGAAGATTCGATGGAGCAGCTAAACTATACGGAGTCATACAGTTTAGCTGCTCTGTCAGATCTTCTTTGAACATTCGACAGACACCAAAAGCTTTTAATGACAGATTCTACCTTAATTAATTTGGATTTTCGGACGAATGCAATTTTTAACGAAAAACTAAATAAATAAAAACAAATTTGGGGAGTAACTAAATAAAAGTATTTTTTGGACGAAAACGATATTCGGAAACAAAATATTTAATATTTTTTATATCTAACCACTTACAGACCGGACCATTTTGCTGGTCAAAGACCAGACCACTTTTTGCGATTCGGCACTGTGTCGCTTTAACTGACAATTGCGTGGTCTTGCGACGTGGCTCCCAAACAAAATTGACGTCCTTTTTTTCCCACAAATAGAGCTTTCTTTTGGTGGTATTTGATCACCCCTGCGTTTTTTTTTTTGCCGCTATAAACAAATAGATAACAAAAAATAGAGAGACAATTGTGAAAAAAGCGCATTATTTTTTACTTTTTGTTATAATAAATATCCCCCAAAAATATATAAAAAAACATTTTTTTCCCTCAGTTTAGGCCGATACGTATTCTTCTAACATATTTTTGGTAAACAAAAATTGCAATAAGCGATTATTGATTGGTTTGCGCAAAAGTTATAGCGTTTACAAAATAGGGATAGTTTTATAGCATTTTTATTAATAATTTTTTATTATTTTTTTTTTACTAGTAATGGCGGTGATTAGCAATTTTTATTGTGACTGCGACATTGTGGGGGACCCATCGGACATTTTTGACACATTTTTGGGACCATTGTCATTTATACAGTAATCACTGCTATATAAATGCAGTGATTCCTGTGTAAATGACACTGGCAGTGAAGGGGTTAACCAGTGGGTGGCAGTGTAGGGGTTAAGTGTTCCTAGGGGTGTGTTACTAACTGTGGGGGGGTTGGGCTTTAATTTAGTGAACACTGATCTATGCTCCAATCACATGGAGCAGAGATCAGCGTCACTAGTTGCTAGGCAGAATGGAGAAATGCTATTTACATGGCATTTCCTCCATTCAGCCATCCCGTGAGACGATCACAGGCATGCCCGCGGCGATCGAGTGCGCGGTTTCCTGCGACCGGACTCACGGGGGTCCCGACCAGCGCGGGAGCGCGCCGGCGGCGGCGCGCTCCCGATGACAGGGCGGCATTGAAGATTGGACGTACCTGTACGCCAATATGCCTGCCCGTGCCATTCTGTCGACGTACATCGTCGTGCGCTGGTCGGGAACCGGTTAAGGTGACATGGCATGGTCATGGTTCCCTTCCTGGACAGGATGGGGAATTGAAGCAATGAAAAGAATAAATAATTACACTAGAATTGTAGATGAGATTATTAACCTTACTACCACTGATATAGGTTTATTAAGTGAAGAAATGGCTCAGCTTAAAAAAGTATATTAACGCTAAATTATCTCACTGAAGCTCAAGGTGTTTCATGCTGACTGTTGTATAAACATTTCTGATAATGAGGAAATTATTAAAGGGCATCTTCCTAAGATAAGAAAACTACAGAATAAGGCCAGAGATATTGCTAAAGATGGATGGAACCCCTTCAAGGGTTCAGGAGGTTTTGTTGACTTTTTATATTGCATAGCAACATGGTTACAGAAACTAGGCATTTGCATTGTGATGTTCCTATTTCTCATATTTGTTATTTACTTCCATATCAGGCTATGCCTCTGTGTGACTACTTGCTGTACCAACAAATGGTCCACCAGCCCTGATAAACCCATTATTGTGAGAAAACTAGGAGAGAGCTGAACAGGATGCTATCTCTCTGTGCCAATGTAACAGGAGTTACCAGCAATTGGCTGAATGCAATGCTTAGAAGAATGGTGTCAAATAAATAAAAGGAGGGAAATGACATGGACATTCTCTTGTTCATTTAAGCACAAGAGACTCCATTTTGTTCGCACTGTTGAAATGTGTTCTGTAACCTTTATGATATACCTTTATGATATTGAGCAGAATGGGGCATAGATTGTTAAAACATAATTTAAATAAATGGGTGGGTATTGTTGTATTTGCTTGATGAGTGCACAAAATACCCATTGGTTATGTCAGAAAATAAGAACTATTTTTAAATTTATATTTAAAGAAGTCAAATTATCTCTTTTAGTCCTTATCTTGCAGTTAAGAATTACTCTCTGTGTTGGGGAGAATCGGGTGAAGGTTTGGGTAGTTTAGCAAAAGATACTGAGCAGGGCTGACATGACGCAGGTAATTTTCTGTACTTTTCTCTTCTTTTTCAAGAAAGTGTTTAAAAGTGTTTTAAATGTGCAAAAAAACTAGAGTTAGTACTTACCGGTAACTCCTTTTCCGGTGGTCTTCCAGGACAGCCCTTGAGAGATGGAGTCCCTCCCATCGACACAGGAAACACATTGCCACAGTTCAAAAGGCGGTCCCTCAGGTCCCTGCAAAACATATAAACCATAACAGGTAATAACATTAGTACATCACTATAATCAAATAAAGGGTGGGATCATGCTGTCCTGGAAGACCACCGGAAAAGGAGTTACTGGTAAGTACTAACTACAGTTTTCCCAAGTGTTCTTCCAGGACAGCCCTTGAGAGGATCCCCAAGTACTTACCAGATTAGGGGGGGACCACAGCCTGGAGGACTTTCCTCCCAAAGGCCTGATCCTGACTAGACATTAGGTCTAGTCGGTAATGCCTTGTAAAGGTGGAAAAGCTTGACCATGTGGCTGCTTTACATACCTGCTCCGGGGTGGCACCAGCTCTTTCTGCCCAGGATGCAGACAACGCTCTTGTGGAGTGAGCTTTCACACCCTCAGGAGGATCTCTATTCAAGGCCTTACACCCTTCTGCTATAGCTAGCCTAATCCATTAGCTCCTTACATCCAATAAATGAAAACATTTTTCTTTCTCATTTGCTGCATTCTGACAAAATGAGGGGAGGACAATATCTTGTGACCTATGGAAGCTAGATGCTACCTTTGGTAAAAACCCAGGGTCTGTCTTTAGAATGACTCTGTCTTCTAGGGTCTGTAAAAACGATTCCGTGATGGAAAGGGCTTGGATTTCACTGACCCTACGGGCTGAAGGGATTGCCACCAGGAGTACTGTCTTAAATGTAATAAGCCTTAGGGAGGCCTCTGGGATAGGCTCAAAGGGTGACCCCAAGAAAGCTTTTAGCACAACTGCTAAATCCCAGGATGGGACTCTGTTGACCCTGACCGGCTTACGTCTAGCAACTGCCTTACAGAATCTAGCGACAAAAGGAATTTCCTGTAAGCGTTCATCTAGGTACACACTTAAGGCAGCTATCTGCACCTTAATGGTACTTAGAGTTAACCAGACTTTAAGTTTCTCCAGACTTTTTTGTAAATAGCCCTCGTGACTGGTTTGTGACTCTGTAATAAGGTCGCAATTACCTCATCTGTCAGGCCCTTACTCCTTAAGATTTCCTCCTCAGTAACCATGCTGAAAGCTTCAGCATGGCCACCTGCGAATGATAAAAAGGTCCCTGCTACAGGAGGTCCCATCTGCAGGGAAACCTTAGAGGAGGACAGTCTGTCAATTGTATCAAGGTTGTGAACCACGGTCTCCTGGGCCAGAACAGTGCTACTAGGATTAAACAGGTTTCCTCTGTGAGGAATTTTGCTAGGACTCTCGGAATGAGATGAAGAGGGGGAAATGCATATGCCAGACTGAAAGTCCACGGAGTCTGCAAGGTATCTACAGCCAGGGGCTGATCTCCTGAGCTTAGCGAGCAAAAACTGGGAACCTTGCATTCTCCTTGCTTGCAAAAAGGTCCACTACTGGTTTTCCCCAATGAGTTGTTGATTGAAAACTTCTGGGTGCAAGGACCACTCTTGGTTGGAAACTCTTTGTCGACTCAAGATATCTGCTGTGCTGTTCAGCTCCCCTTTCAGGTGTACAGCCGAAACAGATTCCAGATTGGCATCTGTCCACTGGAAAATGCGTCTGGCCACCAACATCAAACGAGGACTTCTGGTACCTCCTTGTTTGTTTATATATGCTACAGCCGTCATGTTGTCTGAACGGACTTGTAGATGGTGACCCTGTATTGTGGTCTAAAAAGCTAAAATAGCTTTCAGGATTGCTGTTAACTCCTTCCAATTGGAGGAGAAACATTTCTCTTCTGGGGTCCACTTGTCCTGGACCCAGCTCGAGCCGAGGTGGGCTCCCCAGCCCCAGCTGCTCGCATCCGTGGTCAGTGTTGAAGTGATAGGAAGGACCCAAGGAACCCCTTTGTTTAGGTTCTCCCTGTCCTTCCACCACCAGAAGGAGCGTTTTATTTTTGAGGGGATCGATACCTCCTCCTCCAGATCTCTGCCCTTTAATTGTTCCAACAGAAACCCCTGAAGGTCTCTTTGTTGGAACCTGGCCCATTGTACGGCTGGAATGGCTGCCGTCATAAGACCTAGGACAGACATTACTTCCCTCACCGTACATTTGGGGCTGTATTGAAGAAATGAAGTTCTCTGCCACAGATTCTAAATCTTTTCTTCCGGCAGTACAATTTTCTGATCTACAGAATTGATCCAGTAACCTAAATACAGGATCTCCTGTGTTGGGATTGTCTTGGATTTCTCCTGACTGACAATCCACCCTAATCGACTCAGGCTGAGTTGAGTCAACTCCAGATCCTGAGAAAGACGACTCTCCGAGTGTGCTGTTAGAAGCAGGTCGTCTAAATAGGGAATAATCGAGACTGACTGAAGCCTTAATGGAACTAGCGCCTCTCCGAGAACTTTGGTAAAGATCCATGGGGAGGATGATAGACCGAAGGGGAGTGCTCTGCACTGAAAGTGGTAAACTTTTGTGTTTATCTGCACTGCCAACCCGAAGGAATTTTTGGCATTTTTCCTCCCTTATTGGGATATGCAAGTAAGCATCCCTTAGATCCAGGGTAGCCATAAATATCTCTTTCTGGAGGAGATTTCTTATGGAATAAATGGACTCCATCCGAAATCTCTTGTAACGGATGGAGCGGTTCAGTAGTCGGAGGTTCATAATTAGTCTAAACCTCCCTGACGGCTTTTTTACCACAAAAATGTGTGAGTAAAAACCGTCCCCTTGTTCCTGAATAGGGACTGGTGTCAATATTTCTTGATCCATCATTTTCCCTATCAGTAAAGGTAATGCCCTGGCCTTTTCCGAGTGACTTGGGAGTTTTGTCACCAAAAGCTTTGAGGGAGGGCTGCTGTGAAATTCCAGCACGTGACCCCTTTTTATTATATTTAAGACACACTCGTTCGCGGTTGTCTCTTCCCACTGTGGAAGAAATTTGCTTAATCTTCCTCCCACAGGAACCCTGACGTCACTGGGATTTGGGGTCCTGATTGGGGCGGTTAAAAAGTATGCCCCCTTTCCCCTTATGTCCCGACCAATGCTTTTTGGGGGTTGAGCTCTTCTCTAATTTAGAGGGTTCCTTAGAGGGCCGAAAAATTTTTCTTTGAATTTTTTTTTTGCGGGAAAGGTTTTCTTTTTATCTGCCGTCCTTTCTAAGGCGGAATCTAACTCAGGCCCAAAGACTAAGTGTCCTGTAAAAGGGACGCAGCACAGGCGGGTTTTAGATGCCGTGTCTCCCCCCATGTTTTCATCCATACTGACCTCCTTGCTGCCACTGAAAGTGCTGTAGACTTAGCCGTAAACTTTACGGAGTCCGTGGATGTGTCAGACATGAAACTAGTGGCTTTAAAAAGTATAGGGAAGGTTTTGAAAAGCTCCACCCTAGGAGTGCCTGCTTTTAGATGTTCCTGCAGTTGTGACAACCAGAACTCCAGGTTTCTAGCTACACAAGAAGTGGCTAGAGCTGGTTTCAAGCCTGCCATAGAGGCATCCCAGGCCCTCTTTAAGACTATGTCTGTTCTCCTGTCCATTGGATCTTTCAAATGGCCCATATCCTCAAAGGCCAGATCAGCCTGCTTTGAGATTTTGGACAGAGGGGCATCTAGTTTAGGATTTTTATTCCAGACCGCCATTGGGCTCTCATCAAAGGGGAACCTTCTCTTAAGGGAATTAGGAAAGAAAACCTTTTTATTCGGTTCAGACCACTCCTTAAGGATAAGGTCAGAAAGCACTTTATATATCGGAAAAACCTTTGCTTTCTTTTTCCCCAGAGCCTCATACATCTTATCATGTCTGGATAACTGAGTTTCTTCCTCCTCAATTTCCAGCATATCATAGATAGCACCCATTAGCTCATCTACTTCCTCAAGAGACAGCTTATACTTTGAGGCTTTAGATGTTGCTTGATCCTCATCCTGATCTGAATCTGCATCAGAGGAATCAGGGCTAATCTATGTGGGGCTAGGCTCCCTGACCATACGGGGCTCCCCTTAGCTGGGTGTTGTAAAGCATGGTGAGGAGGAAATTGCAGTTATTCTATTAGAGGAGGCAGCTGTGCCTACATCGATGATTAACTCCCGGAGGGACTTAAAAGTTGATGCCATTTCCTCTTTAAAGGAGCCCAAAAATGTAGCCAAAGGAGAATCTGCCCCAGATTTAAGCAAGCTTGCAATGCATTGCTTGCATAGGGCTTTGTTAGAGCCAGAGGATAACCTATTCCCACAATTAGGGCACTTTTTGCGGTCTGCCTTGTCTTCGTTTGGGAGCTCTTTAGCCTGAAAATAAGAAAACAAAATTTTTAGCGTCAGCTCCATGTCCCTCCTTAGAATCACCACCAACTGCATACATCCTTAACTGTGAGTTAACCACCACCGTGGGGCACTACAGATCCCAGCCTACAAACACCACAACTCCTTAGACCACCAGAGTAATAGCATGCCCAGCAGCTTACCTGGGATTGGCTGGTGCCTGCCTCCACCGGAGTGTCCTGGGGAATAGCCTCCATGGTCTCCCTCTGCCACTCCGGACCCCGCCACTAGTCCTGTGTCGCTGGACGCTGGTCGGGACTGTACAGGCACAGCACTGGCTCTCCCTCTCCTCCCTGTGCCCTACTGATCCGGAACTGGAAGTCTCGGCACGCAGTGATGACGTAGTTCCGCCGGAAATGACGCTCGGCGTCTCCGACCCCACCGCAACAAGGAGCAGAGATGGAAGGTTCCACCCACTGCTCCTGGGGGAAACCAGCATCATTCTGCCCCTGGCCACCTCGGCACTGGAAGGAGGAGGGTAACGGGTCTGCTCCGGTTCAGCTGGATGGTTCCCGAGCCACAAAAAAAGGTATGGACCCCCACTGTTGCCAAAAAACAGGACCCGGTCCCTTATGGCTTACAGATTATTCAGGCAGCCCCTGAGAGAGGCCTCCAGGTTCCTGGCAACATGTTCCTCTGACGGAGGAAACACTAATGACTGACCAGGGACCTAAGGGACCGCCTTTTGAACTGTGGCAATGTGTTTCCTGTGTCGATGGGAAGGACTCCATCTCTCAAGGGCTCTCCTGGAAGAACACTTGGGAAATACCCATGAGCCTGACATAAAACTCTTGCTCTTCCTGTGCTTTCTGCCTGTTCAGCCCTTTTAACAGTTGGCACCGTTCCAAGATATCTCTGTGTGCTATTTAACTGCTTAACCACTTTCAGACCGGACCAATTTGCTGGTCAAAGACCAGACCACTTTTTGCGATTCGGCACTGCGTCGCTTTAACTGACAATTGCGCGGTCGTGCGACGTGGCTCCCAAACAAAATTGACGTCCTTTTTTTCCCACAAATAGAGCTTTCTTTTGGTGGTATTTGATCACCCCTGCGGTTTTTATTTTTTGTGCTATAAACAAAAATAGAGCGACAATTTTGAAAAAAACGCATTATTTTTTACTTTTTGTTATAATAAATATCCCCCAAAAATATATAAAAAAACATTTTTTTCCCTCAATTTAGGCCGATACGTATTCTTCTACATATTTTTGGTAAAAAAAATCGCAATAAGCGATTATTGATTGGTTTGCGCAAAAGTTATAGCGTTTACAAAATAGGGATAGTTTTATAGCATTTTTATTAATAATTTTTTATTATTTTTTTTTTTTTACTAGTAATGGCGGCGATCTGCGATTTTTATTGTGACTGCGACATTGTCGGGGACCCATCGGACATTTTTGACACATTTTTGGGACCATTGTCATTTATACAGTAATCACTGCTATATAAATGCAGTGATTCCTGTGTAAATGACACTGGCAGTGAAAGGGTTAACCTGTGGGTGGCAGTGTAGGGGTTAAGTGTTCCTAGGGGTGTGTTACTAACTGTGGGGGGGTTGGGCTTTCATTTAGTGTACACTGATCTCTGCTCCAATCACATGGAGCAGAGATCAGCGTCACTAGTTGCTAGGCAGAATGAGAAAATGTTGTTTATACAGCATTTCCTCCATTCCGCCGCTCCGTGAGACGATCGCGGGGATGCCCGCGGCGATCGAGTCCGCGGGTCCCGCGACCGGACTCACGGAGGTCCCGACCAGCGCGGGAGCGCGCCGCCGGCGGCGCGCTCCCGATGGCATGGCGGCAACGAATATTGGACGTACATGTACGCCAATATGCCTGCCCGTGCCATGCTGTCGACGTACATCGTCGTGCGCTGGTCGGGAAGTGGTTAAGGACAGCCTCCTGCACATATACGTTGGCAGAATGGCATGGTTGGGCACAATCACGTACCTGTATGTGGCTCTTTAAGTGCCCAGCTGTGGGTGGGGAGCGCACCGCCGGTGGTGCCCTCCCGACCCAGTCTTGAGCTCCGTGACCGCGGCCACGGGACCCCGATTGCCGGTGTCCCACGATCGGGTCACAGAGCTGAAGAACGAGGAGAGGTCTGTGTAAACAAACCTCTCCCTGTGCTTCCTACTGTGGCTGTCACCGATCGTCTGTTCCCTGTTATAGGGAAAGACGATCAGTGACATCACATGCCAGGCCACACCCCCTACAATAAAAAAAACGCATAACGTCACACATAACCCCTCCTCGCCCCCTAGTGGTTAACTCCTTCACTGCCAGTGTCATTTACACAGGAATCAGTGCATTTAAATAGCACTGATTGCTGTATAAATGACAATGGTCCCAAAAATGTGTCAAAAATGTCCGATGTGTCTGCCATAATGTCGCAGTCACAATAAAAATCACTGATTGCCATCATTTTCATTAAAAAAAATTAATAAAAATGCTATAAAACTATGCCATATTTTGTAAACGCTATAACTTTTGCGCAAACCAATCCATAATCGCTAATTGCGTTTTTTTTACCAAAAATATGTAGAAGAATACGTATCAGCCTAAACTGAGGAAAACATTTTTTTTTAGATTTTTTTGGGGATATTTATTATAGCAAAAAGTAAAAAATATTGTATTTCTTTCAAAATTGTCGCTCTATTTTTGTTTATAGAGCAAAAAATTTAATATAATAGGTGATCAAATACCACCAAAAGAAAGCTCTATTTGTAGGGAAAAAAAGGACGCCAATTTTGTTTGGAAACAACGTCGCACGACCGCGCTATTATCTGTTAAAGCGACGCAGTGCCGAATCGCAAAAAGGGGCTAAGTGGTTAACATCTCACTGTTAGGAGAAGATGACAGGGTGAGTTTTTCTGTAGTACTGTCTGTCTCCCACTCCCTTCCTACCTCCTGTCCAGACCTCAGAGCCTCCTCATGTGCCAAAAATGATGTCCCTTCACAGGCGAGCTCGAGCATTCTGCCCCGACAACTCTGCTCTCTGCTCCTGCCTCCTGCTGTGTGCAGCTGCGTGTATCGGGGCACGACCAGACTCACGGGGCCTGGGAGGCTTAACAGTTACATTCCTCATCCACACCAGTATGGGTGTGGTTTAATCGTAATAATGGGTCGTGGCTTAAATGGGGCATGACTGAAAGGGGTGTAGTTAGAGTCTGAGATGAATGAGGAATGGAGGAAGAAACAAAGAAATAGAGAGGAAAAAAAGATGAATGGAGGGACAGCAGACCCAGATCCTACACCAAAATAGAAATATGTGTATTGCAGAAAGTTTAACAATCAGCAGATAAAGATATTCCAAATACCTGGTGTTAGCACGTCAATCATCCCAGCACCATGGTTGTTATTGTGTCAGGGTGATTGAAGCACATTATTTCAATTATTACATTGTAATACAAAATGAAATACTTCAACTCACCATAATGCAGAATCAGAATCAATGGGAGCCCCGAGTGTGTCACTTGCCACGTCACCTGCCACCAGATGCCATCGGGTGTCCCCAGCAGAGTGCTTCCTTACATCTCAGGTGTCACTGTCCCCAGCCAGCGGAGTGCTTCCTTAAATCTCAGGTGTCATTGTCCCCAGCCAACGGAGTGCCTCCTTGCATTTCAGGTGTCACTGTCCCCAGCCAGCGGAGTGCCTCCTTACATCTCAGGTGTCACTGTCCCCAGCCAGCGCAGTGCTTCCTTACATCTCAGGTGTCACTGTCCCCAGTGGAGTGCTTCCTTACATCTCAGGGTGTCACTGTCCCCAGCCAGCGGAGTGCTTCCTTACATCTGAGGTGTCACTGTCCCCAGCCAGCGGAGTGCTTCCTTACATCTCAGGTCTTACTGTCCCTAGCCAGCGGAGTGCCTCCTTACATCTCAGGTGTCCCTGTCCCCAGAGGAGTGCTTCCTTACATCTCAGGGTGTCACTGTCCCCAGCCAGCGGAGTGCTTCCTTACATCTGAGGTGTCACTGTCCCCAGCCAGCGGAGTGCTTCCTTACATCTCAGGTCTTACTGTCCCTAGCCAGCGGAGTGCCTCCTTTCATCTCAGGTGTCACTGTCCCCAGCCAGCAGAGTGCCTCGTTACATCTCAGGTGTCCCCAGGCAACGGAGCCCTTCTATATCCCAACAGCAGTGTCTCCGCCGCCATTACTGAATGCTGAGGGGGGAACAAAATAGAAGCAAAGCCGGCCAGCTACATTAGAAATTGAGCTGCGGCACCACCCACCCCTTTCCACAGCAGGTTACAGATGACAGACAGACTGGGGCGTGTGGTGGGCGGTGCCACAGCTCTATTTCTATTGTAGCCACTCAGCAGGCTCCCTTCTCGTGTCTAACTTGTCTGCTCTTCTGGAAAATGGCGGCTGGTGGACAATATCTCTGCAGGCCGTGGGCCACTAGCGGCGGCAACAAGCAAAAAAGCAATATTTATTGGCAACTAGGACGGGGCTCCACTTGGCTGAGGGCCCCATAACGAACACGTGGGTCGCTATGGCGGTAGTACCGCCTCTGGCAGTACAGTTTGTTACTGGCAGGATGACTATGTAGATATAAAAAAAAAATGTCCACAAAGAAAACAAATGCAGGTACCGAATTGAAAGACCAGTAAGATGCACTATATTAAATTGTTATTATTGATTTTAGATAATCCATAGCATCTAGGCATTGTGGGGACAAACATTAACAGTGACTCCATTCACTTTGCCTGAAGATGTTGGTGATGAGAACATCATGGTTCCAAGGCACGTAATCCAGAGCTGGAAGATTACAGCACCTACTGGTAAAGGTGACAGGTCAGTTTGAAAGCTTTCTTGGTCAAGCCTGCCTCCCTTCATCCTAAGCAATCTATTAAACTTTTAAATCTTTTAAACGTGTTTTTAACCTTAATGCATCCTATGCATCAGGAGAGCGCTTCTCCTAGGATGTTATCTGATGCAGGGAGGAGCCGAGAGATCCACCGGGGGACACCAGAAGAGGATGTTCAGGGCCACTCAGTGCAAAACGATCTGTACAGTGGAGGTAAGTATGACATGTTTGTTATTTAAAAAGAAAAACGATCCTTTACAATTACTTTAATCTTACAGTTTAAAGGAGAAGTATAGCCAAAGTTCGGTTGGCTGTACTTTTCCTATGGATCACAGGAGGGCAATTCATAAATTTAATGTTGCTATTGCAAGACGAATATCATCAACAATTGATTAAACTGGATAATGATATTTGGGTACTGTATGCCAGACTGACACCACTAAAAACATATGAGGATTATGCAAAATTTGAAAAGAAATTGAAGGAGCATTTGTAGGAGTATGGAAAATCAATACTGTTGAAAAAAGAAAAGAAATATTGGAAGGATAAAAATGCCTTTGGTGAAGGTAGGGCATACAGATGGAACCAAGAAAATAAGTATCAGAAAAAGAACTTTAATAAAAATAGTGATTATTTGTCAGATACACCCTCAAAGATGGTTTGTCAGTTTCAAAAGAGAAAAGTTCCTTTTTCTAAACAAAATGAGATAGAAGGTCATGTACAACAAAAAAACAGTCACTAGCATCTTCACAGGGGGATATGAGTAATGGGCATAACACCATGAGACACAACAGTACACCAATAAGCAGCGGCAGCATCAGAAGACTGGGCCACCGCTAGTAAAAGAGCTTGAAGAAAAAAGCGGAGGCCCAGCAAGAAGACCCGAAGAGGGGGGCAAGACCCCCGAAGTCGGAAGAAGACCCCCGGATGGCGGCGAAGACGACGAAAAAGAAAGTCGGGCTCCTCCGCTAGTAAAAGAGCTAGCAGAAGATAGCGGAGTCCGGTGAGAAGACCCCCCAAGACCGAAGACCACTAGAGCTGTGCGATAAATTATTTTAAAAACATGTGTTGTGTTTTTTTTCTTTACACTTTTTTTCACCAGGTGAATGGGTAGGGGTACATGGTATCTCAATACCCATTCACATAGGGTGGGGGGCCGGTATCTGGGGGCCCCCTTATTAAAGGGGGTCCCGGATTCCGATAAGCCCCCGCCCACAGACCCCGACAACCCACGGCCAGGGTTGTCAGGAAGAGGCCCTTGTCCTCATCAACATGGGGACAAGGTGCTTTGGGGTGGGAAGGCCGCAGGGCCTGGTACAGCTCAGGAGGGGGGGCGCTCACTCGTCCCCACCCTCTTTCCTGACTGGCTGAGCTGCGTGCTCGGATAAGGGTCTGATATGGACTTTGAGGGGGACCTCCACGCCGTTTTTTGGCGTAGGGCTTCCCATTTAAGTCCATACCAAGTGACGGGGCCAGCGAGGTGTCAATCTCATTGCCGAAGGCGGTGACATTGACTTCCTTCGCTAGTTCCGTCTACCTGGAGCTGCGTTCAAAATGACTTTCCTCTGTGTGTGGGCAAGTCTGTTCATTTCAAAAGTCTGGCAGACTAGCACACAGACGGCCGAAATGTACGCTGGACTGACGAGTCCTGGCGGACAATATTGAGTCAAAACTTCTTTCTAAGTCCGCTGGACTTTTGGAAAGAAAAAGTCAGTCAGAGCCCACACACGGGCGGATTGACCAAGTCCGCCAAATAGTCTGATCGTATGTACGCGGCATGAGAATAAGATACTGCTTCAGCGAGAAATGTACGGGATCAGGTCTCTTGGGGCAACAATACCTCCGTGTCTCAATGAATGTGAAAGCTATAGACCCTTTTTGGATGTTTTTTCCTCTGGAAAGACTGATTAATAGTCAAGGAAACATTTCCTGGGGCTTCTCTGTTTTGTGGTCTTTCTTCTCTTTTTTCTTTGTTCCTATTGCAAACTCAAATGTCTTTGTTTACAAATGATGTATCCTGGATCCTGGAACGGTATGCCTATCTTCCTATTCTGCACTATGTTTAGGATTCCCTAGATAATGGACTGTGTATTTTGAACGAGATTACATATTTTTGGGTTTATATTAAATATTTTCTATGGCTCCTGGTAGTCCATACTGTATTGTTTATTGTATAATTTGTAATGGCACATGCATTCCTCTTTATCAGACATGGATGTTCTCCCTTTTCCAATCAGGTTTTAAAAATTGTCAATTCAATGTTTGTTTCCGATCCCAGATGTTGTTTGCGTGGGAACGGATGTTTGGATGGTTCAGAGGATGCGTAGCCACGTCCGGATTATGTGTGCTGAGTTACCTCCAAATTGGTGTTACCATCTGCGCAGAAGTGATGGTGACGCGATTGCCCGATATGACGCATATCGCGTCACTTCCTCTTACGCATGCGCATTTTAACAGAGATGCCTCTCGTCGTCATTCCTCCCTGGTTGATGCCTCATGAAGCCATGCTTTTCCTTCACCCGAATCACCAGTTTTTGAATACCTGGGGATATTTTCAACATCTCAATATGGGACCGTTTGACTGGGCTATTTTAGATCTATGAGACAACTCAAGTAAGCATATACAACCTTTATCCAATGTGGGGCCAGCCTTATGGTGAACAACATTCCAGACTGACCCCACATCCCCTGGAATAGAGACTTATTTTCTTCCTGGGGATTTACCACTCCTTTTTTGCTTTTTCGCCCTCGATACCCCTATTTCCATGCCCTATAGGTTATCCATGGTTGTTTTTTTTCTGGATGGGAATACTTGGCATCCACATGAGGCAGGCCTTTAATGGCCTTGACAGGACATCCATGTTCTTTGGAGGAATGCTTCTGCCAAACATATATTTTTTGTAGGTGTATGTTCTATGATCAACAGATGCACATTTATAGTTATTATTTTGCATTGATGTTTTACTAATATGGGCTGTTTTTTTCAGAAGTGGTATTATTCCCTGAAGAAGATTCATAGCATAATTTTGAAATGCGTTGGATATCCCTCACTGCAGCGTTCCTTATTAGAAACCACAAGTAAAGGGATTAGCAAGTAGACTGGGACTACCACTTCATGGTTCTAGCCTATGTGCAATGTTTGCAATTTTTATTTGTTCAATGTGGACAAAATTTCAATCATGTGTATTTTCAACATGAGATGTTTTTAATAACTTTCTATAATAAACACAATTTTTTGCAAAATTAATTGTGTCTATTTTTTATTGGCCATAAAAATCCCACTCTTTGAGTTTATTTACATCATAAACTTTACAGAAATGTACAGGGAACTACACGTTCATACAGGGAAACAACACTTTCATTCTTTGTAACTCATCAGCAAATTGTTCAGTACAACCTGGATATTACCTCCATAATATTTTTAGATAAACTGATTGTATTTACTATTCAGACAGTGGTCTCATTAGTAAGATTGCCTTTAAGGCAGCGTTTGGAAGTCCCAGGGCCCATAAGGATTTTTCTGCACTTTGGGGGCAGTAGTGAAAGTAGTGCTGGAAGAAGGTAAGCATATAAGTAGCAGCAATAAAGAGCTACAGTACAGTTTCCCAACTTGTCACAGAAAATAAGCTATGTTTTTCATATTTCTAGTTGCAACTGGTCGAATAACCTGGGATTGTAACTTGGAGTCAGAGTATAACTCAAATATCTTGATCCCTCAGTGTCCATTAGACATGTGCATTCGTTTTTCTCCAAATGCATTTTCATCCGAATTTCAGGTATTTTTGTTATCGTTTTGACAAACGATAGCGAAAGCACAGAATCCAAAAAACGAAAGACCTAACATAAATAAATGCTTTATTTTCGTTTTCACACAGTTCAATATAGAATTGGAGATTCGACGTGACTCTGACAATAACAATCTGTTTCTATTGAACTTGTGTCATAACAGTCCATTCACACAGGAGCAACATGACTTCCAGCGAGACTTTGGGAGGCAACTTGGACATGACTTGAGTGTGAATCGCAGTGTGACTTGGGGTGACTAACAACAAGACTTTAAATTAAAAAAAAAACCGGCATGGGTTCCCCTTCAAGAGCATACCAGGCCCTTCAGGTCTGGTATGGATATTAAGGGGAACCCCGCGCTACAAAAAAAATGGCGTGGGGGTCCCCCTCAAAATCCATACCAGACCCTTCAGGTCTGGCATGGATTTTAAGGGGAACACCACGCCAAAAAAAAAAATGGCGTGGGGGCCTCCCTCAAAATCCATACCAGACCCTTATCCGAGCACGCAACCTGGCAGGCCGCAGGAAAAGAGGGGGGATGAGAGAGCGGTCCCCCAAAAGAACCTTGTCCCCATGTTGATGAGGACAAGGGCCTCATCCCCACAACCCTGGCCGGTGGTTGGGGGGTCTGCGGCCGGGGGCTTATCGGAATCTGGAAGCCCCCTTTAACAAGGGGACCCCCAGATCCTCCGCTCTGTGTGAAATTGTAAGGGGGTACAAATATACCCCTATCATTTCACCAAAAAAGTGACAAAAGTGTTAAAAATGACAAGAGACGGTCTTTGACAATTCCTTTAGTCTTCTTTCATCTTCTTTCTTCTGGTCTTCTTCCTTCTTCCTTTCTTTATCCTTTGGTTTCTTCCTCCATCTTATTCTTCCTCCGATCCTCTTCTTCCTCAGATCCGCTTCTTCTTGCTCCTGTGTTCTAGTCTGGCATCTTCCTCCACTGCGTCTCTTCTTCGTTCTCGGGCCACTCTGCGCAATGGGAGGCTCCCGCTGTGTGACGCTTCTCTTCTTCTGACAGCTCTTCTATAAACGGAGGGCAGGGCCAACCGGTGACTCCGCCCCCTCTGATGCATGGAACCGTGGGATAAGTGGGAGGACAGGAGGGACATTGGGGATAAGTGGGAGGACAGGCGGGACATTGAGGATAAGTGGGAGGACAGGTGGGACATTGGGGATAAGTTGGAGGACAGGCGGGACATTGGGGATAAGTGGGAGGACAAAATGGACATTTGGGATAAGTGGGAGGACAGGAGGGACATTTGGGATAAGTGAGGGGACAGGAGGAACATTGGGGGGAAAGGGGGGCAGTAGGGACATTGAGGATAAGTGGGAGGACAGGAGGGACATTGAGGATACGTGGGAGGACATTGGAGGACAGGAGGGACATTGAGGATAACTGAGAGGGCAGGAGTAACATTGGGGGGCAGGAGGGACATTCAGGATAATTGAGAGGACGAGACAGGAGGGATATTGAGGATATGTGGGGGGACAGGGACATTGGGGATAAGGGGGGGACAGGAAGGATATTGAGGATAAGTGGAAGGACAGGATGGACATTGGGAGGACAGGTGTGACCAATGAGTATAAGTAGGAGGACAGGGGGGACAGGATGGACATTGGGGACAAGTGGGCAGGCAGGAGGGACATTGCGGGGGCAGGAGGGACATTGGGGATAATTTGGGGGACAGGAGGAACATTGGGGGGACAAAAGGGACATTGGGGGACAGGAGGGACATTGAGGATAAGTGGGAGGACAGGGGGGACATTGGGAATAAGTGGGAGGACAGGAGGGATACTGGGGATAAGTCGGAGGACAGAGGGCTATTAAGGATATGTGGGGGGACAGGAAGGAAATTGAGGATAAGTGGGAGAACATTGGGGGGACAGGAGGGACATTAAGGATAACTGATAGGACAGGAGTAACATTGGGGGACAGGAGGGACATTAAGGATAATTGAGAGGATGGGACAGGAGGGATATTGAGGATATGTGGGGGGGACAGGGACATTGGGGATAAGGGGGGACAGGAAGGATATTGAGGATAAGTGGAAGGACAGGAGGGACATTGGGAGGACAGGTGGGACCAATGAGTAAAAGGTGGGAGGACAGGAGGGACATTGGGGACAAGTGGGCGGGCAGGAGGGACATTGGGGATAATTGGGGGGACAGGAGGCACATTGGGGGGACAAAAGGGACATCGGGGGACAGGAGGGACATTGAGGATAAGTGGGAGGACAGGGGGGACATTGGAGGGACATTGGGGATAAGTGGGTGGACAGGAGGGATACTGGGGATAAGTGGGAGGACAGAGGGCTATTAAGGATATGTGGGGGGCAGGAGTGAAATTGAGGATAAGTGGGAGGACAGGAGGGACATTGAGGATAAGTGGGAGGACAGGAGGGACATTGGGGATAAGTGTAAGGACAGACGGGACATCGGGGGGACAGGGGGGCAGTAGGGACATTGAGGATAAGTGGGAGAACAGGAGGGACATTGAGGATAAGTGGGAAGACATTGGGGAGACAGGAGGGACATTGAGGATAACTGAGAGGACAGGAGTAACATTGGGGAACAGGAGGGACATTCAGGATAATTGAGAGGATGGGACAGGAGGGATATTGAGGATATGTGGAAGGACAGGAGGGACATTGGGAGGACAGGTGGGACCAATGAGTATAAGTGGGAGGACAGGGGGGACAGGAGGGACACTGGGGACAAGTGAGCGGGCAGGAGGGACATTGTGGGGGCAGGAGGGACATTGGGAATAATTGGGGGACAGGAGGAACATTGGGGGGACAAAAGGGAAATCAGGAGACAGGGAGGACATTGAGGATAAGTGGGAGGACAGGGGGGACATTGGAGTGACATTGGCGATAAGTGGGAGGACAGGAGGGATACTGGGGATAAGTAGGAGGACAGGGGGCTATTAAGGATATGTGGGGGGACAGGAGGGAAATTAAGGATAAGTGGGTGGACAGGAGGGACATTGGGGATAAGTGGGAGGACAGGAGGGACATTGGGGATAAGTGGGGGAGAGGGTGATGCTTTGCGTATGCGTGTAGCCTACACTGTGTGAGTGTAGTGTGCCCTATGTGACTCCGCCGTACATCGTGTGACATATCCCGCAGTTCGCTTGGTCAGGAGGCTATTCCCAGGAGATGCCATTTCCTCAAATGTGCACGTGGGGTAGAGCAGGCAACGCCGCTCCAGTGCGAGACTGGCTGCAGCAATAGGGAAAGGGGAGATCCAGTCCGAAGCGGAGGAGGAGAAGGCGGCGGCACAGACAGCATGGCGGAGGCGGGACTCTCGAGCAACCCATCCTACGGCACATGACCCTGTTGGTCCAATCACCGGGTACCTGCTGCCAATACCTGAGCAGGAATATGGCGGCTGCAGCGCAGCAAGTGACAACATATTCAGCATTAGGACGGAGTGACTCTGGCACCGGATGCTGCCCCCCCTAAATTTTGCGCCCGGGGCCATGGCCCCCTCTGCACCCCCCTACGCTACGCCACTGGGTGGGAGAAGCTTTTTATTTGGCATACTAAATTTATAGACGATTTGATCTTAATATGGATCGACACTGACACATCCCTAGAAGAATTTGTCAATTCTACTACAACAATACAATAAATTTAGATCTTTCACAGAAGACTGGAAGGACCACTATTAACTTTTTAGATGTGACTCTAACAGGGGATTCCACCACAGGCAGAGTAGATACTCATACTTTCTGCAAAGCCTGTGCAGGAGATTCCATCTTCTTGGCTTCAAGTTGTCACCCAGAATATACTATTCGGACAGTAGCTGTGTGTGAGTTTACTAGACATGTGCTCTGTCAATAAATTTGCTTTGTTTTTCGTTCCATTCCGTTTCGAATTAGCCGTTAATTTGTATTTCATAATTCATGTCCGAAATTCAATTTGGATTTGTATGAAATACAAATTTTCATTTGTTAACTTTTCGTAACAATTACGAGCGTTCGTTATGATGAATTTATCATTATGTGGGGCTCCCACCATCCCTGTCCTGTGCTGACTTCCTGGGTTTTTAACTTCCTCATAACGAACATTCTTATTTTGTCACATTCGGAATCTCCCATTGACTACCAGTACCAGTCTCCCACTCCCATATTAAAACAGGTAATTTTCCCAAACCTCACTCAGCAGCAGAAGAAAACCTCTGACTGGTCAACAAAACACCAGTCACGTTTCCGTTGTACTGGAATTTGGATCCGAAATTTGTAAACAAAATTTCTTATTTCCTACAAAATTCTGAAGCATAGCAATTCGTATTTCGGATCCTTCCGAGTGTACGAATTTATGGAAATTCGTACGAATAGAAAATTATCGAATTATCTACTAATCGCAATTGTCTAGCGTTTACTAGAGCCAGGAGAAATTGTTCCTTTCCTGTATCTTTTGAGAGGGAATGTTCTATAGTTATTACCAGGTTGAAGGAATGAGGATACAATGATTGGCATTGTTAGGTCGCCCGTCTTCTCTTTGTGGCCTAGGCTCTTGGAGATGGCTTAATGGAGGACCTCGCCGGCGGGTAACTCATAACTCATACAGACACGATTGGTATGCTGAAATGGTTACAATCTTTAATTCTGGTTTTGCCGTTTTATACTATTTTTACAAGACTCTGCCCCAATTTTGGGGACCAATCAAAATTATACACATTAGCTCACATTATACACATTAGCTCACATTGTTCATTAGCTCATTATTCTGTAATGTCTTGTGACCTTAACCTTAAAGAGGAAGTAAACCCTGATGGGTTTACTTCCTCTTTTTTTCCCTGCAAAGGTAAAGCATAATGGACTACTATGCATCGCATAGTAGCTCATTATGTGTCACTTACCTGACACAGGAGCCAGCGAAGTCGCCGCTGTTACCTGTAGTCCGCCGCATCCATCTTGGTTGTGGCGTCTCTCGCAGCTCCGACGAATGACAGCGGAGAAGCCGCGATGACGTCACTCCCGCGCATGCGCACGGGAGTCGCGTCTCGGAGCTCCGACGCTGCCATTCGCCAGAGCCGCGATGACGTCACTCCCGCGCATGCGCACGGGAGTAGACAAATTTGGCAAATCCATTCTTGGACTTGCCGCATTTAGTGCGCCTGCGCGCCGCTGTCTACGGCGCATGCGCCGTAGACAGCGGTGCCCATTTTCGGGCAAATATCTCCTAAACCATATAGGTTTAGGAGATATTACTTGGACCTACAGGTAAGCCTTAATCTAGGCTTACCTGTAGGTCAAAGTTGTTTGGAAGGGTTTACTTCCATTTTAACCTCTGTATTTCAAAGCTTATTCCAGTTCAATAATTCCTTACTCTCTGTCACCGTCTGCTGACCGGCCACAACTTCCTAAAAACCAAATCTAGCCCTTTCATACCCAGTAACAGTGTACTGAGAGGAAAACCACAAACAGATGCTTCCTGAAATGAAGACATTTTAACAGAAATAGATAGACATGACCATGAGATAATTCAGTATTAAGCAATACTGTCATGAGATAGATTTTCTAAATTGTATCAAGTAAAGTTTCTTTAAATCACTTAAGCAGATAAGCAATCCTGTATTGATTTGTATTGTATTGATATAAGCAATATATCTTCAGGGTAAAAGCAATAATCAGAATCAACAATCAATAATGCAATGTATTATGGAATCTCCTTACAATCCTCCCTTTGACCATTCGATATTATCGAAATGGTCATTCTCTACCCTTTTCGTTAGGCCTCATGGATTCATATCCTCCGGCCTCATGTTCCTGACTCTCGTACCATACAGTGGGATCTCTGGAAATGGAAGTCAGCTTCATGGTTTCGGAACGTGCTTCGCTACCCTTCCTGCAGAGGCATTTGAGTAACATGAAGCATGCATACAAGAACAATAGGGGGTGTTCCATTCAGGAAAGGAGTGATGTTTAAGGGAATGGCCATTAATGGGATTCTGGCTGTACTAGGGTGGAGTTTGCTGCATATCCAACATTTCTCAAAACCAGACTTTTGTGCATAACTGTACTTGAACTTTAACAACAACATCCTGTCGGTGAAACCTGAAGGGGGTTCAGTGGGGTGTATACTTCTTTTATATTTTAAACTAGGTGGTGCATTGGCTGTCTGTGCTTTCCCACATACGCCTTCTAGTAGCCCTGAATCTTCTGGATGGTACACACAATTTGCTATTAACCAAACAGGTATGAATACTATCAGAATCAGACATGTCCAGAAGCATAATGTTTTTCCTGACACAAAAGTGGAAATCATTTTTGTCAGGTACTGTGTACAAAGTTCTGCTACTCGTTTCTTCCTGTGGGTGAGGGATTTGTCTCGTTGTTCAGAGAGATTTGCTTTATGCCTTCTTGAACGTCCTTCAAATCTGGTTGCTGTTCCTGGTCAGAGGAGTCCTGGGGTGCTGGAGGCGGGTCTGGGGTCTGGGGTTGCTGTGGACACTTCTTTAGCCGGCTGGCGTGGATCCAGGTGTTTCCTAGATCGGTCAGTACAGCAGTTCTGGAAACCTTCTCTATCTTCCAAGGTCCAGAGTAGATTGGTCCGATCCTCTTTTTGTGGGCCAGTTGCTTGACTAGCACTTGATCTCCTGGGATGAAGGGGTGTGTCGGCTCTGTGGAAAGAGGAGAAAAAGTGACAGAGACATGTTCGTTCATTTCCTGTAGCATACTTACCAGATTTTTCACGTACATTTCCTGTTGGGAATAGATGTTAATGTCAGTGTTTTGATCTAAGAGGGGCAGCTCTATGTTTGCAGGAACTCCCATCAAAATCTCAAAGGGCGAGAGTTTTGTTCTGGCATGTGGTGTTGTTCTGATCTGAAATAGGACAGAAGGAAGGTAATCCAACCATCCTTTCATGGTGCCCCCCGTAGCCTTTTTTAACTTGTCTTTAATGTTCCTGTTCATTCTTTCCACTACCCCTGCACTTTGTGGGTGGTAAGGGATGTGCAGTTTCCACTGTAAGCCTAGTAGCTTAGCTAAAGTCTGTGTAACAGAGGAGCTGAAGGCAGGTCCTCTGTCTGACCATATGGCCGTTGGTATTCCAAACCTACAAACCCAATGGTTCAGTATGCATTTGGCAGCAATTTTAGCGGTCTCACCTGTACACGGAATACTTTCAACCCAGCCTGACCACCTGCATACGATCACGCAAAGGCATCTCAAGTTGCCTCTTTGTTTGGGCATGTGTGTAAAGTCTATTTGTAAATCTGTTAGGGGACCTAGGGGTGGGGGCAGGTGGCCATGTAATCCATGATGTTTCCCTTGGACATTGTTTTGTGCACAGGTCATACAACTGCTGGTGAGGAGTTTTGCCTGTTTATTTAAGTTGTTTGTACAGAAAGACTTTGTGTATATGTTTGTTAGGGCGGTGGTACCTATATGTCCTGGACCATGGAGATAGGAAAGTATGAGAACACTGCTTGCTTCTGGTATGCCCAATATCTTCCCCTCTTTTGACCAAAGACCTTCTTGGTCCTTGGTCAAGCCATCCTTGACCCAAAAAGAAACATCCTCCTTTGTAGCTAATCCCTGTATTTGTGCCACAATGGTTTTAAAGTTGGGTGATGTAAAATGTTCTTTGAAGAACATTGTTGTGGGGGCTGGCTGACCAATGTATAGGGCAGCGGCCTTTTTTGCTTCTCTGTCTGCCAGCGCGTTTCCTTTGGAAATTCTGCTGTTATTTGATGAATGTGCCTTTACCTTGATGACCGCTATCCGCTTTGGGAGAAGAATCGCCTGCAAGAGTGCTTTAATTTGCGTAGAGTTAGCAATCGGCTTGTTGTCAGCAGTTTTAAATCCTCTATTTGCCCATATTACGCCATAGTCATGCGTGACCCCAAAAGCGTACCTACTATCTGTGTAGATGTTTACCTCCTGATCTGAGAAAAGTATGCAAGCTCTTGTGAGCGCCTCCAATTCTGCTACCTGTGCCGAGGAGGGTGGTAAAGCTTTTGCTTCCAACACCACATCAGGGAGTTGGACAATGGCGTACCCTGTCAGGAATGTTGCATCAGAGGGGCGGGAGCAGCTGCCATCTATGAAGACGTCCTGTACTCCTGGCAGGGGAATATCAGTGAGATCTGGGCGAGGGCTGGTTATTGCTGCAACCTGTTCAACACAATTGTGTTTCTGATCAGGGTCTCGTGGCAGCCTGAGCAAAGAATGCAAAAGGCGGACAGTGGGATTACTTGGTGGTGCGTGTTTGAGGGTGAGGTTATCAGTATTCAGAAGTGTGATCTCATACCCACTAAGCCTTTGTGCTGTCATATGCTGCGTGTTCATGTTTTGCAGGAGGTGAGTCACTGAATGAGTAGTGTAGAGAGTCAGCTCATGGCCTAATACTGATTTGTTAGCTTCTTGAACTGCCATTGCACAAGCAGCAAGGTTTTGTAAACAAGATGGCATCCCTTGTACTTGGGTAGGCAACTTTTTTGAGAGATAGGAGACTGGCCGGTACCCGGTTCCATGTTGCTGTGTCAAAACCGCAGCAAAAGAGTTTCTCGACACCACACAGTATAATTGAAAAGGTTTGCCATATTCTACCAATCCCAGGGCGGGGGCCTGAGTCAGACTTTTTAACAAGGCCTGAAAAGCATGGAGCCTTTCTGTTGTCCAATCTATTGTCTTTGGGGCGGTGGACAAGGTAGCCTCCCTCAGAATGCCATCATAATATGAACAATCTGGGATCCATTGGCGGCAATATACGATTGCGCCCAAGAATGACAGCAAGGTTGCTTTGTCTCTCGGAGGACTGAGAGCCTGCAGGGCTGCGGCACGTTTGGGGGATACTAGCCTGGTTCCCTCCTTCAAAATGCATCCCAGGTATTCTACCTGACTTTGACACCATTGTATCTTCTTCCGCGATGCTAGGTGGCCAGACCTGGCCAGGTGATGTAACAGAGATGTGGAATCGACCGCACAATCTTCAGCAGATCGACTGCACAGGAGCAAGTCGTCCACATACTGTATTAGTACCGACCCGCGCTCAGCAGTCCATGACTTAACTGTCTCATTAAGGACCATGGAGAAGGCTGCCGGACTGTCCACATACCCCTGCGGTAATCTTGACCAGGTCAACTGCTTTTTCCCCCATGAAAATGAGAACATGGGCAATACCCCTTCATCGATCGGGATGCTAAAAAATGCATTTGCCAGGTCCACTACTGTGTAGCAAAGGGAATCAGCAGGTATTTTCAAAAAGATGAAAGAAATATCTGCCACCAACGGTGGCAGAGGTATAACCTGCTTGTTGACGGCCCTTAGGTCCTGTACAAGCCTCCACTCCCCATTCGCCTTTTTCACAGGGTAGATTGGTGTATTCCAGGGGCTTATAATGTGTTTCAGAATCCCTTTTGCTATGTAATCATCGATTAATGGTGTGATGCCTTCAATTTTTTCGAGTGGCAGGGGGTATTGCTTATGATATTGTACTTTGGCGTCTGGTCGCATTTGTGGTGTTAAGGTGTACAGTTAATAAAACCCACACTCCCTTTGTTTTCTGCCCATATGGCATGTGTTTCTAGAGTGGGTGGTAATGATGCAAAGAGTCCCCTGTAAGTGTGTCTCTTTGGAGCATGTAAATCGCAAAATGGTGAGCTGGCAGTGAGGGAGCCCCCTCTGTCAAATTTAATGGTGATATTCAGTTTTGAGAGTAGGTCCCTCCCCATTAAAGATACTGGACAATCCACAAGGACAGCAAAACTCTGGGTACATAGTTCCTGCCCTTCTGGAGTAGCCACGGGCAATGGTGGAGTGATGGGGTGGGTAATTGATGTCCCATTTATACCAATAGAGTTTCCCTCAGTACAGTGCGGTGTGTCATATATGGCATCATTCAAACTACTGAATGTAGCCCCTGAATCTAATAATAGACATATCAGGTGATTGTCTACCCGCAATAGTACCTGCGGAAGACTTTTCCACGATGGATTATAACACACAAGGCTGAGGGACGGGACATTCTCTTGGCATCCCTATTGTGGGGTCCGCCGAGCGGATGGCCACTGCATCGGGATGCGTGGGGGTGGTCTATGAGGCTGAGGCTGGTATTGGGGTTGTGGTGGGTGAGGATACCTGATATCCTGAAGGCGATGTGGGGTGGTGTTTAGATTCCTACCTCTTCCTCTCTGAGCGTTTGTTCCAATTCTGTAGGGACATTGGGACTTCCAGTGTCCCAGTTCCCCACAGTTAAAGCATCCCTTGTCTGGTGGGTAAGCCTGATCTGGGGGATAAGATTGCATTGGTGGATAAGGTTGCATTGTCATTATGTGGGTGGGCGGAGTCTGGGTTGGTGTCAGGGAGGGAAAAATGCCACCCTTCTGCTCAAATACCCCTGATGTTTCTCGTGATCTAGTATCCTTCATAAATTCATCTGGGGCTTGTTCTGCCCACTTTGGATTAATGAATTTAAGCAGCTGTGTCACCTTCGTATCGCCACCAGCCATAATGGTGGAGGTGAACAATTGGGGGGTGGCGTTATCTATTGCTTTCCACAAGCCATATACCCGGGTACAAAATTCATAGAATTTTTCCTTTGGTCCCTGTTTTGCTAGGATAAGTTCCTGGAGTGCGGATGAACCCTTGTATATAGTAGACCAGTGATTCCCCATGCCTTTCCAAAAAGATACCCAATCTTTATCTTCCTTTATGTGGGCTGTCCATAAGGCCTCTACGGGATGCCCTTCTGGACTGTCAGGGTCAATTATACTAAGGATCCCTTTTATATCTTCCTTATCCAAGCTTGTCCCTGCACTGTATTTTGCAAGGAAAGCGCCAGCCTCCCTTGGGCTTTTCTTTGGGCTGGGGCATAATTCCTTTATTTTTGACAGTGTGCCTAAAGGTAGGGGAATATGGACTTCCGTCTCCCCTATATGCATAAGCGGTGCTTTAAAGGTGGCACCCAGACTTTCCTGTTCCACGTCTATTTCTTTCTCACCCTGCTCCCTTTCCTCCTGTGGGGGTTTCTGGCTTATGGCCGATTTCGTTTGGCTTCTGAGTGTGGTGGATGGCTGTGAAATTATCTTTCCCTTGGCCTCCTCAATCCTTCTTGCCTCTTTCTCTAGTTTCCTTTCGTATGCCTCTAAATCTTCCCTTTTCCTCTGTATCCTTTCTTCCTCTTCCTGCTGTCTCTTATTAAATTCTTTCTGTTTCTCCTCCCATTCCTTTTCCCTGGGGCTCAACTTCCCGACTCCTTCCTCTTCCCCCTCTTTCAGGGTCTTTCCATCCCTTTCTTCCTTAGTTATCGCAGAATATTCTCTCATCTCACCTTCCCTCTTATCCAGCTCTCTTTTGTACTCTTCTAGCTCTTCCTCCCTTTTAGACATTTTCTGCTCTATTTCCTCCTTTCTTTCTCTAAGCTCTTTTAACTTCTCTTCTAATTCCCTTTCCATTCTTCTAATCCTCTCTTCTTCCCTACTTTGTATACCTTCTGCCCGGACTTCCTCTTTCCTGCTTCTACTTTCGTTTTCCCATCGTGTAACTTGTGCCTGATCAGCTGCCCCATACACTATGGTGGCCAACACTGCTGAGTCTAAAGATGGATACAGCTGAAGACATGGACCCAATGTTCCATCTTCCTGTTTAACCATCACATAAGGGGGGGGGTGGTGGTGCCTCAGGTTGCTGAGATAGGGCGGGTGAGTTTACAGGCTTTACTGTGGGGACTTTAGTTACATACTTTGTTTTGTACTTGGCTAAGCATTTATTCCATGTTTTGTAACAATCTTTCATGTACTGGGTGTCTTCCCATTTCCCAGGTGGATAAGAGTGCTTGTGCACCTGACACACCTTGCTCACCTCTTTCCATTCATCCTCTGAACAGGGACCTAGTGGTCCTGGGTCATGTATTCCCAGCTGTTGGCACCGTTCTCTGACCTGTGTCCAAAAAGGTTCTACCTGTGGCCCCGGTAGTGTGTTTTTAACATACTCATAGGGGGATGGGTTGGCCGTGGTCTGGGTTGCTGCAGAATTCCCCATCTAATAACCTTGGTAGGGTGTGTCTAGTACAGGGACAGAGATGAAAGCAACCTGTTTGGGCTATAATTTGTTCCCTGACTTGTGAATATGTCCCCTCGTCTGTTATTGCTGTGGGGCTGATATAGCTATGAAGGTTAACCCTCAGTACTCGGTATAGGAAACCCCTCCTCGTGGTAGGATATACTCCCCTTGCACCAAGTCGGTATGAGAACCCAGTTGGTCTAGTAGTTAGCAGGATCCACGTCCTGTCAACACTAAGGAACAGTAAACCAAAGGTGCAACGTGGGCAGGCGGGCGCTATCTCACTACAATCGGGTTCCTGATTTATGTTGTTCATTTAGTGCATATATGTGTAATGCCTTAATAAAACCCTTCAAATCAATACAATACTTTACATTCAGTTGTCATACATATATATACACCATACACTTATCTCTAATTCTCTATACACCCTAAATACTTACGGTGGTACCTAAAAGAAAAACAAGCAAAATCTTATATATATATATATATACAATGGCCAAACAAATTTACATTATATCAACATGTTATTATAAGTGCACTATATTTCCCCCAAAAAGATTGGGCGTCCACTCAGCCACTCCTTATACTGCGGGCGTATCCTATACTTCCCGAGTTTTAAACACACTTATTATATATACCTCTACCTCTACCTAACATACTCAATACAGTCAGACCAGCCTAGTCAGACTACTCTAAAAAAAAAACCAAAATACCTGCGAGCCCCTCTAACCTTCCAAGGGGCCAGCCTAGCCCGTTGCGAAGGCACAGTTATGTAAGTGGGTGGATATACAAGGTTATTTGAACAAGGCAAGCACCAACACCAGTTCACCAAAAATAGGTAAAAAGGAGCAGAATGTGTCTTACCTGTTCAAACAAACGCCAGACCCCACTTCTGGTACCAAAACTGTTAGGTCGCCCGTCTTCTCTTTGTGGCCTAGGCTCTTGGAGATGGCTTAATGGAGGACCTCGCCGGCGGGTAACTCATAACTCATACAGACACGATTGGTATGCTGAAATGGTTACAATCTTTAATTCTGGTTTTGCCGTTTTATACTATTTTTACAAGACTCTGCCCCAATTTTGGGGACCAATCAAAATTATACACATTAGCTCACATTGTTCATTAGCTCATTATTCTGTAATGTCTTGTGACCTTAACCTTAACCTCTGTATTTCAAAGCTTATTCCAGTTCAATAATTCCTTACTCTCTGTCACCGTCTGCTGACCGGCCACAACTTCCTAAAAACCAAATCTAGCCCTTTCATACCCAGTAACAGTGTACTGAGAGGAAAACCACAAACAGATGCTTCCTGAAATGAAGACATTTTAACAGAAATAGATAGACATGACCATGAGATAATTCAGTATTAAGCAATACTGTCATGAGATAGATTTTCTAAATTGTATCAAGTAAAGTTTCTTTAAATCACTTAAGCAGATAAGCAATCCTGTATTGATTTGTATTGTATTGATATAAGCAATATATCTTCAGGGTAAAAGCAATAATCAGAATCAACAATCAATAATGCAATGTATTATGGAATCTCCTTACAGGCATATAAATAGGGGCAAATATAATGCCTCTATTCGATGGAGAGATACACTACAGGTCAAAGACAAAAATAGAAACATTGCTAATAAGACAACTAAATCTGTTACATTTGTTACCACCTTCCCTAAGGAAAATAGACAGATCACTAATATCGTGAGGAAATGTTTGCCTATACTGTATGCAGATTGAAACTTGGCATCCATTCTACAAGATAAGATGTAGGTTTTCCAGTAGAAAGTTTTGGCTTCATCCAAAAACCCTCATAAAACATGGCTTTTAGTTAGTGCTTCCTGCCTATTCCTGTGGTCTGAGAACCTGTCGCTATTGTGACAAACATCAGAAATGTGACACTGTGACAGTGTACTACTGGGGGGGGGGGTGTTTTCTATCCAAGACTTTATTAACTACAGCTCCGCCTTTGTAGTGTAGGTGGTGGAATGAACAGTTTGCACCTTATAGTATATTGGTTGCACCATTAGAATTCTATGTGCTAGAAGAGCTGAACATTACAATTTGTCAGAGAGTTGCCCGTAGCGGACGTGTCACTGGGCGCGCTGCGGGGCGTCGGTGTGTGCTGGTGTGCGCTGGCGCTGCTGGGCGCGTGGCTGCGCGTGCGCGCACGTCGGTGCGCGTTGGCGCCAATCGGCCTACTTAAGTGTTCCCCCGTGGTGTGCTCGGTGCTGTCTGATCTGCAGCTTCCTGTGCCCTGTTACCTGTGACTTTGCGTGTGTTCCTGAACTCCTGTTTACCCAGCTCGTCCCTTGGATTTTCCTGTCTGCTGCCTGCCTTTGACCTCGGCCTGTCTTTGACCTCGCATCTGCCTGCTCCTTTGTACCACGCTGCCCGCCTGTTGCCAACCCTGCTTGTGACCCGGACTCGAACTTGCTTATCCCTTTTCTGCACTACCTGCCTGCTGTCATCTGTGCCTGTGGCTGGACCTGCTCACCACCTTCTGCTTGCATCTGCTCCTGCATCCAGCTGTGAGAGTCTGTCTACCTGTCTGAACCCTGCCGTCGGATCCCTCCTTCAGCAACTAACCCGCCAGGCTCTCATACCCGTCTGCGCTCCCGTGCCTCCTGTCCATCCTATCAGGGGCCGTGAACCAGACCCGTAAGGGAGACCTTCCCCTGCTATTTTCGGGCTCACCTGTCAGGTACGTTGGTCTGACACAATTATATTGGCAATCCTAATGCGAGGAACATTTAGAATGTTTCCAAAGAAAGTTAAGAGATGTTCACTCTGCCAACATGAGTTCATTCAGATTTCATGGCATAGAGAGGGTTAAAAGACCAGCACATGGAGGAGATGTACATCGGATCTTATTAGAGAAAGAAGCTAGATGGATTTCCTCTTTACAGACAAGCATACCCTCAGGACTAAATCATAGATGGGATATAGACCCTTTTCTTAAATAATAATTTGGTTAACCAGTTCCAGACTGACTCACGCAGATATACAGCCACACAATGGCTCTCCTGGGTGAAATCCCATATGGGTATGTCCGTCCCTTTTTTGGCCACCAGAGGACATGTGCGCCACTGCATGAGGGAACCCGATGCGTGTGGCTGGCGGACACGATCGCCCCCGGCCACATGCAATGGCATGCATGAGCACCAGCACAGGGATTTGTGTGTGTAAACTAAGTAGAAAGAGCAGGATGTCTCCTCTCCTACTCAGTCCTATCCACATACAGTGAGAACATACTGAGGGAACACACATTTAACCCCTTGATCGGCCCCTAGTGTTAACCCCTTTACTACCAGTGACATTTATACAGTAATCAGTGCATTTTTATAGCACTGATCACTGTATAAGTGTCATTGGTCCCAAAAATGTGTCAAAAGTGTCCAATTTAACCGTTGCAATGTTGCAGTACAAATACAAATAGCAGATCGCCGTCATTACTAGTAAAAAAATAATAATAATAAAAATGCCATAAAAATGTCATAAATTCTTCCCATAGTTTGTAGACACTACAACTTTTGCGCAAACCAATCAATATACGTTTTTTAGCGATTTTTTTACCAAATATGTAGAATATATATTGGTCTAAACTGATGAAGAAATTATTATTTTTTTTTTTTAAAGGGGGATATTTATTATAGCAAAAAGTAAAAAATATTGTTTTTTTTTTTTAAATCATCAGTTTTTTTTGTTTATAGCGCAAAAAATAAAAACCACAGAGGTGTTCAAATGCTACCAAAAAAAGCTCTATTTGTGGGGAAAAAAAGGACGCAAATTTCATTTGAGTACAGCATTGCATGACCGCGCAATTGTGAGTTAAAGCGACACAATGCCAAATTGTAAAAAGTGCTCTGGTCAGGAAGGGGGTAAAATCTTCCAGGGCTGAAGTGGTTAATCTAGTACTATTATTCTTATGTTACCTTATTTTATGTATTTATGTATTTATATATTTATTTATTTATTTATTGTTATTAATCAATGTTAATGCAATATGCTGATATTTGCTGAGCTATATACATCTCCTTCTTTCTTTCCATTAAAGTTTGAGTTTTGCCCCTTATTTTATTATATTTCTATAGAATAAGCTCCTTGCTCATGATCTTTTCACCTGGAATGTATAGCTTTATTTTTGTATATTGTTTTTACTTTTTCATAAGTGGTATGTAAGCAGCTTAAGTAGGCCACAGTTTTAGTGGGAGGCATTAGGAAGCTTTTAATCAAGAAATTTAAATGAAAGTATTTAAAATAAATAAATAAATAAATATTTAACTGACTCCATGTACAGTATTTAAACACTTTTCTGTTTCAAGACATTATATAAAAGGATTTAAAGACATAAAAAACAGCCTAACAATTCCAGTCAAAGAAGGTGGGTACATACACAAAAAAAGGCACAAGAAATGATAAGCTTCTGCTGCGAAAGCTTCTGCTGTAGTGCACATATTTGGTATATGCCCATGAAAAGTCAGCTTTGGTATCTGCCCCACCCCTCTTTTTACCCTCCGTTTGCTCCTCAACCATCTTAACCACTTGACCCCCAGGCCATTATTGACATTTCTTACATTTCTCTCATACATGTAAAAATCTGCAGTTTTTGCTAGAAAATTACTTAGAACAACAAAACATTATTCATTTTTTTTAAGAAGAGGTCCCAGAGAATAAAATGCTGGGTGTTGCAATTTTTTTTCAAATGTAAATACAAAATAAATACACTTTAATTAATTTTAATGAACAAAAACTCAATATATATTTATACCCAATGTTTTCAGAAAATATAAAAGAGGACGTTAAATAGTTACCACACATGTCATGCTTTAAAATTGCATACACCCGAGAAGTGGTGACAAACAATGGTGCATAAAATTATCCATAGGCGAGGATTTAAAAGCCTTTACAGGTTGCCAGTTTAAAGCTACACAGGAGATCTGGTGCTAGAATTCTTGCTCTCACTCTAAAGTTCATGGTGAAACCTCACATGTGTGGTGTGATCATCATTCACATAAGCATGCGGGACCTACATGTACGTGCATTTGCGTGTGAGCACAGGGGGACAGGCTGCTTTAAAAAAAAAATTAATATTATTTATTTTATTCATACACCTTGATTTTTTGGGGATCAACATTATTGGTATTATAAGGGACGAACAACAATCCCTTGCAATAGCTTGGGCCCTGACAGATCTTTTTGGAGAGATGTGGGGTCTATTAAACCCAGTTTGATCAGATGCTTTTACAACCAGTTTCTGACATCAGAGAAGGGAGAAAGGAACTTCCGTTCTTTCTATTCCCTTGCAATCCCTTGCAATAGCTTGGGCCCTGACAGATCTTTTTGGAGAGATGTGGGGTCTATTAAACCCAGTTTGATCAGATGCTTTTACAACCAGTTTCTGACATCAGAGAAGGGAGAAAGGAACTTCCGTTCTTTCTATTCTTCTCATTGTTTGTGAGTGAACTGGTTGAATTGGTCCTGGGCTCTCCAACTGTCACTGTAAAAGTGATTGAGTGGCTGTAAAGAACTCTAGGCACAGTTATTTTCCACACCTCACTCAAATCTTTCCACCCCACTCAAGGGGCAGGTATCTGAGCCAGCTCTCTTGTCTGCCTGCCCCCCCCTCACCCCATGTTGGGGGTGCTGTGATCTGTGTGAATTGCCAGCTATGGCTACTGCTTCTTAGTGCTGTACTGTGGCTGTGACAGGAGCGGGATTTGTGTGACAGCTTCTTTATGTGAAATACCTGCTCACTCCTCTGCTCTTCTCCCTAGTGCAGAATCAGATCAAATCACAGAGGGAAAGAGAAAGTGTCAATGGAAGCATGGAGTTCTTAAAGGGATGAAGCACCACACTTGTGAACAGGCTACTAGAATTTAATTACCATGATTCCTTCCATCAGAGAAGAGGAGAGTTTTGCCGATTTCCCAGGCAAATCTGCCAGAAGTTGGGCAGACTTTGAATGACAATTGCGCAGTCATGAGACATTGCACCCAAATTAAATTTTGATCATTTTTTTCCCTCACAAATAGAGCTTTCTTTTGGTGGTATTTGATCACAAAAAGAGCGACAATTTAAAAAAAAAAACACAATCTTTATTACTTTTTGGTATAATAAATATCCCATTTAAAAAAAAAAAAAAAAAAAAAATTTCCCTCAGTTTAGGCCAATATGTATTCTTCTACATATTTGAGGTAAAAAAAAAAATCCAAATAAGCGTATATTGATTGGTTTGCGCAAAAGTTATAGCGCCCACAATATAGGGGATAAATTTGTCATTTTTATTATTATTATTATTTTTTTACTACTGCGATTTTTATCGTGACTGAGACATTGCGGCAGACAGATCGGAAACTTTTGACACTTCTTTGGGACCATTCACATTTATAAAGCGATCGGTGCTATAAAAAATGCACTGATTACTGCATAAAAGTGACTAGCAGGGAAGGGGTTAACACTAGGGGGCACTGCAAGGGTTAAATGTGTGTCCTAGGGAGTGATTCTAACTGTGGGGAGGGGACTGATGAGGGGAGGAGACCGATCGGTGTCCCTCTGTACAAGGAACATACAATCAGTTCTCATCTCCCCTGGCAGGACATGGATCTGTGTGTTTACACACCAGATCTATGTCCCTGCTCTGTGATGAGCAATCGCGGGTGCCTGGTGGACATCACGACTGCCAGGCACGCCCATCAGGTCTCCAGAGATGCAGCGAGTGCCGCTGGCGCGCTCTCCACAATGCCAGGAAGCCGAGGACGTCATATGACACCCACCCGGAGAAAGGAACAGTTCCCGCTGCCATCATTTTACAATACGGCGGTAGGGAACTGGTTAATGTGACAGTGCACCACCTAAAGAATGGCCCTACCAAGAGCCAACCAACACTAATTACTAGGTGCTAGGTACCATCTCCAGGAGTACCCCACACTCGTAATGAGTACTCCCACTTTCTACTGGGGCTATATGCACAAGGTGTATACCAGGACCTTCTCTACTCCACTTAACTGGTTGATATTTTTTAGAGACATTAGTAACCCAGTTAAGATTCAAGTTAACAGTGCTATAGTTTCTTTGGGTGCAAGCTAGTGATTTGTAGCCCATTTTGTCTATTATAGTGCCCTTATGTCTATTCATTTATCTGTTTGCCGATTTGCACTGTACTACGTTGAATTGCCTTAATACGTTTAATTATTTTACTACCAAACTATTTGTGGCCTCATTCATGTACATTAAATTGATAGCCTGCTAATCCTTAAATCCATAGGTGCAGATGGTCTTTACTAACCAAGTGTGTCAGTGGGGACCGACCAGTTTAGATAGTAGAGGCAGAACAGAGGACCCATCATCACCAATCGCTTCTGCAGGGGTAAGCACTACACAAATAAAGCTTAAGGAGTCACCATCCTTTTTTGAAATCACATTTAATTCACATTATAAGACAAACTAGCCAACTCAGGAGACTGTTATCTCTTTTTGATAGGCAAACTAAACAACAAACTTATTATCCTAGCCAATATATGCTATTCGAAAGCTAGACATATTACCCTAGCCAATATATAATGCCCAACTACTAGACATGTCATGTTTATCATATCAGGACAAAACTAAGGAGTTTTGAGATGGGCATCACAATCCTTGGTGGGGATCTCAACAATAGACCATTGTCCATTACCATAGTCCATTACTAGATTCCAAAACAGGAAAATCCCCTTTACTGTACACCACCTTGTGTCTAATTAAGAAGGAAATCTCTCTTTTGTGCCTCCATGACACATGGCATCTTATGAGTCCAGCTACAAAAGATTATACCTTTCTTCCTGCAACCCACAACAAGTATACACAACTAGACTACTTCTTCCTATGCCAAATGGGATCTCTCACAAATAGAGGGAGCCTTAATTGAGTCAACTGTTATATCTGAACATTCACCCATTACCATGTCTCTAGCTCTCTCCAGGCCTGACTCTCTGGCAAAGTTAAACCCAAGTCTGCAAGGAGACCAAATGTCCATTACCCACATCCAGTACTTGTTATGAGTACTCATGATGTCACCCTGCACAGTTCATCTTTGACTCTCTGGGAGGCACACACAATTGTTATTAGAGAGTAATTCATTAAACTTAAAACCCAACTTTGAGCCGCTAAGCAAAAAAGTACCCCATCTTATCCCAACTTGAGTCCTTACATAAACAATCTCTACAGAAACAACATTTTCAGACTTTCACCAGCCTGCAATAGGAACTATTGTGGCTTTTAGACCTTATTGCCAACCATGTCCAGAAGGACTAATAAGGAAGGGTAACACATTCAAAGAGTTGTATGGTGTATCAAAAATATTAAACGAAACACAGAATACAATAGAGGCCCTTAACAATTTAAGTCCTAGTATAAAAGAAAATAAATTCAAAGATTAGCGTCTCCAAGGTGCCCAATGATATTCATAGCTATGCACTCTACCATCTTTATATGCCATTATTTTCTCAAATTCAGCTATAACATTGACTCTAGCAACCACTTCTCCAATAGTAGGGGGTTCCATATCTTTCCATCTATACAGTATTGCTGCTCTTGCTGCCAATAAGATGTGTGTGGTGATAGATCTTATTGGCTTGGGGTAAGTACATAAATCCATGCTTAAAATTGCTAGTTCTGGGCTCAGTTCTACTCGTTTTCCGATTACTGTGGATACCAGTTGGGTTACCTCTAACCAGAATTTGTAAAATATGTAAAAGAGCACCTATTTGGTTACACTGTCTCCAACACAAATTGGAGTTGTCTTTTGAAAATTTGGAAACTATATAGGGGGTATAATACCAACGTATCAATCATTTTTGGTTAAGTTCCTCATAGGTTGCACTTCGCGAGTATTGATAGTAAACTTTTATTGCTTTCAACCACTGTAGGTCAGAAAATTCCCTACCCAGCTATTTTTCCCACTTCAGTATAGGGGTCGTTTTAGTAAATGTAGCTTTATCGTTCAATTCTTTATAAATCAAAGCTATACCTTTTAGTTTGGGTTTTTGGGACTGCAAAAATGTCCAAATACGTTCAGAAATCTGTTTATGTGTAACTTTCGATTTCTGAAAATAAGAGGCAATCTGATTAAAGGTAAAAACTTCCCTTACTGGGATTCCAAAATCCCGCTGCAGAGCAGTAAATGACTTCAGCCTACCCCTGGAGGTTATGTCTGCCAAATTAAGTGGCTTTTTGTCAGTCCAGTTACGAAGATTCAAGTCTGGAATTCCCCAAATTAAAGTATCTAAGGGGACCGGTATAGCAACGGCTGGTGCGTCTATAGTCCCTTTGGATCTAGGTCTGTCCAGATTCGGTGGGCTATTTGGATAGTAGCATGGTCTACTAAGTCACTTTCTTTGGATATTTTGCTAGCCATTAGGAAGGACAATGGGGATCTACCACGCAACTGTTTAGTTTCCAATTGGCACCACGGTCTGCTCCCTGTCTCTACAAACCAGTACCTAAGCTGGTCCAGAACCACCGCAGCATGATAGTCTTGTAAGATAGGTACTCCCATGCCCCCCACAAACTTTTTTTTTTTTTTTTTTTTTTTTTTTTTTTTAATACAGAATAAACACTTTACACACAATGCACAACCCCCAAAACTGCCACTCAAACCACAATATACTTCAAAACAGCAGCTCTTAATTACAATGTGCAACCAAATCCACACACATCACATGCAACAGTGATGTAATTATAGATTCAAAGAAAGTGAATAATATATCCAAATAAAATCCAAAGTGTGCAAAACATGGTATGTCAGGGGCATTATGGTAGTTTTGTGCAGCGTTTTTACTTGCGGAATGTGGAACTTGCGGAATGTCCATTTGTAGTTGGTTTATCCTTTTAATGATAAAAGCAGTATTAAGCTATGTGAGTTTTTTTTCTGTAGAGCTTTGTCATTTGGGGGCGATGCTTTTTCTAACCTACCTATAGTTTGTAGTTCACAATTGTCAACGAGTGGGTTTCTACTGAATGAAGGTGCACAAGGAGCAGCACAAGGGCATTTTTCATCAATGTGAAAGAAGGGGGGAGTAGACTTGGCGCTATACCTTTAAGGCACCTATGATCATATTCTTAAAGTGAAATATCAATAAAATAAAATCCCATATGGAAGTGAGACAACTATATAAAAATGCAAAACCTATATAAAAAACTGCTGGATTCAGCAGGTGCCAAATATAAACGTGAATCAGGGAATATTAATTGGGTGATGGTAGAAAAAAACTTGAATCAGGAAAAAATTTATTAAGTGGTAATGGAAGAAAAAAAAAAAAAAAAAAAAAAAAAACACACACACCAATTAATTACTTATCGATCGCTATACGTGCATCTAAATGTGTAAATATAAATATACACCTTAAAACTAGTGCTCAAGTGCACATGCCGTAGTTGTGAAAATGATCACTTAAGCATGCAATTAAATTATAATAATGTGAGACCAATTTATTTTCCAAAAGTGGTGATTAAATAAATAGTCCAACTGGAAATCAAACAAAAAGTCCAAAAAATTCTTATAGGTGACTTGGTGCAAGAGAAGGGTATTGCCACTTCTTAGAGAAAATCCCCCAGTGCGTGTATCCAAATAAAGTGTTGTTATTGCTCTCACCAGATACCCTGCCCCTGCAGGGGTAAACTTAAGCTTCTCTTAAATCAATCTGTGTGTTTATGTGCTGCACCCACTTAGCACATCACAACCAAAGAAAGAGCTCCCCTCTCATTACACCTTCAAAGTTTTTGAGACCCACACTTTACATATTCCTCTTATTCAATTTGGTTGACTAAATTACAGGACCCACCCACCGCATGGAGCTGTGCCTGGCTGACCCGTTAGTGCAGCCTATTGTTAAACAGCCCCCAAAAAAAAGTGGCAAGTGCTGACTGACAAACATGGAACAAGAAAGCACGAAGCACACGTTATGTCCTCTATAAAGATCACTTTGCATTTTTCTCTGGAAAATCTGCTATTTTACATGAAAACAGAACTATAGAGCCACAAAAATCAATAAGTCGTCCCAAAGTTAGTCCACCTCTAAATCTTTTTCAAATACATCCACTTGCGTATATGACCTCCATGCTTTTAGGTTACAAGTTTTTAATATTGTTCCCATTTGCTGTCCTGGTCCCAGTTCAAAAGTCTGTGGAAAGTCCTTTCCTTTCTTTCTTTCATAGATGGTGTGCATGATCTGTTCCCATTTCACAGGGGATACCAGCTGTTTGGCAAGGAGATGCTCAATGGTTGCGCCTTCCCTGTACTTCCTTCCATCAACATTACAGTAAACATTAATTAGAGGTCTCTTGAATGTCAAACCCTTCAGTGCTTCTGCCAGAGGTTCCACAGCAGGTTTCATTAAACGGGTGTGAAAGGCGCCGCTTACTGGTAGCAGCTTAGTCCGAAAAAAGTTATGTTTGCGGGAATTGTTCTGAAGGAACTGAATGGCCTCCATATGTCCTGCAATCACTCTGCCATTTGGAAACAGATAATTGGCCACCTCGCACACCGGGTCCGTAATGCCCAAAGTAAGACAGTGGTCCTGGGCCTCAGCGCAGGCCGTGCTGTATTTTGTCTTGGAGTTCCCAATCACAGAGAGCATGCCACTCTTTATGGCTTCAGAGGCTTTCTGCATAGCTTCTGCCCTCACTTTTACTGCATACAGAGCTTCTGTAAAATCTAAAACACCAGCGCACACAAGTGCAGCATACTCCCCAACACTGAATCCCGCCATCGCAATACAGTTCTCCAGAGCAGACGGGATTTCCTGGTTCAGCTTCTCAGTGGCAGCCACACAAGTGACAAACATAGCAGGCTGGCAGTGGATGGTCTTGTTCAGCACTTCCGCGGGGCCCCGGAGGCATAGGTCCAGGAGGTCGTAGCCCAGCACCTTGTGAGCGGTCAGGAACATCTCTCTGACATTGGGGTACTTGAGAAGCCCACCAGCCATGCCCACTGCTTGGCTTCCTTGTCCTGGGAAGAGGAGGACTGTGGTGTCAGTGGGGGACCTCCTGTCTGGTTTGGTGCTCTCCTCATCCTCTTCTTCATCTTTCTGTGTATGAGCTTGTTCCAGCAAGGCATTTATCTCCCCTCTGTCCCTTCCTGACAGCCACCTCTGCCCATTATAAAGCACCCCCCGATGCCTCAGTGCCCTGAGAAGAGCTGAGCCCCTCATCCCTGCCTGTGACATCCGCCCCCCACCAACTTTAGTCTGGTCCACACAGATGGAGAACATCTAGCTCTCACACCTGCCCATATGAATGTCAGAATTTGTTTCTGCATTGAGTTAAAGAAGGCCTTTGGTAATACTATCGGTAAGGTTCTAAAATAGTAAAGCAATCTCGGTAGCATTAGCATCTTGTACACTCCAAACGACCAGAGTATGTGAGGTAAAATTTCTGGAGTCTGTTAAGTTCCTGTTGAAACTTGTTAATAAGGGTAAGATAATTAATTTAGTATAAATTTGATAAAGGAGAAGTAAGTTGGATTCCCAAGTAGGTAATTGAGTCTTTCGTCCATGGAACGCTTGCTTAAGGGAATTTTCCACCTCCATAGTGACACCTATACCTAGTACATGTGATTTTGTGGCATTAACCTGATAATAGGAGACAGCGCTGAATTGTTGCAGGATGTCATGGACAGCAGGCAGTGACACTAGTGGGTTGGACAAGGCAAGAATCACATCGTCTGCAAACAGGGAGATAGTATGCGAGGTGGAAAATGCCTGAATACCTGTAACCTTGGGGTCTGACCTTATTTTCTTCGCTAAAGGTTCCATTACTAAGGCAAATATTAAAGGAGACAGGGGGCACTCCTGCCTTGTACCATTCGGTATTTGAAATCTTTTAGAAAACATGCCTTCCGAGTATACAAATGCAGACGGGCTTGAGTAAAGTGCCAGAATAGCATTATGTATGAACCCCATAAGTCCAAATTTTTGTAGTACCGGTCTTAGTTACCCCCAGTGCACCCTATCGAAAGTCTTCTCTGCAACTAAGGAGAGGAGCAGAGAAGGCTTCCCATTCCGTTCAACATGATGCACCAGGTTTAACATCCGCCTGGTAGCATCTGTTGCTTGTCTCCCCATCACGAAGCCGACCTGATCGTATCCAATTAAATGTGGTAGTTGGGTTGTCAACCTGTTAGCAAGTAACTTGGCATAAATTTTCACATCTACATTTAATAATGAGATGGGCCTAAAATTTTGTGGTACATTTGGTGTCTTACCCGGTTTGGGGATGGTTGTGATTGTTGCAGTAAGCATGTCTGGTGGGAAATCTACACAAGATTGAGCTTTAGTAAAAACTTGATGTAAGTAAGGGGACAAAATGTTGCCATACATCTGATAGTACTCCGAAGAGTATCCGTCAGGACCCGGTGTGGAAGAGCTTTAATCGTAGCTTCAATCTCCTGAGTTGTAAACGGTGAATTTAGCTTGCTCAGGTCAGCCTGTGATACCTTAAACTTCAACTTAAGTGAAGACAGAAAAGCAGAGATTATTTCCTCATTAGGCTGAGGAGTAGCAGGATCATCTTTAAGATTATATAGTTGGGCATAGTTGTCACTAAACTTGTCTGCTATCTTTTTAGGGTTCGTTATTTTTGAGCCATCCATAGAATGTAAAAGATGAGGAATCCTTTGTCTAATTATTTTATCCTTAACCTGCCAAGCCAAAAATTTTCCTGCTCTATTCCCGCACTTATACAATGTTGCTTTTAAAAACCGTATCTGAGAGTCATATTGAGCCACTAAGTGAGCTCGTAGTTCCTGCCTAGCAGCAAAAAGTGACTCCCTGAGCCCCTCGGTTGTTTTTTGTTTATTAAGGGTTTCTAAACGAGTAATCTGCTCCAAGAGGTCAGAGAGCCCTTTAAGATGCTGCTTTTTTGGCCACCACGCTCAATTGAATGAGGAGGCCTTGAATGTACACCTTGTGCGCATTCCATAAAGAAAAGGGATCGTTGACAGAGGGGGCATTTATAGCAAAATATTCTTCCAATAGCTTTTTAATGTTATTTTTGTTTTCAGGCTTCCAAAGAGTATAAAGGTCAATATGCCACCTATTCGCCCTGGTCTCTGCCCCACGATCCCCCACTTGTACAGATACAGGTGCGTGGTCCGACCACGTAATCTCGTGAATTTCTGATTTGGTGACTTTTTGTAGCAGAAATTTGTCCATCAGGAAAAGATCTATGCGAGAGTAGGTATGGTGCGCCCCAGAGAAATACGTGTAGTCTCTCTCGGAGGCGTGCTGACACCTCCACACATCACATAGACCAGAAGATAACAAAAAGGCATGTAAGATTACTCTACGTTGCTGAAGTCTGGTATCACTAGTTAAATCTAATTCTCTATCCACAATCATATTGAAGTCCCCACACCAAATTACATGTCCCTTACGTACGACGTCTACTTTTTTTGGATTTTCTTCAGACAGCTCAGTTGCTTCATGTTGGGAAGATATACATTTACCACGGTATATGTCTTACCCTCTAATTCACATACAAGTATTAGGTACTGTATCTACCCAAGACATCTACACATGAATGTACATACTTAAATTGGACAGTCTCTTTGATCGCAATTGCTACTCTTTTTCGAAGGGCCGTTTGCCATGAAAACATGCGGAAAGTTACGATGATGAAAGTTTGGTGGTTTATGCGAAGCAAAGTGCGTTTCTTGAAAACAAACAACATCACTCCTAAGCCTGAGGGCCTCCTTCCATGCCACCCGTCTCTTAAAAGGGGTATTAAGTCCCTTAACATTAAAGGAGGTCGTTTTGAAAGGCATGGTTCAACGATTATTTCCTTCTCAGATAGTATAAACTGGTAGTATGTAATCAATCATTTACCTTCCTTGTGCAAAGCAAGACACGGCTTTCCATCCAGTCCAAAGGAGGTAGGTTTACAACTTTTAACTTGCAATGATAGCTTGAATGGGTTCCTTGGAAAGCTTAAAACGAATAAAAGGAAACAAAATATGCAAAACACTGGCAATCTGCGATTCTTAACAGAATCTGTGCGGTAAAAAATTACCGCTCGGAACAAGGGGGTGAGTGAAAGTCTGTGGCATTCTCCTGAGATCCCCGGGGAATATGGGATATACTGCGTGGTTGAGAGAAACTTAGCCTGTCTCAGTGTCAGATCCAAGTACAGCAGGTACTGAAGAGCTGCTGATGCTACCATCACTGTTGCTAGGGTCACGAATAAGCTGCCATTCCCGCATTAACTGAAGGCCGTCGCTTAAATTGGCGATGAGATGTGTGTTCCCATCTTTAGTGATTAACAGTTTTGTCGGGTATAACCACCTATAGGTTATTTTGTTGTTATTCAGCGATTTGGTGATAGTAGCTAGCTGACGCCTTTTGTTGCATCGTAACGGCCGACATGTCTGGAAAGAAAGATAGATTCTGCAGGTCAGGGGGCAAAGAGTCTCGGTATCTAGTGGCCACCATGAATTTATCCTTTATGTGGAAGAAGTGAATTCTTACAATGGTGTCTCTCTGGAGATGAGAGGGGACATGTTTAGGCCTGGGTAGCCTATGGATGTGATCAATGATCAAGTCACCTTCAGTAACTTCCGGGAGTGCCGATTTCATGACATCTATAAAGTATGCTTTCAAATCAGCAGGTTTAACTGTTTCTGGTATACCCCGGATTTTAATTTTATTTCTTCTTGATCTGTCCTCCAAATTTGCCAGTTTGGATTTTAGTTGAAACATCTCATCCTCCCTGTCATTATGTGCATCCACTAAATCATTAAAAGTTGAGCCAAATTCCCCCATTTTAACTTCCACATGTGAGACTCTTTTGCTAACAGCTGAGATATCCGCTTTAAACTGTTGTGTCAATGACATAATATCAGTGTGCAGAGTAGAGCGCAGGTGAGGGAGTCTTGCAACTCTCTAGTATCATTCTGTGAAGCAGTCAGGCTTACCCCCAGAGCTTCTTTCGTGTCACCGTCCAGCCTCTGCCTGCTTTTAGCTGGGCTCGAGATTGCTGATGGCAAGGAAGGAGAGGATCTTTCCTCTGCTGCTCGTCCAGAGTAGCCCTGCAATCCACCTCGTAATTCTCCATGCTGAGGAAGCTCTGCACACGTGTGCCGTCCCTGCACACCTCCGCCGCCGCCATCTTGCTTCTCCGGCCGACGGTGCTGCAAGAAGTACGCTGGCAATTTACTCTGCGGTTTTTGCTCTTTTCTTCTCCGGGAAGGCATGGCCCTCTTCCCGCTGTGTTCCCCCACCGTAAGTCGCTATAAATCAGGCTCTGCGATTGGTGTGGTATCCCCGGAAGATCTCGGTGGACGGGAGCAACTCTGCTATGCGTCCATCCGCTTCGCCGACTAGCCACGCACCCCATAGACTCTCAATTCTAACCTTACAATGAAAGCCTACACAATCTAAATGAAGAGCAAAATGCAGCCAATGTTTTGAGGGCCTTCATCAGGACTGAGTGAAATTGTGGGTTGTAAAATTGACTCAAAAAAACTTCTAAGCAGACTGATCTGCAGAACGAAGATGTTATGGACAAAAGTCAGTGCTGTTATTTACAGAAAAAGTAGCCCTTGCTACTTTTACTCTGAATATCTGCACTGACTGTTTTCTATAACATCCTCTGTCTGTAGATCTGTCTGCTTAGGAATATTGAGTCCATTTAACATCTTCCTATTTCAATTATCCCTGATGAAGGGAGATTGTGTGGCCCTTGAAGTGCATTGGCTGTCTTTTGCCTTGCTTGTTGTAACCAGTTGAACATTAAAGACTTTGGACTCCCAAGGATTTTTCATTTGGTACTCTATGACTTTTACATTCTCCAGGTGGATCATTGTATTTGTGATGAGCTGCCGAATACAGACCAATTGGGCTAAGTAATGACTTTGTCCACATTTTGATAACCTATGAAAACCACCAGCATATGCCTCTCTACTACTACCTTTTATAGAATCTACATGACAGAAAAATACCTCAACTCCCCTCACAGAAGAAAACAGACACGATTGTATCTTTATGGAGACATTAAACATTATCCTTTTTTATACATACCTGATGCCCTCGGTGATGCATGCCATGCTAATTTATACGGTTATCGGTGCTACTTCAAGACACACCGATCCTGTTTTGGAACAATGTCATATTTATTCTTACCTGTCATTTCAATGTTTCTTCTCCCTGTATATTCCCATTTAAAACAATTAAAATCTATTTAGAGATGAAAAAAAAAATATTAAAGAGTAATTATGTCACAGAAAAAAAATTAAAACAATTGTGCTGACTCAATGCGTAGTATTTAAGCACATGATAAGGAGAGACCAAGCAGCTTTTAATAAAGATTTACACATTAGAATGTATTATTTAAATAAAAAAAAAGACAACAAAATATTGTAGCACAATGCAGCACAATGAATACAGGACGGGTTACACAAAATATGACCCACCACACTGCAATTCAGTGTAATGTAGTACAATACAGGACTATATAAAGTGTTATATACAACTATATTACAATGTATAGCAATAACTCTCTCTCAAAAAAGACGCTGTCATCTTCATTCATTCACCCCAAATTTCCATAGACACTGGCAAAACAACAAAAGGCTGTTAGGAACCTTGCCTTTTATATGGTGTTAATGGGTATATAAGTAAACTCTTATTATTTGCCTTTCTAAGCTACCTGGTCACATTTCAAATGCCAGTAAGTGCATTGGTGCATAGCTCAATGTTTTCCTGACCTGTGAACGAATTGGATTTGGGTTGATCTCATGTCAACCTGAGCCTGAAGCTCATTCCTAGTTACAACCCTTTAAAAGGGTGGACACACATTTACTACACTGAAAGATGAGTAGGAATATCTATAAGATATAAGAATCGTTAAGTAGTAAAAACAGTCAGTGCCCATCAATCACTCAAATATAGCTTCAGTTGAAGTTAGCCTTTAAAACAAAAACATGTAGCTTTTGCTGTGACATAGGAGCTAATGATTATATACTGAGTGTTAATATGTTAAATCTGTTTATGAAGGCACACTGAACACATTATATCGTTTACACAATATTGTTGTCAATGTACCAAATGTGTATTCTCATGTATATACAGTGTATGCTGTATGCAAAATCCAAAAGCAGTATATATACAGTGAATATAAATGTTTCAACATTATTTAAAATATGTACATACATTGTCAAGCACAAAGAAAAAGTCGTTCATAATATTTTGACAGTATAGTGATTGACTCTCCTGTAATGAAAGTGTTAATTTTTAAAACAGGATGCATATGTTCAATAAATGCAAAATACAGCTCCCATTTATCAGTATGGAAAAGAATGTCACGTATGCATGAAAGCCAGTAGCTGAAAAGTTACAGGATGCTAGATTGGGAAAATAAGTAAGTCAAAATAAGGCAATATATTTATATGAGATGTGATGACAGTATTTCTTTGTGTGTGTTTAATGTTGTAGTTAAATAGGTAGTTGCCCTAAGGGGTGATTTTTTTTCTATTTTTTTTTTTTCATTTTGAAGGTTAAGCCAATATTAGCAAGAAAAAAATTAAATTAATCAAATGGCCCAGAGCATGCAAGACACAGCTGATTCCAAGAATGGATACAGAATGAGCAAGTTACTAATTGTGTAAATGCTGTTAATTAGCTGTGTAAAGCCCCTAACCAGACTCTTCCTTGTAACTAATAAGAAATCAATTAGCTAATGAAGTGGCCATTAAATGCAATGCTAATCTCAGTCTGGGCATTTTTTAATATTTTTTCATTTTCTTTTTTTTTCTTTATGATCCTTCCTAATTGCCACTGCCATACGGAGCTCACAGCTTTCAGCATGCTTAATGAAACATCATTATATCATAACTGGCATTCTTGGAAGAGTTAGTGGCAAACCTGCTTCCCAATTATTTTTAATTGCCAGACATACTCATAACTGGGCCTTTTACCAAGCAGTTCAGAGAATTCCACTGTCATGTAATATAACCAATGATTTTATTTTGTTTTCTCAACGTATGAACTTTGGCTTCAGTGTAAGTCACTCTGAGGATCCAGCCCTAAACAGAAATGAATGTAATTGAATTTCTGATTATGGCCCACAGAGAGCTATTTTGATGTGTGTCCACACAGTTTCAATGATTTTTTAATTAATCTTTTTAGTGTACACTTAGAGAATGCAATGCCAAACTATTGTGTAGCTACAAAGAGACATATATAATGATAGACTGTAGAATTATCTCATTTCCTAAAATTACACAGTAGTCACACAAGGAAATACATGCTTGCATAATCAGCAGAACAAGACCACAGAACTTCCACCAACACAGCTCTAGTGAACACTTTCCATACCTTGTTTTCTACATTTTCAGCTATCAAACATTACACCATTTTACTCTTAATGTATTGGCCCTGTATCTTCACTAATTTTATAATACCTGAATTGTGGATAAAATCAGCTTCTAACTTAATTTTGTTCAATTATGCTTTGACAATAAAACCTAGAAGCTGATTGGCTATTATGCATGATTGCACTAGAATTCTGTGTGCTCCCGTTTTAGTAAATCCCTCCGTGATACCCAAACCTACACAAATTGTACATTTTTTTAAAGCTAAATTGCAACTTTGAAATTATATCCCTTTTCAGTTATTTCAGAGAAAACAATGCTCGAGAGCAGCACACAAGGGAAGTAAATCAATAACTGTTTATATGATTACTGTATATAGTTCCCAGCTGGTTAGTGAGGGAAATATGCCAAATAATAAAATCTGTTTTCACTACAATGATGGTCCGTTAAGATAAGAAAGGCTAAATGGATTTCTTCCCAATCCAACGAGGTACCAACCAAGGTTGTCCACTTTCCCCACTCTTATTAGCTTTGGCGATTGAATCACTGTCCCTTCTAATTTGTGTTAATGAAAACATCCACCGCTTGGAACTCAGTAGTTATCATCATAAACTATGCCTATTTGCAGATGATATGCTAGTCTTCTTAACCTTCCCTTCAATCTTTGCCCCTAATCTATTAGACACCCTTTCCCAATTTGGGCATATTTCTGGTCCACAGGTAAGCCCACAATGGCTTTGAATATTTCCCTATCACAATCTCTAGTAGCTTGTTTGACTGAACTTCTCTGGTTTTCTTGGGCTATTTCTTATATCTATTGTGTGGGCATTAAATTCACTGCTAACCCCAGGGACCTATATGATAAAGGAAAGAGGTTTGGGACTTTGCATAAGGCCAAGAACATTATCCCTCCATCCCTGTTTGCTATTAGCATGGGGGAGAAACTTTGGGACTTTATACGAAGTATACGACCAAAGAATATCATAATAACATTGTGTCATCTCATATATACAATAGCATAACATAAACACATATTGTAAAAATATAATTGGATTTATTAAATATAAAGCACATAATAACATGATAGCATAATTGCATGTAAATTAATGATATTAACACAATAATGCTGCATACACACAATTACACATTCCGACAACAAAATCCATGGGATTTTTTCAGACGGATGTTGGCTCAAACTTGTCTTGCATACACATGGCCACACAATGTTGTCGGAAGTTCCAAAAGTCAAGAACACACAACATGTACGATGGCACTAGAAAGAGGAAGTTCAATACCAAGTGTGCCACCCTTTGGGCTCCTTCTGCTAATCTTGTGTTAGTAGAAGTTTGGTGACAGCCGATTCACGCTTTTCAGACTCGTGCTTTTCTGATCAAACTGCTCTTCAGTTGTGCTTGTGAGTTTGTATCTGGTTTTCATGCATGTAGTCAGTTCGCATTTATTTTTCAGTGCATATTTTATAGTACGTATTTGAATTTGCAGTGCGTTCTTGTCTGCTCATTTCTGATTTTCAGTTCGCACTTCTCAGGCCTTTCTGTTTTTCTGTGTATTCTGTTAGTTCGTTCTGACCAGCCGGCCGTTTTGAAGACATGTTTCAGTTACGGACTATACCTAATTACTTTTATATGGCCTATCTGTGTGCCTTTAACGTCCATCTTTTGTAGTTTTAAGTTTGGTAGTGTACTTGTCGTAGAGTTCGTGCTGTGCAGGGGCTTGGTGTTGGGGTTGTAACTTAGACCCAAGCCCAGTCCATGAACAGGGCGGGGAGGAGTTCATGGGCCAAGAATTGGTTGCTCCAGGGTTACCAATTCTCGCACATGCCTTTGTTTCGGGGGATCCAGGAGAATAATCCTGATGATTTCAGGAATTATCTCCCGATGACGGACCCCGTTTTCACCATCTGTTGGCTTTCCTGTCCCCCTATATTAATGAGCAGGACACCTGCATGTGACAAGCCATCACTCCTGAAGAGGCTAGTCACCACGTTGCGGTACTTGGCGACAGGGAGAAGTCTGCAGGACATCAAGTTCTCGACAGGCATCTCCCCCCAGGCTCTGGGAATCATTATTCCAGAGACCTGTTCTGCCATCATTCAGGTGCTGCAGAAGGACTATATTAGGGTAAGATTTATCCTTTAACATCAAATTCTATGTACTTAATGTTTGCTAATGTAGTGTATTTATTTCATCATTCCCTAATTATCATGATTGTAATATGCTGTGAATGTCCTCTTAATCCTCATGCATTTTGTCATTTTTTTAAACTTCCTTTTTTGTCCTTAATGCATATTTGCCTTCACTAACCCCCCAGCATGCTATCCTGGGCCCATACACACCTAGCCTAGTCAATTAACAATGTATTTTGTCAGCTCCATAGTACTGCTTTATCCTAAACAGAGGCTTTTTTTGGGGGTCCCAAAATCATTTGGAACCATCCCTCCCCCCAACCGCTAAGTCAATCGATACCAATCCTCTATCTGCTGACTTTGCCCAACCCATACACTCTATACCTACCTCTTTTGTGGTCAGATTCATGGATGAATTTACCAAAGCATGTAGGGAAAGGGCTTGCCTGAATACTTTCACATGGTACTGTTTAAAGTTTTGTTCTCCAATTATCTTGATAGGAAAAGTAATAATTTTTTTTATTGTTTGACTCCACAGTTTCTTTCAATGCCACAGGAATGGCAGACTGTGGTTTCCCAATTTACCCACGGGACTTTCACAACTGCGGAGGGGCAATAGATGGGAAACACGTCCACATCGTCCCATACTATTATAATTACAAGGAGTTTAATAGTATAGTGATGTTGGTGGTGTCGGCTACTCATGAATAGGCATGGCCGAACGGTTCACCCGGCGGTCGTTTCGCGGCAAATTTCGGCTGTTCGCCGTCCGCCCGATCGGCGGACTATTGGCGCCGTTCACCCGGCGGAATTCCGTGTTTACTGTGTAAAAGAACTTTGACCTATGATGACACATCCATCATGGGTTACAGGACAGCCAATTGAGACATTACAGCACATGGACACTTGGACATTCCCCCTAACTTATAAAGAGACCCGATCCGGCGGCCATTTTACATTCTTTCTTCTGTCACTATAGGGAGAGGTTGCTGTGTGGAGTAGGGAGAGACTTCAGTGACCCAAATCGCTATCTATTAGGTCCACAAAATTTCTTTTAAGGACTGGTATCATGGTATAGGTGTTAGGTGTAGTTCAGGATATAGGTTTGAGGCAGTGCTGTGCTAGTGATTGTTGCAGCAGCCTGAGTGTCTTTTGTCAGTGTAGAGAAAGGGACAGGACGCTGTGTGCTGCAGGGGCAGTCAGTTTAATCATTAGCTGTTACTATTAGGTCCACAAAAGTGCTATTCAAGTTATTGTTCCAGCAGCCTGTGTTTTGTCAGTTTAAATAGGGACAGGCAGGAAGCTGTGTGTGAGGCAGGGAGGGACAGTCAGTTTAATCAGTAGCTGTTACTATTAGGTCCACAAAGGTTCTTTTCAGGACTGGTATGGTAATAGGCTTGTACACGTATAATATTCTTTCTTCCAAATATAGAAAGAATATTATACTTGACTGCTGCCCTTCTGCTGCAGTCTGCTAATCATTCACAACCTACTTGTTCCACATAGGTCCTTATAAGGACTGGTAAGGTCTAGGGTGCTACAGTACATAGGGTTGAGTGAGGTACAGTCTGCTATTCCTTAAGGACTGGTATAGGTCCACAATACATAGGGTTGAGGTGCACTACTGCTGACCGCTGCCCTATACTGCAGCAGTCCTTCATCAGTATAGGGACTGAGGTACAGTCTGCTAATCATTCACAACCTACTTGTTCCACAAAGGTCCTTATAAGGACTGGTAAGGTCTAGGGTGCTACAGTACATAGGGTTGAGTGAGGTACAGTCTGCTATTCCTCAAGGACTGGTATAGGTCCACAATACATAGGGTTGAGGTGCACTACTTCTGACCGCTGCCCTATACTGCAGCAGTCCTTCATCAGTATAGGGACTGACGTACAGTCTGCTAATCATTCACAACCTACTTGTTCCACAAAGGTCCTTATAAGGACTGGTAAGGTCTAGGGTGCTACAGTACATAGGGTTGAGTGAGGTACAGTCTGCTATTCCTTAAGGACTGGTATAGGTCCACAATACATAGGGTTGAGGTGCACTACTGCTGACCGCTGCCCTATACTGCAGCAGTCCTTCATCAGTATAGGGACTGAGGCACAGTCTGCTAATAATTCACAACCTACTTGTTCCACAAAGGTCCTTATAAGGACTGGTAAGGTCTTGGGTGCTACAGTACATAGGGTTGAGTGAGGTACAGTCTGCTATTCCTCAAGGACTGGTATAGGTCCACAATACATAGGGTTGAGGTGCACTACTTCTGACCGCTGCCCTTTACTGCAGCAGTCCTTCATCAGTATAGGGACTGACGTACAGTCTGCTAATAATTCACAACCTACTTGTTCCACAAAGGTCCTTATAAGGACTGGTAAGGTCTAGGGTGCTACAGTACATAGGGTTGAGTGAGGTACAGTCTGCTATTCCTTAAGGACTGGTATAGGTCCACAATACATAGGGTTGAGGTGCACTACTGCTGACCGCTGCCCTATCCTGCAGCAGTCCTTCATCAGTATAGGGACTAATGTACATTCTGCTAATCATTCACAACCTACTTGTTCCACAAAGGTCCTTATAAGGACTGGTAAGGTCTAGGGTGCTACAGTACATAGGGTTGAGTGAGGTACAGTCTGCTATTCTTTAAGAACTGGTATAGGTCCACAATACATAGGGTTGAGGTGCACTACTGCTGACCGCTGCCCTATACTGCAGCAGTCCTTCATCAGTATAGGGACTGACGTACAGTCTACTAATCATTCACAACCTACTTGTTCCACAAAGGTCCTTATAAGGACTGGTAAGGTCTAGGGTGCTACAGTACATAGGGTTGAGTGAGGTACAGTCTGCTATTCCTTAAGGACTGGTATAGGTCCACAATACATAGGGTTGAGGTGCACTACTGCTGACCGCTGCCCTATACTGCAGCAGTCCTTCATCAGTATAGGGACTGAGGTACAGTCTGCTAATAATTCACAACCTACTTGTTCCACAAAGGTCCTTATAAGGACTGGTAAGGTCTAGGGTGCTACAGTACATAGGGTTGAGTGAGGTACAGTCTGCTATTCCTTAAGGACTGGTATTGGTCCACAATACATAGGGTTGAGGTGCACTACTGCTGACCGCTGCCCTTTACTGCAGCAGTCCTTCATCAGTATAGGGACTGAGGTACAGTCTGCTAATCATTCACAACCTACTTGTTCCACAAAGGTCCTTATAAGGACTGGTAAGGTCTAGGGTGCTACAGTACATAGGGTTGAGTGAGGTACAGTCTGCTATTCCTTAAGGACTGGTATAGGTCCACAATACATAGGGTTGAGGTGCACTACTGCTGACCGCTGCCCTATACTGCAGCAGTCCTTCATCAGTATAGGGACTGAGGTACAGTCTGCTAATCATTTACAACCTACTTGTTCCACAAAGGTCCTTATAAGGACTGGTAAGGTCTAGGGTGCTACAGTACATAGGGTTGAGTGAGGTACAGTCTGCTATTCCTCAAGGACTGGCATAGGTCCACAATACATAGGGTTGAGGTGCACTACTTCTGACCGCTGCCCTATACTGCAGCAGTCCTTCATCAGTATAGGGACTGACGTACATTCTGCTAATCATTCACAACCTACTTGTTCCACAAAGGTCCTTATAAGGACTGGTAAGGTCTAGGGTGCTACAGTACATAGGGTTGAGTGAGGTACAGTCTGCTATTCCTTAAGGACTGGTATAGGTCCACAATACATAGGGTTGAGGTGCACTACTGCTGACCGCTGCCCTATCCTGCAGCAGTCCTTCATCAGTATAGGGACTAATGTACATTCTGCTAATCATTCACAACCTACTTGTTCCACAAAGGTCCTTATAAGGACTGGTAAGGTCTAGGGTGCTACAGTACATAGGGTTGAGTGAGGTACAGTCTGCTATTCTTTAAGAACTGGTATAGGTCCACAATACATAGGGTTGAGGTGCACTACTGCTGACCGCTGCCCTATACTGCAGCAGTCCTTCATCAGTATAGGGACTGACGTACAGTCTGCTAATCATTTACAACCTACTTGTTCCACAAAGGTCCTTATAAGGACTGGTAAGGTCTAGGGTGCTACAGTACATAGGGTTGAGTGAGGTACAGTCTGCTATTCCTTAAGGACTGGTATAGGTCCACAATACATAGGGTTGAGGTGCACTACTGCTGACCGCTGCCCTATACTGCAGCAGTCCTTCATCAGTATAGGGACTGAGGCACAGTCTGCTAATAATTCACAACCTACTTGTTCCACAAAGGTCCTTATAAGGACTGGTAAGGTCTTGGGTGCTACAGTACATAGGGTTGAGTGAGGTACAGTCTGCTATTCCTCAAGGACTGGTATAGGTCCACAATACATAGGGTTGAGGTGCACTACTTCTGACCGCTGCCCTTTACTGCAGCAGTCCTTCATCAGTATAGGGACTGAGGTACAGTCTGCTAATCATTCACAACCTACTTGTTCCACAAAGGTCCTTATAAGGACTGGTAAGGTCTAGGGTGCTACAGTACATAGGGTTGAGTGAGGTACAGTCTGCTATTCCTTAAGGACTGGTATAGGTCCACAATACATAGGGTTGAGGTGCACTACTGCTGACCGCTGCCCTATCCTGCAGCAGTCCTTCATCAGTATAGGGACTAATGTACATTCTGCTAATCATTCACAACCTACTTGTTCCACAAAGGTCCTTATAAGGACTGGTAAGGTCTAGGGTGCTACAGTACATAGGGTTGAGTGAGGTACAGTCTGCTATTCTTTAAGAACTGGTATAGGTCCACAATACATAGGGTTGAGGTGCACTACTGCTGACCGCTGCCCTATACTGCAGCAGTCCTTCATCAGTATAGGGACTGACGTACAGTCTACTAATCATTCACAACCTACTTGTTCCACAAAGGTCCTTATAAGGACTGGTAAGGTCTAGGGTGCTACAGTACATAGGGTTGAGTGAGGTACAGTCTGCTATTCCTTAAGGACTGGTATAGGTCCACAATACATAGGGTTGAGGTGCACTACTGCTGACCGCTGCCCTATACTGCAGCAGTCCTTCATCAGTATAGGGACTGAGGTACAGTCTGCTAATCATTCACAACCTACTTGTTCCACAAAGGTCCTTATAAGGACTGGTAAGGTCTAGGGTGCTACAGTACATAGGGTTGAGTGAGGTACAGTCTGCTATTCCTCAAGGACTGGCATAGGTCCACAATACATAGGGTTGAGGTGCACTACTTCTGACCGCTGCCCTATACTGCAGCAGTCCTTCATCAGTATAGGGACTGACGTACATTCTGCTAATCATTCACAACCTACTTGTTCCACAAAGGTCCTTATAAGGACTGGTAAGGTCTAGGGTGCTACAGTACATAGGGTTGAGTGAGGTACAGTCTGCTATTCCTTAAGGACTGGTATAGGTCCACAATACATAGGGTTGAGGTGCACTACTGCTGACCGCTGCCCTATCCTGCAGCAGTCCTTCATCAGTATAGGGACTAATGTACATTCTGCTAATCATTCACAACCTACTTGTTCCACAAAGGTCCTTATAAGGACTGGTAAGGTCTAGGGTGCTACAGTACATAGGGTTGAGTGAGGTACAGTCTGCTATTCTTTAAGAACTGGTATAGGTCCACAATACATAGGGTTGAGGTGCACTACTGCTGACCGCTGCCCTATACTGCAGCAGTCCTTCATCAGTATAGGGACTGACGTACAGTCTGCTAATCATTTACAACCTACTTGTTCCACAAAGGTCCTTATAAGGACTGGTAAGGTCTAGGGTGCTACAGTACATAGGGTTGAGTGAGGTACAGTCTGCTATTCTTTAAGAACTGGTATAGGTCCACAATACATAGGGTTGAGGTGCACTACTGCTGACCGCTGCCCTATACTGCAGCAGTCCTTCATCAGTATATGGACTGAGGTACAGTCTGCTAATAATTCACAACCTACTTGTTCCACAAAGGTCCTTATAAGGACTGGTAAGGTCTAGGGTGCTACAGTACATAGGGTTGAGTGAGGTACAGTCTGCTATTCCTCACGGACTGGTATAGGTCCACAATACATAGGGTTGAGGTGCACTACTTCTGACCGCTGCCCTTTACTGCAGCAGTCCTTCATCAGTATAGGGACTGACGTACAGTCTGCTAATAATTCACAACCTACTTGTTCCACAAAGGTCCTTATAAGGACTGGTAAGGTCTAGGGTGCTACAGTACATAGGGTTGAGTGAGGTACAGTCTGCTATTCCTTAAGGACTGGTATAGGTCCACAATACATAGGGTTGAGGTGCACTATTGCTGACCGCTGCCCTATCCTGCAGCAGTCCTTCATCAGTATAGGGACTAATGTACATTCTGCTAATCATTCACAACCTACTTGTTCCACAAAGGTCCTTATAAGGACTGGTAAGGTCTAGGGTGCTACAGTACATAGGGTTGAGTGAGGTACAGTCTGCTATTCCTTAAGGACTGGTATAGGTCCACAATACATAGGGTTGAGGTGCACTACTGCTGACCGCTGCCCTATACTGCAGCAGTCCTTCATCAGTATAGGGACTGAGGTACAGTCTGCTAATCATTCACAACCTACTTGTTCCACAAAGGTCCTTATAAGGACTGGTAAGGTCTAGGGTGCTACAGTACATAGGGTTGAGTGAGGTACAGTCTGCTATTCCTCAAGGACTGGTATAGGTCCACAATACATAGGGTTGAGGTGCACTACTTCTGACCGCTGCCCTATACTGCAGCAGTCCTTCATCAGTATAGGGACTGACGTACAGTCTGCTAATCATTCACAGCCTACTTGTTCCACAAAGGTCCTTATAAGGACTGGTAAGGTCTAGGGTGCTACAGTACATAGGGTTGAGTGAGGTATAGTCTGCTATTCCTTAAGGACTGGTATAGGTCCACAATACATAGAGTTGAGGTGCACTACTTCTGACCGCTGCCCTATACTGCAGCAGTCCTTCATCACTATAGGGACTGACGTACAGTCTGCTAATCATTCACAACCTACTTGTTCCACAAAGGTCCTTATAAGGACTGGAAAGGTCTAGGGTGCTACAGTACATAGGGTTGAGTGAGGTACAGTCTGCTATTCCTTAAGGACTGGTATAGGTCCACAATACATAGGGTTGAGGTGCACTACTGCTGACCGCTGCCCTATACTGCAGCAGTCCTTCATCAGTATAGGGACTAATGTACATTCTGCTAATCATTCACAACCTACTTGTTCCACAAAGGTCCATATAAGGATTGGCAAGGTCTAGGGTGCTACAGTACATAGGGTTGAGTGAGGAAAAGTCTGCTATTCTTTAAGAACTGGTATAGGTCCACAATACATAGGGTTGAGGTGCACTACTGCTGACCGCTGCCCTATACTGCAGCAGTCCTTCATCAGTATAGGGACTGACGTACAGTCTGCTAATCATTTACAACCTACTTGTTCCACAAAGGTCCTTATAAGGACTGGTAAGGTCTAGGGTGCTACAGTACATAGGGTTGAGTGAGGTACAGTCTGCTATTCCTTAAGGACTGGTATAGGTCCACAATACATAGGGTTGAGGTGCACTACTGCTGACCGCTGCCCTATACTGCAGCAGTCCTTCATCAGTATAGGGACTGAGGTACAGTCTGCTAATAATTCACAACCTACTTGTTCCACAAAGGTCCTTATAAGGACTGGTAAGGTCTAGGGTGCTACAGTACATAGGGTTGAGTGAGGTACAGTCGGCTATTCCTTAAGGACTGGTATAGGTCCACAATACATAGGGTTGAGGTGCACTACTGCTGACCACAGCCCTTTACTGCAGCAGTCCTTCATCAGTATAGGGACTGAGGTACAGTCTGCTAATCATTCATAACCTACTTGTTCCACAAAGGTCCTTATAAGGACTGGTAAGGTCTAGGGTGCTACAGTACATAGGGTTGAGTGAGGTACAGTCTGCTATTCCTCAAGGACTGGTATAGGTCCACAATACATAGGGTTGAGGTGCACTACTTCTGACCGCTGCCCTATACTGCAGCAGTCCTTCATCAGTAAAGGGACTGACGTACAGTCTGCTAATAATTCACAACCTACTTGTTCCACAAAGGTCCTTATAAGGACTGGTAAGGTCTAGGGTGCTACAGTACATAGGGTTGAGTGAGGTACAGTCTGCTATTCCTTAAGGACTGGTATAGGTCCACAATACATAGGGTTGAGGTGCACTATTGCTGACCGCTGCCCTATCCTGCAGCAGTCCTTCATCAGTATAGGGACTAATGTACATTCTGCTAATCATTCACAACCTACTTGTTCCACAAAAGTCCTTATAAGGACTGGTAAGGTCTAGGGTGCTACAGTACATAGGGTTGAGTGAGGTACAGTCTGCTATTCCTTAAGGACTGGTATAGGTCCACAATACATAGGGTTGAGGTGCACTACTGCTGACCGCTGCCCTATACTGCAGCAGTCCTTCATCAGTATAGGGACTGAGGTACAGTCTGCTAATAATTCACAACCTACTTGTTCCACAAAGGTCCTTATAAGGACTGGTAAGGTCTAGGGTGCTACAGTACATAGGGTTGAGTGAGGTACAGTCGGCTATTCCTTAAGGACTGGTATAGGTCCACAATACATAGGGTTGAGGTGCACTACTGCTGACCACAGCCCTTTACTGCAGCAGTCCTTCATCAGTATAGGGACTGAGGTACAGTCTGCTAATCATTCATAACCTACTTGTTCCACAAAGGTCCTTATAAGGACTGGTAAGGTCTAGGGTGCTACAGTACATAGGGTTGAGTGAGGTACAGTCTGCTATTCCTCAAGGACTGGTATAGGTCCACAATACATAGGGTTGAGGTGCACTACTTCTGATCGCTGCCCTTTACTGCAGCAGTCCTTCATCAGTATAGGGACTGACGTACAGTCTGCTAATAATTCACAACCTACTTGTTCCACAAAGGTCCTTATAAGGACTGGTAAGGTCTAGGGTGCTACAGTACATAGGGTTGAGTGAGGTACAGTCTGCTATTCCTTAAGGACTGGTATAGGTCCACAATACATAGGGTTGAGGTGCACTATTGCTGACCGCTGCCCTATCCTGCAGCAGTCCTTCATCAGTATAGGGACTAATGTACATTCTGCTAATCATTCACAACCTACTTGTTCCACAAAGGTCCTTATAAGGACTGGTAAGGTCTAGGGTGCTACAGTACATAGGGTTGAGTGAGGTACAGTCTGCTTTTCCTTAAGGACTGGTATAGGTCCACAATACATAGGGTTGAGGTGCACTACTGCTGACCGCTGCCCTATACTGCAGCAGTCCTTCATCAGTATAGGGACTGAGGTACAGTCTGCTAATCATTCACAACCTACTTGTTCCACAAAGGTCCTTATAAGGACTGGTAAGGTCTAGGGTGCTACAGTACATAGGGTTGAGTGAGGTACAGTCTGCTATTCCTCAAGGACTGGTATAGGTCCACAATACATAGGGTTGAGGTGCACTACTTCTGACCGCTGCCCTATACTGCAGCAGTCCTTCATCAGTATAGGGACTGACGTACAGTCTGCTAATCATTCACAGCCTACTTGTTCCACAAAGGTCCTTATAAGGACTGGTAAGGTCTAGGGTGCTACAGTACATAGGGTTGAGTGAGGTATAGTCTGCTATTCCTTAAGGACTGGTATAGGTCCACAATACATAGAGTTGAGGTGCACTACTTCTGACCGCTGCCCTATACTGCAGCAGTCCTTCATCACTATAGGGACTGACGTACAGTCTGCTAATCATTCACAACCTACTTGTTCCACAAAGGTCCTTATAAGGACTGGAAAGGTCTAGGGTGCTACAGTACATAGGGTTGAGTGAGGTACAGTCTGCTATTCCTTAAGGACTGGTATAGGTCCACAATACATAGGGTTGAGGTGCACTACTGCTGACCGCTGCCCTATACTGCAGCAGTCCTTCATCAGTATAGGGACTGAGGCACAGTCTGCTAATAATTCACAACCTACTTGTTCCACAAAGGTCCTTATAAGGACTGGTAAGGTCTAGGGTGCTACAGTACATAGGGTTGAGTGAGGTACAGTCTGCTATTCCTCAAGGACTGGCATAGGTCCACAATACATAGGGTTGAGGTGCACTACTTCTGACCGCTGCCCTATACTGCAGCAGTCCTTCATCAGTATAGGGACTGACGTACATTCTGCTAATCATTCACAACCTACTTGTTCCACAAAGGTCCTTATAAGGACTGGTAAGGTCTAGGGTGCTACAGTACATAGGGTTGAGTGAGGTACAGTCTGCTATTCCTTAAGGACTGGTATAGGTCCACAATACATAGGGTTGAGGTGCACTACTGCTGACCGCTGCCCTATCCTGCAGCAGCCCTTCATCAGTATAGGGACTAATGTACATTCTGCTAATCATTCACAACCTACTTGTTCCACAAAGGTCCTTATAAGGACTGGTAAGGTCTAGGGTGCTACAGTACATAGGGTTGAGTGAGGTACAGTCTGCTATTCTTTAAGAACTGGTATAGGTCCACAATACATAGGGTTGAGGTGCACTACTGCTGACCGCTGCCCTATACTGCAGCAGTCCTTCATCAGTATAGGGACTGACGTACAGTCTGCTAATCATTTACAACCTACTTGTTCCACAAAGGTCCTTATAAGGACTGGTAAGGTCTAGGGTGCTACAGTACATAGGGTTGAGTGAGGTACAGTCTGCTATTCTTTAAGAACTGGTATAGGTCCACAATACATAGGGTTGAGGTGCACTACTGCTGACCGCTGCCCTATACTGCAGCAGTCCTTCATCAGTATATGGACTGAGGTACAGTCTGCTAATAATTCACAACCTACTTGTTCCACAAAGGTCCTTATAAGGACTGGTAAGGTCTAGGGTGCTACAGTACATAGGGTTGAGTGAGGTACAGTCGGCTATTCCTTAAGGACTGGTATAGGTCCACAATACATAGGGTTGAGGTGCACTACTGCTGACCACAGCCCTTTACTGCAGCAGTCCTTCATCAGTATAGGGACTGAGGTACAGTCTGCTAATCATTCATAACCTACTTGTTCCACAAAGGTCCTTATAAGGACTGGTAAGGTCTAGGGTGCTACAGTACATAGGGTTGAGTGAGGTACAGTCTGCTATTCCTCAAGGACTGGTATAGGTCCACAATACATAGGGTTGAGGTGCACTACTTCTGACCGCTGCCCTATACTGCAGCAGTCCTTCATCAGTAAAGGGACTGACGTACAGTCTGCTAATAATTCACAACCTACTTGTTCCACAAAGGTCCTTATAAGGACTGGTAAGGTCTAGGGTGCTACAGTACATAGGGTTGAGTGAGGTACAGTCTGCTATTCCTTAAGGACTGGTATAGGTCCACAATACATAGGGTTGAGGTGCACTATTGCTGACCGCTGCCCTATCCTGCAGCAGTCCTTCATCAGTATAGGGACTAATGTACATTCTGCTAATCATTCACAACCTACTTGTTCCACAAAAGTCCTTATAAGGACTGGTAAGGTCTAGGGTGCTACAGTACATAGGGTTGAGTGAGGTACAGTCTGCTATTCCTTAAGGACTGGTATAGGTCCACAATACATAGGGTTGAGGTGCACTACTGCTGACCGCTGCCCTATACTGCAGCAGTCCTTCATCAGTATAGGGACTGAGGTACAGTCTGCTAATAATTCACAACCTACTTGTTCCACAAAGGTCCTTATAAGGACTGGTAAGGTCTAGGGTGCTACAGTACATAGGGTTGAGTGAGGTACAGTCGGCTATTCCTTAAGGACTGGTATAGGTCCACAATACATAGGGTTGAGGTGCACTACTGCTGACCACAGCCCTTTACTGCAGCAGTCCTTCATCAGTATAGGGACTGAGGTACAGTCTGCTAATCATTCATAACCTACTTGTTCCACAAAGGTCCTTATAAGGACTGGTAAGGTCTAGGGTGCTACAGTACATAGGGTTGAGTGAGGTACAGTCTGCTATTCCTCAAGGACTGGTATAGGTCCACAATACATAGGGTTGAGGTGCACTACTTCTGATCGCTGCCCTTTACTGCAGCAGTCCTTCATCAGTATAGGGACTGACGTACAGTCTGCTAATAATTCACAACCTACTTGTTCCACAAAGGTCCTTATAAGGACTGGTAAGGTCTAGGGTGCTACAGTACATAGGGTTGAGTGAGGTACAGTCTGCTATTCCTTAAGGACTGGTATAGGTCCACAATACATAGGGTTGAGGTGCACTATTGCTGACCGCTGCCCTATCCTGCAGCAGTCCTTCATCAGTATAGGGACTAATGTACATTCTGCTAATCATTCACAACCTACTTGTTCCACAAAGGTCCTTATAAGGACTGGTAAGGTCTAGGGTGCTACAGTACATAGGGTTGAGTGAGGTACAGTCTGCTTTTCCTTAAGGACTGGTATAGGTCCACAATACATAGGGTTGAGGTGCACTACTGCTGACCGCTGCCCTATACTGCAGCAGTCCTTCATCAGTATAGGGACTGAGGTACAGTCTGCTAATCATTCACAACCTACTTGTTCCACAAAGGTCCTTATAAGGACTGGTAAGGTCTAGGGTGCTACAGTACATAGGGTTGAGTGAGGTACAGTCTGCTATTCCTCAAGGACTGGTATAGGTCCACAATACATAGGGTTGAGGTGCACTACTTCTGACCGCTGCCCTATACTGCAGCAGTCCTTCATCAGTATAGGGACTGACGTACAGTCTGCTAATCATTCACAGCCTACTTGTTCCACAAAGGTCCTTATAAGGACTGGTAAGGTCTAGGGTGCTACAGTACATAGGGTTGAGTGAGGTATAGTCTGCTATTCCTTAAGGACTGGTATAGGTCCACAATACATAGAGTTGAGGTGCACTACTTCTGACCGCTGCCCTATACTGCAGCAGTCCTTCATCACTATAGGGACTGACGTACAGTCTGCTAATCATTCACAACCTACTTGTTCCACAAAGGTCCTTATAAGGACTGGAAAGGTCTAGGGTGCTACAGTACATAGGGTTGAGTGAGGTACAGTCTGCTATTCCTTAAGGACTGGTATAGGTCCACAATACATAGGGTTGAGGTGCACTACTGCTGACCGCTGCCCTATACTGCAGCAGTCCTTCATCAGTATAGGGACTGAGGCACAGTCTGCTAATAATTCACAACCTACTTGTTCCACAAAGGTCCTTATAAGGACTGGTAAGGTCTAGGGTGCTACAGTACATAGGGTTGAGTGAGGTACAGTCTGCTATTCCTCAAGGACTGGCATAGGTCCACAATACATAGGGTTGAGGTGCACTACTTCTGACCGCTGCCCTATACTGCAGCAGTCCTTCATCAGTATAGGGACTGACGTACATTCTGCTAATCATTCACAACCTACTTGTTCCACAAAGGTCCTTATAAGGACTGGTAAGGTCTAGGGTGCTACAGTACATAGGGTTGAGTGAGGTACAGTCTGCTATTCCTTAAGGACTGGTATAGGTCCACAATACATAGGGTTGAGGTGCACTACTGCTGACCGCTGCCCTATCCTGCAGCAGCCCTTCATCAGTATAGGGACTAATGTACATTCTGCTAATCATTCACAACCTACTTGTTCCACAAAGGTCCTTATAAGGACTGGTAAGGTCTAGGGTGCTACAGTACATAGGGTTGAGTGAGGTACAGTCTGCTATTCTTTAAGAACTGGTATAGGTCCACAATACATAGGGTTGAGGTGCACTACTGCTGACCGCTGCCCTATACTGCAGCAGTCCTTCATCAGTATAGGGACTGACGTACAGTCTGCTAATCATTTACAACCTACTTGTTCCACAAAGGTCCTTATAAGGACTGGTAAGGTCTAGGGTGCTACAGTACATAGGGTTGAGTGAGGTACAGTCTGCTATTCTTTAAGAACTGGTATAGGTCCACAATACATAGGGTTGAGGTGCACTACTGCTGACCGCTGCCCTATACTGCAGCAGTCCTTCATCAGTATATGGACTGAGGTACAGTCTGCTAATAATTCACAACCTACTTGTTCCACAAAGGTCCTTATAAGGACTGGTAAGGTCTAGGGTGCTACAGTACATAGGGTTGAGTGAGGTACAGTCTGCTATTCCTCACGGACTGGTATAGGTCCACAATACATAGGGTTGAGGTGCACTACTTCTGACCGCTGCCCTTTACTGCAGCAGTCCTTCATCAGTATAGGGACTGACGTACAGTCTGCTAATAATTCACAACCTACTTGTTCCACAAAGGTCCTTATAAGGACTGGTAAGGTCTAGGGTGCTACAGTACATAGGGTTGAGTGAGGTACAGTCTGCTATTCCTTAAGGACTGGTATAGGTCCACAATACATAGGGTTGAGGTGCACTATTGCTGACCGCTGCCCTATCCTGCAGCAGTCCTTCATCAGTATAGGGACTAATGTACATTCTGCTAATCATTCACAACCTACTTGTTCCACAAAGGTCCTTATAAGGACTGGTAAGGTCTAGGGTGCTACAGTACATAGGGTTGAGTGAGGTACAGTCTGCTATTCCTTAAGGACTGGTATAGGTCCACAATACATAGGGTTGAGGTGCACTACTGCTGACCGCTGCCCTATACTGCAGCAGTCCTTCATCAGTATAGGGACTGAGGTACAGTCTGCTAATCATTCACAACCTACTTTTTCCACAAAGGTCCTTATAAGGACTGGTAAGGTCTAGGGTGCTACAGTACATAGGGTTGAGTGAGGTACAGTCTGCTATTCCTCAAGGACTGGTATAGGTCCACAATACATAGGGTTGAGGTGCACTACTTCTGACCGCTGCCCTATACTGCAGCAGTCCTTCATCAGTATAGGGACTGACGTACAGTCTGCTAATCATTCACAGCCTACTTGTTCCACAAAGGTCCTTATAAGGACTGGTAAGGTCTAGGGTGCTACAGTACATAGGGTTGAGTGAGGTATAGTCTGCTATTCCTTAAGGACTGGTATAGGTCCACAATACATAGAGTTGAGGTGCACTACTTCTGACCGCTGCCCTATACTGCAGCAGTCCTTCATCACTATAGGGACTGACGTACAGTCTGCTAATCATTCACAACCTACTTGTTCCACAAAGGTCCTTATAAGGACTGGAAAGGTCTAGGGTGCTACAGTACATAGGGTTGAGTGAGGTACAGTCTGCTATTCCTTAAGGACTGGTATAGGTCCACAATACATAGGGTTGAGGTGCACTACTGCTGACCGCTGCCCTATACTGCAGCAGTCCTTCATCAGTATAGGGACTAATGTACATTCTGCTAATCATTCACAACCTACTTGTTCCACAAAGGTCCATATAAGGATTGGCAAGGTCTAGGGTGCTACAGTACATAGGGTTGAGTGAGGAAAAGTCTGCTATTCTTTAAGAACTGGTATAGGTCCACAATACATAGGGTTGAGGTGCACTACTGCTGACCGCTGCCCTATACTGCAGCAGTCCTTCATCAGTATAGGGACTGACGTACAGTCTGCTAATCATTTACAACCTACTTGTTCCACAAAGGTCCTTATAAGGACTGGTAAGGTCTAGGGTGCTACAGTACATAGGGTTGAGTGAGGTACAGTCTGCTATTCCTTAAGGACTGGTATAGGTCCACAATACATAGGGTTGAGGTGCACTACTGCTGACCGCTGCCCTATACTGCAGCAGTCCTTCATCAGTATAGGGACTGAGGTACAGTCTGCTAATAATTCACAACCTACTTGTTCCACAAAGGTCCTTATAAGGACTGGTAAGGTCTAGGGTGCTACAGTACATAGGGTTGAGTGAGGTACAGTCGGCTATTCCTTAAGGACTGGTATAGGTCCACAATACATAGGGTTGAGGTGCACTACTGCTGACCACAGCCCTTTACTGCAGCAGTCCTTCATCAGTATAGGGACTGAGGTACAGTCTGCTAATCATTCATAACCTACTTGTTCCACAAAGGTCCTTATAAGGACTGGTAAGGTCTAGGGTGCTACAGTACATAGGGTTGAGTGAGGTACAGTCTGCTATTCCTCAAGGACTGGTATAGGTCCACAATACATAGGGTTGAGGTGCACTACTTCTGACCGCTGCCCTATACTGCAGCAGTCCTTCATCAGTAAAGGGACTGACGTACAGTCTGCTAATAATTCACAACCTACTTGTTCCACAAAGGTCCTTATAAGGACTGGTAAGGTCTAGGGTGCTACAGTACATAGGGTTGAGTGAGGTACAGTCTGCTATTCCTTAAGGACTGGTATAGGTCCACAATACATAGGGTTGAGGTGCACTATTGCTGACCGCTGCCCTATCCTGCAGCAGTCCTTCATCAGTATAGGGACTAATGTACATTCTGCTAATCATTCACAACCTACTTGTTCCACAAAAGTCCTTATAAGGACTGGTAAGGTCTAGGGTGCTACAGTACATAGGGTTGAGTGAGGTACAGTCTGCTATTCCTTAAGGACTGGTATAGGTCCACAATACATAGGGTTGAGGTGCACTACTGCTGACCGCTGCCCTATACTGCAGCAGTCCTTCATCAGTATAGGGACTGAGGTACAGTCTGCTAATAATTCACAACCTACTTGTTCCACAAAGGTCCTTATAAGGACTGGTAAGGTCTAGGGTGCTACAGTACATAGGGTTGAGTGAGGTACAGTCGGCTATTCCTTAAGGACTGGTATAGGTCCACAATACATAGGGTTGAGGTGCACTACTGCTGACCACAGCCCTTTACTGCAGCAGTCCTTCATCAGTATAGGGACTGAGGTACAGTCTGCTAATCATTCATAACCTACTTGTTCCACAAAGGTCCTTATAAGGACTGAAAAGGTCTAGGGTGCTACAGTACATAGGGTTGAGTGAGGTACAGTCTGCTATTCCTCAAGGACTGGTATAGGTCCACAATACATAGGGTTGAGGTGCACTACTTCTGACCGCTGCCCTATACTGCAGCAGTCCTTCATCAGTAAAGGGACTGACGTACAGTCTGCTAATAATTCACAACCTACTTGTTCCACAAAGGTCCTTATAAGGACTGGTAAGGTCTAGGGTGCTACAGTACATAGGGTTGAGTGAGGTACAGTCTGCTATTCTTTAAGAACTGGTATAGGTCCACAATACATAGGGTTGAGGTGCACTACTGCTGACCGCTGCCCTATACTGCAGCAGTCCTTCATCAGTATAGGGACTGACGTACAGTCTGCTAATCATTTACAACCTACTTGTTCCACAAAGGTCCTTATAAGGACTGGTAAGGTCTAGGGTGCTACAGTACATAGGGTTGAGTGAGGTACAGTCTGCTATTCTTTAAGAACTGGTATAGGTCCACAATACATAGGGTTGAGGTGCACTACTGCTGACCACAGCCCTTTACTGCAGCAGTCCTTCATCAGTATAGGGACTGAGGTACAGTCTGCTAATCATTCATAACCTACTTGTTCCACAAAGGTCCTTATAAGGACTGGTAAGGTCTAGGGTGCTACAGTACATAGGGTTGAGTGAGGTACAGTCTGCTATTCCTCAAGGACTGGTATAGGTCCACAATACATAGGGTTGAGGTGCACTACTTCTGATCGCTGCCCTTTACTGCAGCAGTCCTTCATCAGTATAGGGACTGACGTACAGTCTGCTAATAATTCACAACCTACTTGTTCCACAAAGGTCCTTATAAGGACTGGTAAGGTCTAGGGTGCTACAGTACATAGGGTTGAGTGAGGTACAGTCTGCTATTCCTTAAGGACTGGTATAGGTCCACAATACATAGGGTTGAGGTGCACTATTGCTGACCGCTGCCCTATCCTGCAGCAGTCCTTCATCAGTATAGGGACTAATGTACATTCTGCTAATCATTCACAACCTACTTGTTCCACAAAGGTCCTTATAAGGACTGGTAAGGTCTAGGGTGCTACAGTACATAGGGTTGAGTGAGGTACAGTCTGCTTTTCCTTAAGGACTGGTATAGGTCCACAATACATAGGGTTGAGGTGCACTACTGCTGACCGCTGCCCTATACTGCAGCAGTCCTTCATCAGTATAGGGACTGAGGTACAGTCTGCTAATCATTCACAACCTACTTGTTCCACAAAGGTCCTTATAAGGACTGGTAAGGTCTAGGGTGCTACAGTACATAGGGTTGAGTGAGGTACAGTCTGCTATTCCTCAAGGACTGGTATAGGTCCACAATACATAGGGTTGAGGTGCACTACTTCTGACCGCTGCCCTATACTGCAGCAGTCCTTCATCAGTATAGGGACTGACGTACAGTCTGCTAATCATTCACAGCCTACTTGTTCCACAAAGGTCCTTATAAGGACTGGTAAGGTCTAGGGTGCTACAGTACATAGGGTTGAGTGAGGTATAGTCTGCTATTCCTTAAGGACTGGTATAGGTCCACAATACATAGAGTTGAGGTGCACTACTTCTGACCGCTGCCCTATACTGCAGCAGTCCTTCATCACTATAGGGACTGACGTACAGTCTGCTAATCATTCACAACCTACTTGTTCCACAAAGGTCCTTATAAGGACTGGAAAGGTCTAGGGTGCTACAGTACATAGGGTTGAGTGAGGTACAGTCTGCTATTCCTTAAGGACTGGTATAGGTCCACAATACATAGGGTTGAGGTGCACTACTGCTGACCGCTGCCCTATACTGCAGCAGTCCTTCATCAGTATAGGGACTGAGGCACAGTCTGCTAATAATTCACAACCTACTTGTTCCACAAAGGTCCTTATAAGGACTGGTAAGGTCTTGGGTGCTACAGTACATAGGGTTGAGTGAGGTACAGTCTGCTATTCCTCAAGGACTGGTATAGGTCCACAATACATAGGGTTGAGGTGCACTACTTCTGACCGCTGCCCTTTACTGCAGCAGTCCTTCATCAGTATAGGGACTGACGTACAGTCTGCTAATAATTCACAACCTACTTGTTCCACAAAGGTCCTTATAAGGACTGGTAAGGTCTAGGGTGCTACAGTACATAGGGTTGAGTGAGGTACAGTCTGCTATTCCTTAAGGACTGGTATAGGTCCACAATACATAGGGTTGAGGTGCACTACTGCTGACCGCTGCCCTATCCTGCAGCAGTCCTTCATCAGTATAGGGACTAATGTACATTCTGCTAATCATTCACAACCTACTTGTTCCACAAAGGTCCTTATAAGGACTGGTAAGGTCTAGGGTGCTACAGTACATAGGGTTGAGTGAGGTACAGTCTGCTATTCTTTAAGAACTGGTATAGGTCCACAATACATAGGGTTGAGGTGCACTACTGCTGACCGCTGCCCTATACTGCAGCAGTCCTTCATCAGTATAGGGACTGACGTACAGTCTACTAATCATTCACAACCTACTTGTTCCACAAAGGTCCTTATAAGGACTGGTAAGGTCTAGGGTGCTACAGTACATAGGGTTGAGTGAGGTACAGTCTGCTATTCCTTAAGGACTGGTATAGGTCCACAATACATAGGGTTGAGGTGCACTACTGCTGACCGCTGCCCTATACTGCAGCAGTCCTTCATCAGTATAGGGACTGAGGTACAGTCTGCTAATAATTCACAACCTACTTGTTCCACAAAGGTCCTTATAAGGACTGGTAAGGTCTAGGGTGCTACAGTACATAGGGTTGAGTGAGGTACAGTCTGCTATTCCTTAAGGACTGGTATTGGTCCACAATACATAGGGTTGAGGTGCACTACTGCTGACCGCTGCCCTTTACTGCAGCAGTCCTTCATCAGTATAGGGACTGAGGTACAGTCTGCTAATCATTCACAACCTACTTGTTCCACAAAGGTCCTTATAAGGACTGGTAAGGTCTAGGGTGCTACAGTACATAGGGTTGAGTGAGGTACAGTCTGCTATTCCTTAAGGACTGGTATAGGTCCACAATACATAGGGTTGAGGTGCACTACTGCTGACCGCTGCCCTATACTGCAGCAGTCCTTCATCAGTATAGGGACTGAGGTACAGTCTGCTAATCATTCACAACCTACTTGTTCCACAAAGGTCCTTATAAGGACTGGTAAGGTCTAGGGTGCTACAGTACATAGGGTTGAGTGAGGTACAGTCTGCTATTCCTCAAGGACTGGCATAGGTCCACAATACATAGGGTTGAGGTGCACTACTTCTGACCGCTGCCCTATACTGCAGCAGTCCTTCATCAGTATAGGGACTGACGTACATTCTGCTAATCATTCACAACCTACTTGTTCCACAAAGGTCCTTATAAGGACTGGTAAGGTCTAGGGTGCTACAGTACATAGGGTTGAGTGAGGTACAGTCTGCTATTCCTTAAGGACTGGTATAGGTCCACAATACATAGGGTTGAGGTGCACTACTGCTGACCGCTGCCCTATCCTGCAGCAGTCCTTCATCAGTATAGGGACTAATGTACATTCTGCTAATCATTCACAACCTACTTGTTCCACAAAGGTCCTTATAAGGACTGGTAAGGTCTAGGGTGCTACAGTACATAGGGTTGAGTGAGGTACAGTCTGCTATTCTTTAAGAACTGGTATAGGTCCACAATACATAGGGTTGAGGTGCACTACTGCTGACCGCTGCCCTATACTGCAGCAGTCCTTCATCAGTATAGGGACTGACGTACAGTCTGCTAATCATTTACAACCTACTTGTTCCACAAAGGTCCTTATAAGGACTGGTAAGGTCTAGGGTGCTACAGTACATAGGGTTGAGTGAGGAAAAGTCTGCTATTCTTTAAGAACTGGTATAGGTCCACAATACATAGGGTTGAGGTGCACTACTGCTGACCGCTGCCCTATACTGCAGCAGTCCTTCATCAGTATATGGACTGAGGTACAGTCTGCTAATAATTCACAACCTACTTGTTCCACAAAGGTCCTTATAAGGACTGGTAAGGTCTAGGGTGCTACAGTACATAGGGTTGAGTGAGGTACAGTCTGCTATTCCTCACGGACTGGTATAGGTCCACAATACATAGGGTTGAGGTGCACTACTTCTGACCGCTGCCCTTTACTGCAGCAGTCCTTCATCAGTATAGGGACTGACGTACAGTCTGCTAATAATTCACAACCTACTTGTTCCACAAAGGTCCTTATAAGGACTGGTAAGGTCTAGGGTGCTACAGTACATAGGGTTGAGTGAGGTACAGTCTGCTATTCCTTAAGGACTGGTATAGGTCCACAATACATAGGGTTGAGGTGCACTATTGCTGACCGCTGCCCTATCCTGCAGCAGTCCTTCATCAGTATAGGGACTAATGTACATTCTGCTAATCATTCACAACCTACTTGTTCCACAAAGGTCCTTATAAGGACTGGTAAGGTCTAGGGTGCTACAGTACATAGGGTTGAGTGAGGTACAGTCTGCTATTCCTTAAGGACTGGTATAGGTCCACAATACATAGGGTTGAGGTGCACTACTGCTGACCGCTGCCCTATACTGCAGCAGTCCTTCATCAGTATAGGGACTGAGGTACAGTCTGCTAATCATTCACAACCTACTTGTTCCACAAAGGTCCTTATAAGGACTGGTAAGGTCTAGGGTGCTACAGTACATAGGGTTGAGTGAGGTACAGTCTGCTATTCCTCAAGGACTGGTATAGGTCCACAATACATAGGGTTGAGGTGCACTACTTCTGACCGCTGCCCTATACTGCAGCAGTCCTTCATCAGTATAGGGACTGACGTACAGTCTGCTAATCATTCACAGCCTACTTGTTCCACAAAGGTCCTTATAAGGACTGGTAAGGTCTAGGGTGCTACAGTACATAGGGTTGAGTGAGGTATAGTCTGCTATTCCTTAAGGACTGGTATAGGTCCACAATACATAGAGTTGAGGTGCACTACTTCTGACCGCTGCCCTATACTGCAGCAGTCCTTCATCACTATAGGGACTGACGTACAGTCTGCTAATCATTCACAACCTACTTGTTCCACAAAGGTCCTTATAAGGACTGGAAAGGTCTAGGGTGCTACAGTACATAGGGTTGAGTGAGGTACAGTCTGCTATTCCTTAAGGACTGGTATAGGTCCACAATACATAGGGTTGAGGTGCACTACTGCTGACCGCTGCCCTATACTGCAGCAGTCCTTCATCAGTATAGGGACTAATGTACATTCTGCTAATCATTCACAACCTACTTGTTCCACAAAGGTCCATATAAGGATTGGCAAGGTCTAGGGTGCTACAGTACATAGGGTTGAGTGAGGAAAAGTCTGCTATTCTTTAAGAACTGGTATAGGTCCACAATACATAGGGTTGAGGTGCACTACTGCTGACCGCTGCCCTATACTGCAGCAGTCCTTCATCAGTATAGGGACTGACGTACAGTCTGCTAATCATTTACAACCTACTTGTTCCACAAAGGTCCTTATAAGGACTGGTAAGGTCTAGGGTGCTACAGTACATAGGGTTGAGTGAGGTACAGTCTGCTATTCCTTAAGGACTGGTATAGGTCCACAATACATAGGGTTGAGGTGCACTACTGCTGACCGCTGCCCTATACTGCAGCAGTCCTTCATCAGTATAGGGACTGAGGTACAGTCTGCTAATAATTCACAACCTACTTGTTCCACAAAGGTCCTTATAAGGACTGGTAAGGTCTAGGGTGCTACAGTACATAGGGTTGAGTGAGGTACAGTCGGCTATTCCTTAAGGACTGGTATAGGTCCACAATACATAGGGTTGAGGTGCACTACTGCTGACCACAGCCCTTTACTGCAGCAGTCCTTCATCAGTATAGGGACTGAGGTACAGTCTGCTAATCATTCATAACCTACTTGTTCCACAAAGGTCCTTATAAGGACTGGTAAGGTCTAGGGTGCTACAGTACATAGGGTTGAGTGAGGTACAGTCTGCTATTCCTCAAGGACTGGTATAGGTCCACAATACATAGGGTTGAGGTGCACTACTTCTGACCGCTGCCCTATACTGCAGCAGTCCTTCATCAGTAAAGGGACTGACGTACAGTCTGCTAATAATTCACAACCTACTTGTTCCACAAAGGTCCTTATAAGGACTGGTAAGGTCTAGGGTGCTACAGTACATAGGGTTGAGTGAGGTACAGTCTGCTATTCCTTAAGGACTGGTATAGGTCCACAATACATAGGGTTGAGGTGCACTATTGCTGACCGCTGCCCTATCCTGCAGCAGTCCTTCATCAGTATAGGGACTAATGTACATTCTGCTAATCATTCACAACCTACTTGTTCCACAAAAGTCCTTATAAGGACTGGTAAGGTCTAGGGTGCTACAGTACATAGGGTTGAGTGAGGTACAGTCTGCTATTCCTTAAGGACTGGTATAGGTCCACAATACATAGGGTTGAGGTGCACTACTGCTGACCGCTGCCCTATACTGCAGCAGTCCTTCATCAGTATAGGGACTGAGGTACAGTCTGCTAATAATTCACAACCTACTTGTTCCACAAAGGTCCTTATAAGGACTGGTAAGGTCTAGGGTGCTACAGTACATAGGGTTGAGTGAGGTACAGTCGGCTATTCCTTAAGGACTGGTATAGGTCCACAATACATAGGGTTGAGGTGCACTACTGCTGACCACAGCCCTTTACTGCAGCAGTCCTTCATCAGTATAGGGACTGAGGTACAGTCTGCTAATCATTCATAACCTACTTGTTCCACAAAGGTCCTTATAAGGACTGGTAAGGTCTAGGGTGCTACAGTACATAGGGTTGAGTGAGGTACAGTCTGCTATTCCTCAAGGACTGGTATAGGTCCACAATACATAGGGTTGAGGTGCACTACTTCTGACCGCTGCCCTATACTGCAGCAGTCCTTCATCAGTAAAGGGACTGACGTACAGTCTGCTAATAATTCACAACCTACTTGTTCCACAAAGGTCCTTATAAGGACTGGTAAGGTCTAGGGTGCTACAGTACATAGGGTTGAGTGAGGTACAGTCTGCTATTCTTTAAGAACTGGTATAGGTCCACAATACATAGGGTTGAGGTGCACTACTGCTGACCGCTGCCCTATACTGCAGCAGTCCTTCATCAGTATAGGGACTGACGTACAGTCTGCTAATCATTTACAACCTACTTGTTCCACAAAGGTCCTTATAAGGACTGGTAAGGTCTAGGGTGCTACAGTACATAGGGTTGAGTGAGGTACAGTCTGCTATTCTTTAAGAACTGGTATAGGTCCACAATACATAGGGTTGAGGTGCACTACTGCTGACCACAGCCCTTTACTGCAGCAGTCCTTCATCAGTATAGGGACTGAGGTACAGTCTGCTAATCATTCATAACCTACTTGTTCCACAAAGGTCCTTATAAGGACTGGTAAGGTCTAGGGTGCTACAGTACATAGGGTTGAGTGAGGTACAGTCTGCTATTCCTCAAGGACTGGTATAGGTCCACAATACATAGGGTTGAGGTGCACTACTTCTGATCGCTGCCCTTTACTGCAGCAGTCCTTCATCAGTATAGGGACTGACGTACAGTCTGCTAATAATTCACAACCTACTTGTTCCACAAAGGTCCTTATAAGGACTGGTAAGGTCTAGGGTGCTACAGTACATAGGGTTGAGTGAGGTACAGTCTGCTATTCCTTAAGGACTGGTATAGGTCCACAATACATAGGGTTGAGGTGCACTATTGCTGACCGCTGCCCTATCCTGCAGCAGTCCTTCATCAGTATAGGGACTAATGTACATTCTGCTAATCATTCACAACCTACTTGTTCCACAAAGGTCCTTATAAGGACTGGTAAGGTCTAGGGTGCTACAGTACATAGGGTTGAGTGAGGTACAGTCTGCTATTCCTTAAGGACTGGTATAGGTCCACAATACATAGGGTTGAGGTGCACTACTGCTGACCGCTGCCCTATACTGCAGCAGTCCTTCATCAGTATAGGGACTGAGGTACAGTCTGCTAATCATTCACAACCTACTTGTTCCACAAAGGTCCTTATAAGGACTGGTAAGGTCTAGGGTGCTACAGTACATAGGGTTGAGTGAGGTACAGTCTGCTATTCCTCAAGGACTGGTATAGGTCCACAATACATAGGGTTGAGGTGCACTACTTCTGACCGCTGCCCTATACTGCAGCAGTCCTTCATCAGTATAGGGACTGACGTACAGTCTGCTAATCATTCACAGCCTACTTGTTCCACAAAGGTCCTTATAAGGACTGGTAAGGTCTAGGGTGCTACAGTACATAGGGTTGAGTGAGGTATAGTCTGCTATTCCTTAAGGACTGGTATAGGTCCACAATACATAGAGTTGAGGTGCACTACTTCTGACCGCTGCCCTATACTGCAGCAGTCCTTCATCAGTATAGGGACTGACGTACAGTCTGCTAATCATTCACAACCTACTTGTTCCACAAAGGTCCTTATAAGGACTGGAAAGGTCTAGGGTGCTACAGTACATAGGGTTGAGTGAGGTACAGTCTGCTATTCCTTAAGGACTGGTATAGGTCCACAATACATAGGGTTGAGGTGCACTACTGCTGACCGCTGCCCTATACTGCAGCAGTCCTTCATCAGTATAGGGACTAATGTACATTCTGCTAATCATTCACAACCTACTTGTTCCACAAAGGTCCATATAAGGATTGGCAAGGTCTAGGGTGCTACAGTACATAGGGTTGAGTGAGGAAAAGTCTGCTATTCTTTAAGAACTGGTATAGGTCCACAATACATAGGGTTGAGGTGCACTACTGCTGACCGCTGCCCTATACTGCAGCAGTCCTTCATCAGTATAGGGACTGACGTACAGTCTGCTAATCATTTACAACCTACTTGTTCCACAAAGGTCCTTATAAGGACTGGTAAGGTCTAGGGTGCTACAGTACATAGGGTTGAGTGAGGTACAGTCTGCTATTCCTTAAGGACTGGTATAGGTCCACAATACATAGGGTTGAGGTGCACTACTGCTGACCGCTGCCCTATACTGCAGCAGTCCTTCATCAGTATAGGGACTGAGGTACAGTCTGCTAATAATTCACAACCTACTTCTTCCACAAAGGTCCTTATAAGGACTGGTAAGGTCTAGGGTGCTACAGTACATAGGGTTGAGTGAGGTACAATCGGCTATTCCTTAAGGACTGGTATAGGTCCACAATACATAGGGTTGAGGTGCACTACTGCTGACCACAGCCCTTTACTGCAGCAGTCCTTCATCAGTATAGGGACTGAGGTACAGTCTGCTAATCATTCATAACCTACTTGTTCCACAAAGGTCCTTATAAGGACTGGTAAGGTCTAGGGTGCTACAGTACATAGGGTTGAGGGAGGTACAGTCTGCTATTCCTCAAGGACTGGTATAGGTCCACAATACATAGGGTTGAGGTGCACTACTTCTGACCGCTGCCCTATACTGCAGCAGTCCTTCATCAGTAAAGGGACTGACGTACAGTCTGCTAATCATTCACAACCTACTTGTTCCACAAAGGTCCTTATAAGGACTGGTAAGGTCTAGGGTGCTACAGTACATAGGGTTGAGTGAGGTACAGTCTGCTATTCCTTAAGGACTGGCATAGGTCCACAATACATAGGGTTGAGGTGCACTACTGCTGACCGCTGCCCTATCCTGTAGCAGTCCTTCATCAGTATAGGGACTAATGTACATTCTGCTAATCATTCACAACCTACTTGTTCCACAAAAGTCCTTATAAGGACTGGTAAGGTCTAGGGTGCTACAGTACATAGGGTTGAGTGAGGTACAGTCTGCTGTTCCTTAAGGACTGGTATAGGTCCACAATACATAGGGTTGAGGTGCACTACTGCTGACCGCTGCCCTTTACTGCAGCAGTCCTTCATCAGTATAGGGACTGAGGTACAGTCTGCTAATCATTCATAACCTACTTGTTCCACAAAGGTCCTTATAAGGACTGGTAAGGTCTAGGGTGCTACAGTACATAGGGTTCAGTGAGGTACAGTCTGCTATTCCTTAAGGACTGGTATAGGTCCACAATACATTGGGTTGAGGTGCACTACTGCTGACTGCTGCCCTATACTGCAGCAGTCCTTCATCAGTATAGGGACTGAGGTACAGTCTGCTAATCATTCACAACCTACTTGTTCCAAAAAGGTCCTTATAAGGACTGGTAAGGTCTAGGGTGCTACAGTACATAGGGTTCAGTGAGGTACAGTCTGCTATTCCTCAAGGACTGGTATAGGTCCACAATACATAGGGTTGAGGTGCACTACTTCTGACCACTGCCCTATACTGCAGCAGTCCTTCATCAGTATAGGGACTGACGTACAGTCTGCTAATCATTCACAACCTACTTGTTCCACAAAGGTCCTTATACGGACTGGTAAGGTCTAGGGTGCTACAGTACATAGGGTTGAGTGAGGTACAGTCTGCTATTCCTTAAGGACTGGTATAGGTCCACAATACATAGGGTTGAGGTGTACTACTGCTGACCGCTGCCCTATACTGCAGCAGTCCTTCATCAGTATAGGGACTGAGGTACAGTCTGCTAATAATTCACAACCTACTTGTTCCACAAAGGTCCTTATAAGGACTGGTAAGGTCTAGGGTGCTACAGTACATAGGGTTGAGTGAGGTACAGTCTGCTATTCCTTAAGGACTGGTATAGGTCCACAATACATAGGGTTGAGGTGCACTACTTCTGACCGCTGCCCTATACTGCAGCAGTCCTTCATCAGTATAGGGACTGAGGTACAGTCTGCTAATCATTCACAACCTACTTGTTCCACAAAGGTCCTTATAAGGACTGGTAAGGTCTAGGGTGCTACAGTACATAGGGTTGAGTGAGGTACAGTCTGCTCTTCCTCAAGGACTGGTATAGGTCCACAATACATAGGGTTGAGGTGCACTACTTCTGACCGCTGCCCTGTACTGCAGCAGTCCTTCATCAGTATAGGGACTGACGTACAGTCTGCTAATCATTCACAACCTACTTGTTCCACAAAGGTCCTTATAAGGACTGGTAAGGTCTAGGGTGCTACAGTACATAGGGTTGAGTGAGGTACAGTCTGCTATTCCTTAAGGACTGCTATAGGTCCACAATACATAGGATTGAGGTGCACTACTGCTGACCGCTGCCCTATACTGCAGCAGTCCTTCATAAGTATAGGGACTGAGGTACAGTCTGCTAATCATTCACAACCTACTTGTTCCACAAAGGTCCTTATAAGGACTGGTAAGGTCTAGGGTGCTACAGTACATAGGGTTGAGTGAGGTACAGTCTGCTATTCCTTAAGGACTGGTATAGGTCCACAATACATAGGGTTGAGGTGCACTACTGCTGACCGCTGCCCTATACTGCAGCAGTCCTTCATCAGTATAGGGACTGAGGTACAGTCTGCTAATCATTCACAACCTACTTGTTCCACAAAGGTCCTTATAAGGACTGGTAAGGTCTAGGGTGCTACAGTACATAGGGTTGAGTGAGGTACAGTCTGCTATTCATTAAGGACTGGTATAGGTCCACAATACATAGGGTTGAGGTGCACTACTGCTGACCGCTGCCCTATCCTGCAGCAGTCCTTCATCAGTATAGGGACTGATGTACAGTCTGCTAATCATTCACAACCTACTTGTTCCACAAAGGTCCTTATAAGGACTGGTAAGGTCTAGGGTGCTACAGTACATAGGGTTGAGTGAGGTACAGTCTGCTATTCATTAAGAACTGGTATAGGTCCACAATACATAGGGTTGAGGTGCACTACTGCTGACCGCTGCCCTATACTGCAGCAGTCCTTTATCAGTATAGGGACTGAGAGTTTTGTCACAGGGTCATTTAAAAAATGACAGGCAGAGGAAGAGGCAGGCCCTTCCGCATGAGTGGTAGGGGTAGGGCAGGAGCAACAGGCTTGAGCCAAAGTGGGAATTTGCAGAAGGTGCGTTCAATTCATTTAAAGGACGCACCAGACTTGGTTGAGTGGCTCACTCACTCTTACTCTTCTGCACCCTCCTCATCCTCTCGATCTGCACCCTCTTCTTCCCTCTCTGCTATGTGCACCCCCAAAGACACTACCACCAACAACACCACCACCACCACATACCTTCCGCTTGAGTCACAAGAATTATTTTCTGATCCATATCAAGACATTTCTGATGCGCAGCCACTCTTGGTATTGGATCAGGAGGCAACAACCGCTACTCAGCAGTCTGACGACAGTACTCAGATCAGCCCAAGGAGGAGGTTGGTCCCCGGTGTTGCTGCCTACTCCGAGATCTCTACTTATAGCGGTGGGGAAGGTGACTTTGATGATGACGTGTCTAGTGATGTCACGTGGGTGCCCACAAGAGAAGAAGAGGAGGGGAGTTCAGAGGGAGATATGGACCAGCAGATAGGGAGGAGAAGCAAGAATAACTTACATTGCACAGGAGGGACAAAGCAGACTGCAAATGTATCAGGTGCGAGTCATCGACCATGTACGGTCACATCTGGTGCTCCCAGGACACCGACACATGGCTCCGCAGTGTGGGCTTTTTTTAACATGTCCGCTGCTGACAATAGCGTTGCCATCTGCAATCTTTGCAGTCAACGCATTAGTCGCGGTAAGCCCAAAACTCACCTAGGGACTACCGCCTTAAGAAGGCACATGAGCAGCCATCACCGAGCCCAGTGGGACCAATGGAACACACAAAGCCACACTCCAGGCTCTCACCGTCCAGCCTCGTCTTCTACTTCTCCTTCTCCTCTCTCCTCACAATTGTCCTCCACTCCCCCTTCCATCACGCCAAGCTCACGTTTTTCTGCAAAAAGGCAGGCTTACGTGGGCCTAATGTTCGAGCGTAAAAAAATTATGACGCCGGATAACCCTATTGCCCAACTGGCTTGTCAGAACTGATAGCCCACCAACTACTGCCATATAAACTGGTGGACTCGGAGGCCTTTCGCAAATTTGTGGCCATTGGAACACCACAATGGAAGGTCCCAGGAAGGAAGTATTTCTCACAGAAGGGCATCCCAGAGCTATATGGCCATGTTCAGCGGCAAGTGAATGTATCTCTGGCACACAGTGTCGGTGCCAAGATACATCTGACCACAGACACGTGGTCTAGCAAACACGGGCAGGGAAGGTATATCACTTTTACTGCCCACTGGGAGAACCTTCTGACAGCCGTCAAGCATGTAACCTGTGGCACCCGTGTAGATTTGGTTTTACCACCACGGATTGCATGCAGGCCTGGCTCTTCTTCTCCTCCTCCTCCTACTCCATCCTCCTCCCTCTCCTCCTTGGCTGACTCCTCCTTTTCCGCTGCTAGCGTCTCTTCCGCTGCGCCACCCAAGCTCCCCAGAACCTATTCGACATGCCAAGTGAGACGTTGCCATGCCGTGCTGCGTCTGTTGTGCCTGGAAGCCAAGAGCCACACTGGCCCGGCACTCCTTTCAGCTTTGCGTTCACAGGCAGATCAGTGGCTAACACCGCTCAATTTGACAGTTGGTAAAGTGGTGTGTGAAACTTGGTCGTGCGGCCATCTTGCGGCAGGCAAGGAAAATCTCGGCCCATTTCAGAGGATCTTACACGGCCATGACTCGCCTTGCTGACATTCAGGGGCGACACAATCTGCCGGTCAGATGTCTTATTTGTGATTGCCCGACGTGATGGAACCTTCTATATGCTTGATAGGCTGCTCCAGCAGAAACGTGCAGTTAATGTCTACCTGTATGAACTCTGCGGCAGAACAGGTTCTGGGGAGCTGGGGTTTTTTTCACCACGCCAGTGGCTGCTCATGCGCGACGCATGCAGACTTCTGCGGCCATTTGAGGAGATCACCAAACTGGTCAGTCGCAGCCATGGCACCATCAGTGACATGGTACCTTATGCCTTATTTATGGAGCGTGCATTGCATCGTGTCATTGATCAAGCTGTGGAGGAGCAGGAGCGGGAAGATGAGGAAGTCGCAATGCTGGATGAATTCCCAGGGGGGCTACTCTATCTGAGACAAGTCAACAACAGGAGTCTGAAGAGGAGTCAGAGGAGGATGGTGCCTGGGCGGATGAGGAGGAGCAAGAAGAGCATGCTTTAAACCTTTCTGGGATCCCTGTTGTTGTGCGTGGATGGGGAGAGGAGAATGAAGAGGACGACATTATCCTGGATGATGAGCAGGAGCCAGGCCACCACACCGCTTCCAGTTTAGTGCAAATGGGGGCCTTCATGCTCCAGTGTTTTAATAGGGACCCCCGTATAAAAAGCATAAGGGTCAAGGACCAGTACTGAGTGGCAACGTACTTAGACCCCCAGTACAAACACAAAATGGCGGAAATGTTACCACCGTCACAGAGGGCTGTCAGAATGCAGCACTTCCAGGCCTTGCTTCGAGAAATGCTGCATTCTGTTTTTGTGTGCGCTGGCAGAGGAACAATTCCCACTCCCAGAGAAGGAGTTGCGGGTACCAATCCAACAGCGCCTGCAAGAAGAGGACGGTTTGAAGATGTGTTGGTGACTTTGGATATGAGGTCATTCTTTCAGCCGACCCATCGACAGGTGTCATCCGGATCCAGCATCAGGGAACGCCTAGACCGTCAGGTGTCTGACTACATCGGGTTAACGGCCGATGTGGACGCTCTGAGGAGTGATGAACCCCTGGACTACTGGGTGGGCAGGCTTGACCTCTGGCCAGAGCTTGCCCAATTTGCAATCGAACTGTTGGCTTGCCCCTCATCCAGTGTCCTGTCCAAAAGGACGTTCAGTGCAGCAGGGGGGATCGTGACCGATAAGCGTACTCGCCTAGCTCACGACAGTGTTAACTACCTCACATTTCTAAAAATGAATGAGGCATGGATCTCGGAGGAATTCAACACATGTGACCAGTAGACCATGTATATGTCTATAAACAATTTTTTTAATCGAGCACACAGACCTTCTTTCTTCATTTGGCTCACTTCCTGGTCCAAAAAAAGCACACCGTACTATATGCCCGTACCCTCCTGTTTGAAGAGGTTGAGCGGTATCATATTTCTATTGGGGCTTCTTATTATGAGGGGCTCCCACCATCCCTGTGCTGTGCTGACTTCCTCCTGGGGCTGTACCTCTGCTGTGCATATTATGAGGGGCTTCCACCATCCCTGTGCTGTGCTGACTTCCTCCTGGGGCTGTACCTCTGCTGTGCATATTATGAGGGGCTCCCACCATCCCTGTGCTATGCTCATTATGAGGGGCTCCCACCATCCCTGTGCTGTGCTGACTTCCTCCTGGGGCTGCTTATTATGAAGGGCTCCCACCATCCCTGTGCTATGCTGACTTCCTCCTGGGGCTGCTTACGGTGCAGGTGTCAGTGCTGTATATCACGGTGCTGGTGTCAGTGCTGTATATCACGGTGCTGGTGTGAGTGCTTTATGTCACGCTGCTGATGTCAGTGCTCTCTATCACGGTGCTGGTGTCAGTGCTGTATATCACGGTGCTGGTGTTAGTGCTTTATGTCACGCTGCTGATGTCAGTGCTCTCTATCACGGTGCTGTTGTCAGATCACTCTATCACGGTGCAGGTGTCATTGCTGTATGTCACGCTGCTGATGTCATTGCTCTCTATCACGGTGCTGCTGTCAGTGCTGTATATGACGGTGCTGGTGTTAGTGCTTTATGTCATGCTGCTGATGTCAGTGCTCTCTATCACAGTGCTGGTGTCAGATCACTCTATCACGGTGCATGTGTCATTGCTGTATGTCACGCTGCTGATGTCAGTGCTCTCTATCACGGTGCTGCTGTCAGTGCTGTATATCACAGTGCTGGTGTTAGTGCTTTATGTCACGCTGCTGATGTCAGTGCTCTCTATCACGGTGCTGTTGTCAGATCACTCTATCACAGTGCAGGTGTCATTGCTGTATGTCATGCTGCTGATGTCAGTGCTCTCTATCACGGTGCTGGTGTCAGTGCTGTATATCACGGTGCAGGTATTAGTGCTTTATGTCACGCTGCTTATGTCAGTGCTCTCTATCACGGTGCTGGTGTCAGATGACTCTATCACGGTGCAGATGTCATTGCTGTATGTCACGCTGCTGGTGATCATCTCCTGCACCCTCTTCTTTGCCTACCCTGACCTTCCCTCTCCTCCATTGCCTTCATGCGCTCCACAGTCCTGAATTGTCACAACAATTTCACATATAAAAAAAGAATGCTTGTAGTTGTCGATCCCAGATTCACCTCATACATGTGTTATGTCATTGGCCATGTGGTGGGACTATGTTTGCACAGCTATTAATTATTTTGTGGCTGCAAATTTGACCTGTAGGTTTGCAAAGTTCGCCTCCCATTGAAGTCAATGGGGCCCGCCGCGAACGTTATGGTTCGCAAACTATCGGCCGCGTTCGTGGTCCGCGTTCGTGAAACGTCCCATCGGAAGTTCGTCCATCACTACTTACGAATTCCTGTTTGTGGATGTGGTAAAAAATGGCTGGATGTCGGGTGGTGGAATCATCATCCAGACTGAGTTTTACAGATGGCTCCAGAATGGCAGCTTGGGCTTGCCACCTCCAGAAGACAATGTGGAAGGACTCCCATTTGCCTTCATCGTGGATGAAGCATTTGCACTGGGAGACCATCTAATGTAGCCATTCCCTATGGGGACCCCCACCTCGGACCAGAAGGTTTTAAATTACCGGCTGGCCACAGCCAGAAGAGTGGTGGAGAATGCATTTTGTGACAATGACCAGCCGGTTCCGCCTATTTCTGACACCAATCCACATGGCGGAATATACTGTAAACTCAACCATATTGTGCTTGCCTGCTGCCTTCTGCACAATTTTCTACGAACAAAATGCAACAAACTATGTGGCCTCATTTGGGACCGAGGCCAGCTTTCCTGATCCTTCAATCCTGATGGCACTTGAAGCTGGGCGTTCTGGCTTGCCCCCCCCAAAGCACCCACAAAGTGAGACAAAAATATCTGGAGTACATTGCGGATAGGGGGTCCATTGATATGCCACAGAATCTCGAAACATTTTAAATCTAATATTTTTTTGGGATAAAAATGAAATAATATTTCCTTTGATTTACTGCTTGTGTTTCTTTATTTTGTGATTTTTTGTGTGTCACGAAGATGGCATGATTGTGGCAAATTAAAAACCACTGTGGATGTTATTTACTAAAGGAAAATCCACTTTGCACTCCAAGTGCACTGCAAAAGTACACTTGAAACTGCACTGAAAGTGCACTTGTAGTGCAAAGTGAATTTGCCTTTAGTAAATCCCCCCCATTGTCACTGTAAACACCAACATAGTACCAAAACTGCTATTGAAAGAAGAAGCCACACATTGCTCTTTTTCCAAAATTTATACTCTGTGCACATTCACATGTGCGTTAGAAAAGGGTTTTTGAACAAACCAAGTTATTTTTGTAATAACATTTTTGCGCTTGAAAGTACTAAATAGCCTTTTTTTTGTGGTAAACGGGTATGTTTAAAAGCATAAAACAATACACAACTCATGAACTTAAAAGTTAAACTTTGATAAATTGAATAACAGACATTAGTATGTCCAAACTGTGTTGATATTTCCTTTATCAGATGAGGTGATGTCACCCCTGTGAAAGGCAAATTTTGAAGATGCACACAAATTGACAGTCAAAATGGGGATTTCCCTCCTGATACCATGCCTAATGTCAACATGTGCTAGCTCCCATCATGGGGGATCAATGGACGTGTTTCGGGGGTACAACCCCTTCCTGTCAACTACTTTAGTTGTGAGGAAGGGGTTGCACCCCCAAAACACATACATTGATATCTCGTGATGGCAGATAGCACATGTTGTCACTCTGTGTGCATCTTCAAAATTTGGCTTTCAATAGACTTCAAAAAAGTGAACAAAAGATTTAAAATATCAACAAATGTAAAAATGTTGTTGTGTTTTAAATTCTGCCTAAAACATCAATGATGTTTTTGAGTCTTTTTTCAACATCATTGATGTCGTCCTTGATCTTCTGTAAATCATGATTACACACCATGATCTCCCCAATGAGCATGTGTGCACTTGCACTTGTGAAATGTGTTTCTTGTTCCACAATATCAACATCACCTAAAATTATAAAAAAACACACCATGTATTATAAATATGCAGACATACATCTATTACCTGAAGCTGTGGTCTCAGACACTCACCTGTTGTGGTCACTATTTCACCCACTTCATAAACCTCTACTTTCTCCACATCCTGAGGTTGTGGTGTGGTGACTTCCCCTTCTTTAGGAGGTCGGGGGTCCCAGGTGTCCTCTGGGAACCCAATTCTTTTCTCCCCTATGTGAATAAAAAAAGGTATACTTAGCACACAGATATTGGAGTTTCAGAAATAGGAATCTGAAACATTGCTTGGAAGTGTTGTACAATTGTCTTTTTTGGCAGAGTTGCAAGCTAAAGAGATGATTTTTTTTTCTTTTTAAAGCTGGAATACTTTTTTGTCCAATTTTCACACATGGAGACACCCCTAGTGTCCACTGGAGCACCTGTGTGGGACAACCTAAAAAGTTTGTTCTGGAGTCCCACACTAGTGCTCCTGCGTCCAGATGTGTAAACAGCTGCTGAGTGTCCTCTCCTTACACTGAATCAAGTTTGCATTACATTTTAGTTACAAACCCATCTATACAAGAATGTAATAAACTTCTTGGAATACAATTAGGACTGAACAAATTAAGTTAACCTGCATCTGCCAAAAACATTGTATTATTGGGCGAACGAACAATGTTTACTACAAATGATTACTGTGCACATGAACCTGAAAGTTGCCATTTTAAAGTATACAGTATAAAGAAAAGCACATGGAGCAGCACAAACGTAATAGTAAGAATAGGAACACACAACAACTACTTACTTTTTTGAAGAACGCTCTTGATGCTTCTGTACTGATCCTGCTCCCTCAATTTGAGGTCTGACCATCGTTTCGTCAGTTCATACTTGGATCACTGTACTGTATCCGGCGCAGACTCTTCACAACTTTAGTCATGATCTTGGCCTTTCTCACATTTGGGTTGCTGTTTGGGCCATACTTCCCATCATAGTCGGCCCTCTTCAATATGTCCACGATCTCCACCATCTCACCAAAGGACATATTAGAGGCCTTAAATCCCCTCCGGGATCTGGACGTTTTCACGTATATGCCGTGTATATAAAGTGTAACACACGTGCGACGTATGTACGATCTGTGAGCGGAGGAAGGAGTATAGGAAGCGCTGATCATTAGAACGAAGGTACAATTTTAACTTGGTGCATCAGTGGCCTTTACTGTTTCTAGATTGAGGTCTATATTGGGACAAGATTATGAGAGTTTAGCCTTGTCTTGTGTTGTGTCTTGCAGAGAAAATGGATGGATTCAATGATCATAATTTCCTCCCCCTATTCATAGACAAATACAGGGAGCTGCCCTGTCTGTGGCAGGTGAAACATCCACATTATAATCATAAACAAAAGAGGCAGGCAGTGCTGGAGAAACTGCTGGAGTTGGTGAAGCCGGTGGCCCCCACGGCAATCATCCCCTATTTGTAGGCAAAAATTGGTGGCCTGAGGAGCACGTATAATAATTATGCAATAAGTTCCAGGATTCCATGAGATCAGGAGCAGCAGCAGATGACATTTATATCCCGAGGCTGTGGTATTATTTTCTGTCAGACCAGACTGAAGTCAGGCAATCACTCTTGCTTCCACTCTTCCTTCCATGCTTCCTTCCACCCCAACTGAGGCTTCTGACACCCAACCTGGGCCTTCCAGCCAGGAATAGGTGGAGGAGCCTAGCTTAAGTCAGGTATAGCATTGTTCAACATATTTCTTGTCCTAAAATTAATGATGTTAACTACATGTTATTATTGATCACTAATTGCTTATTTTTTTTTTTTTTTTTTATAAATGTTTATTAAAGATAAACAACAAACATATACTGTTAAATCCACATACAGCACCCAATCCCATACACCAGGGGACAGGATTAGTAATTAGCAAGAGATAATGAGCAAAGAACACAGCCCTGATTCAAGGACCGGGTATCATGTTGTCTATCACAGAAACTGAGAAATAACAGAAAAAGGCAAGAGAGTGTAAAAAAGGGGGGGGGGGAAAGAGAAGAAGAGGAGGGTCAAGGAGGGGAGAGAGAGGGTGGGGGTACGGTGGCTCGCGTGGTGACATATAGAGGCTTAGTTTGCGCTGCTCAGTGGGGCTGCGCTAAGATATCTGCATAGAATGTAGTGGAGGTAAATTCTCTCCAACAAGACCAAGTCAAGAGGGTTTTTTGCGAGGAATTTTTATTGGCATGAGTAATGTCCTCCATGAGGTGAACTGCCTCGATTTTACGCATCCAACTTTTCAGTGACGGAATCTTTGATTGGCCCCACAGGGCGGGTATCAGTGCCTTAGCTGTGTTCAGCAGGTGTGGGATGATAGAGCGTTTATATCGGCCCACAGGGTCTGTAGTAGCATGGAAGAGAATGGTCCAGGGTTCATCAGGGAGGAGGGTGCCAGAAATACGTTGAATAATCTGGATGACATTCGACCAGAACGGCTTGATAATGGGGCATGACCACCATATGTGTGCATGAGTGGCCCGGAATCCACAATTCCTCCAGCATAGCGGGGAGTTGTCAGGGAACATCCTGTGTAACTTCACCGGGGTGTAGTGCCATCTGGTGAGCAATTTGTAGTTAACCTCAGCCATTTGTGAGGCGATGAACGAGACCTGGGTTAGTTGTAGCACCTTCCGTTTTTGTAGGTCAGTGAGGTTGGTACCTAAATCTTTCTCCCATGAGGCCAGAAAGGACGGGAATGAGTTGTGGAGGAGACTGTTGAGGGCCTTATAGAACAAAGAAATGCAATGCAAGGGAGGATCCTTGGGGTAAAACACTACCTCGATTTCATTTAGAGTCTCGGAGCCTCTCAGTGGCCGGGGCAGGGTCCGCAGGAAACACTGTAATTGAACGTACCTCCACTTGTCCAGGAATGTAATTGGCTTGGCGCCGAGTATTTCCGACAAAGGTTTAGGGACAGTGTTCTGGAGGACCTGGTGCAGCATCAGGGACCCATCAGAGGACCAGGCATGAAAGCCTGGATCTAGTAGACCTGGTAGAAAATATCGGTGGTGGAGAAGTGGCATTAGAGGGGAGTTGTAAGACCAGGAGAACCGTTTGTGTAAGTAATCCCAAACAGCAAAGGTGGAGGAAGTGAGCGAGGAGGTTTCAGTACCGAGATGTCTGTGAACACGAGGGATCCACGGTGCAACTCTGAGGTCTGCCCCAGATAAAAAGTGTTCCATGGCCACCCACAGCTTGGTGTTAACCGCGTACTTCCAATTTGCTATCCTGGTGAGTATAATTGCATGGTAATACATCCTAAAGTTCGGTAGGGCCAGGCCCCCAGCATCTTTGGCACGGTATAAAACGTCCCTAGATACCCTGGGATGCCTGTTCCTCCAAACATAGCGGGAGATCATGGTCTGCAGTGTTATAAAAAAACCTACGGGTACCCCCATGGGGATCATTTGGAATAGGAATAAGACTCTGGGCAATATGTTCATTTTAACAACGTTAACCCTCCCTAGCCAGGAGTGTGAGAGGTTCTTCCATTTTCTCAGGTCCTCTCTGATATTGTTAAGTAGTGGGAGGTAGTTATATTGAAAAAGGGAGTGAATATTTGGTGTAAGGTTGATTCCTAGATATTTCATATGACGCTGAACCCATTTAAAAGGAAAGAGGGGTCGCAGTAGATCTGCTTCTCGTCTGGGGAGATTAATGTTTAGAATTTCCGATTTCGAAAAGTTAATTTTAAAGTTGGAGAGGGTTTGGTAGGTAGAGAGGGCTGACATCAGATTAGGCAGGGAAATACGGGGCTTCTGGACAAAAAATAAAATATCATCAGCATACGCTGCATATTTATGGGTCGTGGGACCTACCTGAACACCATGGATATTAATGTTATGCCTAATTGTGGACAGGAAGGGTTTGAGGGTGAGAGCAAATAGGAGCGGGGATAAGGGGCAGCCCTGTCTGGTCCCATTGTGCAGAGAGAACGAGTCACTCAGAGAGCCATTTATGCGGACACGAGCTGTAGGAGTGGAGTAAAGTGAGGTTATGCGGTAGAACATTTTAGGGCCAAGACCTAGGTGATGCAGGGTCGTTTTGAGGTAATCCCAGTCCACCCTATCGAACGCCTTTTCTGCATCTGTAGAAACAAGTAGGGTGGGCTGGGAGCACCGTCGGACATACTGAATCAGGGAAATTGTCCGGAGGGAATTATCCCTGGCTTCTCTACCAGGTATGAAGCCAGTCTGAACCTTAAAAATCCAGCTAGGTATCAAGGGAAGTAGCCGATTAGCCAGGACCTTGGAGTATAACTTGACATCCACGTTAAGGAGGGAGATCGGCCGGTAGCTGCTGCATGCTGTGGGGTCTTTGCCTGGTTTAGGTATGACTGTTATGTGGGCCGCGAGAGATTCCGTGCGCAGACAGGAGTTGCGAGATATAGAGTTGGCGTAAGCCGTGAGATGGGGGAGTAGGATATCACGAAACGTGTTATAATAGCAGACAGTGTACCTGTCAGGGCCAGGGGCCTTTCCCGTGGGGGACGACTTTAGAGCTGCCCGGAATTCCTCTACCGTAAGGTCCTCTTCTAGGGCCTGAAGTGCGGAAGCGGGTAACTCGGGCAGATTGGCCTCTCTTAAATATGCCTGTATGCGATTGCGTTTTTCCCCCGGAGCGAGCGAGGCCGTCGAGCCCTGTACATTATACAAATCCGCATAGTAATCGCGAAACGCCGCGGCTATGTGGGGAGTAGCATGCACCAAAGTGCCATTGGGAAGTTTTAGTTTGGGGATGAAAGACCTGGTTTGTGTCGCCTTGAGGGATCTTGCCAGACGCCTACCGGGTTTATCTCCCCACTCATACATAGACTGAGCGAGGCGTCGGAATTTCCTGCTAGTGTCTAGGTCAAGGAGGGTTTTCAATTCCTCCCGTTTCAGGGTGAGGGCTTGTAAATGAGCCATGTGCAGGGTAAGTTTATGCTGCTTGTCTAACTCTTCAATCTGACCAATGACCTGCTCAATCTGCCGACCATGCTCCCTCTTCTTCCTAGAGCCCAGTTCAATGAGTCGTCCCCGCATGGCAGCCTTGTGAGCTTCCCACACAACCGAGGGGGAGGACTCAAGAGAAGTATTTTCGGCGAAATACTGTTTCATGTGCGAGGCTAACTCAGAAACGTCAGCCTCGGTAGAGAGGAGAGAGTCATTGAGCTTCCAATTATTGGAGCGTTGTGCTAAGGAGGGCATGGTCAGGCACATTGATACCGGCGCATGATCAGATATAGTGGCTGTACCTATATGAGCGGACTGCAGAAGTTGGAGATGATGGTGATCTAAAAAGATATTGTCAATGCGCGAGTATGATTGGTGCGTTTTAGAAAAGTGAGAGTAATCCCTGTCTTTGGGGTGTAGTATACGCCAAACATCGATCAGTTGTAGCTCAATGAGCCTACGTTTAAGTGCGGATAGTCTTTTAAATGGAATGTGAGAGCGGCCTTGGGAGGTGTCCATGCTGGGGTCAAGAGGTATATTAATGTCACCCGCTAGGATAGTTAAACCCTCGGCAAAGTGGGCTAATTTGGAGAGAACCTGAGAAAGGAAGGCAGGTTAGTGCCTGTTAGGGCAATACACGTTAGCCAAGGTGCAGCGCGCATTGCCCAAAAATCCCTTTAAGAAAAGATATCGACCATGATCATCTGCTAGCATTTCAACAAGACGGAAGGGACACTGCTGCTGAAGCCTATGGCCACTCCCTTTGCTTAATTCATATCTGACAGACTGTAATACCATTGCGGAAATTGGGGGGAGGTCAACTTGACCGGTGTGGTATGTGTCAAGTGCGTCTCTTGAAGAAAGGCAATTGAGCATGCAATCTTTTTCAATTCACGGGTAATTTGGTGTCTTTTTGCGGCAACATGTAGGCCCCTCACATTATATGAGGATATTTTTATTGAGGCCATAGCATCAGCAGAGTGTCACCTCTAGGCTTAAATTTCCACGCAAGCCACCAGGGGGGGAGTAAGAGAGGAGGGAGAAGACAGGGGCAGGAAAGAGAAACTGAAGTAGAAAAGAGAACCTGAAGCGTTTAAGAATCATGTGAAACCATTGGGAACAGTTAGTATGTCACGCAGCAAGCTGCCGTGATCCCTCAGGGGAAGGGGAGAGCAGGCGGCAACCCCGTCCTCAAACCAGGAATCGGGGGCCAAAAGAGGAATGCCAGCCGCTCTCCTCAACCCCAAAAGGGGGGGGAGGGTAGGGGGTTTACTGAGCGAGAGGCACATGGGAGCAATGTGCCCCGCCAGCGTTCAGCAAAGCGAACCGTAGGTAGAGAACATGAAAATACCAATACTAAACATGTATAATTGCAGCCGCCAAAACCTTCGTCTGCCATAAAGAACCGGTGAGCCTAGCAAACAGGTAGGAACACACATAACAAAAAGAAAAGAAAAAAAAAAGAAAAAAAAAAGGGGGGGGGGTAAAATAAAATAAATAACAATGATAAATGAAGAAATGCAAAAACCCCCCCCCCCTGAAAACACCACGGACCCCTGCTAGGTGAAGTGCTTAATGTTCACTAATGCGGTGCCAAGCAGTCAAACCATAAGGGGTTGTGGACCCGCTCACAACAGGTAGGCATGTGTATGCAAAACAAGGGCTATGAACGTCAAGTGGTATTGAACAAGTGATCCGGATCGAGGGATGCAAAAGGCAGGTATCTTCATCATTCACCCGTTCTTTTGTGCAGATCCTGGAAGGGACGTGCGTCGTTTTTTTGACGGGGTCCTCCGCCATTGAGGGTCCGAAGTGGCGGAGAATTGGGGGACGTGGGCTTGCCATCCTGGGAGATCAACTTGCGGCAAACTGAGGTCCTTCAGGAACGTGGGTAGGTCCTCTGGAAACCGTAAGGTGTGGGTGCGACCGTTTTTGGTGGCAATGAGGCAGGCTGGGAACCCCCATCTGTAATTGATCCCATCAGCGCGAAGGAGATCCAGCAGGGGTTTGAGGGCTCTGCGAAGGTCAAGCGTGTCCTTAGAGAGGTCTGGGAAAATGCTTATGGTGGCCCCATCAAAGTCTATGGTAGGTGTACTCCGCATTTTGAGCATTACTGCATTTTTATCGGGGAAATAATGGAGGCGGCATATGACGTCCCGCGGTTGGTCCAATGAGAAATTGCGAGGGCGAAGGGCTCGATGCACACGGTCGAACCGCAGGGGTGCAGTAACCGGGTTTCCCAGGATCGTATTAAGGATGCCTCGGATCGACGGTTCAAGATCATTGTCTCCAGTGGCTTCTGGGAGACCCCGTAGTCGTAGATTATTCCTGCGATTCCGGTTCTCGAGGTCCTCAAGCTTGTAGGATGAGGCCCTCTGAGCAAACGCCAGTTGCGTAACCGTCTCTTGCAACTCTTTAATAGCTGAGGCTTGCGAGTCCTGCCGGAGCTCAGTCTCCTCCACCCTATCCAGAATGTGCGCCATATCCGCTCCGACTCTGGTGATCTCCTTCTTTATAGCTTTTTCCAGGCCATGGAACATCCCCGCCAGCTCCTTCTTAAGGCCGCTGACCAAGGTTGACATGTCGGAGCCTCCAGGGGACTCAGGGTCTTCCATAGGCTCAGAGCAGTAGGAGGAGGCCGGTGAGCTTTCCCGGACAGAGGCAACAAGAGAGGAGGGGGAGAAGGTGCGTTTAGGGGTTCTGGCGTGGTTATCCCGTTCGCCCGACCCCGATTTCCCTGCGGCGAGGTAGTGCTGTATCGATCCGGAGCCCGAATGGGTTAATATTGGCCCCTTTCCAGATCCTTTGTTAGTTGTGGAACGAGATCTAGGTTTCTTAGATGGCATAATTGTGGCGGTGAAGCTGAACGCTGGACGGGGCTCAGGGTCATGCAAAGTTAATTAAGCATAGCATATGAGGATTGTCAGAGTCATTAACCGTTGATGTGAGGGACACTGAGATTGTAGTGTACCTATCAGGTCGCAGACAGGTGGAGCCCTGGAGGTCACTGTGGGGAGCCTCGCGTCAAGCCAGAAGGGTGTGCGGAGGGGATCCGGGCTTTCCAGCGGGGGGGACCCCGACGTGGCCACAGTGGGGAGATGGGGGTGTGCTGAGGAGCCCCGAGACCTTGCCTAACTGTCCCTAGGCTTCAGGCAGCCACCCAGGCCTCTGGTGTTGAGAGATGGCTCTGGCAGGGTCAGCGGGGTAATGATTGCCGGGTGGAGCCAGGCACAGGGAGATCTGGCCCCCGGGGAGTGTATAGGGTGGCACAGCAGTCCGATTCAGCACTCACCCCTATGTTGGGCACTGAGGCCTACTCAAGATGGCGGCTGTCCGTCCTCTTCCGCGGCTCGTGCGGCTGGGACCCGTGAATGCCTCGGGTGCAGGGAGGCTCCTGGTGGCGTCCAGGGTCCCCGAGATAGCGGTGCTGCCGGATCGGTTCCCGTCGGACGGTCGCGGCCTCCAGAAAGGCGCCCGCGGCGAGTAGGCCGCAAGATGGCGGCGATCCGCGATTCCGGACCGGGGCGCACGAACGGAGCACAAATCAGCAAAAATACCGCCGCGGTCCCCTCCCGCGGCGGTTCCACTCTCTCCAGCTGTCAGTGTCAACTCGTTGGAGCCACTCAGGGCGGTGGATGGCTCGGGATTTGCGGACGGTGGAGCGGAGCTCTGTCTCCACACGTCCTCTCAGCCACTAATTGCTTATTTAATAAAGTGTTTTACATATCCATAGACAGTAGTGGCCAAAAATGTTTGGGACAAGAATGAGAAATTCTGGGGTCAGAATGATAGTCTTTTCTATTTGTTAACATTCAATTTGCAGTCATGAGCTGAAAATTGTGTGTGATTGATGAACAAAATAATAAAACGATGTCCCTTTTTTATACACAGGAAAGTCTCAGCCAGGAGGAGGGTGTGGAAGGTGGCAGCCAGGAGGAGGCTGTGGAATGTGGCATCCAGGAGGTGGCAGGGCTAAGTGGCAGCCAGGAGGTGGCAGGGTAAGTGGCAGCCAGGAGGTGTTGGGGGTAAGTGGCAGCCAGGAGGTGGCCGTGCCCAGTAGCCTGACAGAATCCCAGATCCCTCCCCTCCGCCTTCCAACTAAAAGGCCCAGGAAGAGGAGCAATGTGATTCGGGATGCTAAGCGGGCCTTAGAGCCACATCCACTCCTCAAGAGGCCTTTGGCTGCATGGCTACCAGCAAAATGCAGCAAGTGGAGGAGGGCCAATGCCTCATCTGTGAAGAAATTATGTATATGATCCTAAATAAGGGGTTGAGGGGCCAAATCCACTTTCTGGGGGTTGAGGGGCCAACTCACAACCAAGACACACTTGTGTGAGTTGGACCATCCTCCTGCTCTTCCTCCACCTCCTGCCACAACTCCAAAAATACAGCCTGGAAGCAAGCATGTAAGTAACACAAGAAAGTGATGGCCTGAGTTCAGTCTGGCCTGACAAAAGACACAGGCTGTTGTATGACCACAGTCTGGGGACATATATGTCATCTGCTGCTGTTCCTGATCTCTTGTAGTCTGGGACCAGATTGTGCTCACTATTATATGGACTCCTCAGGCTACCAATTTTGGCTGTAAAATAGTTGATGTGTGCCCTGGGGTACAAAGGCTTCGCCAATTTCACCAGTTTCTCCAGCATTGCCTTCCTCCTTATTTTGTTATGACCCATAATAAATGTCTATTTATTTCGAACAAATACTATGTGTTTTAGTTCAAAAGGGACAGTTTGTTTGGGAGTAGCCAGGTACATTTCAAAAAGACAATGTGAAATTAACAAGGGACACCAATACCAATCAACCTCCTTGAGGTTAAAAAATAAAAGATAATAGTGGTGTTGAGAACCAAATGGTGTTATATAATAATAATAATAATAATAATAATAATAATAATAAGATAATAATGGTGTTGTGAACCAAATGGTGTGAATGGTGTTGTGAACCCAAGAACCAAAGTATTGTGGGGACAAAAAACAAAGGCAGAGTGTCTGCTATAGTGTTACCTGGGGTTTCTATTTGATTCCATAATTCCATTCCGAATGGTGCATATTGACCACTAACAAGAAGTCCAACAAGGAATCCACTAACCAACTAGGAGGAGAATATATACTCCAATGCTGCTGATGGATGACCGCTAACGTCATGTGGGCAGCCAATCAGAAGGGAAGCAGCCCCCACCCGAGCAAATCGAGCTGCTTGGCGCAAACTCCCTCATGACAGACACCTGGGTGCTAGATATGCAGTGGCATTGTCACATACCTGGTGGTTGAGCCCAATATTCAGGGAGTGGTTTCTCGTAATCCTCTGGCTTTAGAACCCCTGATAGAGCAGACAGGGGCTCGGGAGTACAAAGGGGCACAAGTGCCTGACAGGTTAGTTGATGCAGCGGCTAGTCTGGACCTCCGATGCGCTGTGAGGAGACTGGTAGCTGGCTGGAGCAGTGGCTAGGCAGAAAGCTGGATCAGACTTGAAGCTGGAGACAGCAGGCAGCAGGGAAGTGTTCTGTAGTTTAGGAGGATCAGACTGGTAGCTGAAGATGGCAGACAGCAGGGAGGCGTTCAGTAGTTCAGGAGGATCAGACTGGTAGCTGAAGACAGCAGACAACAGGGGGGTGTTCAGTAATTCAGGAGGATCAGACTGGTAGCTGAAGGCAGCAGACAGAAGGGAGGTGTTCTGTAGTTCAGGAAACAAGCAGGTGCTGGCAGGCCGGGTCATACACTGGCAGGCAGAGCAGGTACAGGAGCAGAAGCCAAAGCAAAGTCGGGGTGCAAGTCGGGTTTGTAACAGGAGGACAGCAAACAGACCAAAGGAGAGGCAGAAGAGACTTCAGGGGAAGCTGGAATCGGAGACTGGCAGCAAGCAGGGATGGTCTAGAACAAGCCAGGTAACAGGAATCAGGTAAGTAATACAAACAGGCAGCAAGGGTCTCAGGGAACAATGTAGACCGGACAGCAAGGCTGTCAGGGTAGCAATCTCAGAACTGGTGATCCTGCCAGGAACCATCACGGTCACGCCAGGCTAATTCCCGGGCACATGCGCGCACACAGTGTGCGCAACAAAAGCAGGCGCACGCAGATGCTCCAGTGCGCATGGATGCCCGGGCGCGTGCACGGTCACAGTAGTTGGCGCCTGCTGGTCTATTTAAGCCTGCTGCAGACTATAGGCAGGTTGCTGGATTATCGTCAGCTCCCGTGTTCCCTGTACCCGCTGCCTGTACCTGATTTCCTGATTCCCTCCTTGCCTGACTCTCCCTGCTCTCCACCTGTACCGACCCCTGGCTTGGACCTGACTACGCAACGCCTGCACCTCCCATACCTCCGCTTGTCCGCACAGTGTTGACCATTGGCCTGGCTTACAACTCTGCTCCTGATTCATCCTGCTGTACCTTGTATCGGATTGGACCTGCTGTGTATGACCCCTGGCCTGGCTTGACCCTGTTCCTGTTTGCTCCTCTGGAACCTGTCCTCGCACGGTTGCCCAACCTGCTTACCTGCGCTTCCCAGCAGCCCAGCAATGCAGCAACTATACTTGGCAACCTGTGCACCTTTGGGCACCGTATTCCCTGTCCCACTCCCAGGGATATGCTGCACTCAGACGCAAAGGGCGCCCTCTCAGCAACCCGGCCTCCCACCAGAGACTTGATAAAAGCATCAAGGTATCAGTCTCCTTTAAATTGCGCTTCTTGGCACCAAGTGCTGTCATGAAATGCATGCGTGCGCCGTCATTTGCATTATTTTGCATGCGCGTGCACCAGATGGCTCTTTTTGTGGGAACCCTGCGCACAGGTATTTTTCTGCCATTCTGATTGCTGGCACGTCTTTCTTGACATTGCCCCTTCCGATTCCACCTCGAATTCAACCTCCCCATTGATGAGTACTGGTTCAGGAGGACCGGTATTTTGGTCGACGAAGGGGTCAGGAACTGTGGGTTTAAGTGTGGCTACATGGAAAACTGGGTGAATCCGGAATGATTCCCATAGCTTTAATTTGTAGGCCACATTGTTGATTTTCCTTTTTACTGGGAAGGGAACCACAGATTTAGGGCCCAATTTTTTAGAGGGACATGCCAGTTTCAAATTCAAGGTGGACAACCAAACTTGATCTCCGGGTTCTAGTTAAGCTCCCCCCTCCGTCTTTTGTCAAACACCTCTTTGTTATATTCCTGGATTCTGGTCATTGTCTCTTGAATTAGTTAATTGTTTGTGTCAAAGAAATTCAGAGTCTCTTGAGCGGCTGGTACTGAGCATTCCGAGATGTTGGACAGAAACAAGGGATGAAAAACGTATTTCATAAAAAATGGCGATTGCTTTGTGGCAGAGTGAACAGAGTTATCATATGCAAATTCAGCAAGAAGTAGGAGGGGTGCCCAATCATCCTGGGAAAATTAGGAAAAATAACGCAAATATTGCTCCAGCGTTTGATTTGTTCTTTTTGTCTGTCTTATTACTCTGAGGATGATAGGCAGAGGAAAAAGAAAGGTCGATCTTCAGGGATCCACATAGTGCCTTCCAGAACTTAGAAGTAAACTGTACCCCTCGGTTAGAAATAATATTTGCAGGGATACCGTGGAGCCTCACAATCTCCTTAATGAAGATTCTTGCAGTTTCAGTGGCAGAGGGTGTACCCCTCATTGGCAGGAGGTGAGCAATCTTGGAAAGACTATCCACTACCACAAAGATGGTAGTGTCGTTTTCTGAAGGTGGCAGCTCAACAATAAAATCCATGGAGGTAATCCTCCATGGCCTCTCCAGGACAGGTAATGGCTTCAACAGACCCCATGCCTTAGACTTGCTGCCTTTGTTCTGGATAAAGATGGTACATGATTCCACATAATAACTGTGCCCACCAAAACATGTGCTGGATAAGTTTGGAAGTTTTATGCACACCAAAGGGGCCGGCCAACTCATGGTCATGGCAGGAATTAAGAACAGCAACTCACACCTCCTGAGGTACAAAAATGTTGTCTCTGTATCACAATAGATCATCTCTTGTTTGCAGAGTGACATCAGGTGGGGAGGAAGCCCCTATGGAGGCCTGTTTGATCTGGGATAGCAAGTCCCCTTGAAGCATGAGAAAGTTTCCTGAGGATAAGATGGTGTCTGGAAGTGAGGGGGCTTCGGACTCACTGAAAATCCGAGAAAGAGAATCGGGCTTCGTATTTTTCGACCTGGGCCTGTAGGTGATGTGGAACGAGAATTGGATAAAAAAGAGTGCCCACCTGGCCTGATGTGGTCTCAACCTCTTGGCAGCTTTCAAGTACTCCAGATTCTTGTGGTCTGTATAGACAAGAATCGGATGTGCCGTTCCCTCCAAAAAGTATTGCCATGCTTCAAGTGCAGCCTTGATTGCTAATAGCTCTCGGTCACCTACATCATAATTCCTCTCAGCTTAGGATAGTTTGCCGGAGAAGAATGCAACTGGCTGTTCCGACTGCTATTTCTGAAACGTCCATCTCCAAAATGTATGGTAGTGCTGGGGCCAGATACTTTAGATTTGATGCAGAAGTAAATAGATCTTTTAGGGTCGCAAAGGCCCTGCTTAGTCAACCTTGTGATGGGGAAAATGATAGTAGAAAATCCTCTTCTAAACTTTCGAAAAAAAATTGTGAAGCCCACAAAATGTTGGATTTATTTTTTTCAGTAGGGGCTGGCCAGTCCAGAGTGGCAGAGACCTTCTGAGGGTCCATATTGTGTGTCTGGCCTTGACTTAAGGGCTGGACCATCGGTCAAATATAGTGGAAGTCCTTTTGCTCTAGGCCGCAGGGGAACATGGTATCTGGTGGCAAAGGATAAGTCCATAAAACCGCTGCAGGCTCCAGAATCAATTATAGTGGTGGCCTGAGTATTCCCTCCTGGAAGCTGTAAGAGAATGAAAACAGCCAGATGAGAAGTACTATGAAGCAAGGCAGGTGTAAGAGCAGGAGAGATGAAGAAGCTTTGGAGCTTTGCAGGGCAAGTCCTTACATAGTGTTCAGGTACTCCACAGTAGAGGCAAAGATTACTGGTCCACTGATGTTGACATTCTTATGATGTAAGTGAAGGGCAAAGAAAGCCTACCTGCATCAATTTGGAGGTGGAAGTTACTGGAGCAGAGGAGGCAGTGTGAGGAAAACTAGGCACGTGTGGAAGCATCGAAACTGGACGAGAGGGGCTGGAAGATCGCTCAGTTCTTCGTTCCCTACGTCTGTCTATTTGAATAGATAGGTTAATGAGGGCTAAAGTCTCTGGGATGCCCACTCAGGCTAGTTCATCCTTGAACGGTTCAGAAAGGCCCATACAAAACTGGTAACGCAGGGTGGCGTCATTCCAGTTTGTGTCGGGACTCCAATGCCTGAACTCAGATACGTAGTCTTATGCTGGTCTAGGCCTTGCTGTAGGGTATGCAGGGCCACTTCCGCGGTGGCAGTCGGTTGCAGGTCCTCATAAAGTGGAGACATGGCTTGAAAGAAGGTGCTCAAGCTGTTGAAAGAGGCATCCTTCTGTTCCAAAAGACGGTGGGCCCATGACTGAGGTTCCCCCAACAACAGGGAGATGACAAAGAAAAGTTTGCAGGCATTACAGAATGCTCTAAATTTACTGCAATTCCCAGAGAATCTTTCAGGTGTGGGAACCTTGGGTTCAGGCGGCAACATCACCACTGAGGGTGCAGCAGAAGTTCCTGATGAGGAGGGTACAGGGGCAGACAGGTCTTTAACAGCCTGGGTAAGTCCAGCAAGATGATGGCAGAGTTCGTCCATTGGAGAAGCTCTGGGTGTGGGCTCAAACATGGCTGTCCGGTACTGTCACCTACCTGGTGGTTGAGCCCAATATGCAGTGAGCAGCTTATCATATTCCTCTGGCTTGAGAACCCCTGATAGAGCAAACAGGGGCTCTGACTGGTTAGCTGATGCAGGGGCTAGTCTGCGAGGAGACTGGTAGCCAGCTGGAGCAGCAGATGGGCTGTAAGCTGGAGACAGCAGGCAGCAGGGAGGTATTCTGTAGTTCAGGAGGGTCAGACTGGTAGCTGAAGACAGCATACAGCAGGGAGGTGTTCTGTAGTTCAGGACACAAGCAGGTGCTGGCAGGCTGGGTCATACACTGGCGGGCAGATCAGGTACAGGAGCAGAAGCCAAAGTGAAGTCGGGGTGCAAGCCGGGTCGGTAAAAGGCAGACAGCAAACGGACCAAAGGAAAGGCAGAAGAGATGTCAGGACAAGCCAGATTTGGAGACTGGCAGGAAGCAGGGATGGACAAGAACAAGCTGGGTAACATGAATCAGGTAAGTAATACAAACAAGCAGCAAGGGTCCCAGGAAATGCTGTAGACCGGACAGCAAGGCAGCAAGGTGTCAGTCTCTTTTAAATAGTGCTTCTTGGCGCCAAGTGTTGTCACAAAGTGTGCGGTCGCACCCCCACACGCTGTCATTCACACCATGGCGCATGCACGGGCACCAGGCGGCTCTTTTAATGGGAACCCTGTGCACAGGTATTCTTCTGCCATTCTGATTGTTGGAACATCTTTCTTGACAGCCAGCATGACGAAGTCAAGGGACAACATCACATGCCCTGCGCAGGGGGCGTGGCGTCAATGCATAATGGGATGTCTGCCCGAACCCCCATGTCACAAGGGGCCGAGAGGGAAGGGGAGAGCTTGCAGTGCGCATTGCAGCCCCCGGGACTGAGATCCCCAGCAAATCCCCACCCACAGAGTCCTCATGGCAAGAAATAAACCAGATACCAGGCAAATAATGTCAAACATTGCCATTCCCATGAGCCTGTCATTGGTAAACCCCCTCCCCCCCCAAAAAAAGCTTTTGGTGGACAATATCAAAATTATAATAAAAACAATATAAAACACCAAATTTCCTTTGTCTAATTTCAAGATTAATTTTGAGAAGTCGGTAATCCTGCCCAGTGACATGACTAGAACCTTGCAGAGATCCTATCCTTTTGTATGGAATAAAAAGTCTTTAGTGTATCTGGGAACGCATATCTCAGCGGATTCTAAACTCTTATATGATTTGAACAACAGTACTTTAATGAAAGGGGTAATAGAGGAATTGACACCAGCACCGTGATAGAGAGCACTGACATTAGCAGCGTGACATACAGCAATGACACCTGCACCGTGATAGAGTGATCTGACACCAGCACCGTGATAGAGAGCACTGACATCAGCAGCGTGACATACAGCAATGACACCTGCACCGTGATAGAGTGATCTCACACCCGCACCGTGATAGAGAGCACTGACATCAGCAGCGTGACATACAGCAATGACACCTGCATCGTGATAGAGTGATCTGACACCAGCACCGTGATCGAGAGCACTGACATCAGCAGCGTGACATACAGCAATGACACCTGCACAGTTATAGAGTGATCTGACACCAGCACCGTGATAGAGAGCACTGACATCAGCAGCGTGACTAACAGCAATGACACCTGCACTGTGATAGAGTGATCTGACACCAGCACCGTGATAGAGAGCACTCACATCAGCAGCGTGACATAAAGCACTGACACCAGCACCGTGATATACAGCACTGACACCTGCACCGTAAGCAGCTCCAGGAGGAAGTCAGCACAGCACAGGGATGGTGGGAGCCCCTCATAATAAGCAGCCCCAGGAGGAAGTCAGCATAGCACAGGGATGGTGGGAGCCCCTCATAATAAGCAGCCCCAGGAGGAAGTCAACACAGCACAGGGATGGTGAACTTTACAAACCTACAGATCATATTTGCAGCCACAAAATAATTACTAGCTGTGCACACATAGTCCCACCACACGGCCAATGACATAACACATGTATGAGGTGAATCTGGGAGGGACAACTACAAGCATTCTTTTTTTATATGTGAAATTCTGAAACTTCAAGACTCATGAGGCAATGGAGGCGAGGGAAGGTCAGGGTAGGCAAAGAAGAGGGTGCAGGAGATGATCATCACCAGCACCGTGATATAGAGCAGTAACACCTGCACCGTGATAGAGTGACTGTACCTCAGTCCCTATACTGATAAAGGACTGCTGCAGAATAGGGCAGCAGTCAGCAGTAGTGCACCTCAACCCTATATATTGTGGACCTATACCAGTCCTTAAGGATTAGCAGACTGTACCTCACTCAACCCTATATACTGTAGTACACTATACCTTACCAGTCCTTATAAGGACCTTTGTGGAACTAGTAGGTTGTGATTAGCAGACTGTACCTCAGTCGCTATACTGATAAAGGACTGCTGCAGAATAGGGCAGCAGTCAGCAGTAGTGCACCTCAACCCTATATATTGTGGACCTATACCAGTCCTTAAGGATTAGCAGACTGTACCTCACTCAACCCTATATACTCTTGTACGCTATACCTTACCAGTCCTTAGAAGGACCTTTGTGGAACTAGTAGGTTGTGATTAGCAGACTGTACCTCAGTGCCTATACTGATAAAGGACTGCTGCAGAATAGGGCAGCAGTCAGCAGTAGTGCACCTCAACCCTTTATATTGTGGACCTATACCAGTCCTTAAGGATTAGCAGACTGTACCTCACTCAACCCTATATACTCTTGTACGCTATACCTTACCAGTCCTTAGAAGGACCTTTGTGCAACTAGTAGGTTGTGATTAGCAGACTGTACCTCAGTCCCTATACTCATAAAGGACTGCTGCAGCAGAAGGGCAGCAGTCAAGTATAATATTCTTTCTATATTTGGAAGAAAGAATATTATACGTGTACAACCCTATTACCATACCAGTCCTGAAAAGGACTTTTGTGGACCTAATAGTAACAGCTAATGATTAAACTGACTGTCCCTCTCTGCAACACACAGCGTCCTATCTGAGAGAGGTCTCAGCACTGACAAAAGACAACTTGCTGCAACAATGACTTGAATAGCAGTGCCTCAAACCTATATCCTGAACTACACCTATACCATACCAGTCCTTAAAAGAACTTTTGTGGATCTAATAGCTAGCGATTTGGGTCACTGCAGTCTCTCCCTGCTCCACACAGCAACCTCTTCCTATAGTGACAGTAGAAAGAATGTAATATGGCTGCCGGATCGGGTCTATTTATAAGTTAGGGGGAATGTCCAAGTATCCATGTGCTGTAATATCTCAATTGGCTGTCCTGTACCACATGATGGATGTGTCATCATAGGTCAAAGTTCTTTTACACAGTAAACACGTAAGTCCGCCAGGCGAACAGCAGCAATAGTCCGCCGAAAGGGCGGACTGCGAACAGCCGAAATTCGCCGCAAACCGACTGCCGGGCGAACCATTCGGCCATCCCTAGTGCCTCCATCCCTGTTTGTTATTAGCATGGGGAGAAAGTTTGGGACTTTATATGAAGTATGTAACCGAACTGGCAACATGAACATTGTAAAAATTTAATTGAATTTAATCAATATAAATCACATAATAACATGAAAGCATAATAGCATGTAAATTAATGATATTGACACAATAATAGTAATAAAACCACCAGACTCAAGATTCCATGCAGACATAATAGTAGCAAAGCCATGACACAATAGTATAGGCCAGTGTAACATATTGAAAGAAATGGTTAATGCCACTCTTGCTTTTATGTTCATAATAGTAACTATATAGCTTTATGAGTTTCATGGATAACCTCCGATCTTCAGGAGCAGATGCAGTATCGCTATCTATAAAAAATCGGTAAAATATATTAGGGGCTAACCAGATGCCAAGCAAAGGCAAATAGGAATATATAATGGACTGAGGATGATAACCTTGAGTCATCCATTCTTACCTATAGATGACTTGTGTGTATGAGTGAAGGAAGCCAAGGGTAGCAATCGACCGAGGGACCTATATGCGACTGACTACCATCCTATGCTATCGCACCTCTCCAATCTTCTGTCCAAATGGGAATCACTACTACTAGCCTGGATGGGGAGCATAACAGTTCTCAAAATGTCTATCCACCCTAAAATCACTTTAGAATACTCCCTATACTGGTCCCAGCCTACTTCCTGAGGATTCTGCAGTGAAGAGCCTCCCAGTTCATCGGAGCAAATTCAAACCCTGCCTACCCAAACTGACTCTCTACATTCTCCATATTAGAGATGGCACTTAGTGTACCTAACTTTGCAAAGTACTATTATGTAGCCAAGTTAGCACAACTTCCCAAATACCATGCTACCAAAGATATACCACTCTGGTTAGCATTTGCATATATGGATTGTGATCCCCTTTCCACAGCTAATCTTCTTTGTCTAACACCACCACAAAGACGTTCCGTCACTAATCCCATAAGTAAACATAGTTTGGTCTGTTGGGATAGATTCAAAATTTGATTTGGCCTCCAATTCCCTCTTAACCCCCCCCCCCCCCCCCTCTCCTTACTTTGAAACCCTTCCTTTTATCCATCTTGACAATCGCTATCCTCCTTTTCTGCCTGGGCTCAGACAGGCCTGTTATGAGCTCAGTATTTCTTCAACTCTATCATGCCCTTCCCATTGCTCCATGAAACCCATGGACTTCCCTCTTTGGAACTCTTATGTTTTTACAAATCAGACACTTCTACTCACCATGTTAACCCCTTGACACCACTCCCCCACGTTTCACTACTTTTGAATACACTTGCAAATCTGACCCGCATAGAAGTGTCTTATCTCTGACCTATATGCCCAACTCCTTAGATACCCTTCAATAATAAGAATAATAAAGCCTTATATGGGATACGTGGGAGAGGTTTGATCAGGCAAAACCATTTCCCCCAGTTCCCCTATTTTCCTTTTTTACCTCCTCCAGGTTAAAGCAGAAGTAAACCAATCAATGTAGCATTTTCAAAAAAACAGTTACATTCTCGGCATGCCAGGAATGCTAACTACCTATTGGTTGTGCTCTCAACAAAACTGTCAAATTATCTAATGGCTGGTGTCATAACTAATCACATGTGCAGCATCATGGCAGTTGAAGATTAAACAGAGGCCAAGATGGCAGCTGCCTTGGTTGAAAACGATAGGAGGGTTTCTTCCACTTTAAGGATGTAGAAATAAATGAAACTGCAGTATAATCTGTGTGCATGATACAACAGGATGGGAATAGAGATCTTCTCTCCTTTTTGTATTTTGTTTAGTTTTGTTTTGTTCTATTTCATTCTATTGGCTGTGATTATTCCAGCTAACTATATGATATAAAAACAGCAACAAAAATGTTAGTAAAAACAACAATGAGAATAAGAGTGTAAGTCATAATAGAGATGGAATAGAAAGGGTTAATGATGGGATGATATGGGGTGGAGCAGAGTGGAATAAAATAGAATAAAATAAAATATAGTTAGATATATATTTGAAGAATTTTTGATCTTGTTATCCATTCACTTAGTCAGTATGTTCACATATAGTTGTTGGTTGAATATCACATGTGAGGTACTACGCAAAAACTATAAAGGTCAGATTCAGTTATCAGTGTATGTAGATTCAATAATATACATTGATCGATGGAGTGGGGTGAAATGATATAGAATGAAATGAAATTAAATACAATAGTTTGTATTTAATTAGTCATCTAAAAACAATGGTCATTTCTGTATATATGTTAGTTAACTATTTGTACACTCAATAATATACATCGATCGATGGAGTGGGGTGGAATGAATTGGAATGAAATGAAATAAAATAAAATAGTATGTCCTTAATTAGTCATCGCAAAATAATGGTAATAATGATATGTTAGTTAACCATTTGACATATCTCATACATTTTAAAAGTCCAAAAAAAACCTTTAGAGTTCGGAGATATGTTTTGTGGAAAAACATAACAAGTAAGAGTACCATAGAGTGGGTGCTTTATTTTTAATGGGGACTGTTCTTCGATTTAGGCATTTGTTTAGGTGAGAGGACTGTATATCCTCTTTCCCAATGATTTATTTTCCTTTAGTAAATAACCCCCAATGTCTATTGATCCTTGTTACTGGAAGCTATGTTTTAATTTGATGCAACTTTGTTTTTTTCTTATTGCTATACATGCTATATGTGTACTGTATGGTTTCTACTCTGAGAAATTTCACCCCTTTATTTAGAAAAAGGAGAGGTTGGTGAGGTGTGGGGCAGGGATAGCAAATAACTGTAATACAGGGCTGAGAAGTTATTTGGGTGTGGGTTTTGTTCAAAAGAAGGGTTTTAATAGCATAATTGATTCTAACACTGTTATTGAGGCTTCTGTTTTATCTGTCTTCATTCATTATAAGAAAGGGTGGATGATGTTTTGGAACTGCTACGACTGGTTGAAAAGGGGCAGATGCCCGGTATAATTTGATCAGCATGGAGGTAAATTTTCTCATAATAGTGGAACAACTAGCCACCATGGTGTTATCTACTAGATGAAGTTTAATTCAGTGTCTTTAACCACTTGAGGTCCGGGCCATAGCCGAATAATGGCTACAGCGCAGACCTCAATTTCCGGGAAAACATCATAGGACGTCCTCCCCTGTGCACGCTCCAAGCGCGCTGTGATCACCGAATCACTGAGGCCCCTTACCTTGTGATCAGCTGTCAGCCAATGACAGTTGAACACATGATGTAAAGAAAAGCTCGGTAATGGTTTTTTTCCTCCCCACGCTGACAGCGTGAGGAGAAAAAAAAGCCGATCACCAGCTTATGTTAAAGGGACCCGAAGAGGAAGGAACACAGGCACCTCATCTGTGCCAATCAGTATCCCCTGCCAGTGCCACCTGTTATTGACACCTGCCAGTGCCCACCAGTGCCACATGTCAAATGCCCACAAGTGCAACCTATCAATGCCCCCAAGTGCCACCTATTAATGCTCCCCAGTGGTGACAATCAGTGCCTCCTATCAGATGTAAGCAATCAGTGCCCATTATTGCCCATTATTGCCAACCATCAGTGCCCATCACTGCCACCTATCGGTGCCCATCATTGCCGCCTTATCAGCGTACATCAATGAAGGAGAAAAATTACCGGTTTGCAACATTTTATGACAAAATATAACATTTTTTTTTTTTATTCGGTCTTTTTCAGTTTTTTTAACAAAAAATAAAAACCACAGAGTTGATCAAATACCACCAAAAGAAAGCTCAATTTGTGGGGAAAAAATCTAAAAATTACATTTGGGTACAGTTTTGTATGACCGAAGATTGTCATTCAAAGTGCATCAGCGCTGAAAGCTGAAAATTGGTCTGGACAGGAGGGGGGTTTAAGTGTCCAGTAAACAAGTGGTTAAAATGAGAATTTAGTAAATTGGCAAACACGGGGCCCGGTTTATTAGTAATTGCATAAAAGGTTTGTTTGGCCAGTCCATTTTTTCACCTAATTGTATTGAAGAAGTTTTATCTCTAGTTTAAAAAAAAATCCATAAAGATGTAGAGGGTGAGTTTTAAATCATCCCACAGTTTCCCAAGTTGACAAGCTAATGAATAGAGTTTTTCCTTTCATTTTTTTGCATGCTGCTTATATAACCAGCCCTCTAAGTGTGGCTTTATGGACCTCCTACAGTATCACCAAGGAAGAGGTTAATTCTGTGTTCTTTTAGTATTTGTAGGTTTGAATAGAAAGGACTGTGTTAGCAAAAGAGAGTCATTTATGCCCCAGCTATAGTCTTTGGGAAAAACTTTAGGGTGCTGCATTAAAACAGGAGTAGACAGGAGGTTGTGTTTTGTGAACTTTTTTTATTTGTTTTTGCTGTTCAGTCATTTAGTCATGTCTGACTCTTTGTTACCTCATTGACCATAGCACGCCAGGCTTTTCTGTCCTTCACTGCCTCCTGGAGCTTGTTTAACTTTATGTTCATTCTTTCGATGATGCTATCTATCCATCTTGTTTTCTGTCATCTTCTTCTCCATTTTCCTTCCATCTTTCCCAGCATCAGGATCTTTTTCAGGATCTTTTTCAATGAGTCCTCTCTTAGCATTATGTGGCCAAAGTGTTAGAGTTTCAGCTTCAGGATCTGTCCTTTCAGTGAATATTCAGGGTTGATTTCCTTCAAGATTGACTGGTTTGATCTTCTTGCTGTCCAAGGGACTTTCAAAAATCTTCACCAACATCATAGTTCAGAAGCATCAATGCTTCAGCATTCAGCCTTACTTATGGTCCAACTTTCACAGCCATAGGTTACTACGGGGAATACCTTTGACTATAGCTTTGACTATATGACACTTTGGCGGTAGGGTTTGCCATTGTTTTTCTCCCAAGAATAAAGCATTTCTTAATTTCATGGCTACAGTCACCGTCTCTTGTGATCTTGGAACCTTGGAAGATAAAATCTGTAAGGCCGCGTACACACGGGCGGACTGTTCGCCCAACTTTGTCCGCTGAACAGTGTTTGGGCGGACAGTCCGCTCGTGTGTGGGCTTTCAGCGGACAGTTTCAGCGGAAATTCCGAAAAACTGTCCGCTGAAACCTTGTTTCAGCGAACAGCCCGCTCGTGTGTAGGCTTGTTCGTCAAACAAAGTTGCGCGCATGCTCAGAAAGGATTTTCACGCCGAAAGCTATAATGCAGTGTATAGGACGTCGTATTTTTCGTCCCGTCGTACGTGCCGTTCACGTCATCGCGCACGGTTTCAGCAAACTGTTCGTTCGTCGTGTGTGGCCATGTCCGTCCATGCTAAGTTTGAGCGGACTGTTTGCCGAAACTGTTGGACGGACAAAGTTGGGCGAACAGTCCGCGCGTGTGTACGCGGCCTTACTGTTTCCAGTTCTTCTCCTTCTATTTGCCAAGGAGTGTTGGTGACCGGTTGCCATGATCTTAGTTTTCTTAATGTTCAATTTCAGGCCAGCTTTTGCACTCTCCTCTTTCACCTTCATTGAGAGACTCCAAGTTGTATACATTCTCTGGCCTTGAGCAGGAAAATCAAATGCCCTTGACAGAGGCTTTCCATTATCTTCAAATTCAACTTTTTTTTATGGAAGACATTATGCCCTTCAGTTACAAAAACCCTTCTTGCAATTTGAAAAAAAATGCATGTCTGATTCAAAAGATAAGAGTATTGTCTCTAAAATGTAATTAAAGTGGAGCTCCATCCAAAAGGGGATGTTCCACTTTACTGCCCCCCCCCCCTTCAGAAATGGCACTTTTGGGGAGGGAAAGCATGTACCCACTTTTGACAGGTACCAGCTCCCCTTTTCTCTTTAATCCCCAAGGCGATCTGAAGCGGAAGTTCTTCTACCCCCTCCCTCCCCACAGTCTTCTGGGACATGTAACAGGTCCCAGAAGATTATGGAACCATTCACAATGTGCAGCGTGAATCGTACATGCACACCTTGTGCCCACACTTAAAGTGTTACTAAACCCAGGACCCTGAATTCTCTATATCTGGTCTCCCACAGTACAGCGAACGTGAAAATGAAAGATTTTAGTAAATATAAATGGGTAAATACTCTTTATCATCAGCAGTATATACTGTAGCAGTCTTGTGACTTATATCAGTGTCTGGTTAAAGCTTGTAGGAGGAATTTTTATTCTACTCTGACTGTTCTATGAGGCTGCATGATCCCTGACCCTGTCTGGACAGTGCTGCTTGGCCCTGTGCTGATCACATGCACATCCCAAGAAAAAAAAAACCTCTCTATGAATACATACCAAACTGAGCATGTGCAGAGTGTCTCCAAGGCCCTGTACTGTCAGTAGATGGATTGGGCATAGTGGAAGAAGGGGAGAATCAGAGAAGAAGGAATCAAACAGTCTTTTTACACAATGTGCAGATTTAACCCCCTTAGGTTCCACAGTGAGTATACCAAGCATGCTTTACTGCATATACAGACTGATTGAAGCCAGTAACCCTACCAACCAGAGTACCCAGAGGAAACTCATGCAATCACAGGGAGAACATGTAAATAATGTCTTGCGGATGTTCAAACAAAGAGTCCCAATTCTACAAGGCATAGGTGCTACCCACTAAACCACTGCACTACACTACTTTAACTAAGAAAATATTAAACACTTTTTGCGTATGTGGGGATACAGCAAAGGGTTGTGGTGCACCTGGAGTGGGGTTGTGTGTTTTTACATTATTTTAAAGGGATGCAGAAAGGTGCTGTAAAAAAGGCAGCTCTGAAATAAACTGTCAGTGACAGCTGCTTGATGTGCTCTATTCGCCCCAAGCTAAAATGTTAATCTAAAAAAAAGACACCAATTAATAGTCAAAAGTAGCTAAATTAAACATGAAACAGTTGTGACCAGTATATTTACATGTACAGTATCTACTGTATAAGCCAAATGCTCTAAAATCTGCCAAAAACTAGAAAAAATATAGATACACATACTATCCATGGCACACAAAAATATAGGAGTTGATTTGCTAAAGGCAAATAGCCTGTTCACTTTGCAAGGGAATTTGACCCAGAACCTAGTGAATGAGGTTAAGCTCTGCTGGCTTCCATCATCCAGTCATGTACAAGCAAAAATGCAGGTTTTTTTCCTTGGGTATTCTTTGCTAAGAAAACTTCACTACATCCACTAAGCTCTGAGGCAAATTCCCTTGGAAAGTCCAACTGCCCTTGTAATGCAAAGAGCCTTTTTGCTTTTAGTAAATCAACTCCATAATGTTTGATGATGCTTTGGACATCTGATAGCAAAATTTTTTGTACAATTGAATATGCACCACTCCTCATATTTTCTCTTGAAGAAGACGACTTTTGTTCATGAAATGTGTTGAGGGGTGCCTAATTTTTTGAAAGACTTCATTAAACAATAAAAAAATGTATATATACAGGTGTTTGGATAATTATTAAAATACAATGTGTGACACTAAATTGAAAGGTTTAGAGTATAATTAGCTTCCAATAATAAGCATACTTTACTTGTTTTTATGATTTTGGTAGTATGTTCATATAAATAAAAGGATGTACTTATTTAAAAATAAAAATCACAACATGTACCCAAAAAGTCCCAATAATGTTGTTTGTCTGTCTTCAAAGCTTTGAATGGGCTGTTGGCTGTATTCTGATAAATCAGGTAAATATTCTGATTCAACCTATTGCTGATACAGCTGCTGCAGCCTGACTAACATAACGATTCAGCACGTAGGAGTATAATATATTAGGCGGTTGGCAGGCAGCTTGTGATATCGTTGCATTTTGACCAGGTGAACATTCAATGGGAATCACCATTCAAAGTGGCCACATACCTTCATGGCCTGCCACAGGACATTCTGGAAGCCAGGGTAATTAACTAGGAAATTCTGTACCAGGCAAGACACATGTGTGAACTTTCCCTTCCAAAATGTGGACAGTAGGTTTGTGTTGTTGTCATACATAAAAAGCATGGCTTCAGCCACCTCTTGGCCTGCCCCTGAATAGCTGCCATAATATCAGCCACAGTGTTGCTCCCTTCCTCTCGGTATACCAGATGCAAAACAGTGTAGCACTGTTTCACCTCAACCATTGCATAGACTCTGGATCACTTGGTGGTTTTGAGGAGTTACCAGACCATCAAGGATCAGGGGGTTAAAGTGACTGTGCTGTCTCTATTACCAAAGTGCAGGGTATAGGGCAGCACTACCAGCTCTGGTGGGGTGTCCTATCCTGCATGCTTCAAATTTATAAGAATATTTACCCAGTTGGGCAAAAAAAAGTGTAATATCCCTACTATTGCTTAGACATGTGCAGAACAGAAAAATTGTTTCCTTTCATTTCAGATATATTTGTTATGTTACTGGGGCTTGCTGGGTCGATGATGTCACAAGGGGGTCGAATCACAGCTGACATCATTGGGGGAATGTGCCCCTTACCTATTTAATAAATGTCAGATGGAAGAGCAGGTAGCCAGCAGGAACCCTTCAATGAGGCCGGGATTTTTTTTCCGGGTCCAGCGGTGCGGCGAGCAGAGTGATTCAGGATTGATCTACAGGGGGACATTGTTTTTTTATTTTTTAGTAAAGGAATTGTCAAAAACTTGTATACTGTCATTATTCACTTTGTTGGTGAATGGGTAGGGGTGCATACCCATACTCATTTACATGGAGGGCCCAGATTGTTAAAGGAAGCTTCCAGATTTCAATTAGCCATCCTGCCCACAGACCCCCACAACCACATCCCAGGGATGTGGGGAAGAGGCCCTTGTCCCCATCACCATGGGGACTAGTTGCTTTGGGGTAGGGGGCAGAGCCCCCCCTGCCCCAAAGCACCCCCCATGTCGAGGGCATGTTGCTTGGTATGGTTCAAGATGGGGGCAGCTGCTCACCCCCCCCCCCCTTTTCTGACCTTCCAGGCTGCAATCTCGGATAAGGGTCTGGTATGGATTTTGGAGAGGACCCCACGCCCTTTTTTTTACATTTTGGTGTGGGGTTTCTCTTAGAATCCATACCAGACCCGAAGGACCTGGCATGGGTTGGGGTTGTGTGGACTACACGCTGTTTAGCCCAGGTGTCTAGGTATCCATGTTTTGAAGAGAATGGTCTGCCTCTTTTTCTTTATGTTTTTCTCTTTTTATGCGCTATAATGTGGAAATTTTATGTATATTGTGGGGTATCAGGAATGAGATTTTTTGCGCAAATTTCAGGAATGCTATTTGTGATTTTTATTGTTTTGTCTTGTTATGTTTTCTCTGTTCCTAAATGTAATAAAAAGAGTTTACATTATAAATATTCATATAAAAGTACATAATTCTTTATTACAAAAAAAAAAGAGAGAGAGACAAAACTAATTTAAAACAGAATACAACACATCGCATAGTAAGTCCAGCTGCCAACTTAATAGCTACTTCCTATATTATTGGATAGTAATACTATGATTTTATATATCTTATTTATATCAATATATGATGTGGCCATAAGTCTCTATGAGTCAACACATTCCTCGTTCCTGCTTCCTCAGGACTCATGAGAATTCAGCATGGTAAATGGATATGTGAAAAGAAAAAGACATATAGTACATACATATAAAATGTAAATCTCATACAATGTCTTTTCATATATTCCCTGGTTTAATATAAGGTTGTAAAAAAGGCACCTTGTCAGTGTGTTTCTCCTTCTTCTAGTGACATCACAAATAGTGATACAGTAGAGAGAGTCCCTAGTATAAAGAGAATGCCCAATAAATTCCCCCTCCAAAAACCAACTCTAACATTTGGGCTTTTGTGACCCAGGCAACTGAATATGTCACAAAAAGGAAAGGGTAATTTAACCCCTTCACAAGTGGAATCAATAAGAAATAATATGTATCAATAAGGAATTTAATGATATCCTTTTGGAAGCATACTTAGAGGGAGCTAATAATAAGGAGCTCTCCTATGGCATTCAGATACAGCATCCTCACGTCCGATCCTTTTATGCATTGCCCACAATGCATAGACGTCACAAATCCACAGGTAGACCTATTATTTCAGGGATAGGGTTGAAAACAGAACTAGCAAGTCACTTAGTAGAAGAATATTTACTGCCCCATGTTACTAGCTTGCCTTCCTATATACATGACACCACAGATTATTTGAGAGCATTGAAGGGTATTCTGGCCACTTCAGACTGCCTTTTGGTGGCCGTTGACATAGAGGTGATATATATCACTATCACACACAACTCGGGCCTCAATATCATTCAGGATATAATATAATGTAATACTTTTCTTGGATGCTCAAATCTGGATTCAAGAGGATGGCTATCTGGGAACAAAGTTGTTCTTCAACCCTCTGTGGGAAATACAATACTGTATGTCAGAAGCGAGCATCCTCTCTCTCTGGTACGCAGTATTCCCTACAGCCAATGCCTACATCTAAGATACAACTATTCATCCTTTAAGATGCTTTATTTCCATATCTTTTGAAACATGGTTATACCCAAACATGCCTTTAAAAAGCCTATAATAGGGCAATCAAGAGGAGTAGATATGAAATTCTCTTTGAAAAATCTAGGATTAAAGTTGCAGGTACGGTGAGATTTATCACCACTTAGTTGAACCAGCACAATCAACTTAGAGGAATCATACGAAATTTTGTTAAGACAATCCAGTTCCATACAAACATGTAAAAGGATACCCTGAGATCACTTACAAATAGTCTCAATTAATTTGTGACTGAACAGTAAAGCCCCGTACACACGAGAGGACTTATGTCCGACAGACTTCCGAAGGAGTTCTGCCGGAGTTCTGCCGGAGTTCCGACAGAGTTCTGACGGACTTTTCGGCTGAGCGGACTTGGCCACACACAATCACACTAAACTCCGACGGATTCGAACGTGATGACATACGACTGGATTCGAATAAGGAAGTTCATAGCCAGTAGCCAATAGCTGCCCTAGTCTCGGTTTTAGTCCGTCGGAATAGCATACACACGAGTGAATTTTTCGAAGGGACCGGGTCCGGCGGAGTTCCGTCGGAAAAATTTGAAGCATGTTCCATATTCTAAAGTCCGTCAGACTTTGGTGAATCAAAAGTCCGTTGCAGCCCACACACGATCGAATAGTCTGACGGAATCAGTCCGTCGGACTTTGGATGTTGAAAAGTCCGCTCGTGTGTACGGGGCATAAGAAGTCACTATGTGAGACGAGACCAAAAGAAGAAATGGCCGAACTCTGTACTTGATCAAAATTATTTTATTCAGAACATCCGAAAGTGTTGACAGAAAGCTGGTAGATGCATTTCACACAATCCAAGTGTGCTTAGTCATTACCTATGTGAGACGAGATCCCCAAAATGGGGAGTAAGTGGGAATCTTTCACTGTGGATGATGTGACTATTGCAAGTGGATTATTGAGTGCACCCCATTTAGGTTGCCTAATGGTAACTTACATGTCATTAAACACCATATAGACTGCCAGACCAAAGGTGCTATATACATCATGTTCTGCCAAAGCAGAACCTTCTATATTTGGAAGACTATAAGATGCGTTTGGAAAAGGATTATAGATCATGTATATTTTGCAAAAAAAATGCATTCGGACGAAAACTAATGCACATGTCTAAGATACACAGCATTTTCTACCCCACAGGACATAAAGCAGGGATTTACATTTGCTTAAAGAGACCTGTTAGTGCCTACACATTCTATTTTAGTGTCTTATTATGCACATTGTCAGCAGACAATACCCAGTGCCTTGAAAAAGTATCCCCCCTTGGCTTTTTACCTATTTTGTTACATTACAGCCTTCAGTTCAATGTTTTTTTTTTTTTTATATGAATTATATGTGATGGATCAGAACATAATAGTCCAAGTTGGTGAAGTAAAATTTGAAAAATATATACATAAAAACTATTATTAAGAAATGAAAAGCTGATAATTGGCATGTGCGTATGTATTCACCCCCTTTGTTGTGAAGCCCATAAAAAGCTCTGGCGCAACCAATTATGTACAGAAGTCACATAATTAGTGAAATGATGTCCACCTACAGTGGTGTGAAAAAGTGTTTGCCCCCTTCCTCATTTCCTGTTCCTTTGCATGTTTGTCACACTTAAGTGTTTCGGAACATCAAACCAATTTAAACAATAGTCAAGGACAACACAAGTAAACACAAAATGCAATTTGTAAATGAAGGTGTTTATTATTAAAGGTGAAAAAAAATCCAAACCATCATGGCCCTGTGTGAAAAAGTGATTGCCCCCCTTGTTAAAACATACTATAACTGTGGTTGTCCACACCTGAGTTCAATTTCTCTAGCCACACCGAGGCCTGATTATTGCCACACCTGTTCACAATCAAGGCATCACTTAAATAGGAGCTGCTTGACACAGTAAGGTCCACCAGAAGATCCTTAAAAGCTACACATCATGCCGAGACCCAAAGAAATTCAGGAACAATTGAGAAAGAAAGTAATTGAGATCTATCAGTCTGGAAAGGGTTATAAAGCCATTTCCAAAGCTTTGGGAATCCAGCGAACCACAGTGAGAGCCATTATCCACAAATGGCGAAGACATGGAACAGTGGTGAACCTTCCCAGGAGTGGCCGGCCGCCCAAAATTACCCCAAAAGCGCAGCGATGACTCATCCAAGAGGTCACAAAAGACCCCACAACAATGTCCAAGGAACTGCAGGCCTCACTTGCCTCAGTTAAGGTCAGCGTTCATGCCTCCACCATCAGGAAAAGACTGGGCAAAAATGGCCTGCATGGCAGAGTTCCAAGGAGAAAACCACTGCTGAGCAAAAAGAACATCAAAGCTAGTCTCAATTTCTCCACAACACATCTTGATGATCCCCAAGACTTTTGGGACAACATTCTGTGGACCGATGAGACAAAAGTGGAACTCTTTGGAAGGTGTGTGTCCAAGTATATCTGGCGTAGAAGGAACACTGCATTTCATAAAAAGAACATTATACCAACAGTAAAATATGGTGGTGGTAGTGTGATGGTCTGGGGCTGTTTTGCTGCTTCAGGACCTGGAAGACTTGCCGTGATAAAAGGAACTATGAATTCTGCTGTCTACCAAGAGATCCTGAAGGAGAATGTCCGACCATCTGTTCGTGTACTCAAGCTGAAACGAACTTGGGTTCTGCAGCAGGACAATGATCCTAAACACACCCGCAAGTCCACCACCGAATGGCTGAAGAAAAACAAAATGAAGACTTTGGAGTGGCCTAGCCAAAGTCCTGACCTGAATCCTATTGAGATGTTGTGGTATGACCTTAAAAAGGCCGTTCATGCTCGAAAACCCTCTAATGTAACTGAATTAGGACAATTCTGCAAAGATGAGTGGGCCAAAATTCCTCCAGGACGCTGTAAAAGCCTCATTGCACGTTATCGCAAACGCTTGGTTGCAGTTGTTGCTGCTAAGGGTGGCCCAACCAGTTATTAGGTTTAGGGGGCAATCACTTTTTACACAGGGCCATGATGGTTTGGATTTTTTTTCACCTTTAATAATAAACACCTTCATTTACAAATTGCATTTTGTGTTTACTTGTGTTGTCCTTGACTATTGTTTAAATTGGTTTGATGTTCCGAAACACTTAAGTGTGACAAACATGCAAAGGAACAGGAAATGAGGAAGGGGGCAAACACTTTTTCACACCACTGTATGTGCAAATCAAAGTGTCACATGATCTGTCATTACATAGACACACCTTTTTGAAAGGCCCCAGAGGCTGCAACACCTAAGCAAGAGACACCGCTAACCAAACACTGCCATGAAAACCAAGGAACTCTCCAGTAAGGGACAATGCTGTTGAGAAGTACAAGTCAGGGTTAGGTTATAAAAAAAATATCCAAATCTTTGATGATCCCTAGGAGTACCATCAAATCTATCATAACTAAATGGAAAGAACATGGCACAACAGCAAACCTGCCAAGAGACGGCCGCACACCAAAACTCATGGACCGGCAAAGGAGGGCATTAATCAGAGAGGCAGCACAGAGACCTAAGGTAACTCTGGAGGAGCTGCCGTGTTCAGCAGCAGAGACTGGACTATCTGTACATAGGACAACATTAAGCTGTATGCTCCATAGAGTTGGACTTTATGGCAGAGTGGCCAGAAGAAAGCCATTACTTTCAGCAAAAAAAAAAGACACGTTTTGGGTTTGCGAAAAGGCATGTGGGAGACTCCAAAAATTTATGGAGGAAGGTGCTCTGGAATGATGAGACTAAAAACTTTTTGGCCATCAAAGAAAATGCAATGTCTGGCGCAAACCCAACACATCCTATCACCCAAAGAAAACCATCCCAACAGTGAAACATGGTGATGGCAGCGTCATGCTGTGGGGACTGGGAAACTGGTCAGAGTTGAGGGAAAGATGGATGGTGCTAAATACAGGGATATTCTTGAGCAAAACCTGTAACACCTGTGATTTGAGGCTAGGACGGAGGTTCACCTTCCAGCAGGACAATGACCCCAAAGACACTGCTAAAGTAACACTTGAGTGGTTTAAGGGGAAACATGTAAATGTGTTGGAATGGCCTAGTCAAAGCCTAGACCTCACTCTAATAGAAAATCTGTGGTCAGACTTAAAGAATGCTGTTCACAAGCGCAAACCAGCCAACTTGAAGGAGCTAGAGCAGTTTTGCAAGGTAGAATGGGCAAAAATCCCAGTGGTAAAATGTGGCAAGCTCATAGAGACTTATCCAAAGTGACTTGGAGCTGTGATAGCCGCAAAAGGTATCTCTGAAAACACATGGTAGCAGCAAATCTGAACTTCATCCCCAATAACAGACTTCAAAACAAGAAAATATAAATTTGCTGAAACTAAATCCCCCCCATGCCTGGAGTAAAAGCACATGTGTTACTTTGTTCCATCTTTTTATGTGTTGTATAAAACTGGCCATACATGGATAGTAATTTTTCAGGTTCAGCAGGAACCAGCAGAAATTCGATCCATGTGTGGCTGCTATGGTTCAACAGAAGTTGATCAATTGATCAGTCTCTGTATAACCACCCTGTCAGATTATAGCCACTCAATCAGCACTACAGACTATAGCCTGCAGCGCTAATCTGTTTGATCTGGTGACATAGTAAGGATTCCCCCATCCATCGTCCATCCACACACCTCGAATGTGTGGATGAGGGGAAAGAAGAGAAAGTAGAGTACCAACGTGTGTATTGTTTTGTGGTGAATGAAGGAACTCATCTCCAGTGGACCATCATTTACAAAAAAAAGGTTCGTTTGTAACTTTTCCTCCTGCTAGTTTGAGGTAATTCTCCCATGCTCTTGATTTTAGCTTCATATTGAAAATACAAGTAATACCTCAGATTGCGTGCAATACAATCCTGACTCGGTTTGCAAGTGTTGTCTTGCAAAACAAGCAGGGTTCAAGCCTCTTCAGTGTGTATTTCCATACTTGGCCAGAGGTGCGGGGGTGCCGGTGACACTTGGAGATGCTCGGATGCACTTGGATGAGCTTGGAGCCACTCAAAAACACTCCGTTCCCAAGTGTTTCCGAGCCTCTCTGTTTGTTTCCGAGTGCAATGAAGTGGCTCCAAGCAATTTCCGAGTGTCTCCGGCACCCCCCCCCACCTCTGGCCATATGCGGTACTGCATACAATAGAAGTCACTATGGAACGAATTATATGAGTTCCCATTGACTTCTATGGGGAAACTGGCTTTGATATATGAGTGCTTTGGCTTACATGCATTCTTCTAGAACGAATTATACTCATAATCCAAGGTACCACTGTACTGCCCTTGTGAACCTTATTCACCCCCTTGATGTATTTAACAACTTGCTGCCCAGGGCTATTTTAATTTTTTTCACATAGATTAAAATTACTTAGGATCCCCAAACAGTATATATTTTTTTGAAAGCAGATGCCATTTTTTATGTCACATTATATTTGCACAGCTGTTTAATTTTAGTGCCCAGAACCCCAATATAATACCATAAAAGATGATGATGCATTGAGTAAATTGATAATAAAAATTTCAAGTTTTCACATTTTGCACTTTGTGAAATGGCAACAAACTGTGGTACCTAAAAATCTTTAAGAGCCTTTACAGGTTACTAGTTTAGAGTTAAATGAGCTCTGTGCTATAATTATTACTCTCATTGTGACGTTTGCGATAATACCTCACATGTGTGGTGTGAACACTGTTTCATATGCATGTTGAACATACATGCATGTTTGCTTTTTCATGTGAACATGGAGGGGGCACAGAGGTTCTTTCATTTTTTTTACATTTATTTTAACCACTTCAGCCCTGGAAGAATTTACCCCCTTCCTGAGCAGAGCACTTTTTGTGATTCGGCACTGCGTTGCTTTAACTGACAATTGCGCGGACATGCAACGTTTTACCCAAACAAAATTGACATCCTTTTTTTCCCACAAATAGAGCTTTCTTTTGGTGGTATTTGGTCCCCCCTGTGGTTTTTATTTTTTGTGCTATAAAGAAAAAAATAGTGCCAGTTTTGAAAAAAATGCATTATTTTTTACTTTTTGCTATAATAAATATCCCCCAAAAATATCAAAAAAAATGTTTTTTCCATAGTTTAGGCCGATACATATTCTACATATTTTTGGTAAAAAAACAAACCAATAAGCGATTATTGATTTCTTTGCGCAAAAGTTATAGCATTTACAAATTAGGGGAAAGTTTTATTGCATTTTTATTCATATATATTTTTTTATATGGCGGCTATCAGCGACATTATGACGGACACATCGGACATTTTTGACACATTTTTGGGACCATTGTCATTTATACAGCAATCAGTGCTATACAAATGCACTGATTCTTGTGTAAATGACACTGGCAGTGAAGGGGTTAACCACTAGGTGGCAGTGTAGGGATTAAGTGTGTCCTAGGGGTGTGTTGCTAACTGTGGGGGACATGGCTATGTTTTTCAGATCACTGATATCTGCTCCAATCACAGGGAGCAGAGATCAGTGTCACTAGTTGCTAGGCTGAACGGGGAGATGCTGTTTACATCTGCATCTCCCCGTTCTTCCTCTCCGTGAGGCGATCACGGGTATCCCCACAGTGATCGAGTCCGCAGGACCTGCGACCGGACTTACAAAGCTTTCCGCAGGCATGTGAACATGCTGCTAGTGGTGTGCGTGCGTCCGCCTCTTAAAGGGCAACGTACAAGTACGTGATTTTGCCTGTACGGCCCTTCTGCAGACGTATATCGGCGTGAGGTGGTCAGGAAGCAGTTATTTAAGCTTTTGTTTACACTTTTTATTTATTTTTTTCATTTGATTTTAATGCAATCACAAGAGATGAACAACATTTCTTGTGATAGCTTGACAGGTACTCTTTATTCTTCAGTGCACTTTTTAGAAATTGTGCACTAATTCTTGTTTGCCTAATGGATGGAAAAGGGGAGAGGCATACAAAATATACACACATATCCAGTTCTATGAGATTGATGAGGGAGCACCCATTGGCACGCCAACAAATCAGGTTTCAGCCTAAGGCAGAGGCACAGCTAGCACAAACTAATGTAAATATGTCCTTTTATCACACAACATAGCCAATAATCAGAACAGAGTGGTGAGAAGAAGGGCACTCTGGATGACAGGACTAACCAGAGAAAATTGTGGATCAGGCAAACAGGTGACAAGGATGGCACTTGAGCAGCACTCAAAGAGGGAAGCAAATCTCTGGCAATAAAAAACAAGCAGACAAGCAAACACTCAATTGAAAAACAAACTGAAATCTTTTAGGATTGGGAAGTAAAACTAAAAAACTAAAATAATGTGGTGCACACCCTCTTATAACTGGGGATGTAGCTGTGTTTAGAATTAAGCAATCACATTCAAACTAATGTTAAATAGGAGGCAGTACACACCTGCCATAATTGCGTCTCTTATGCCACGTACACACGATCAAACAAGCGGGTGGAAAAGTCCGGCAAACTCAAGTCCGCCAGACAATCCCCCCGTGTGTAGCCTCCGGCATATTTTTTGACCCGAAAGTACGGCGGATTTAGAAAGAAGTTTTGCACTCCAATCTTCCCGCCGGACTCGCATTTCGGCGGACAATCCGGCCGTGTGTGTGCCAGTCCGCCCTACTTTTGAAATGAGTGGACTTTTCCCGCCCGGAGAAAAGTCTGCTAATTTCGAGCGGGTCTGCAGGTAGGCGGGGCCCGCGAAGGAGACGCCGCTGGCCCAGCCACCTGGTATGGACTTAAAGGGGAACCCCAACGCCGAAAAAAATCGGCGTGGGGGTCCCCCCAAAGTCCACAACAGACCCTTGTCCGAGCACGCTACCCGGCCGGCCAGGAAAGGAGGGTCGAGCGAGCGCCCCCCCTCCTGAGCCGTACCAGGCCGCGTGCCCTCAACATGGGGGGTGCCTCGGGGAAGGGGGGGCCGTGCGGCCCCCCCACCCCAAAGCACCTTGTCCCCATGTTGATGAGGACAAGGGCCTCTTCCCGACAACCCTGGCCGTTGGTTGTCGGGGTCTGCGGGCGGGGGGCTTATCGGAATCCGGGAGCCCCCTTTAATAAGGAGGCCCCCGGATCCCGGCCCCCCACCCTATGTGAATGAGTATGGGGTACAATGTACCCCTACCCATTCACCTGTAAAATAAAGTACAAAAAAAAAAACACAACACACAAGATAAAATAAATTATTGCACAGCTCCGGCAAGAACTGGACACCACTCCAAAATTGATGAAAAGACAAGAAAACTGATCAGGGAGGCTGCCAAGAGGCCTACAGCAACATTAAATGATCTGCAGGAATATCTGGCAAGTACTGGCTGTGTGCCCAGCCAGGGCCCAAACCTGAATCCGATTGAAAATCAGTAGGGTGATATGAAGGGGGCTGTGCACAGGAGATGCCCTCCCAATCTGACAGATTTGGAGTGTTTTTGCAAAGAAGAGTGGGCAAATATTGCTAAGTCAAAATGTGCCATGATGCTTCAACAAAGTATTAGTTTAAGAGTGCGCACACTTATGCAGCTATATTATAAACATTTTTTATTTTTAATTCCCTCCACCTAAAAGATTTCAGTTTGTTGTCCAACTGAGTTGTACAGTTTCTAGTTCACATTAACTGCTTGCTGACCGCTGTACACAGATGTACGTCAGCAGAATGGCACAGGCAGGCAAATGGCCGTACCTGTACGTCCCTTTAAATTTGCCGCCTATAGCATGCACGGGTCCCTGGAACTTGATATTTTCTGGCGGCCCGCGATTGTGGTGTGGAGAGGTAGAATGGGGAAATGCCCTGTAAACAAGGCATTTCCCCATTCTGCCTAGTGACATGACAGGGATCTACTGCTTCCTGTCATCGGGAGCAGTTATCGCTGTCATATCAGTTTTAGCCCACCCCCCTACAGTTAGAACACCTCCCTAGGACACACTTAACCTCTTGATCGCCCCCTAGTGTTTAATCCCTTCCCTGCCAGTGTCATTTACATACTAATCAGTGCATTTTTATAGCACCTATCGCTGTATAAATGACAATGGTCCCAAAATAGTGTAAAAAGTGTCTGATGTGTCCACCATAATGTCGCACTTGTGATAAAAATTGCAGATCGCCGCCATTACTAATAATAAAAATCAATATACTCTTATTGCAATTTTATTACCAAAAATATGTAGAAGAACACATATTGGCCTAAACTGAGAAATCATTTTTGATACATATATATTTTTGGGGGATATTTATTATAGCAAAAAGTAAAAAAGATTTTTTTTCAAAATTGTCGCTCTTTTTTTGTTTATAGCACAAAAAATAAAAACCACAGAGGTGATCAAATACCACCAAAAGAAAGCTCTATTTGTGGGCCAAAAAGCATGTAAATGATGTTTGGGTAAAACATCACATGACTGCGCAATTGTCAGCTAAAGCAATGCAGTGCCGAATCACAAAAAATGCTTTCGTCAGGAAGAGGGTAAAATCTTCTGGGGCTGAAGTGGTTAAAGGTGGAAAAAGTTTTGAAATGATTTATCTTTGTCTAATTTTTTACATCACAGAAACCTGACATTTAACAAGGGTGTGTAGGCTTTTTATATCCACTGTAATTATTGCCCAAGGATAGAAACACACTTAGTAGAAGTAAGAAGGGAAAAGGCTCATCATATCCATCATAGTAACGTTCAGGGATAGGCAGTCCTAAAGGTAGTCCGGTGTGCAACCAGTTGTACTCGATCAACCAACCTAGCCAACCAGCAGAAGGGGGGCACACGGAAAACCACCAGGAAGAACAACCACGCTGCCAGGACCAGCATAGAATGTGAAAAAAAGGGGCAAAAAAGGGGCGGGACCCGTTACTATAATGGATATGATGAGCCTTTTCCCTTCTTACTTCTAGTAAGTGTGTTTTTATCCTTGTATTGTACTACTGAACGTAGACGTGCCTTCTGTTTGTTTTTTAAGAATCAGAACAGGACAAAGTTTTACATGCACTTGGTCCCCTGGGAGTTTCAACAACAATTTTTAAGCTCTGCTAATGCTTCTTCTTGATGATTTCTGACTGATATCTATTGATTACTATTTTTACACATAATAATTGCAATGTCAGCAGCTACAAATACTGCAGCTGCTGACTTTTAATAATCAGACATTTACCTGTCCCATGGTCCAGCAATGCGAGGGAACGAAGTCCAGCTCATATCCCCCTCCTCTCTGCAGTTCCTGCATTGTCACTGTGGGCGCCCGGCTGTGGCTTCACAGCCAGGCACGCACTGCGCATGTGCGAGCCGCACTGCATGCTGTGACTGGCCGGGCAATCATCTGGGACCTGTAACCTGTCCCAGATGATTGCCGAGGAGGGAGGAGGGAGAGGTGAACTTACTTCCAGTGCCACAGTGCCCCGGGAGGAAGTGGGAGCGGAAACCCTCTAAAAAGAGGGTTTCCACTCCCCCCCCCAAAAAAAATGACATGCCAAATGTGACATATCAGGGGTCACCTTCCCTTAAAATGAAAGTTACATTTTTGGGTGGAACTCCGCTTTAAAGTGCTCAAATTCGTTTTTTATTTCACTTTCCTCTGAATAGATGTGCCACAATAAAATGTATAAGCTGCTTCAAAGTGTGGCATTCCACATTTGCACCCTCTGAACATGCTTTGAGCTTCAAAGTAACAAAAAACTTTCATTTTGGGTTCTATCTATCTATCTATCTATCTATCTATCTATCTATCTATCTATCTATCTATCTATCTATCTATCTTGTTTGTACAGGTTTTGCATGTTACAGAGCATATAAACACACCTCTGTTTATCTAATTGGGATTCAGAATATCTACTGTTATTAAAGTGATCTATCATTCAAGAATTAGCTAGTATTGTTCTCTTCCCTCATCCTTCAATGACATATACACATCCATGTTTGTATGTGTAAAGTAAAATACGTAAACCCAAAAGAGGTTATTTTCGGAGTTTTCTTTTTTCTTTTTTTTTTGGGACATTATGCAAATTGTGTTTGTTGATTTTGTGCCCCTTTTTTCATGAAATCTGCCACTAACATCTGCCACTGTTTCATACATCAAAAGGAGACAAATAAACTGTGACATCGTTCATTACAAAAAAACAAACCAGGTTTCCTCTAATGACATTAGCTAGAAAGGCCCATCAATTCTTATACATTTAGCATCTATAATAGAAAGTGACAGTTGTTGTACAGCTTTCTATAAACAGCTCTGGGAAGGCTGCAAAATAAATAAGTGTGAGACTTTTTATTTTGTTTATCTGATTATGTAAAAGAGAATGTTTTGAATAATATATTTAGTTGTCAGACCATCAGAGCATGGCTTATTGTAACTGCACAGCCCTGCTGGGTTGTAGTAGCATGATGCATGTAGAAGTCACATCATTATTACCTACACAAGGCATCTGTCTGCCTCATTTCTTTCATGTCCTGTAAAATATCTCTTAGACATTCTTTAGGTGTCAGAATGTGAAGAATGCATTGTTCTGTTCACTTCACAAATTGTTGTTCTTATAATGCAAAAAAAAATTATAGTGTGAACTAAATGCTAATAGAGGCAGCAATAAACAGTAATGTATTATTTGGTATAAACTGTTTAAGTTAGGTAATTTTCTTGGGATAAATGTAGAAGGGTGTGTCCTTCTTGTTTGCGTCTTTCTTCAATATGTATAATCTGATCTCCCCAGCTGTTCACGTCTATTTCAGAAAAGCAACTGTTTTTAGAAAATATGTAGAGAGCTGCTGGTAATGCTTTGCGATCACCCCAGTGGAGTGCAGGTTGAAACTATGAAAAAACTATGTGTAATAGTTATATTTTTCTGATTAAAAATTATAATTTAAATGCATTCTTAAAATGTTATTTTTTCCATAAAGACAAAAGTCAGATACTAAAACAAAGTACATTTTCTATTAGGTCTTTCTCTCAGTGGTCACAAACTGTTAATTCATGCTGTTACAGGATTGCCTCCTATAATAATATGTTCAAAAAACATCTACTACTGTTCCCAAATTACATTTACATTAAGATTGCAGTCATTGGCAGGTATCATCTAATCTACCTTTTTATAAAGTGTGTTAGATGCCACGCTGCACCACCTTTTTACAAATTATCAATTTAGACGTTAGGTTCCACAATGTATTGCCTCAGTAACTTTGCATGGCAGCCAAAGACAAACCATACCAAACTACAAAAGTGAAATATGAGAAGAAAATATGTGGCTACATAGTTTACACTATACGGAAATCGTGTAGAAAATAAATACATAGATGAATAAATAATTAAATACATATATGTAAAATCCCAAAACTGAAGGCAAAAAACCCTATGTATGTACACAATGTATGCTTTATTCTTTATAATAAATCTTTATTGCAAAAAAAACCCCCACAAAAAACACCCTTATAAAGCCAGGTCCAATTTGCTCTAACAGGAAAAACATTGCTGACCCCCAAAGGCAATTGGATATAACTTATAAAGTGTTTTTTTTCTTATAAAAAACAAAATAACCCCCCAAAAAATGTGTACGCACGTTTACAAATTTAAACCCATGCCTTGAAGTAAATATTAAAATGAACCAATAAACTTCTGCCACTATAAATCTAAAATCTGTACACTACCACTATTATCACATTTAGGCAAGGTAGCACTATAACAATATTGTTTATCCTCACATTGATATAAACCTTGTGTAGCACCCTCTACCTTAGGTAGATAGGTGCTAGAGTAGTGTTTGTGTTTTTACTGCCAGTGCAGATAAATTTAGGCAAGCTGTGAGCTAGGCCTGTTTGTTTTTTATTTGGGGGCAGGGGAGTGGTTTAGTGTAGCAGCAGGTGACTGACATGTGCTTCAGCTCTCTAACGCCTCCTCTGTTTACAGGGAGAAGGTTCTGGAAAAGAGGAAGGGCAGAGGGTTGGAGTGACATGAGGTGTATTTGGGAGCCCTGACCAATCCCCAACTAGGATTGGCAGGGGCAGGCCTCCTATATATATACCCATGGTCAGCCTGTTGTGGGAGGAGTTGTCGGGTAGAAGAACTGAATGATGGCATGTTAGGCTGTGGTGGCCCTTGAAGGACCCCCTTTCTGGGGGGCGACCTTGGGCCTGGAGCTCGGGAGCTGGGAGGGAGACACTCTTTACACAGTCATTGAGAGATGTCTTAGAACAGGAGCTGGAGGAAGACAGTGGGGAGCACATCCAGGAAAGTCATTCAAGAGGGATCCATGCTGGGGTCGGTGAGTGAGAAGCACAATAAGAATCTCTGGGAGAGACATGCCATGATTGCATGTGTAGCCAGAGGGTGAGACTGTGGTGTTGTTGAAGTTGAGTCACTGTAGTCAGGGTTGACAGGATTTGCACCGGACTTGCTGGGATCAGTAGTCTACCAAGTATCAGTTAGAATAATTATCCTTTTCTCTAAAAGAAAAAGAATCCAAAAGAGTTTTAATTTTGCTAAAACACTTTTATTCACCTTTTCCCCACTATACATACTACTCACAAGTGTATAAAAGAAAGCGCTTTATAAAAGAATCCAGCATAAATGTATTCCTCCACCGAAAGCCTCACAGTGTGGGAATGAGCCGGTACACACGGATACTGTCCGTATCTCACCAGGACCGCTACTCTGTCACATCTGGTATGTCACATCCAGGGAGTGGCTGTACGGCAACCCAAAGCAATGCCATTTCCTTAATTGAAAATCCCAGTATGGTACACACATGCGTCCCCTCACCGTCAACTTTCTACATTCCAATTCTTGTTGCCCAGCACCCAATCATCGTGTTTAAGTTTTAGGTGGTGGCATCTAGTTTGTGGGTGGGTGGTGTTTAGGCAAGTAATTATAAAGTTTATGATTTTTTTCAGAAACTGTGGTAATCAGGGAGGCAGATAGTCGCAGTAGTGAGAAGTTCAATCACCATTTCTGCTATACTTCGATTTTTCCCCCTGCTAAGTAAATCATAATGTGCTAGTATGCACCTGACAATTGTCTTCTGCCAGTGAGGGTGGCTAGAGCAGCCGCTTGAGATAATCGTAAGCAACTCCGGCAGGCTGTTTTTACCCAAGTTGATCGATCGATCGATCAACTTGGTTTATTTAGCCTGCCCATTAATGGTTTGAATCCTGGCTGGTTCCTGATGAACCTGCTGAGATTTGAACTGTGTATGGCTGACCTTAAGCAGGCCTGACCCTTTATCTGTGCAGTGTGTCAGAAGTGAGTGAATTATAAAAACAATATCTTTTTTATTTTCAGGTCCGAAGTATTCTTTAACCTTCATAGTGTTCTTTCCCTCAAATACTTTCAACAGGAAAAGGCAATGTTTCTTTTACATGATAGCACAGATAAATGCTCAGTGGCAGAAAATATCTCCCGACAAACCTTCTTTTTTTCAGAATAAGTCACAATATTTCTTTTTTCAGTGTTATATAAGAAAGGACAGTTTGTGAGCAAAACCAATTAAAAAGCAATCTTCAAAGTTTGGAATCAGTTTAAAACTTACACTCTATAGAATGTAACAAACAATAACCATTTCAAGTTTTTAGCCAAGAAATATAATTTGCATTTTGATGAGATTATATCATTGAAAATGTCTAAAGCATATTCTCAATATTAAATAAAAATGAAGCTAGAAAAGGCCATAAAATGCTGTCTATAAATCAGATCCTCTTATGCTCTGATGTTATAGATCAGGCTGTCTGTCAGGCTTAGTGTGGAGGCTATAGACAATAGAAAACATCCTTTGAACATTAATATGTATAGCATCATGATGTGGCTTTTTCATATTCCAAGGGGGCCTCGGTAACTTGGTGAAAAATCCCAGTGGCTCGCCTTCAGCTTTTTTGCAATAGGTTTAGAACAACCTCTCATCCTCATCAGTTAAATCAAATCCCTTAGTTTGGCTCTCTAGATATTAGAGCCTGTCTGATGTATAGTGCCTAATTAAATTTCAGCCAACAATTGAATTTAGCCTGTATAATAGAATGTTAATTGATATATACAATCAAGATGTACAAAGCCTTTATTGAATAAATCTATTTTGTTAAAGAAGTGGGTTATTTTCAAAGACTAGTGGTAGAAATTTAGAATGTCTCACATACTGTAATTAAATGAATTGGCAAGCTTAGCAGGAAATCATTAGAATACCTAGTTAGTCAATTCATTTACAGGTTAATGGAGAAAAAGCCTGTGAACATGAATCAATGTTTTACATTTTCTTTTCAAGACATTTTTGTTTGACTTTTTTTCTTATATTGCATATTTAAGATTTTACATTGTTAGAAAATATACTATTTTAGTGGATAATATAATTTTAATGGTTAAATAAAGCTTAAAAATACAAACATGCTAATGAATGTGATAAAAAATATTCTTCTTCAACAGAATGTTTCAATAAAATGTGTTAGAACGTTCTGGTTTAAGCTAACCTAGCTAACAATAAAATTAAAAGAGAAGTATGACCAAAGGTTTTTTAGCCATACTTCTCCTTTGGGTCATAGGAGTGCACTTGTTCTAAAGGCCACTGAGGTCTTACGTCACAGAGTCATTCCAGGATCCAGAAGGATTCTGACCTTATTGTCAGGATCCACCCAGCTGCCTGATTAACAGCTAGATCTGGATCTCAATGTGTGGCTGAGAGTCAAAGCCAGCTGCACCTGCCCTTTTCCAGCCTGGTGCTCTAGTGAGCACTAGAGGGGCAGAGCAGAGAGCAGTGAATGACCGCTCTCTGCTTCAGGAAGACTGAGAATTGAAATATCAGCGGTCCACTGTTTGCTCAGTTCTTGGTCTTAGAGCCAGCGGGGAACAACTGCAGTATCACGGCAATGCTGCAAAAGAGAGGTGAGTATGTATGTTTGTTTCTAAGTACCCCAAACTTCTCCTTTAAGCTAGAAGGTACTTTTTTATTAATTTACCTACAGGTGAACTTATAGCCATACTTGTTCAATCATTGGACCTAAAGATATTATCAGATGATCTATTAATATTGATATAATATGTTGATTATTGAACTTTTGTTCATATAAAAATCCAACACTGAAAGCTATGATGAGCAGTACTGGTGCCATTCAAACACTGAGGTTAAAGAATAATCATTTTAAAACAAAAAAAAAAACTTTTTTTAACCTTTAAAGACAAGGTCTTCCTACCATTAGACACCACAATGGGCCTGCAATTGCCTTCATTGCACAGAAAAGTTTGTTCTGTGCACATATTTCCTTCTTGTTTCACTTTGTTACCACAAACCCTAATTTGAAACTAAGCACAACTAAGATTCAATGTTTAATTGTTCAATGAGAGCTACATTAATAGTCACTATGGTACTCTTGGTAGATGGGAAAATAAAATCTGTGTGGCTAGGTTCTAGGCAAGGGTTATTGTTTTGAATCATGGAATTTAAAGGAGATCCAGGGTCACGACATACATTTAAATTTTATAACATCAGCAATGTAACAGCAATACAAATAATAGATATTTTTCACAATCCAAAATAAGCTTATTTAAAAAATCTCCTTTCATGTTGTTTTTACTGTCTGTCTGTTAGCCATCTCTTTCCACAATTACCTGGATGCTCTACTAGGGTTGCCCCCTTTTCTTCAAGCCAAACCCAAACACTTTTGTGGCACAGGGCAATCGTTTTTGTTGCCGTAAGCATTACAGGATTATAACAGACCTGGGACACATTTGGGTGCCCCAAAGATTGTAGTAATGTGGTACACAGAGCACAAATGTGGGTGTGGCCAAATTGCTCCTGCTGACATCATCACCTCACCCTGTGATGGCAAACCTGCCCCCGAACAGCCCCCTGTAGCGGCAACAGATTTGTGTATGATTATCTTGGTTATTGGGGAGCCACAGCCTAGTCTGAATAATGTGTCCAGGTTTAAGGTGGACTGAAACCTGGACACATGATTTAAAACCCGTCCTGGAGAATCCTGGACAGGTAGCAACCCTATTCTCTACATCAGTGATATGCAATTAGCGGACCTCCAGCTGTTGCAGAACTACAAGTCTCATGAGGCATAGCAAGACACTGACAGCCACAAGCATGACACCCAGAGGCAGAGGCATGGTGGGACTTATAGTTTTGCAACAGCTGGAGATCCACTAATTGCATATCCCTGCTCCACATGCTTTGAAGCTTCCCCTCTGTTTTAGTTTCAGTCTCTAAGGACTACATAACTAATGGTACTTTGCTTGGTACAAACAGTGGTTCCTGTACGGACTTCACCTCCCAAAACTCCTTCTTCCAGCACCTCTATAATTCATAAAGCAGGATCAGTGAATTCTGTGACACAGCAGTGCTTACTCACAGGCCATAGTTAATATATAATAACAGTAGATTTATGGGGCTCTTCAGAAAGTGAGTGTACAAACTTTATGATCATTCAGAATATTAGGAGTAGGGTAGAAGTAATTGAAAATACAATGAAAAAATTATTATATGATTTTAAATTTTGACCATAGATGTGCTTTAATCCCTTAGAAATAAGATAAAACCTAAAGATAATATAGTACATAAAAGAGCCCTTAATGGATACAAAGGTATGTATCTGTTGTTACCTGCTTGTAACGCTGCATTCACAAGCCTGGGTTTTTGCATGCATTCATGAAACACACTAAAAAATATATTGTATGTTGTGTTTGCAGAGCCATTCAATGTTAATGCACCCCAAATGCTACGAGCAGACTTGCATTTTTGTGTGTCAAAACACATGACAAACACATCAAAATGTGCAGTTACAAAAAATGACGCACAATGCCCAAAAAGGTACATGAGCTACTCCGGCACATTTGTCATGCATAGGGCAGTATTTTGAAATTAATGTGCTGCCCTATGCATGCAGCGCAAAAATTAGTAAAAAACACACAAAAATGTGCACAAAAACACCCTTTCACAAACTTCTAGGTGTGAACCTAACCTCAGTAAAATATTTCTTTTTTTTTGGTAGAGTGGCCCTTAAAAAAACAGAAAAGTAGGCTGCTAAGGTAAGGCTTTATCACTCTAAAGCCTCATATACACGATCGGACTTTGTACAAACTTTCCTGTGGACTTTTGTACAAAGGGCGTAGTCCACAAGTTTGTATTGCATACACACGATTGGACTTTTTAGGCAACAAACATGAACATAGTGATGTTTCAACGTACTGATGACACTTCAAAAGAGGACGCTCAATTACTCCAGTGCCACCTTTGGTCAACTTCTGTATTGTTATCTGATCTTTTGCATTGGTTCTGAGCATGCGTGTTTGTACCTTGTAAAAAAGTCTGATGGTTTTGCGTACACATGATCGGACTTATGTTGTCAAAAAGTTTGTCCGTTCGCACAGCCAACAAAAGTCAGATGAAAACGTAAAAAGTTTGTCCGATGGAGCGTACACACAGTCGGATGTTGCTCCAAAACAGCTAATTTGCATGTTTGTTGTCAAAAAGTCCGATCGTGTGTACGGGCCTTTAAGACTTTTTGACAACAAACATGCAAATTAGCTGTTTTGGAGCAACATCCGACCATGTGTACGCTCCATCGGACAAACTTTTTCGGTTTTCATAGTACTTTTGTTGGCTGTGCGAACGGACAAACTTTCTGGCAATAAAAGTCAGATGGAGCAAAGTCTGATTGTGTGTACAGAAAACCATAGGACATTTGTACAAAGTACAAACACGCATGCTTAGCACCAATGCAAAAGATCAGACAACAATACAGAAGTTGACCAAAGGTGGCGGTAAAGAGCAGAAAAACCACATGATTTGGTGAAAGTTGGCTGAAAAAGTCCTGCTGTGTGTATGCAATACAAGTTCTCGGCCGACGCCCTTTGTACAAAAATCCACAGGAAAGTTTGTACAAAGTCCGATCATGTGTATACTTCAATTACTTTTTACTTCAATTACTTCAATTACCCAAAGGGTGGCACCAGAGTAATTGAACGTCCTCTTTTGAAGTGTCATCAGTACTTTGAAACGTCACTACATTCATGTTTGTTGCCTAAAAAGTCAGATCGTGTGTATGCAATACAAATTTACGGCCAACGCCCTTTGTACAAAAGTCCACGGGAAAGTTTGTACAAAGTCCGATCATGTGTATGAGGCTTAACAGTGCTGAGGACCATTTTATTATTTTGAAGCACTTGTGGCCCAGTGCCTTGGACAGCATAGGAGCCTGAATCTAGTTCAACACTGACTTGCAAACTGTATTAACTTTCTGTGTTAATGTGCTTTATTTATCCATCAATGGTAATTTATAATAAAACTTCAAAGAATTTGGGGGGTACTGAAAGAAGTTATTAGATTTTCTTTTGTTGAAGAAACAGAAAGTAATCTTCCCTTGCCTGGTGGACTTTCCTGACTGTTGATTTATGCATAAATCAGACATCATGCTAATAGCAATGGTTGGGAATGTAATTTGTGCTAAAAAAATAGCACAATATGTTTGATGACAAAAGGAAGTCATAATTAAATTGTATTTGGGGAAGCATGCATGTCCTCTAAATTTAGTCCAGTCTTACCTGCAAGGGATTTAGTTTTGAAAAAAAAATATTAATCAGAAATTACATTGCTAGTGTTAACATATTTTCTTGCCTTGATTTTCTGTATGACAGTTTCCATGGTCAAGATACAGAGTGTACGTACAATGGAATGCTCAATGTTTACCAAAATCTGTTGTTCTATAATTCATGTAAAAAAAGTCAACACAATGGGGTTTATTTACTGAAACTGGAGTGTGCAAAATCTGTTGCAGCTGTGCATGATAGTCAATCAGCTTCTAACTTCAGCTTGTTCAATTAGTCTTTGACAAAAAAAAAAAACCTGCAAGCTGATTGGTTACCATGCACAGCAGATTTTGGACTCTCACAATTTTAATAAATCAACCCCATTGTGTACTCGCAATTCATTGGAGATTAACACACATTTTTATACAATTTTACTTTAATTTAATTAATGATTAACCCTACCTTAAAAAAACAAATAGTATTTTACTTCAAATACTGTAGCAATTGACCTTTACAAATAAAGCAAGATGCAAAGTCATAATGCATGTGTACAGAAGAACAATCTCCTGCATTATCTGCTTTGTGGTATTACCTCTACATAAATATGTGTACATGAAAACAAACATATTGCCACAGGCGTTATTGCAGAGGCAAAATCAGTCAATCACAACTACTTTAAGCCTTGAATTGATGCCGCTGGGAAAATATAATAGGGTATTATCTTTACAGATGGTCCTCAGTTAGAACTCTCTGAACACATTTTAAAATTCAGTAAAAGAATATATGCAACATGCAATACCAATTAAAGAGCCAGTTGAATGATTTGTACATGGGGCAAGTTACATAGAAGTGTTGACAATGTATTTGCTTTATAGTATTTTGCATATTGTTTGGTAATTTTACATTATGTGTTTGTTATGTTAACTTTAGATGTTTGGAGTATATATTTGTATATATCTGTATATCCACAGAATGGCAACACATTCACACATGATCCCTTTCTCAAGCCATACACGTTTACAGTGTAGCAACATCTCTCATTGATACAATCAGTATCCAAATCAGAAATTACCTAATCCCTATTCATATCTTTAACTCTTACTACAATTTAGTCACGTTTACACAGGTCTTCTAGTAGCAACAGGTAAATGGATCTTTTCACATCTACCATGACCCACATCTATGAACCTGTAGGGCAAATATGCACATAATTAACCCATTGTTAGAGTTATCTCTAAATACATCTGCAAATAAGTATATATATATATATATATATATATATATATATATATATATACATATTACATGTTTTTTAAACTGTCTGTATTATGAATATTGTTATGGGTTTGTACTATGGAAATACCATGTCTTCCCTTTTTGATTTTTTTGCTTTTCTGGTTAATTTTTTTTTGTTTTTGTCTGTTATAAGATCATTGGATCCATCAGCTGTTATGGGAGATTTCTTGGGTGATTCCTTGGGTGATCTCTGGTTCCAGGAGCTGTGATGTCATTATAATCCACTGGTGTATCCCCAACTTTCCTTCCTCCCTTTTTTGTTTTTCTCCCTTTTTTTATGTTGCCTGTTGGTCTCCTATATGTAATCTGCTATCCACTGACAGAAGAGGGGAAGGGGAGAGAGGCGCCAGGTGATCAATAGTAATAGTAATATAATCATTTATTTATTGAGTAAATATAAAACACAGTAACAGTTTCAACTCACAGGGTAATAATGTGAGACTGTATGTTGCCAGCTAGGCTGTGTGAAAGAACCCATATGAGATAGTGGAATAGTCATAGCCGCATCGGTCGCTCCATGAAGACAGGAGGGAGGACGCCATAACAACGAGCTGCAGGCAGCCGAATGATAGCTGTCAAACCCAAAGTAGAACTGACCAATCAGAATAGGTTTCAGAGGCAAGTCATGCCTCCTTCCTCAGCCAATGGCGAGCACCAGGCGGAGAGAAGTATTTATGGCTGCTGACAGTTAACCCTCACAGGAGTTCTTGGCTGAAGTTATGACGGAGCATGGAGAAATACTGCTCCTGTGCACTGAATATATTGTAAAATTGTAACAAAATGAAGAATATATGAATAAATATGTGGATATGTATCAGTGTATGGACTCCTTTCATGTTTGAAGATGTAAAATGATACATACAGTATATAAATCGAAACTGAATGGAAAATAGGATACAACCAGAAGCAAAAAAAGGGGGGGTGGCAGGCGGATAGTGACAGAAACATATGTAACGTCCTGATGGTAAATTTTAAAAAATAATAATAACAAAAATAAAGATAAAAATAAAAATACAAATCAAATAAAAGTAAAGAATAACAAAAAAAACAATAAAAGTAAGGCAAAAAAATAGCAAAAATGGAAAATGAAGAATAAAAATGAGAATGAGAATAAAAGGAAATAAAAAATGGGAAAAAAAAGGAAAAAATGAAAACGTGAAAATATGGGGAATGAAAAATTGAAAAATAAAAATGTAAAAACCTGAGAAAATCTGAAAATGGGTAATTACATACTTCCAAGGCAACTCCTTCACACTAAAATAATTCCTCAATAGCTCCTCCAACTATATTGTCTACCTCAATACTTGCCCCTGCAGAAAATGTTATGTCAACCATACCATTAATCCTCTACATACCAGGTTTGGGGAGGTATCAAGTATGGCACAACGACAGGCTGTTCCACCCTCTGGCATGTGCTCAATCTGCCCCTGCTTTTACGTATGCATGTTTTCCGGCAGGCGGCTCAATTGCGCCTCATTGATGTCAAGCACATGCGCAGTGGAGGCTTTTTACCCTGCATCATGGCAGCATTGATACATGTTTTTTTTTCAGCCCAGCCCCCCCTCAGCCCTGCATATATAAGGACCTTCTGCTTTTCTGCCATTCCCCTCTACATTTTCTCACAAGCACTTACCATTGTGGCTCAGATATGGCCACATACTACTAGGATTTCTTTGGGTTCATGACAAAGGTATTGCGTATATTTTATACATTCTTTATTCTTTTTTTTTCTCTTTTTTTTAATTGGGACACTGCTTTAGCAGCATGATTTTCACATTCTCTGTACTTGTTTAGTAACTTTGGCTTTGTGCCTTATATTTGTATTAATGCATTATACTTAGCACTGTTTTACACCCTCGGCCTGTACAACACAATTTGGATGTTTTTTTTTATTAACTCACGGTTACCTCACATAGTTGAGTCTCAAGTTTTCACTCTTTTTAGTCCTTTTGCTGTGCCCTGGCTTTGGGTCTACCCTTCTATCAGCTCTCGTACAAAGTGAACCCCATATGATTCATTCCCACTCTGTGGGGATCCATGATATATTCACCTTGTTGGGACTTTTTTGCACTTCTACTTACTCTAATCTATATATATATATACTTATTTATGTTTTTTTTTTTTTTTTACTTTATGACATGGTTTTCTCACAGATACAAAAATACTATGGCTGTCTCCTGATAAAGTGGATGCTGCTCCATGAAACGCTTAGAGACGCCAGCTCAAAAGTGCATCAACCAAAATGGTTTCTCTTACATTTTATAAATGTTACTCTTATTAATCCATGTATATTGTGGTTTTTTTTTATGACACATGTAGTGCCTATTTTGTTAGATTTTAAACTTTATATGAAATAAATTGTACATTTTCTTATTACATGGTTATTCGTTTTACTTTGGCACAACTCTTTAAAGTTCCAGGGGCAAAACTATTTTCTCCTTTGGGTTATACAGTACATGTTTTAGGGAGTTCTGCCATTGTCTCAGCACTTCTGACCTTTCCTTTTTTGCATTATACAGTACATATGTGTGAGTATATTGTATTTAGATTGTAAATCTATTCATATGCCCATTTTTTAAAGTAATCAGTTCCTGATCATCTCCACACCTTTGTTTATTTATATAATTTGCCGCTTCCTAACCGCCTCACGCAGATATACTGCAGCAGAAGGGCACATACAGGCAGAATCACGTACCTGTATGTTGCCCTTTAAGAGGCGGGTTGCGGGCGCGCGCACTTTGTGAGCGTGATCACGGGTCCCGCAGACTCGATGTCTGCGGGGATACCCGCGATCATCTCACTGAGTGGAAGAATGGGGAAATGCTAATGTAAACAAAAATTTCCCCATTCTGCCTAGAGACACTGTCACTGATCACAACTCCTTGTAATCGGGAGCGATGATCAGTGTTGTGTCACGCATAGCCCCTTCCCCCCACAGTTAGAATCACTCCCTAGGACACACTTAACCCCTACAGTGCCACCTAGTGGTTAACCCCTTTACTGCCAGTCACATTACACAGTAAGCAATGCATTTTTAATTGCACTGATCGCTGTATAAATGTGAAAGGTCCCAAAATCAAGCCAAAAGTGTCTGCCATAATGTCGCAGTCATGATAAAAATCGCTGATCGCCCCATTACTAATAAAAAAAATATTAATAAAAATGCCATAAAACTATCCCCCATTTTTTAAACACTATAACATTTGCCCAAACCAATCAATAAATGCTTATTGTGATTTTGTTTACCAAAAATAGTATAAAAATACATATCGGCCTAAACTAAGGAAAAAAACATTTTGATATATTTTGAGGATATTTATTATAGCAAAAATGTAAAAATGTTTTCAAAATTGTCGCTTTTTTTGTTTATAGCACAAAAAATAAAAACTGCAGAGTTGATCAAATACCACCAAAGTAAATCTCTATTTGTGGGGAAAAAAAGGACGTCAATTTTGTTTGGGAGCCACGTTGTACGACCGCTCAATTGTCAGTTAAAGCGACGCAGTGCCAAATCGCAAAAAGTGCTCTGGTCTTTGGCTACATTAAGTGGTTAATAACTACAAAATTAAACTGCTCTACTGAATGTCTTTTTTTCCACAAAGTTGTTTGCTAATGGTAACTAAACCTATATATAATGTACATGTTGGGGGATACAATGTTTCAACCTTGTGTGTGGTCTCTATATACTGGAGGAAATACCCCATTTATCATTATAAAAAATTTTGACACATTAAATAATGATTCATTGGAACTGAGGAAATTTTATGTGGAATTTGAAATTATTCTCCCTTTATCATAGATGTACATTGCATGCATGATCTGAACAAGTTAATTTAGGGCCCAAACAAATTACCATAGATGATGCTGGTAGTCACATTTACGTGTCTCGTGGAGTGCCCCCCTTACTCTTTGGTTGTTGACAGATTCTACCACTCCTCAGTGGGAGAATAATAATATCAACAAATAATATCAGAATGGTTAGCTGTTGGGAACAAAGAAACATCCATTCTCCAATATCCTTTGCAGAGTTTGATATTGGAAGTGCTCTGCTCTGAGCACTTTTGGTTCACAGGTGTCAAAATAAAATAAAACAGCATTGCTCTGACATCATGTACTGTGGCATCTACTGCTTGTTATTATCCTTTTATAAAAAATTTTTACAGGATAAGCTATGCATAGGCTACAATGAACAATCTACAAATATAATTTTCTATTAATTGTTTTTGCTTTATGCTTTACATATCCGTAAATATCTCAGAGAATGTTAGCTTTAAAAAACACAGCCAGTTTTTGTAGTTTTATAGATAAAGTAGTAATATTTTACCTAAATGTCTTACAGCTCTTATAACTTTATGCACATATCAAAAAGTGCTGAAAAAGCTGTATTGCAGAAAATATCAAAACTGACACTAAAACTGAGCATGCTGCTATACGCTGTGGAGAGGGAACACCATCTGTGTAAAAACAATAAGGAAAAGAAAAACCACAGTGCAAACCACCATAGTGTAGTATCAATAATAAAACTGCTTTATTAAAAGACAGATTCCTATTCACAGGGTATCTGACATGGTACGCATGGCGATTTCCAAGCAGGGGGATAGAAAAGACCTTATACTGCCCATAAGCCTTGGCCAGGAGCATGGATGTAAACTGGGGAAGCAGTTACCTGGAACCTGTACTCAGGGTTGCAGAAACTTTAATGGAATCGATCTTGTCCTGGAGCCCAGCCCCCTGTGTGACATCAGTCCTCGGAGCATGTGCAGAATGAGTTTCAAGGTGGCTACCTCTTCATCAGCTGCATACCTACTGTACTATCTACAGAATATTAAACACTGAGTGGTACTGGGAAGTTCAAAGGAGCTGCTTGCCTAATTGCTTTCCCATGGTTGTGGCTTTGATAACAATCAATACATCATGAAGAACGCAGCTATTCAAAGAAACACAATAAAATAAAAAAGGGATAGCAGAGTTGCTGCTTTTCCCCTTACTAGGATGATATTGGTCTGTGGAAGGAGAAGTGGGACAATCCCTTCTTTCCCCCCTCTCTTTCCCTTCTTCTCCCTCCCCCCTCCTATCCTTCACCCCCTGCCCCTTTTTCTCATTTTTCTTTTTCTTTCTCCAAACCTTTTCTTTTCTCTTTTTCACTCTCACTCTCCATTTTCCTGTCTTTTGACATTCTGGAAACCCACTATAGACTGCCTTGAAGAGAGGACTCTCTAAGAATTTGTTGCACTATTCTATATTTAACCACCTCCCTCCCGCGTTATAGCCAAATGACAGCTACAGCATGGGCCTTAATTGGAGGGAGGCTGTCAATAGACGTCCTCCCGAGTGTGCGCTGTTAGCATGTCCCTGCGCACGGCATGCTCGATGATCACCAAGTCTATGAGATTCGACTGATGACAGATCGGAGTAAGGGGCTGATCCCAGCCCCTTACCACACCAATGACAATGACAGCTGATCATGTTTTGTAAAAAGCCGATCACCGGCTTTTGTCAGAGGGACATTGGTCCTACACACAGAAAGTCACCACTCCCTTGTCTGTGCCCACTAGTGTCACAGGCCAGTGCCCACCAGTGCATCCTATCGGTACCCACAGGGCCACCTACCAGTGCACACTTGTACCACCTACCAGCACCCACACTGCCACCTAGCTTTGCCCACCAGTACCACCTATCAATGCCCACCAGTGCTGCCAATCAGTGCCCATCAGTGCCTCATTGTTATTATTATTATTCAGGATTTATATAGCACCAACAGTTTGCACAGCACATTACAACATGAGGCAGACAGTATAGTTACAATACAATTCAATACAGGAAGGATCAGAGGAGGGATCAGAGGGCCCTGCTCGTTAGAGCTTATAATCTAGAGCCACTGCTCAGTACTGCCTATCAGTGTCACCTGCCGGTGCCTACCAGTGCCCATCAGTGCCACCTATCAGTGCCCCCTATCAGTGCCACCTATCAGTGCTCTTCAGTGCTTCTCATCAGTGCTGCCCATCAGTGCCACCCATCAGTGCCACTTCTGAGTGCGTCTCAGTGCCCATCAGTGCCACATAATCAGTGCCTATCAGTGCCCATCAGTGCAGAAACATCAGTGCACATCAGTGAAGGATAAAGATTACCTGTTTTCAAACTTTCGTAACAAACTATGAAACAGTTTTTTTTGTTTGTTTTTTCAGTCATTTTTCATTTTTTTAGCAAAAAATAAAAAACCCAGCAGTGATTGAAAACCACCAAAAGGAAAGCTCTATTTGTGTGAAATAAATGATAAAGATTAAATTTTTGTACAGTGTTGCATGACCACACAATTGTCATTCAAAGTGTGACAGTGCCGAAAGCTGAAAATTGGCCTGCCCAGTAGGCAAGTGATTAAAGGTGTTTGCCCCATGTGGCTCCAAATGCAGTAATTGCTTGTTGGTTTACCATGGAATATCTCTGTATTCTTTGGGGTCCAGCTTATATAGGACACTTTGATTGACATTGTGGATTGTACTGGATTTGTAATTGTTTTCTTACATTGTAGTGATTTTCAATAAAATGTTTATGGGGGGGGGGGAAGAAGGGGATACACAAAAAACTGTATGTATATATATAGTATAATCCAATATACTATATATTAATTTATTAATAAAAAGTACCCTCATAAGTAGTAATAAAAAAGTACCCTCATAAATAGTAATAATGGACAATCCGATCGTGTGTGGGCTACTCTGATCGTTTTTCGAAAAAAAAATCAGACGGACCTAGAAATAGAACATGTTTCAAATGGACTAAAATCTGGAAAACCGTTCGTCTGTGTGCTGGTCTGTGGGACCAAATACGATGCAAGGGAAGCTATTGGCTACTGGCTATTGAACTTCCTTTTTTAGTCCCATTTACGTCATCACGTTCAAAACAAATGGACTTTCGAACGACCTAGTCTGCCAGAAAGTCCGGTCGTGAAATTAAAATTACAATTTTTTTTTAAATGCATGGGGGTCCCCCAAATTCCATACCAGACCCTTCAGGCCTGGTATGGATTTTAAGGGGAACCCCATGCCGGAATTAAAAAACAAAAATGGCATGGTGTCCCCCCAAAAATCCATACCAGATCCTTATCTGAGTACGCAACCTGGCAGGCCACAGGAAAAGAAGGGGGACGAGAGAGCGCCCCCTCCTGAATGGTACTAGGCCACATGCCCTGAACATTGGGAGGGTTCTTTGCCTGGTGTTTATGGGGGTCTGTGGGCGGGGGGCTTATCGGAATCTGGAAGCCCCCTTTAAGAAGGGGACCCCCAGATCCCATCTCCCCGTATGAATTGGTAATGTCCTACCATTTCAAAAAGTGTCAAAAATTGACAATTCCTTTATTAATGTCTTCTTCTTTCTCCACTTCTTCTTCCATCTTGTTCTGGTCTTTCTTTGGTATTCTTCTTCTTCCTCCATCTTGTTCTTGTTCATCTTGTTCTTCCCTGCTTCTTTCTCTATCTTCCTCTACTTCTTCCTCCAGTCTTCTCGTCCGGCATCTTCCTCCGGCTTCTTCTGCTCCTCTTTGTCTTCCGGATGATCCGCCTCAATGGGAATCTCCCACTGTGTGACGCTTCTGTTCAGGTGACAGCTCTTATATAATGGAGGGTGGGATCCACCCGGTGACCCCACCCCCTCTGATGCACGGGGACTTCCCTATCACTTTCCCCGTTACGTTAGAGGTTATGTTTTAATTTGGCATAGGGTTCCCCTTAATATCCATACCAGACCTGAAGGGCCTGGTATGGAATTTGGGGGGACCCCCACGCATTTTTTTAAAAAATTTTGGTTTGGGGTTCCCCTGTGGGGAAATCCCATGCAGTTTTTATCAATGAACTTTTATGTGTATTGCCTTGACCCACAATTCATTATAGCCACGAGTAGTTTTAAATTACTTTTTTCCTTTAGAAATGTCATTTTGCTGTCAGACTGTTCTAAACAGGGGAAACATGCACCACTTTACAGGCATAGTATAGACACCCCCAGGTATGAAATTTAAAGGAATCTTACACTTTTATTGTTTCACATTAAGCATTATTAAAATCACTGCTCCCGAAAAAAATGCTGTTTTTAAAAACTATGGCAGGACCCAGGTCCCCAAACACTTTTTATGACAATAACTTGCATATTAACCTTTAAAATTAGCACTTTTGATTTCTCCCATAGACTTTTAAAGGGTGTTACATGGCTTTTGAATTTGCTGCGAACACCCCAAATTGTTCACTATTAGGCAAACAGCCAATGTTCGAGTCAAACTCATGTTCGACCAAAACATAAAGCCCATCCCTACTGGCTACAAACAAACCCCAGATCCAGCTGGCCCTCCTTCTACTACAGCATCCATGGTCTAAGTCCCATCTTCGTTTTATAATTCATAGCTTGATTGCTACAAAAAAGTGATTGCTTCCGGTTGGAAATGCCTGGAAACAACAGACTTTGCCTCATTTCTGCTACACCTCAACATTCAGACCCAATACGAACTCATGTTCTCTGTTAAAAATGGCAAAAGCCAATCCTTCTGGGCACAGTGGTCAGACTTATTCAACCACACAGCTTGTACTGCTCATCTGTAATGGTGGCACGATAACCCCCACTGGTACTCCACCCTTTGGGAAGTCAACCTTGATATCTAAATTGCTTCCATTAATGTAGATGTATCCTATGTTTCTTACCTTTATGAGAGGTTACCGAGCCTTGTTTCTCTAGTTTAATTTGCTTTCTTAGTTGACTTTACTACTCATTCTCTACCAACCTTGATACTGTAACGTTGCTAAATCGTGTACATGTATAAAAGTGAAATCCATGTATAGTATACTGATAAATAAAAATAAACAAATTAAATTGAAAAAAAAAGAGAAAAACATATTTGTAATTGAATGTAGTGAGGGAAAAATTATTGAAAGCTAAAGCAAAATCAGAATCAGTAAACAACAGATGGATCTTATCTTTTATACCATTCTATTGATGGAAATTGTTAAAATATTCAGTTCCTCATTGAGACCTTACAAAGAAAGGGTATCTAACTTGAAAATTTAAAAGGTTTATGTGGAACATAATCTCTTGAACCTTTCCCCAGCTGGGAGAGAAAGAGGGATTGACTCAAAGGCCAGGAGAGTAAGATCACTTGGGTCATTATTGTGATGACTGGCAAAATGATGGAAAAGACTATATTGGGGGAACCATTCTCAATACTTTTACTGTGTTTCCCAAAATGGGCCCTAGAGCTCTAATTGCTTTGCCAGTAAATTGTAAGCCACAAAGGCAACAAACCCCATCAACTACATTGGTTGAAGAACACGTGAAAAATTAATTTATGGAAAAGATATGATCCGAGCGATCCCTAAAAGTTTGCTGGCCATGCTTAATAAAGGGGCAGGTCAAGCAACCTTGCTTGGGAGACTGAAATATCCCCTTATGGGACAAAAAAGTGGGCAAGGGGCAACTGGGAGGAGATCTTGATTTGAAAATTTTACTGATAGCTATGATATTTTTATATTATTAGCTTTCCTGAAAACTACCTGGGGGCACTTGGAAATCCTAGAGGCCAGTTTGGAATCATATTGCAAAATATTAAATATTCCAGTGTTTATTGAAAATGTTCTGGATGGGATAATACTTGGAGTTGAACCTTGTAGAAAAAAATTGGGCCCTTAAAAGTCACAGTTTCACCCTTCTGGCCATTATTGGGTGTTGGAGGATTGCTAATATATTTGAGAAGATATCGCCCATAGGCCAGATAATTGGACTCAACACTGCAAGCTCTCTGGGAAAACTTCTCAACCAGCACCTGACTCTGATGGTAATAATCATGTTCCTGTACAACCTACAAAATTAACTATATGGAATGTTCAATTTCCTTGCAGGATGATGACAACTCTTTTTGTGTAAATATGCGCTGCCTCCCGTGGGCTTAAAATGTATATGAGAACATATCATCCCAAAATCCTTGTAGAAGAGATCCACATCCAAGAAGAACAGGACTTCTTTGTTGATGACTGTGAAATGTATGCCAAATTAATTCTCATTACAGTAAAAAATTAACTCATGGATATTGGCCTCCAACTTTTGCCAGATAATAATCACATCATCTATGTATCTGCCATAGTGGACAATGTGTTTACGAAGGGGCTGTTGGCCCAGATATGAAGATCCTCCCAGTATCCAATGTAAATATTGGCATAACTGGGGCAAAACTTGCCCCGTAGCTGTCCCAACCTTCTGTATGAAGAAGTCATTGAGGAAACTTAAATAATTAAATTGAGAATAAAATCAACGGCCTCTAGTATGAATCGTGTTAATTTATTTTGTTTGACAAAAAAAGTGGGGCTTGCCAAGTCTGTCCCCTTCTAGCCCAGGCTTGAGATTGTATAGTAGGGGCAGAGGCCAGATTGTCAACTTTGGTCTTATACTGGATTTTTAGCCCCACATCCTTAGATTAATCAGACCAATCAAGGACCTTCCCTAGTTAGAAATCCAAAATGTCATGCTCTAATTTTTGTGATTTTTTTTATGTATTACATGGTCCTCATATGCCTGTTTAAATGTCTCAAAATCCTTATATGTGTAATATTCTTGCAATTCTACCAGAGACTGATCTGATCTGATCAGGATATGATTTTCTCCTGATTGCAGGACAGTATATGCTGCCTCTGTTTATAATATCCACTTAGAGGAGCAGCTACTGCAAACTGAGATCTTCTTCAAGAAAGCTGCAATTTTTCACAGCACTCAAGCCTCTAGGGGTAAGTTTCAGGAACTCGATGTTCCACCATTGTATAGATTCATATTCATCAGGTCTCCCATTTTTTAAACAATTTCTTAAGGTTCATATCAGATCAGTATCAGGATCCTATCAGATCAATCTCTCTGAGTTGAAGGAGAAGATGGGATATATTACCATTACAAGTATGTTCAAGCTTGGATGCCATCAGTTCAGATACTTTTTGGTCCAGATCCCCCAATTTGGCCTCTCTCATGTCTACCTGACAGAGAAATACCCAACTCCATGTACATTACAAATACAGTATATGCTCAAAGAAATATATATGTGTATCACACAATGAGCACAAAGCAGGAAAGGAAGAGGGAATACCAGATTGGGATGAAAACTAATAAGCCAGCCAATGTAGCAAAGAGCCAGGGAGACTGCTGTATTTCCTAATTGGCAAAACTGAACACAGAAAAAAATCTGCTCTGCAATGCAGACACCTTTTTGGAATCAATCTCATCATAAAGCCTGCTCCATATGTGATGTCACAAGGAAATATATGTTTTAAAGGGTTACTTCAATTTAATGGGAGAAAATAGTAAATAAAAAAATATAGCATATATAATTGTGACAAAAGTTATATTGTAATTGAATGTTATTAAAAATTACCTGTCCTTTTCAATCTGCAGCTCTGTAATTTTCTGCAAAGTGCAATGCAATCTGGCTACCAGGAGGTGTTCTGTATACAGAATCTGTATCACTTCCTGTTTGTGTGATTGACTCACTGATTTTCCCAGATTTCCTAACAAGTCGGATTTTTGGCATCCCCTGCAACAAAAACTTAGTTTTTGGTAAGATACTCCCAATAGGAAATAGCATCTAAAGGGATGCAGACCCTGCAATTTTCCTCATTAGAGCCCTGATTCTGCAGCACCTGGTTGATAATTATGAAACAACTCCCATTAGACTCACTGGGCACAGGGGCACAGAGGAACACACAGTGATTTATTTAGACTAACAAAAGGTAGGAATCTGCAACAAAGTTTGTTAAAATCCTTGTAATGTACATAGATCACACAGAGAGGATTTTTTTTTTCTCAACAGAAGTTGAGCTTTAACAATTCTGTAGTTTAGGCCTATGTTTTTGGTTGTTGGTTTTGGTCCTCCCATTTACTATCTTCTCATATAATTTTTAGTCTGTTTTGCATGGGTTCTGACTTTCAATCAATAAGCTGATTATATAATGGGATTCAATTGTTGTGCCCTGATTCTCGTTTGGCTCCAGCTCACTCGCTACACTCACTATACAGGTATGTTTTTCTCTTTTTTTAAATATAGTTTTTGTTTCTGTCCCTTCATTGTTTTAGGGCATACTTGATACAGGTGTGATTGTGTCCTTGGATGTCCATGTCACATGTTTATATTTATTGCTGTGACTATATGTGTGGCCAGTTGTCCATCTGATCTTCATTTATCTAGATGTAGCGGTTTGATGTGCGCTTACATGCACATGGTTTTTGTTTTTTTTATTTATTGCTCAGCTTTTCCAGGATGTTTTTGCTCATCTCTTAATGTTTTTGTTACTTTTTTTATATTGATATGTTTTTTATCCATGAAACACTTGGCCATTATTATTTTTATTAGTATTATTTATTGTCATGTCCCTATTTTCTATTTTTTTATCATCTTTATTACCATTATTTTTATGTATCATTTTATATTTCTCATTAATTGTATCATTTTTTTTGTTAACATCATGATCTATCAGGTTTGTTTTTTCCTCCCCTCCTTTTCTAACCCCCTTATTTTCTTTTTTCTTTCTTTGCTTGAATAGCCCTGAGTTATTGATTTCAAGCTATATAAATATATGTGTTTTTGAAAATATGCACACTTATTATTTATGAAGCCACTTTTTGTTAATCAATTATTATCTATTGGAGTTTCCTTAAAACATCCAAAAAGTTTTTTGTGCATCCTTTCTATTTGTTAGTGTTTTCTTATATTGTGTTTTCCTGATTTACTATTATAACAGTCTTAGTGTGAGTTTTTTTTATTTAAGTGCTCCGTTAAATGGCTGTTAAATTGTTGTAATAGCAGCACCTGTAAAAGAATAGTCTGCAGTTCCTTTGAATTTCCAAGTACCATTCAGTATTTAATCTTCTGTGGGTAGTTCAGTAGGTATGCAGCTGATGGAGAGGTAGCCACCTTGAAATGCATCCTTTGCATGCTCCAAGAAGTGACATCACACAGAAGGCTGGGCTCCAGGGTGAGATCAAATTCAAAGAGGTTCTAGAAGATTCTATTCTGCATCACCAAGCACAGGATATCAATGCAGCTTTCCCCATTTTACATCCATGCCCTTGATCAGGGCTTGTGGATAGTGTATGGCATTTCTATCCACTGCTTGGCAATCTCCATATATGCCATGTCACTACCCTATGAGTAGGAATTTAATTTTTAATAAAGCATTTTTATTAATGATACTACACTATGGTGGTTTTGTGTTCTGTTTTTTCCTTCTGTTGAGTACACTAAGGTTATAGAAGCTGATAGATACAGTTGAGAGATACAGTTTTCCTACTCTGCATCAGTACACCTAGAATTGTTATCTAGAAGACTGTGCAAAACAGTCACCCTTTTCTATTTGCTTAGTTTAGTTCTAATGGTACAGACCCAGAAAGGGAGAGCTAGAAGTGCACAGTGCACTGTTACTATACTATACAGTGCTATATTAGTAAACTATTCCTTTTCTAGGGAACAGAATCAATAATGGCCCAAACAGATTTCATTGACAGGAGGACATTATTGCATTCGTATACACAGGAATTTGTTTTTAAGTATCAGTATTGCATGTAAACTGGACTTGATGTGAGTATTCTAAAATCATGTACAATTTTGTTTAAGAAATTAAAAAGCTCTGCATTCAAATATATAACTAAACTATATCACATGTTGCTAGCCTGTGTCTGGAAGTCACAGAATCAGAGTGTACTTGATAAATATTTTATATGTCTTCAACATCTTTGAAGACTGGAGGTTATCTATTATAATAAAACTATATGGTACCAGTTGTTGCTCATTTTCAAAATTGTTCATAGAGGAATACGATTTGACCCCATAGGGTTGATTTACTAAAGATGTTTAGACTCTTCAATTAGCAAAAATGTTTTTTTTTTTTTTTTTTTAAGGGACTTTCTAATTAGCTTAGTTAATGTGGTAAATATTCACTTTCCAAAAAAAATACCCACCAATTCCTAAAGAAATCTAAAGAAAACATAATTTTTGCTTGCACATTATTGGATGGTTGAAGTGCAAATTCACTTATATCAACCCCAATGTATAAGTAGTATTTGTCATAACCTCTTAACCTTCTTAAATGGAATATATATTATTTTTTAATATTGTTTTAAATAAGCTTGTAAAAGTTTGTGTGCATGTAGTTTCATACAAAGAAGCAGCCATATTTGCTTTTTGCATATTCAGTCCTCCTGCTTTGCAGCGCTACACAGTGCTTGTGCTTTACTGCTTTTTCTCACAATACAAGTCTATTTATCAACTGACTTATTTAAAGAAAGCATTAACTATGAGGTTGATATCTGTCTCAACAGAGAAAACCTGAGTAATTAATTGAGCCACTGGGAGTTTCCTCTAGTTGATTATCAACAAATCTCTTACTATAACTAATACCACATAATAAGTAACCAGTGAAAATGCCCTGTACTTTGTCTATAGCTCTAGCCTGGCCCCAGTGTCTTAATGTCCGAGAAAAAGCATTAAATACAATTGCACAAAAAGCAAACAATAATAAAAACATTACAAGGGCAAAAAGTTAAAAAGATCTTTTACTACTGCATAGTGCATTTGCTATATTTCATTTTGTTGTATGCAAAATTCTGACCAGTTTTGAAGTACACTTATAGTTTGTTGGCATATCTGTTATATCTCTTTGTTTATATTTTGTATTGTTGACCGATCTCATTAAATACATTTATTGTAGATTAAAGTTCTTTCTGAAAAACGAGACATAAAACAAATAATGGTAAATCACTTTCATCCAGATGAAACATCTGACACCAGTGCAGTAAATAGAAACATTCATGGGATGAGATCATAGAGTTTCATGAATTTTTTATTAATCTTGGTTACATAGAGCAATATGTTGCTTGCAAAACAAGGATCTTGTTACAATACATTTAGTTTAACATTGTAAGCACTTAATTAATGCAATTTGTAACAAGTATTTGCAGATCTTATCTTGTAACTAAAATTCCCCAGTTTCTTTTAGAAACAATTGTAATAGAACATCCTTCAGCGCAAAATAGGCTGATGGAAGATATTGGATTAGAGTTTATAACAATAACTAGTAAATAAATAAAAGTAAGTTGTGCCACAAAAGGTCATGAGACTGATCACAGCAGATCAGATCAGCCGATCAGAGTAAAATGTATGTTGAAAATTAATAGAAATATGTTTAAATTAAAGGTCACTAAGAAAACCATTAACTTTCCAGAGATGACTGTCACATCATACCTGCGATTTTAACAGGAACAGGAAATAAGCCGCAGGAGGCACCTTACATTCCATTTTTTTCACACATCAAATAGTATCAGACCAGGAAGAATGGCCTGTTTTCCTCCAAATATATGTGCATTCCAGGCACATGCTATTTTTCAGTGTTTGGATTACAGGCTAAGATTTAACTACCATTCCATGTTTGACATACAGAAACAAATTAACAGTGTTTTTATATTTTGTTGGCAAACCTTTATAAACTTAAAATATGTCTCTCTACTCACTAATGTCTTCACATGAAAGATCATGATCTATTCTGCTTATCATTTAAAATGCATTGGTATAGCCAAGGCAAAAAAATGGTAAACATACAATTAATTTCTACATTAGGGTAAAGTTGAATATGGTGGATTGATAGAGATTATAATCACTGGAAATATTCATGTAGAAATGTGCAAATAAATGAAATGTCTTTTGTGAAAAATCACAAAGATTCCCATTTGTTACCATATCACATATCTCCCCAACAGGTACTTATGTGAAAACATGTTGAAATAACATAAATGTATACGGAAAGAAGTTTATAAATGAATAGATACACATTGCTTTATATCTTGATGTAATATGTTTAATGGAATAGTTTACACCCACTTACTTAACGCACAAGTTCACGTCATGTCAACATTTTGAAAACCTTTTAGTTTGGATGCACTTGTATTATATTTGGCTGATATAAACCAAAAGTTCAGTTGGGCTTTTAACATTTGTTAATAAACTTTAAAAGGCAAAGGAAAGTCATCCATCATAGCAACTGACAATCCATTAGATCACAATCATTTAATACAGTGAACATGTCACAAAAATTTGTATTCTTAATTTTTATTTAAGTTATAACTTCCCAACTCCAGCAGATATATAATATTGACCATTTTATTCATTCATTTGTAAGTATTTTCCACAATAGAAAACAGCATAATACTACTTTATATACCATTTTACCTGTATATTTCATTCTTCTATTTTTAAGAAATATATAAAACTTTATTAAATAATTGTCTCTGTTCTTGCTTGTTGGTAGATATCAAAGTGGTGTGGTGCTCAAATGGCTGTCAAGTAACTTGAGCCATGAAAGACATATTTCCTTTGCTGATGTTCACTTTCATTGGATATTAAGCCACCATTTGTTTTCATGTGTCTGATGTCTCATTCATAATGATCTCAAGATTCAGTTCCAAAGTTGTCTTCATGACAGCACATGCCATGTGTGATTACCAGCTCCATGCAAGATCTTCACCTTTATACAGCTTATTCTTGGTATCCAATCATTTCTGAAATAGACTGCTAAGATTGCCAACAGCCGAGGGCATTCCAGCCAAACCTCATTTTCCTTTTCCCTTTTTGGCTTTTTTGTTTTACTCACTGTTTTAAATTGAGTTCAGAATGCAATACTAAATAGAGAAAATATGCCCTGTGTTAAATGACACTGACAAAAACAAGGATTAGCGTTTATATAATTAGTACCATATCAGCCTCTTTTTCTTAGATTAAGTGTACAGTCTGTACTAAAAATGACATTTAATTTATCAGGGAAGAAATAGGAAGTTTTTTTTATTTTTAATTATTATATTTCTAGACAGGAACAGATTTAGAGCATAATTTAATTACAAAAAATACAATGTTTGCAAATTGCATGCCTATTTTCCAATAAAGGCAATACAAGCATTGAAGCAAGCGTAAATATAGGCCTTTTATGTACATAGAAAAAGTCATAGATTGTGATAAATGGGAGCAAACACAAAGGTATTAAGTTTATAATTTTGCTCAGTATATATATATATATATATATATATATATATATATATATATATATATATATTTTTTTTTTTTTTTTTATTAGCATGCAATAAGAGTAGTATAACAACATTTTTTTACATACCACAAACTACTCCCAAGGCTTGGTTATTTTTTCCACAATAAAGTTTAATAAATACAAAGTAATATTATAGTGTTAAATTACCATAGAAATTGCAACATGATGTAGATGTAACTTTTGTTTGGGTGTAACTTTTGTTTTGGGAATATTCAAGTGGCATTTAAAATATTTTGTTTGCCGGTAGCACATTTAGTAGACTGACATAAAAGAGTGGTTGTACAAAATCAGAGATATTGAAATTAAATAATACTTATGTCTATCACTCTCAACATTATTTAAAAAAGTGCCACATTACTGTCCAATTTCCCCTTACTTTCTTATATGGCACAGGCTGCTGTTTGATAATGGTCACATGAGACTCACCAAGCATTTTATCCTACTTACAGCTAAATTTCATGTAAAATAAATATTGTCTTAATACAACTAGACTAAGTATTGTTAGTAAAATCTTGGTGTTATTTTTTTGTGTATCTCCTCCATAAATATGACGTAATAAAACTTTAAGTGACCCCAGTACTTTACCTCAGTCTGTAGTGAGTCTTCTTTTATTATTTATTTTTTGGGTAGTTTTCCAAACAGTTAAGGTATTTATGCAAAAACATTGTAGAAAATACAACCACTAACAGAACTAAAGAGTTTTTTTAAACATTTTTTCTTGAATAAGAAAACTCTATGAGAAAAAAGTTCAGCAATCACGTGATATGCTGGCATTTCCATGTAAGAAATAAAAATCTAGATGTCCAGATATAATATTATAAATCAGCATAAATGTGATTTTGGTGAGGTAATTTGGGAGAATCAACTAAATGAAAATGATTTGTCATGTACAACGTTTACTGTTTTACTACAACCTTTGATCTATTTCATTTTGTAACTATTAACCAAAAGCAGTGAATTCTGGGGAAAAAAGCTTGCCACATGTAGTTGGATATGTAGATTTTAAGACAAATAGTCATTTGTATCAATCAACAAGAAAAATAAATTACAGAAAGAATTATTCCATAAATTAAAAAGAAATGGATTATATCTAATTTAGTGCAAACGTGTAGCTAGAATGAATGATGCATATTCTCCTAATGTAATCTCCTTTTTAGTCTGAATTTATGCATTCATTTTACAGATATCTGAGTTATCAATTTGACATTTCAATTTAAAGAGACTATTGGTCAGTATAAAATAATAAAGGTATAGAATATCTCAGTAAAGGTAGTAGGATCATTGGTATATCAGCTTTCCTTTAAAGCTTCCTCATACGATCTAACAAAGGGTAACATGGCTTCTTAGCAACAACAAGCAAACTTTAAAGCAAAACTCCAGTTTAGTTAAGGTACCTATCCCCCCCCCCCTCCAGATATATACATTTCTAGGATTATATAAAATATTGATTATTGAGTATACACTACACAGCACAGTCTTTTTTTATCTTAATCACAGCCTTAAAATTGTTATAAGAAACTACTCTGACTTCTTACATCTATGCTAATTCTTGGAGATTTTAGTTGTGTTGTCATTCATTTAGAATGCCACCCTAATGCACTAATTAGTAAACTGTGGTTCAGCCCTTTACAGCAGACTACAACACCATGCCATGAATTGTGGCACACCACATTAATAGAAAAATCTGATTTTTAGGCATTGCATTGTTTAGCAGCCCTTTCATAACACCTACATAATACAAATGCATTTATTACACAATAAAACAGCAAAGAAAATGGGATGGGGCTTATAAATGCTTTTTGCAAATACGTGAGCAAAACAACCCAGGGCGAAGCTGTTTATTTTAATATTAATACATCAATCCTTACCAGTTAACAGAAGCACAGGGTACAAACTTTCAGGAACTGGAAGCAGTCATCTAACATTAAGAAGCATACATGCTGATTCCAACAATGTTCTAGGATTATGCATTTCAGGGGCAGCAAAACAAACAATTTTTTTAAAGAAATTAAAAAAAAGAAATAATGCAGATTTCTCAGTGTGAATTCTATAAACAGAGTGCATCCCAAATGTAAAATAGGCAAACTGATATTATAACAGTTTTTGTTATATACAAAACTGTGAATGATATGCTAAATATTTTTGTAAATTTTATTATTATTATTACTATACAGGATTTATATAGTGCCAACAATTTGCATAACACTTTACAAAATGAAGAGAAATAGTACAGTTACACTACAATAAACTAAAATAGGGTTAAGATGACCCTACTCATAAAAGTTTAAAATTAACAGGACGGGCAAGTGGTAAAAAAGGATATAGCTGAGGGGGTGAGCTGATGGAAGTGATAAAAGTTCAGTTTGTTGGAGTAGTCATAGGCTACTCAAAGAGATGAGTTTTCAGGGATCACCTAAAGGCAGACTGAGATAGCTGGAAAGCCAGAAGTAGAGAGTTCCAGAGGATGGGAGAAGTCCTGGAGATGAGCATGGAAAGAGGAGACAAAATATGTTGAGAGCAATAGGTATTGGGTGGAGCAGAGAGCATGGTTTGGGTGATATTTGGAGACAAGATTGGTGATGTAGCTCCGGTCAGAGTTGTGGAAGGCTTTGTATGTTGTTGTTAGTATTTTTAATGGCATTCACTGGGCAATCAGAAGCCAGTGGAGGTATATGAGTCTGCCAGCAGCATTCATGATACTCTGAAAAGGTGTTAGCCTACAGAGAGGCAAATCTATAAAAATGGAGTAGCAATAGTCAGGGCAAGAGATAACAAGGGAGTGAATGAGTAGCTTGGTTGTTTCATTAGTTAAAAAGGGCTGAATTTTAGAGATGTTATGGAGGTGCAGTCTACAAGCTTTTTATGGAGGGATTGGATTTGGGGCCAAAATGACAGGTCAGAATTTAGGGTTACACTTAGTACCCTAGCATGAGTGGAGGGACTGATAGATGTATTATTGGTTGTGATGGAAAAGTTATGGAGGAGGGCACAAGCAAAGGGGAATATTATCAACTCGGTTTTAGAGGGATTTTGTTTAGGGAAGTGGTGTGACATCCATGGTGATATGTCAGTTAATAAGTTAGTAATGTGACCAAGAGATGAGGTGAAGATAGAGAAGAGAAGAGGTCCAAGAACAGAGTCTTGGGGGACCCCTACAGAAAGAGGAAGTGTAGAAAATGAGACAGAGTTGTGTGGAGTGCTGTGAGCGAAAGCCACGCTGTAAGGGGTCAAGAAGGTTGATTTCATTGAGGTAGGAGCTAAGATGGTTGTAGACTAAGCGTTCTTAAAAGTTTACAGTTGAATAAGATCAATGAGATACCGTAGGTCTTTATTTGTTCAAGTTAGTGGGGTTCAGGGAGGGCTTTTTAAGTACGTGGGTGATCTTTGCCAGTAGATAGGGAGAAATTGAGGATGAGAGTGAGAGAGCATAGGATAGAAGAAGAGGGAGACCGTAGTAGCTGGGAATAGGATCTAGGAGACAATTGGTTAGGCAAAAGTTTCAGTATTATTATTATTATACCGGTTTTATATAGTGCCAACTGTTTGTGCAGTGCTTTACAACATGAAGGCAGACAATACAGTTACAATACCATTTAATACAGGAGTAATCAGAGGGCCCTGCTCATTAGAGCTTAGAATCTAGGAGGGAGGGTCAAGTGATACAAAAGGTAATAGTTGTGTGGGATTTGCTGTTGGAGAAAATAAAAATACAGTTGTTAGGTGGGGCAGAATAGGCTTTTCTGAAGAGAAGGGGTTTCAGGGATTGTCTAAAAGCAAAGCGTGTTATACACCGGCGCGTGTTATACACCGATAAATATGGTATGTACCTACTGTATTTATAATGGCACAGAACTATAAATAATAAAACAGAAATAAAACTCCAGTTTTAGTAAATCTCCACCATTATGTAACTAAAGTAATTTTTATATAAGGTGGTTGGATACATTTTAAAGTGTATTACAAGTTCCTTGCATCCCGATAAAAAAATACAATACAACTTTTATTGCTTTGTAGCAAATGTATTAGCCAATGCTGGCTGCCTTGGTCAAATTTGGAGGTGTTTGCAATGGAGAGACTGGAGTGGACCTAACACGTGGATACACAATCACTATCATTTTTAATCTGCCCAATAAATTGCTTGCTCAAACAATATTCTGGGTTGTTGATCAGTGATTGTTGTTGTGTAGCACCCCTAGACATGAAATTGTTTCCTGATCCAGCGGTTTCTGTAATCTTATGCTGTGTGTAACCTCTGTGTAGTTCCCATACAACCCTACTTATTGGCATGTGAATATTTTCATACTATCCAAATGTGGTATCATGTGAACACATTTGAGGGTGACATTAAAAATAAACAATATTATTTAAATGAAAAGATATTGGCTTGAAATGGTTTGCTTCAAGGTACATGGCAAGTTAGGTAAGTTAAATTTAGCTCTTTAATCTAGAGCTGCAGTGCTGCCTAGGTCTGTCTAAGCATCACCTCTAGATCATTAGTTGCAGTTCAGGGTAATTCTGCGGGCTCTTTAAACAGTTTAGGGTCTAAAACAACTGTTTTAGTCACCTTACCCTAAGCTAGCCCTGTACGTTTATGTCTATTTACCAATAAAACATTTTTTTTTCAAAGGGATATATATAAATATGTATTGTCGAATTTAAATATCGCAAAACAAAAAAGAATCTAAGTGTTTCTGTTATTAGCATTAAGTTTGCATTTTAATAAACAAAACGACATCCTTTCAAATTCATGTGTGGAAACTTATAGCTAATTTACATTTGCTGAAGGCATTTATATTCATTATGAAAGACATGTTTTAAATTGTAAACGTTTGCACATGTCTCTTACTTTTAGGAATGTTTATAAGAAGAGCCACAAATGTAACAAAACATACTGTATTTATTATATAATATCATACATTATTGTATCCATGCAAGAGACTCCAAAAGGCCTTCTTTCATTATGGATTTAACAAAAAAATATGATTAAAAAAAATTTGAGGTATTCTTGAATTTTCTGGAAACTTTGGTTTGATCATTGGAATGAGTGCATCTCCTTGATATTTAAATTTGGCTGGGAAGATTTGCTAGAGGAATAGGAAAACATTTGCTGATCCATGACAAAAAGTTTTACAGCATTTTAATTCATATCATGGGACAGTTTTGCCTTTAGCAGTCTTCCTGTGGTCTTTAAATGTGCATCAATTCAGTGATTTGTTTTCCAGTTTTTTGCAGCATCCAATCAGGAACAGTCATGGAAACTTTCACAAAAAAGAGGGGTTGGGTGAACCAGTAGATGGAAATGTCCCAAAGAGAAAAGTGGCTACCAAGGCAGCAAAAAACAATGCTGGTGTCAAAATATTGCATACAAAAATATGTTTATTTGTTAAATATTTAGATAAAAATAGATGCAATCAACTGAAAAATAGTGATTCAGCAAACTGGTAAATGGTTTGTTAACTTCCACGCTGCAGGATAGAAGCATGAGACTAACACAATGGACACACAAACAAATATGGAAACAAACAAACTCAACTTTCACAGCAACCTTAATAAAGTCAATGCAGAATACAGTGGTTATCAAGAGATAAAAGAGAGTATTATTGCTGCATCTTAGTTAATGTATAGCATCAAACATGCAATATAACAACCCTCAAAAATTCCACTCACCTGCTTGCATTTTGCGAGTGGATTTTGAGGGCTGTTGAGTGTGGGCTGCCTGGGAGCGAGGGGGCGTGAGCACTGCCAGCCGACGGATTGTATGGGAGTCCTTCTCCCAGCGCTCATGGAGTGGAAGAGAGGAGAGAGCTGGCTGAATGATCAGAGCGTGAGGGACATCACTAGCGGCTTTCATTTCAATAGCTGAGTGTTCCCCGCACTTGCTGTGACACACAGCCCCACCCCCTGGTCCCAGGGAATTTTATAGACAGATCACCCACCCAATCCATCAGAGTGAGGTGTATCAAAGTTCACTGGCCAGGGGGTGGGGCTATATGGGATGCCGAGCGGTGGGAACATAGCAATTGAAATCAAAGCCATTCCAGCGATGTTCCTCTGCGCTCTTATCATTCAGATGGAAATGCTCTTCCTCTCCTCTGCTCCCCTGCATGATGGACACAGGTAGGCAGCATGATGGACACAGGTAGGCAGCATGATGGACACGGGTAGGCAGCATGATAGACACGGGTAGACAGCATGATGGACCCAGGTAGGTTGCATGATGGACACAGGCAGGCAAAATTGGTGGACATGGGTAGGTTGCATTGGTGGACATGGTTTGGCTGCATGGTGGACACAGGCAGGCTGCATGGTGGACACAGGCAGGCGGCATTGGTGGACAAGGGTAGGCTGCATTGGTGGACACAGGTAGGCTGCATTGGTGGACAAGGGTAGGCTGCATTGGTGACATGGCTGCATTTGAAGACAAAGGCAGGCTGAATTGGTGGACATGGGCAGGTTGTATTGGTGGACACAGGCAGGCTGCATTGATGGATACAGGTGAGGCTGCATTGATGAGCACAGGTGAGGCTGCATTGTTGGGCACGGGTAAAGTAGCTTAATTCTGCATTTAAGTGTAATTTCATGAGATAATTTATGAGGGTGTGTTTAGGGGTGGAATTAGGGGTGAGGTACGGTAGGGGTTGGGTGGGGCAACTGGTGGCGAGTAACCCTTGAGGCCTGGCTAGTAGCTCAGGACTTGAAATTGTGAGCCCTGCAATATAATCCACAATAATAAGCCTGTATTTTTTATTTTTTTAATATTTAAATTTTATTGAATTTTTCACATGAAGAAAATAGACAAAATTATTATAATGTACAGACATATAAGTATATAAAAAAAAGGGTCTGTCATTTATAATACATATGTTTCATATTAATTACACAATTACATTCCATTTTCTTTTTATCTCCCTCCCACTACCCCATGTTTATCCCCTTACCTCTTCCCACCCTTCCACCCCCCGTTCTGTTGGCCCGCCCTCCTTTACTTATTCTACCAGTGCCTGGATGTAGCTTTTTGTCTTTTTAAATGATCTCCACTTTTCCCATGTTGCCCAGTAACTTTTCATTTGATTATTATCCATTTTTATTAAATATTCCATATTATTTATATATTCTATTCTCTGTATCCAGTCTCTAATTAGGGTTTTTTTGGCTGATAGACAATTTTTTGGTATCATAGCTTTTGCTGCATTAAGTAAAAAGGGAATCAGTTTTATATGTTTTTTCCGTTTCTGGGCCATATTTTGTTTTCTGTTTTGATTGCCACTTTCTTCCGCTACCCCAAAAAACAGACATTCCCTGGGACAGTATGGTATTTTTTCCCCTGTTAACAGGGGATAAGCCTGTATTTGAATCATTATCTTCACGTATTTTTAACATTTTAGACATTGTACAGTATTCTTTTAGTGCCACTTATATAAGCTAGCAAGTGATAAGAAGTGAGAGTGCACTGTACCTACAGATATTAGAAGGAAACCACCCTGTTCAGCTGTTCAGCTTACATCTCTTTTCCTATTATGCTTTATAGTAAAACAGTCGGGCAATGTGATTTTTTTTTTACTCTTTATTTTTTTCAAAATTTTTCCAATTTTATAAAAGGGGAAAGAAAGGAAAGGAAAAATATCAAAGACGCATGGATAGGTAATTCGGCCCCTTCCCTACTACATACAGTAAAAATTTACACAAATGATATATGTTGCCCATTCCCCCCCCCCCCTCGTGTCCCCCTCCTCCCCCCTTATCCCTCCCTCTTCTAAGAAGGCAAAAAGAGTACCCCCTCCCCTATAGACCAAGTACCTCACTATATTTCTTTGTGTGCTTACATATTTTCCATCTTTCCCATCTCCCCTGGGACTCCCTGTTTCCACTCTCCTCATTTACTCTAAATCTTTCCATTCTATATATTTCATCTATTTTCTTAAACCAATCTCTTATTTTAGGGGCTTCTATTTCCTTCCATTTTTTCAGGATCAAACGCTTTGCAGCGTTCAAGGAGTTTCTATTTAACAAATGCTGGCACCTCCAGTCCATTCTCTCTCACTAGGATCTTATAGCACTGCGAGATCCCTGTCCTGTGCTGTTTTCCCTTTGCATATATGCTCGAAAGCTGTTAGTTCTTCCCGGCCTCTCAATGGTCTCGATAAAACTGAAACAAAGTGTCTGAGCTGGAGGTACTGCCAATCATTCAACTCAAACAAATCTTTTTCTTTTTTTAATTTTTCCAGTGAAATTATTTTTCCCCTATCTATTATGTGACCCAATTGGAAATTTTCCCTTTTAATCCCTGGTGGAAAGAGGTCATTCTCTTTTAAATACATTAATGGGGAGTTACTGTATATCTCCATTTATTATGTTTGTACATTCCATCCCAAACTCTAATCACATTTCTTGTCAGTGTAAGTGTATTTCCTCCCAGTATTCTATATTGTGGTGGTATCCAAATACTCCTCCCCAAATTTATATGTGTCATACTGTGCTCAATCCCCACCCATCATTTTTTACTCTTTAACTTAGTCCATTCTACTACCCGTGTTAATATCACTGCTTCATAGAACTTTTTAAAGTCTGGTTCATCTGAAATTTATACAATATTTTGGGCAATATAATAATATAATAATTTTTAACGCATTTATCCTGCCCACCCAGGACAGGGGTCTCATTGCAATTTTCTTTATTTCTACTCTTAGGTCTTCTAACAATGGAATATAATTTGCCTGATATTTTTTTTCAATAGTTCCTAGTTTAGTCCCTAAATACTTTATTTCCGACTTCCTCCAGGGAAAAGGAATTTCCAACTAGAGACTCTGCTCTTCTTTTGGGTCGATATTTATATTCAATACTTCTGACTTGCCTGGGCTAATCTTGAAGTTGGATAGATCCCCATATTCCTTTAACACCCTTAAAAGGTTTGACATAGATATTCGGGGGTTAGAGATGTAGAACAGCACATCGTCTGTGAATGTCGCCAATTTGTGTATCTCCTCGTCTACTCTCACACCTCCTATGTTAGGGTTTCCCCTTACCATCGCTAGAAATGGCTCTAATGCGAACACGAATAGCAGCGGTGACAACGGGCACCCTTGCCTAGTCCCATTATACACCCTAAAGGGCTGGGATAGTATACCATTAACCTTTATAGCTGCAGTTGGAGTCCTGTAAAGTACTTCTATCCAATCCATAAATCTAGGGCCAAAACCCATTTCTTCCAAGGTACCCATCATGAATCCCCAGTCTACTTGGTCGAAAGCTTTTTCAGCATCAATCGATAAGAGTAGACTGGGGATTCCACTCTCCCTCATTTTCTGGAGCAGGAGTAGTGTTCTTACCCCATTATCTTTACCTTCCCTCCCTGCAACAAATCCCACCTGATCTGGATGGACCAGGCTCAGCATTAACTTTTTTATCCTATTTGCCAATACTTTGGCAAACACCGTAGTATCTATATTCAAAAGTGAGATCAGTCTATAATTTAAGCAGATTGTATTCTCTTTACCTTCTTTCAGCACAGTAGAGATTGTGGCCATCGATGCTTCCTTACTTAACCCATATCTCTCTCCCAATCCGTTGAAGTATGCACAAAGTTTTGGGGCTAATACTTCTTTGAATTTTTTTTAAATACTCCATTGTAAAGCTGTCAGGCCCAGGACTTTTCCCTCCTACTGACTCTTTTATTACCTGGTTTATCTCTTGTCCTGTTATTGGGTCCTCCAATTCCAAGGCCAACCCCTCTGATAGCTTCAGCACCTTAGCTCGTCTTGGCAATGGGATGGTTTGCTCATAAGCTTGTGGACCTGCAACTATAGGTTTATCATTAAGCCTGTGTGGTAAAAAGTGCAGTTGTATGATGATGACGCCAGTTGTTGACGAAACGATCATTGGGTAATCACGCCCACACGCTCTGCGCATGAACGATTACTTTTTAAACGTCTGTATACAGGACTTTTTACTTGCTAGCAACTCTTTGTTTTAAACCTCTTTTTATGCTAATTGGAGACTTGTGGAAGCTCCCAAACAGCATTTGTATCATTTACTCCAATAAATATTTTTGATGAGACAATATCACACTATTTGGAGTATCATATCTTTTTTGTGCACAACATTTTCAACACTTGGGGTACTTACCGTGATTGAGAGACTGTCTGGGACACAGGGATCATTGACAAGAGATGCCCAGGAGATCAAGGAGGCCCAGGAGATCTGGAGTTCATTTCTGGGGACCTGTGAACCAATTCACGCTCTTTGACCTCCCTGAGTAAAGGGGGTCACTGGCGGTCCAGTAAGCTTTCCTTTTACTAGAAGTGATGGGTATCACGAGGTCAAGCAATCACACCAAGTCACATATTCATATGAAGATTTTTTAGTAACTTTTATGGCCTTCCTTTAGATATTAACTATATATTTATTTTTTCTCATCATATTTTTTGCACTTTTATTGTAGCACTCTCCATATATTTTTTGGTCTTGTATATTCCTTAGTTTTGCTTGATCTATGCAAGGTTTATTTATTTGCAGTATTCAGCAATTTCTTGGTTTATATGTGATTTTATATGCAATGTTATATGTGATTTATGCAAGTTTTTTGCAGTATTTTGCATTTTTTTGTTTTGTATGTGATTTATGGTAACACTGTTCACATTATATGGTCACTAATTTGCACTTTTTTGTAAGTTGTGCCCAACAACTTTCTTCATATATTTTAGCGCTACACTTTTTTCCACACATTTATTTATACCTTATATCTGGGTTATAATGTTCAGTGTCTGTTTTTTACCAGGCGTGGATATTACCCTCTTTTTTAATTTATTATTAAGCCTGAAAAGACCTATGCTTATAGGTAGCAAAGACATTACTTTTCCACCTATACCTATGAATTAGGGAAGCTGTCAATTCTCGGATGTATTCAGACAGCCATGTGTGTAGTCATTGCTTCAGCTTTTAAATTCGGCAAGTAACAGGCTTTCTATACAGCAAAACAGTTAGAATTAGCCTGATAAAGTCTGACAAAGCCTGATAAAGAACCTAGAGCTTCTCATGCTGGTTAGAAATAGGTGAGAATTTACATGCTACAAAGGGAATTCAAATGTTGGAGCATTTAATTTGTTAGCCTTGAACGTAACAATAATGGAAAGAATACAAAAAAATGTAAATCCCTTTGATCCGAGTTTTAATTTTTTGTTGCAATTTTTGGATAGATCCAACTTGAAGAATGACAGGTTGTGCACAGCAAAAATCACAATAGTATGTGCAGTTTAGGTAGGTTCATCATGAGAGAAGACATTTATTCTTACAGGAATGGCAGCTCTTACAAATCAAATAGATGATAGGATTAAATCCTTGCTCTTATGTCTATTTGTCACTGGATCTGTTTTTGTTGGATTAATTTCAATCTCTGGCACAGTTAAATACAAATTTTTGTTTCTGAGTCTTATTTCTTTGAGTTCTTATGTCAGTACTGTACAGTATTCTTTGTTTACAATGTTAATACAAGAGGTGTACATGTAAAATTTGCATACAAATTGAACCAGATTGTCCAAAGAAGTTGTATTAATGTTGAGGATTACTGGAAGGTTTCTGATTCTAACTTGTCTTTTATCTAGGTCTAGTTTCTGATACCTGGCCAGCTCCTGCATAATTTACTGTTCATGTTCTGAAAAATGCTAAACTCATCCCAAACATCACACATTTGATTCTAAAAAGCTAAAACCAAGCTTTTCAGTCAGTGACATCACTGGGATTCCCAGGGATAAATTTAAATTATGCAGTCAGCAATCTGTCTTTTAGTGGTGGGAGTGTAGTGTGTATAGCCCAATGTATTCAATTACCACTTCATGGGTGTTCAGACTAAGGTTTGTCGTTTCTGCCAGTTTTAGGCCTGTTCAGCTGTACTGCCCATGGATCAGACAGTGGTATATTCAAGCAAAACTACTCTTGATTAAAACATGCTTTGTGTCCATTTGACTTTGATAATCCTGTTTTATGCCCTAGTGTCCATAATTCTGTCAGACAATTAGACATACCCAACAATTATTTCCTAGAGAGGCTGACAACATTTATCCTGCTAATATTGCAACCTGTAAAAATAGGCTGGCATCATTTATCATGGCCAACATAGTGTTCATTCAATATGCATTAGACAGTGAATGCGTAAATGGTAAAAGTAGAATCATGTTTGGGATTGATTGTAAGCAGTCTCAAGATAAATAAATATCTTTTCACCGAACTGAATATTTAACTGCCAGAAGTGAGAAGGGAATAATCAACTCTCTTTGAAGATTTCATTTTTCCTGATGTTAATAATGTCAATATACTTTCAGGGAAGGATAAATACTGAGACTTAAGCAGACCTCAAGGTTAATCCTCTGATATTTTATACAGTATGCTTAATAAATCTAAATTAGCCATGAAAACTCATACTAAACTTGAAGAATAAAGTGCAATGCACTCTATTATTCTACAATTTCAATCAGGTTCTCTTTTTGTGGTCCTTCAGTTTGCATCCATAGTATTGCTATTTGGAAAAGTTGAAAGGCAGCATGATTCAGATGGATTATTAGTATGCATTGTGTGTTCACTCACAGGCAATAATACAGTGGGAATTCGGCTATCTTGAGCATAGGCTGATGTGAAGCATATGATATTACTTATGTAGGCATGAAAGCAATCTGCTTTAATATCAGACACTTTACTCAAAAGAATGTCAGGGTTACCAGAGGTTAGACGGGCCGGTGTGGAAAAAAAATAAAGAAAAAAAAATCTGTGTTTTTAATTCTAAGTTTAGTACCCTTAGTCTTTTTTGTGGAGCAGAATATCATAGTTTCCTTGTGCATCTCTAAAATGTGCACTGTAATACTTACTGTGCACACAAAAGATTGCTGGTGACAACTGCATAAAGGATCAGAATCATCTGAAAGGAAGACAGATGGCTGTGCTGGTTATGTATATTACAACCCACCTGCCAGTCATTTACTCTGGGGAATAGTGTATAAGAAACCAAAATATAAGTCTGACTTTTTATGGAATGAACTCCAAATTACTTGAGTTTGAATAGTACAAAAGAAGCACATTTGAAATCACGCAAACCTCATTTTCTAGCTGAATTAAAAAAAAACAAAAAAAAAAAATATTAGGAATACAGCATTGTCATTATTTTAAGTTGAATGCCTAATGCAAAAGCATGGTCTTCACATTTTAAAAGAATAATCTTCAGTCCTGTATATTTCATAGCATGAATCAGAAATCATTTGTTTGTAACTTAAATGCTTTCAATCTAAAAATCTGCTAATTCCTGACACCATGCAGGGCTAAACTGCTTCCTGTTTCATTTTAAATATTATTCTAGAATGTGAACCATTCCTTTTATCTATAAATGAGTTTATTGACACTATGCTCATGCTTTAGAGGGTCTGTGTACAAACACACAGTATTTATTGACTTCAATACATAATAATTACTGTGGAGATTTACAGGGAAAGTGCCCTTGGGAATTGCCCAGTCAAGATTTTTCATTTCCATTTTTTAAATACTCATCAAGGTCAATCATGTGTGAAAACAGAATAATTTATTTCAATTCCTCCATCTCCATTTTGAACATAAATAAAGCGTATGCAATAGAATGCATGTTCTGTAGCGAAGGTTAGATCACGAGTTCTGTTGGGAACATTGCCAAGTTAGACAGTGCGCTTCTCAACTCTGCCTTTCATTCACAAGGAAACACACTAATGAAGCGTTTTCTCCCCCCTTAGGACTTTTAGCCATTCATAGACCTACCCACCAGAGATATGCAAAATTGTTCTAATTGAGAAACACTTTGATGTATCAGAATATAGCCATAATATAATTACGGCATCTGAGCAAGATCTTTCACACTCCCAAAAATGATCACTAATGACAACACAGATTTAACATTTTTAGCTGTTCATGAGGCATAACCCTCATTAGCCAAGCAGTAATTGAACATATGAACAGCTTTATAAAAGGAAAAAACATAGTTCATACATCTGATTGGATTTAATGCAAAGAAAAGTTTATAAATATGTGAGGGGCCCACGTGGCAGATCAGAAGTCTATGGCATTTTGGTATCATGGCAACTGAAAAATATGGCAGCATTTAGGTAATGCACAACACGCCATCAGTTTAAAAATATGACAGCATGCAACATAACAGTGGTCTTGCAACAAAATAGAACTTAGCATGACACTGTTTATGACATGGCAAGGCCCTAGGAATAATGCAGCACAGAACACGTGTCAGGACCTGAACCCTGCTGTCTTGTTCCTATTTCCCCTTTCCCTGATCTCAGTTTTGGTTTCCCCTTTCCTATATGTTCCCTTCACCTCCAGTTTTACCTTGCTTTCCTGTGTTCCTCATTTGTATATATTGTATATAATTATTTGAATCAAAAAGGGCTGGTAACTTGGATGCTCTTGAATAAAAGTATTTTATTGGTTACATGGTTACACGGATACAGGCTATACACTGATGCTGACTGCGCTAACTTTTATACTTTATAACCTTATACCCAAACAATACACCACTATGTAAAATATCTCTGTAAAAAAAATCACTCTAGAAAAAACCACTGTGGAAAAAAAAATAAATAAATAAAAAAATAAATAAATAAATAAATATATATATATATATATATATATATATATATATATATATATATATATATATATATATACCATATATGTATAAATCTATATATAAAATATCACTCTAGAAGAAACCACTGTAATATATATATATATATATATATATATATATACCACTGTGAAAAATAAATAAATATAATAATGTATTTATACAGGCATGTATCTAAGTAATCCACCCGTGTCTATATTGCATGTGCAACTTTTGTCGCTATTTATACAGAAAATATTCAATGTTTAGGTTGGTATCTGAAAACCAACATATAAATAAATCCTTCTTTCAAATTTTCTGCTGTGAAAAAAATCCAACTTCTTATATCCGTGATTCTGTGCGTTTCATATCCACCAATCTAGTGACAACACCACCACCATAAGAATTGGCCACTCACCAGATATATTATTGTGAAAAGCACCTTTGGTTCATTGATAGGGATAACCAATCCACTCAGGGTCTATGCTGCTCCCAATTTACCAATCCACTCAGGGTCTATGTTGCTCCAAATTTACCAATCCACTCAGGGTCTATACTGCTCCCAGCTTACAGGTATTAAACCATGTTCAACCTCATAAAAAATGAACAGCAATCATTGCGCAGTATATCTGTACATTTGTTTATGAAAGAAAGTAAAAACAAGCCATATCACTTACCTTTCCAAGTGCCTAAAGGTTGGCACTAAACCTTTCCGGCAGTTTGAATGGGTTTAGATGTGTTAGGGTATCGCTGTGTCTCTCTTCTCCCAGCGTGCGTCCCAAGCCTCACTATCATTACCCAGATGTGAAATTTTGTATGTCCCTGCAGCCTCTATGCCAGGCATGTCCAAAGTCCGGCCCGTGGGCCAATCGCGGCCCGCGGTCCGGTTTTGAACGGCCCGCCTGGTAATCTAAACATATATATCTTTTGTGGCCCCCGACTATCTCCCAGCGCGGGGGCCACAAACGATATATAGTCTGGCTGCATTGGAGATATGAGGCTGTACGAGCGCTGTGCACACAGGAGTATTTCCTGTTTACACTGCAGCCTCTGTAATAGGAAGTCCCATCTCCGCCATTGGATGACTGTTCTGTCCATCAAAGGAGGCGGGACTTTCTCTTAAAGAGGCCGCTGTGAAAACAGGAGATTCTCCTGTTCTTTGGCGCTCGTCCATCCCCCTCCATGTCCCCTCCAAGGCTGCACTGATGGCAATGGTAAGTACATTCCTGGCTAATAGTGAGTGAAATCCTGGCAATGGTGGCTGCATTCCTGGCAATAGTATGTGAAATCCTGGCAATGGTGGCTGCATTCCTGGCAATAGTAAGTGAAATCCTGGCTAATGGTGGCTGCATTCCTGGCAATAGTGAGTGAAATCCTGGCAATGGTGGCTGCATTCCTGGCAATAGTGAGTGAAATCCTGGCTAATGGTGGCTGCATTCCTGGCTAATAGTGAGTGAAATCCTGGCAATGGTGGCTGCATTCCTGGCAATAGTATGTGAAATCCTGGCAATAGTGGGTGCATTCCTGGCAATAGTAAGTGAAATCCTGGCAATGGTGGCTGCATTCCTGGCTAATAGTGAGTGAAATCCTGGCAATGGTGGCTGCATTCCTGGCAATAGTGAGTGAAATCCTGGCAATGGTGGCTGCATTCCTGGCTAATAGTGAGTGAAATCCTGGCAATGGTGGCTGCATTCCTGGCAATAGTATGTGAAATCCTGGCAATGGTGGCTGCATTCCTGGCTAATAGTGAGTGAAATCCTGGCAATGATGGCTGCATTCCTGGCTAATAGTGAGTGAAATCCTGGCAATGGTGGCTGCATTCCTGGCAATAGTAGGTGAAATCATGGCAATGGTGGCTGCATTCCTGGCTAATAGTGAGTGAAATCCTGGCAATTGTGGCTGCATTCCTGGCAATAGTGAGTGAAATCCTGGCTAATGGTGGCTGCATTCCTGGCAATAGTGAGTGAAATCCTGGCAATGGTGGCTGCATTCCTGGCAATAGTATGTGAAATCCTGGCAATGGTGGCTGCATTCCTGGCTAATAGTGAGTGAAATCCTGGCAATGGTGGCTGCATTCCTGGCAATAGTGAGTGAAATCCTGGCTAATGGTGGCTGCATTCCTGGCAATAGTGAGTGAAATCCTGGCAATGGTGGGTGCATTCCTGGCAATAGTATGTGAAATCCTGGCAATGGTGGCTGCATTCCTGGCTAATAGTGAGTGAAATCCTGGCAATGGTGGCTGCATTCCTGGCAATAGTGAGTGAAATCCTGGCAATGGTGGCTGCATTCCTGGCTAATAGTGAGTGAAATCCTGGCAATGGTGGCTGCATTCCTGGCAATAGTATGTGAAATCCTGGCAATGGTGGCTGCATTCCTGGCTAATAGTATGTGAAATCCTGGCAATGGTGGCTGCATTCCTGGCAATAGTGAGTGAAATCCTGGCAATGGTGGCTGCATTCCTGGCAATAGTGAGTGAAATCCTGGCTAATGGTGGCTGCATTCCTGGGTAATAGTGAGTGAAATCCTGGCAATGGTGGCTTCATTCCTGGCAATAGTGAGTGAAATCCTGGCTAATGGTGGCTGCATTCCTGGCAATAGTATGTGAAATCCTGGCAATAGTGGGTGCATTCCTGGCAATAGTAAGTGAAATCCTGGCAATGGTGGCTGCATTCCTGGCTAATAGTGAGTGAAATCCTGGCAATGGTGGCTGCATTCCTGGCAATAGTGAGTGAAATCCTGGCAATGGTGGCTGCATTCCTGGCTAATAGTGAGTGAAATCCTGGCAATGGTGGCTGCATTCCTGGCAATAGTATGTGAAATCCTGGCAATGGTGGCTGCATTCCTGGCTAATAGTGAGTGATATCCTGGCAATGGTGGCTGCATTCCTGGCAATAGTGAGTGAAATCCTGGCTAATGGTGGCTGCATTCCTGGCAATAGTGAGTGAAATCCTGGCAATGGTGGCTGCATTCCTGGCAATAGTATGTGAAATCCTGGCAATGGTGGCTGCATTCCTGGCTAATAGTGAGTGAAATCCTGGCAATGGTGGCTGCATTCCTGGCAATAGTGAGTGAAATCCTGGCTAATGGTGGCTGCATTCCTGGCAATAGTGAGTGAAATCCTGGCAATGGTGGGTGCATTCCTGGCAATAGTATGTGAAATCCTGGCAATGGTGGCTGCATTCCTGGCTAATAGTATGTGAAATCCTGGCAATGGTGGCTGCATTCCTGGCAATAGTGAGTGAAATCCTGGCAATGGTGGCTGCATTCCTGGCAATAGTGAGTGAAATCCTGGCTAATGGTGGCTGCATTCCTGGCTAATGGTGGCTGCATTCCTGGCTAATAGTGAGTAAAATCCTGGCAATGGTGGCTGCATTCCTGGCTAATGGTGGCTGAAATCCTGGCTAATGGTGGCTGAAATCCTGGCTAATGGTGGCTGCATTCCTGGCTAATGGTGAGTGAAATCCTGGCTAATGGTGGCTTCATTCCTGGCCAATGGTGGCTGCATTCCTGGCAATAGTGAGTGAAATCCTGGCAATGGTGGCTGCATTCCTGGCTAATAGTGAGTGAAATCCTGGCAATGGTGGCTGCATTCCTGGCAATAGTGAGTGAAATCCTGGCAATGGTGGCTGCATTCCTGGCTAATAGTATGTGAAATCCTGGCAATGGTGGCTGCATTCCTGGCAATAGTGAGTGAAATCCTGGCAATGGTGGCTGCATTCCTGGCAATAGTGAGTGAAATCCCGGCTAATGGTGGCTGCATTCCTGGCTAATGGTGGCTGCATTCCTGGCTAATAGTGAGTGAAATCCTGGCAATTGTGGCTGCATTCCTGGCTAATGGTGGCTGAAATCCTGGCTAATGGTGGCTTCATTCCTGGCTAATGGTGGGTGCATTCCTGGCAATGGTGGGTGCATTCCTGGCAATGGTGGGAGCGCAGATGGGCATTGACCCTTATTTTGCTTCAGAGTTTTTTATTTAAAATTTTAAGTTTTTTTTTCCTGAAACTTCCCTCTTATTCGCCAATAAATACGGTATATCCAAATAACACGCCCGAGCTCATCTCTTCAACACACACAGCCACAAAGCCAAGAGAATTCTTGTTGGGCCGTGTATTAGTGTTCGAACGAACACACTTAGACCGATTTTTAATGGTTCAAAGAATGTCAGGCAAAATGGTCGGCCCTCGTGCATGTTCACTTCATCAAATCTGGCCCTCTTTGAAAAAAGTTTGGATGGTGTATTGTTTGGTATAAGGTTATAAAGTATAAAAGTTAGCGCAGTTAGCATATAATCTTTTTTGTTTTATTCAGGTTTTCACTTTAAGTGGAACCACATTTGACTGTAGCAAACTGATTTTTTAGTAGGGGTACATCACAATATTTTGCACTTCTAAATATAATTTTTTTGCGCCGGTAGACATATTTGAGTTTGTAAACACTGATGCATTTCGGCTAAGAAGCCTTCTTCAAAGCTTGCTTATGCTAAGTATGCTTTGATGAAGACTTCTCAGATGAAACGAGTTAGCATATAGCCTATAGCCTGTACCCATGTAACCAATAAAGGACTTTTATTCAAGAGCATCCGAGTTGCCAGCCCTTTCTGATTCAAGTATTGTATTTGGGGCCTGAATGTCCTGGTTAGAGCACTGGATCACAGATCGTGGACTTTCATATTGGCAGTGGAGCTAGAGTATAATTTTGTTTATCTATTGTATATAATTAGTTTGATGAGGATTTTTGTTATTCTGTTTATTTATGTTAATTAAGTTAGGTATTTTGTCAGTGGGTTTTTCATATACTTATACCTATATTTATGTTTGCCATTTGCTGCGTTTTGGATGCCCTTTCTTTTAATAATAATACATTCATATATATATATATATATATATATATATATATATATATATATATATATATATATATATATATATATACAGTATATATATATTTACTGTATATATAAATGCTCTGGTCCCAGTTTCCTAGTGTAGCTACACAAATTTGGCCATCCATGTTGTTGATTCCTGACAACATGACAGCATTCTGAGAAAATGAAAGCTAGACAGCATACAGAACACTGATGTATTCTGCAACAATAAAGATCAATGCCAACAACATGGGGATTCTTAAGTTCTTTTCTATCCATAAAGACAATCAGTTAAAATAATTACGGTTAAGAGCAGATGTGTTAAAGTTTAAGATGTCACAGAACCTGGTCAGCATAGAAAGAATAAAATATAATTCTTATTATGAATGATGATTTTCCACATATGCCTTAAGAACCCAGTGAGCTGAAAGAAAATAAGCTGATGAGCTTGGGAGCTATTGTGTTCTGACAGGGGGACTGCACTCCTCCCATTAGATTACACCGGCCTGCACTCACAGCCATTGGTTGCCAGCAATGATTGGATGTCAATCAGATGCTGGTTTTCCAGCATGCCTGTTCGACAGAAACTGACCCTTTGGACGGCTTCTGTTGGACAGGTTGGTGTATACACAGGACAAATGTCAGGCAGTTTCTGTTTAAACGGCTGATACCGGGCAATATTTAGCCTGTGTGTACAGGGCTTAAGTTGTTTAGGGGCCTAACAGGCACAAAGTTTTTGTCCAAAAATATTAATGTCTATATATAGTTAGAAGATAGAGATAATATGATGGACTTTAACGGTACCAGTAAGGGACATATAGACACAATTAATACTTAGTGTCTTTATTATAAAAAAGGTAAAGATTAATTTTTTTATAAGCATAAAATCATTGAAAATTACTTGGATGTCAATACATAAAAAAATCTCTATTTTTACAAAAGGTTGAAGCGTTTCACATCCTTGCATCTTCAGGACCTTATATTATTGACTTGTAACAGAGAATCTGTTAAAAAAAAAAAGAGAAACCTGTAAGTGTTAGTTACATTTAGATTATATAGGAGCAAAATAGAATTATTCCAAAAAATCATCCCATGAGATGAGACAATAGCATATATGGGACTCACATCTAGGTAGAACCCGCAAAAAAAGGGAAGTCGTTTGGTAGATGTTTTCTGTGACTTTATGTCATGGAACTTCCATCTTACATTCGTGATACGATGGACCTACTGAGAAAGATATACAATATGAGTATTCCCTCTGACAGTATACTATTCTTCATTGGTATGGAGGCTTTATATTGCAGTATACCGCATTCTTTCGGTATCCCAGTAGTGGAAACATTTTTGAACACAGGGGATGATGCGGCCAGGCCCCATAATGCCTTTGTGACTGAGCTGTTGCAGCATATTCTAACAAGGAATGTTGGTGGCTCCCACTACTTCCAGGTGCAGGGGGTTGCAATGGAGACATGTAGTGTGAAGATTTTTCATGATAGATATCAATAGGTAATGTATAAAATGAATGTATATAAAGTTACTAATTATGTTTGAATATGGAGATAACAATAAGGATATGGATGGTATTTAATGAATTCAACTTCACTATCCTGTTTCCTTTTTTCAAAATAAGATCTTGTATAGACATATATGATGTGCCGTGATATCTAGAGATAGATGATTCTTAACCAGGTCCTGATTTTTAGGAGCCCCTGTATGGAGTTAATCTGGGGGTAATGTGGCTGTTTTTCAGTCCAATTGACCGACCAAGGTGGTGGAGTTGAGGTTGTAGGAAACTGGGGATTCCCATTCTTACCAGGCCTCTTATGGTGCATTGTCTGGCTGCACAGTAATGATATGTGAACTATCTGGTTTCGCAGGAAGATAGATGATATGGCATGAAATGTGGTTTTGGTGTCCTTCTGGGGGGTATAGCTGGCACCTGACCTTTTTGTTTCCTAGTTCGGTCTAGGACAAAGTATGGGCGTTTGCTATTTAACGATGTGACACTCATGCCAGCTCTAGTGCACATGCGCAGGGTTTCTATTTCGGATCTTACACAGCGTGGGCCCGGGAGTGCAAACGGCCCACTTTATCACTAGTCATTATCCCCACCCAGCTGGGCAAGACCTTCCCAGTGCCCCACCTGCACATTATATTAATTAGGAGGCTGTTTGGGCAAGGAATTCTGATGGAGGATGAGGCTGGAGATATTGTTTAGAAAATAACATCAACAGGGTGCATTGTTTCAACTGTCCCCAGTCAGATGGTAAGTTGCCATCTTTTTGTATGTTTGGTTTTGAGCTACTTTTTTATTTTCTAGTACCTTGCTTTGCATTTACTTAATGCAAATGGAGTTACTTTCATTATATTTATAAATAGTTGTTTGTTTATTATTTATAGTGAAAATCATTACTTGGTCATTACAAGTGAATGAGCAACCTCATACTAAACAACACCCACAAGTTATATCTCTACATTATCTGAGGTATATATATATATATATATGCGTGTGTGTGTGTTTCTCTTACTACTTCCTTCTATGTATGCCTCCATATTTGAGTGGGTGTACTAACCAAATCCTTAGTATATGGGGTATTGACCATACACTGGAAATTTCTTAGGTATCTAACAATGAAAGAACTACAGAGTCCCTGTTGTTGTGCCGTTTGGCTGATGTTCATACCCCCGCCTTCCCTTTCTCCATTAAAAGTCTATCCTTTGTGAGTATTTGAGTGCTATGACAAACCTATGCTTTTTTTATTGCCTCCACACCAAATCGTGTTTCCATACTAAACTATATGATCTCTTGATGTTTTATCTATAGTGACTAATTCTGTGTCTAAAGACATTCTCTGTTACAAGTCAATAATATAAGGTCCTGAAGAAGCAAGGATGTGAAACGAGTCAACCTTTTGACATATGTAAAAACAGAGATTGTTTTATGTATTGACATCCAAGTAATTTTCAATGATTTTATGCTTGTAAAAAATTCTGCTCGTCAGTCCTGCCTACTTAAGCCATACAGTCCACAGGGTCTCTGCCTTCGCCTTGGTCTACATCACAAGAAACATCTCCTGCGGTCCTGTTTAAAGACTGGCTTTGCTGGCATCCCTTCTGGCTCCAGATCCTGCTTGCTGTTCCACTACTTTGATCCCTGACTTCTGGCTTGGCTGACTATACGTTCTGGTTACTGAACTCTGGCTATGTTAGGACAACATTTGTTGTTTTTACTTTTATTATTAAAAATGTGTTATTTAGCTGTACTTCTGTCTCAGGCCGCGTACACACGGGCGGACTATCCGTCCAACTAAGTCCGTCAGACAAACCGACAGACAGTCCGTCCTACTTTTGAATGAACGGACTTGACCACACACGATGAACAGACAGTCCGCTGAAAGCTTGCGCGATGACGTGTACAGCACGTACGACGGGACTAGAAATACGACGTCCAATACACTGCAATGCAACCTTCGGCCGTGTAAATCCTTTCTGAGCATGCGCCATACTTAGTCCGTCCAACTTGCCTACTCACGAGCAGACTGTCCGCTGAAACCAAGTTTGGACGGACAATATTACGGAAATTCCGAAAGACTTAGTCCGCCAGACTGTCCGCTGAAAAAGTCCGCTGAAGCCCACACACGAGCGGACTGTCCGTCAGACAGTCCGCCCGTGTGTACGCGGCCTAAGTCTGATTTCATGGTTCCTGACACTAGGCAAAGGCCATGAATTCAGAAGATGCAGTCAATCCACTTGTTGGTAATATGTTTTTCAGATTCAATGAACTGGATCATTGCATGGATCAGTTCACAATGGCATTACAAATGCTCCTGAGTCACACGGCTCACCTGGAATCTCCCACTGTTGCTGCCTATGTTGCAGGCCGACACTGCTGCTGCGCCCGCATCTGTGCAGGCACCCGCCTCAAGTGTTACCTCTATAAGTGGTATATCTGGTTCCGCTCTGCTTCTGTAACCATTTGGGGGCAATCCTGTCCAATGCAGAGGGTTTCCTAACCAGGTTGAGATATACTTTGAGATGCTGTGCCAGGCGTTTCCTGGACAAAAGCAAAGTAGGTTTTGTGATATCTTTGCTTTCTGAGAGAGCCTTGGCCTGGACAAACTCTCTATGGGAGATGCAAAAACCTGTTGTCTTGAGCTACCCTGAGTTTGCGGCTTAGTTTAAAAGGGGATTTGATGTTCCCACACGCTCCACTTCTGCTGCCAAGTGCCTCATGTCCATCGAACAGAGTACAAGAACTGTTGCTGACAACACCATTGAATTCCATACTCTGGTAGTAGAGTTTGCGTGGAACAATGAGGCCCTCGTGGCTGCTTTTTTTTCTCATGGTCTCTCTAATACCATAAAGGTGGAGATAGCAGCCGAGATATACTCACTGAGCTGGAGAAGTTGATCACGTTTGCCAACCTCATTGACTCCAGACTCAGAGAAAGACTCTTTTAAGGAGCGCGTGCAGAAGACTCCTGTCCATTTGTCTCTGGGCTTTGCAGTCCCACCTGTCCCTCCCTCACCTCTTGGTACCGAGTCGGTCAGTGAAGGGAAACCCATGCACTTGGGTTTCATGCATCTCCCTGCGGATGAGAGAAACTTTAGGAGGAGGGATAGATTGTGCCTTTTTTGTGGCCAGGCAGGTCACTTTTTGAAGTCTTGTCCCCCCTGTCCAGTGAACGCCCGAACCTTGAGGTCCTTCACGGATGGACCTTAGGTGGCATTGTTTCATTTACAGTTATCCAGAAGGATAAGCCCCTGGTTTCAGTTACTCTTTCTTGGGCTGAGTTGTTCATCAAGATACAGGCTCTAATTGACTCTGGGGCTGCAGGCCTGTTCATTGATACTGCCTTTGTATCGAAACACTCAATTGGACTGCAGCTGCATGACACTCCACTTGCCATTGAAGCTCTTCACGGGAGGCCTCTACAGTCTGCCCATGTGACTCATGAGATGGTTCAATTGTCCTTAGCTGTAGGGGCTCTTCACCATGACATAATCCAATTCCAAGTTATTTCCTCACCCAAGTTTCCACTGGTAATTGGTTATCCTTGGTTACAGAGGCACAACCCCTCTTTTGATTGGTTCCATGCTGAGGTTCTCTCCTGGTCACCACAATGCAGTGAGACATGCTTCCAGAAGGTAGGCAAGGTTCTCTGCACCTCCTCACTCTCCTCCCTGCCAGAGGATACCAAGATTTTAGCAATGTCTTTGACAAAGGTCAAGCCAGTAGTTTGCCTCCACACTGGACATATGATTGTGCAATTGACCTTTAACCTGGTGCCATACCCCCTCGTGGTTGGATTTACCCTTTGCAGATCTTGGAAGCTAAGGCTATGAAGGAGTATGTCGCAGATGCACTTTCTCTGGGTTTCATGTGCAAATCCTCCTGAGGCATTCAAAATATGCATATTAGAAGGAAGGTCCAATGTGTAAGCCACTGGGTTAATCCTGCAAAGAATATGGAAAGGCCCAATAAACCAAGGGAACTGCAAACTTCAGTAAGGGAATATGAAGTTGGAGGTTGTGAGATGACAGCCAGACCCTGTCCCCAACCTGGTAGGAAGGTGCAGGCAGGCGTCTGCGGTCAGTATGGAGTCTGTACCTATTGTTAGCATGTTGCAAAACCTTCTGGATTTGTGCCCAGGTGGAATGAAGACCACAGACAATAGTCTGAAATATAAGAATTGCTAAAAAAGGACTGATTGGCTCGTTCTGCGGCCCCATTAGACTGCAGGTGATATGCAAAGCAGAAAGCAAGCTGAATTTCCAACTGTGCACAAAAGGCTTGCCAGAATCGGAACACAAACTGACTACCCATGTCCAAGACAATCACCTTAGGTAGCCCATGTAAGAAAAAGATCTCCCGAGCAAAAATTGGAGCCAGTTCCTTAGAAGTGGGCAACTACTTAAGTGGAATACAATGACACAGCTTTGAGAACTGGTCAACCACCATAAGGATAACTGTGTTGCCCTGTGAGTTGGGTAACTCCACAATGAAATCCATAGACAGGTGGGTCCAGGGCCTCTCTCCATTGGGTATGGGTTGTAGGAGGCCCACTGGAAGGTGTCATGGAGTCTGATTCTGAGCACACATGGAACAGGCAGCTACAAAGGCAGTTATATCAGCACGTAGACTAGGCCCCCAGAATTGTTGGGAAATGGCCCAAAAGAGTTGATCCTTCCCAGGGTGGCCAGCAGACTTGGGAGAATGGTAAGTCTGGAGCATGGCAGTACTGAGACTCTTTGGGACAAAGCCACAGTCACAAGGTTTCTCAGGAAGAGCATGGACCTGAGCAGCAAGAATTTTGTCACCCAAAGGAGAAGTGAAACGGGTGTGAACTGTAGCCAAAATATGATCAGCAGGAATCCCAGGAACCAGAACTGACTCCAACTTGGAAGTGGAGGAAAATTGTTGTGACAAGGCGTCAGCCCTAACATTCTTAGTACTGGGTAAGAATGAGACAATGTAACTGAAACTTGACAAGAAAAGGGCCAATTACGCCCTTCTGGGAGAGTGGCATTTAGCCTCAGATAAGAATGTGAGATTCTTATGGTCAGTAAGAATGAGAACCCGCAACAGTGGTACCTTTGAGGAGATGTCTCAACAACCTTATCGATCGTAACAATCTTAACAACCTATGCCCCATCTCTTTGCTCCCCATTTTATCCAAACTCCTCAAACATCTGGTCTGCAACCGACTGAGCATCCAACTCACTGATAATAGCCTTCTTGATCCCCTTCAGTCTGGATTTCGTCCTCAACACTCCACATAAACCATTCTTCTAAGACTAACAAACGATCTACTAACGGCCAAAACCAGTTGACACTATTATGTACTCCTACTCCTGGACCTCTCTGCTGCCTTTGATATGGTTGACCTCCTCCTCCTCAAAAAACTCCACGCTTTTGGTCTCTGCGACTGTACTCTTTGCTGGTTCTCTTCCTACTTATCCAACCTCACCTTTAGCGTTTTTTACAACTCTACTTCCTCCTCTTCTCTTCCTTTCTTGGTTGGGGTCCCCCAAGGTTCTGTTCTTGGACTTCTCCTTTTTTCAATCTATACCTCCTCCCTGGGTCAGCTGATAGCCTCCCATGGCTTCCATTACCAGTTCTACACTGACAACACCCAAATCTATTTCTTTACCCCTCAGCTCACTCCTTATGTCTCCTCACATATCACTAATTTACTTTCAGATATATCAGCCTGCATGTCACACCACTTCCTCAAACTCAATCTATCCAAAATGAACTCTTAATTTTTCCTCCCCGATAAGCCCCTTCCCCTGATCTCTGTCAAAATCTATGGCACAACTATAAGCCCATCCCCACATGCCAAGGTTCTAGGTGTAGTCCTTGACTCTGAACTCTCCTTTGAGCATCACGTTCAATCACTGTGCAAATCCTGCTGCCTCAACCTCCGCACCTTCTCCAAAATACACCCCTTTCTAACCAATGATGCAACAAAGCTCTTAATTCACTTGCTGGTCTCACCTTGACTACTGCCACTACCTTCTCATTGGCTTACCTCTACATAGTTTATCACCTCTTCAATCCATCATGAATGCTGCTGCCAGGCTCATCCACCTTACCAATCGCTCTGTCTCTGCTACCTCTCTCTGTCAATCCCTCCACTGGCTTCCGCTCGGCCGAAGAATTAAATTTAAAATGCTAACAACTATGTACAAAGCCATCCACAATTTATCCCCCAGCTACATCACTAGCCTAGTCTCTAAATACCAACCTACTCATTCTCTTCATTCCTCTCAAGACCTCCTGCTCTCTAGCTACCTTGTCACCTCCTCCCATGCTCACCTCCAGGACTTTTCCAAAGCCTCTCCAATCCCATGGAATGCCCTATCCCAATCTGTCCACTTATCTCCTACTATATTAGCTTTTCTAAGATCCCTGAAAACCCTTCTCTTCAGAGAAGTCTACCCTACCCACACCTAGCAACTGTTTTTTCATTTTCCACTTGACCCTCCCTTCTAGATAATCTGTAAGCTCTAATGAGCAGGGCCCTATGATCCCTCCTGTATTGATTTGTATTGTACTGTCTGCCCTTTTGTTGTAAAGCGCTGCTCAAACTGTTGGCGCTATATAAATCCTGTATAATAATAATAACGTCTCCATTCTTTAAGGCTAAAATGATCACCAACAGCTCTCTGTCACAAATCTCAGAATTGCACTCCACAGGTGACAATTTCTTGTAAAATTAGCCACAAGGATGCATAGCGCTCTCAGAGGTAGGACGTTGAGACAGAAGGGCGCCAATACCATTCTCAGAAGCATCAACCTCAAGGATAAAAGGTAACGTAGGATCAGGATGTGCCAACACAGGAGCACAAGCAAAGGCACCATTGAGACTCTCAAAGGCCTTAATGGACTCCGGAGACCAACTCTGTGTGTTACCATCCTTTCTGGTCATATCAGTCAGGGACTTGACCAGAGAAGTTACGAATAAACTTCCGATAATAGTTGGAAAAGCCCAGGAAATGCTGCAGAGGACGTAAAGCCATGGGTCTGGGCCACTGTAGAACTGCCGAAAGAGTCCATAGAAAAATCAGCAGTGTAAATGACATAACCCAGGAATTTAACATGTTCACGATAGAACTCGCACTTCTCCAGTTTACAATATAGATTTTTCTCTCTTCGTTTCTGAAGAACACCACAGACATCTGTGTGGTGGCTCTCTGGGGACTTGGAAAATATGAGGATATCATTGAGATAAACTATCACACATAACTGCAACAAATCTCAGAGGACATTGTTAATAAATTCCTGGAAAACTGCCGGGGCGTTACAAAGGCCAAAAGGCATTACGAGGTACTCATAATGGCCTGTTCTGGTATTAAATGCGGTTTTCCACTCATCGCCCTCCTTAATCCTCATGAGATTGTATGCCCCTCTCAAATCAAGTTTCATGAAATCCGTTTCTCCCGGTCAAATAATTCTGTAATCAACGGAATTGGATAGGCATTCTTAATCATAAAACAATTAAATTCCCCTCTAATCAATACAAGGTCTCAGTTCACCACTCTTCTTTTTCACAAATAAGAAACCAGCACCAGCAGGAGATGAGGATTTGCGGAAACCTTGAGAAAGTGCATCTGCAACATACTCCTCCATGGTCTTCTCCTCCAAGATCGATAAAGGGCAGACTCGGTCACGAGGGGTATGGCACCAGGTTGAAGGTCAATTGTACAATCATACGGTTAGTGTGAAGGCAAACTATCGACTTGACCTTTTTCAAAGACATTGCTAAAATTGCGGCACTCCTCTGGCAGGGAGGAGAGTGAAAAGGTGCACAGAACCTTGGCTACCTTCTGGAAGCATGCCTCACTGCATTGTGGTGACCAGTAGAGAACCTCATCATGGATCCAATCAAAAGAGGAGTTGGCTCTTTGCAACCAAGGATAACCAATAACCAGTGGAAACTTACGTGAGGAAATAACTTGGAATTGGATTATCTCATGGTGAAGAGCCCCTACAGCCATGGACAATGGAACCATCTCATGAGTCACATGAGCAGGCTGTAGAGGTCTCCCATCAAGAGCCTCAATCGTAAGTAGAATGTCACGCAGCTGCAGAGGAATCAAGTGCTTCAATACAAAGGCAGCATCAATGAACAGGCCTGCAGCCCCAGAGTCGATTTATGCCTGTATCTCAACGGACGACTCAGCCCAAGAAAGGGTTGACCAAAACCAGGGGCTTATCCTTCTGGATAACTGAGGATGAAACAACGCCATCTAAGGTCTGTCCGTGACAGGACCTCAAGGTTTGGGCATTCCCTGGGTGGTAGGACAAGACTTCAAAAAGTGACCTGCCTTGGCACAATCTCTTCCTCCTCCTAAAGGCACTCTCATCCACAGAGAGAATCCCAAGTGCAAGGGTTCACCTTCACTGACTGACTCGGTACCAGGAGGCATGGGAGGTGAGGGGGGCACGGGTGTGACTGCAAAGCTCGGAGGCAAACTTACAGGAGTCTTCCACAGGCATTCTTGAAAAGAGAGTCTTTCTCTGAGTCTGGAGTCAATGAGGATGGCAAACATGATCAACTTCTCCAGCTCAGTGAGTATATTTTGGGCTGCTATCTCATCCTTGATGGTATCTGAGAGACCATGAGAAAAAGCAGCCACAAGGGCCTCATTGTTCCACACAACCTCTGTGCCAGAGAACGGAATTCAATGGCGTAGTCGGCAACAGATGTCATACTCTGTTCGATGGACATGAGACACTTGGTAGCAGAAGCAGAGCATGTGGGAATGTCAAATACCCTTTTAAATGAAGCCATAAACTCAGGGTAGCTCAAGACAACAGGTTTTTGCGTCTCCCATAGAGAGTTTCCCCAAGGCAAGGCTCTCTCAGAAATCAAAGATATCGCGAAAAGTGCTTTGCTTCTGTCCGTGGGAAATGCCTGGGGCAGCATCTCAAAGTATATCTCAACCTGGTTGAGAAACCCTTTGCATTGGACTGGATCGCCCCAAATTGCTGGGGAAGCGGAGCAGAACCAGACACCTCTTATTTGGTAATACCTGAGGCATGCACAGAGAATGAAGCCGCAGCAGGGTCGGCCGGCAGCATGGGTTGTACTGTGGCACCTACAGTGGGAGATTCCAGGTAAGTGACTCAGGAGCATTTGTAATGCCATGGCAAACTGATCCATGCAGAGATCCAGTTCATTCAATCTGGAAAAAATCTTACCAACAAGTGGATTGACTGCATCTTCTGAATTCATGGCCTTCGCCTACTGGCAGAAACAATGAAATCAGGCAGAGACAGAAGTACAGTTAAATCACATGTACAATAAGTGAAAGCAAACAGAGACACTTATCCAGCGCTCAAGATAAGAAGTAAATAAACTAAGCAGCTGCTGTAGTCAAATATAACATTAAGGCAACCAGCACCCTAAAAATATAAAAATTGTGACAGTCCAGGTGTTGAGTAATTTCTCATGAGACAGTTCATATCATTGCAGAAATGTTCCACCGTCACCACACCTTGTGATTTCACACCCTATAGGAAGTGCACTCACGAACTCCTAATTATCAATCGCCTTAGTGAATCAATCCATCTTTATCTCAGCAACTAAAGGAGATCAGCGTGCGATTTCAGTAATGATCAAATCGACAGAGATATTGCTTCCTGATCTTAAACATTCCAGATTGAACACACCTGCAATCCTCTTATTCCATTCAAGCTTATAGAAGGAAAAGGAATCCTCATACTGTGAAACTGCAAACTTTTATTGTCCCAAAAACACCCGACCCTTAAGTTATTGTGCTTACACAAAGATATATCTAAAACAGCATTCAGGTATAATTTACACTGCTGGTGAAAGCATTTCCGATAATCTCACCACCTCAGAAAGTAACAGATGGTGGTGGTTCCCGGGAGAGACTCGGAATCAAATCCCCAGTGCAGCATGCCATGTGATCTCCCCTAGACACGGTTCTATATACCTGAATACTGTTTTAAATACATCTTTGTGTAAGTACAATAGCTTAAGGGTCGGGTGTTTTTGGGACAATAAAAGTTTGCAGTTTCACACTACGAGGATTCCTTTTCCTTCTATTTGCTTGAGTGGAATAAGAGGATTGTGGGTGTGTTCAGTCTGGAATGTTCAGGATCAGGACGCCATATCTCTGTTGATTTGATTGTTACTGAAATCGCACGCTGATGTCCTTTAGTTGCTGAGATAAATCTGGATTGATTCACTAAAGCGATTGATAATTCGGGAGTGGAAGTGGGAGTGGAATCACAAGATGTGGTGACAGTGGAACATTTCTGCAATAATATGAACTGTCTCATGAGACATTACTCAACAAGCGCACTGTCACAATTTTTATATTTTTAGAGTGCTGGTTGCTCATATTCATTTTTTTTTGTTTTTGTTTTTTGAGCGCTGCTTAAACTGGAAAGAATCTCTTTGGAACTTTTTTGCTTTCTCCTTACAGTTAAATCACACTTGTTTAATAATAAAAGTAAAATGAACAAACGTAGTCAAAACATAGCCAGAGTTCAGTACCTCAAATGGATAGTTAGCCAAGCCAGAAGTCAGGGATCAATGTAGTGGAACAGCAAGCAGGATCTGGAGCCAGAAGGGATGACAGCAAAGCAAGTCTTGAACAGGATCGCAGGAGATAGTATCTGTGATTTGACCAAGGTGAAGGCAGAGCTCCTCTGGATTGGACAGCTTAAGTAGGCAGGACTGATGGGCAGGATATCATCAACAGCTGAGTAACTGTGGAGAGATAGGAGCTGGAAATTAGCCGACAGCTGAGCGGCCAGCTCAGAGAAGGAAGGGCTGAGCCCAGCCCTGACAATTAATTGACAAGTGGGACATGAACCACAATACCTTTATTACTTTAGCAGGAACTCCAGTAGAACCTGTCCATTATTGGTGCCAGTACATTCATCTAAGAAACTGGGGGACCAATAACTGGTTGAGCACCTCACCCCAGACTCTGGTGATTGGGTATAGCAACTCACCATTGATCACAAAGTTGGGGAACCTTTATTTGTTTTTGGGCACTTCTGATACCTCATTAATCACAGTGACCTGCTCCCTGGCATTTTTAATATAGGGTCCCATATGTGGGTTGTACCAAATTAACTCCTTGATATGTCCAGATCAGGATGTGCAGGATCATCCTCCTAGGGTATAATCTCTAATGGGGAGGTTTCCTCTACGTTTTCCCCAACCATGACTGACACAAGGGGCGATTCCCGCCCTGGGGTCTCCTTAGCCCTTGTACACATGGTCGAACATTCCGACAACAAAATCCGTCAAAAATACTCAAAAATCCATCGAAACTGGTGTTGCATACACATGGTCAGACAAAGTTGTCGGAAAATCCGATCGTTTGTAAGGTGATGACGTTATTTCGTTACGACGGGACTACATTCAGGCTAGTAGCCAATAGCTTTGGTCTAGGAATTTCATCTAAGCATGCGTGGCACTTAGTCCGATTGGAATTCTCTACAAACGATTGGACAAAGTCCAATCGGATCATGTTGTCGGAAATTTTTATAGCCCAGCTCTAAAACTTTGTCAGTCGGATATTCCGACAGAAACAGTCCGATGGAGCCCACACATGGTCGGATTATCCAACAACACGGTCCGATCGGACATTTTCCGTCGGAATGTCCGATCGTGTGTACAAGGGCTTAGACTTTTGACTGTCTGCCACAGATAAAATCTCCTCAACACTTTCTGAAGTCACATTGTCCAGCCCTTCAAAGGAAGCAGAACAGTCACACTGTCCAGGTAGTCCTCTGCATTGCTCCTCTTCGCATGGGCTCCTCCTGCAGGGGGCAATCAGCCTGGACATGACCCCTGGTGTGACATCGCCACCACAACACATTTTCCTTCCTGCCTGCTGAATCAGAACTCTGGGTCACAGGGTTGTTTGCTCCGTGGTTCTCCTGAGTCCTGGTTCCCAAGTTTGATATTGGCTTGCTTTTCCACTCTGTTAGGTGTTTTCTGTATTTAGGATGTCCTAGAAAATACTCTAGGATGCCTCCAAGAAAGCATTCTGTGTGCGTGGACAGCCACAGTCACCCCAAGGTGAGCCAAGGGAAAGGGGACCCTAGTCGCCTTGGACAGATACACTTCTCCATGTTCCTAATAGTTTTATCTCAAGCTTATACTAAGCTGCCTTTATTTGTTTAAATGTGCTGCAGGTGCATGGACATCAGAGGTCAGTAATTTGTTTTATGATATTGCTATAGAAGGTGAGGTTGTTTTTCAATAAATACGTGATTATGGGTCAAGATAATAAATATTTGTGGCATGTGGGACAAAATACACACACACACACACACACACACACACACACACACACACACACACACACACACACACACGAGTCTGCAGAAACATTATTGTCTATTAACAAAAGTGCTGAATGATGTTACCATCTAATAAACTTTTTTCTTGTTACTATATGACATTAGTGTTTAAACCACTGTTAGTAGGCCCCGTTTACTTTTCCTTTCCTCTTGTTACTTTCTTGCTCACCTATCCTAATAGCTTTGCTTTCACATGAAAATCTTTTTTTAAGGGGCCATTCATACCTTTTTTTCACCACTGGAGCTAATGACTTATAAGTAATAGCTAAACCAAACTCCAAATCATGAAACAATGAAAACAACAATATGAAGAAATAGCAAAGGAAAGCTTACAGTGGGCCAAACATAAAAGGATCATTATAATAATTAGGTTATTAATTAGAGACACCCAGGGCCAAAGGTGGAGAAAAGAAGAATTCTCATTCACTTCAACAAGCTAGCATAGGCCCCCCACCCTTCCACACTCTATCTAAAAAAAAGAAAAAAATTGGACTGGAGTAATATTTTTTCTCAAGCTTGAAATGTGAAGGGTTGATATTTTCTGACACAGGCAAGTATATACTGTATTTTAACATAAAACGCATGTTCAAAAAATCTGAAATTCATAAGAAAAGACCAAGACTGAATGAATGAGCTAGTACTTAGGATATGGTTAGGGTAACCCCAAGGTTGATAATTACGAAATGTAAAAATGAATTAGAACTCATGCAATTTCCCAAAAGGGATTTCATAATGATATAAGGCAAATGCTAAGTTCAAAGTTCAGTACTAATTGCAACCAATCAAAAATCATCTTGTGCTCAGATCAGCTGAATACATTTAAACAGGTTAGTATGCATTACTGCAATTTGAAATTTTCTCTTTACTACTTGCACTTATTGAGCCTGTAGATGTATCAAGATTAACATTGAACCTACTGACAATGATTATGAAGAAGTCCACTTTTATTCTAGGTATTTGGATTTTCTTTTGAATGTATTACTAACAATTAATATATTTCTAGTGTTTAACCACTTGCATACTGGGCACCTAAACCTCCTTCCTGCCCAGGCCAATTTTCAGCTTTCAGCGCTGTCCCTCTTTGAATGACAATTGTGCGGTCATGCTACACTGTACTCATATGACATTTTTAGCATTTTTTTCACACAAATAGAGCTTTCTTTTCTTTTGAATCACTACTGGGGTTTTTATTTCTTGCTAAACAAAAAAAAGACCAAAAAAATCTGGAAAAAAAAATCACATTTCCATAGTTTGTTATAAAATTTTGCAAACAGGTAATTTTTCCCCTTCACTGATGGTCACTGGTAGACTGCACTGATAGGCACTAATGAGGCTGCACTGATAAGGTGGCACTGATGGGCACTGATAGGTGGCACTGATGGGCACTGATGAGGCGGCACTGGTGGGCACTGATGAGGCTGCACTGAAGGGCATTGATAGGTGGCACTGATGGACACTGGGAAGTGACACTGATAGATGGCACTGATGATGAGGCATTGATGGGCACTGGTTGGTAGCACCGACAGCCACTAATAGGTGGCACTGGTGGGAATTGATAAGTATCACTGGTGGGCACTGGCAGGTGGCACTGGGGGTCACTGCTTAGCAGTGGCGATATGCACTGGTAGGTGGCACTGGTGGGCACTGGTAGGTGGCACTGGTGGGCACTGCTTATCAGAGTGTCTTTAGTGTGTGGGACCGATGTCCCATTTACTCCAGACCCTAATCAGCTTTTTTTTTTCTCCTCATGCAGTCAGCGTGAGGGAAAAAAACAGCTGATTACTGGCTCAGTTTACATCACGTGATCCATTGTCATTGGCTGACAGCTGATCAAGTGGTGAGGGGTCGGGATCAAATTTAGTGCAGACAGGTACTAAATGGTATAAAATATTGTTAAACAGTCACTTTTAATTAGGTGTTTTAGCGGCCTATAAAGTAGAGTCTAAAGATTGCAGTCAGCTTTAGTGCCAATTCACTGGCAGTTATATAAGAAACACTGAGAGAGGGTCTAAACTTTAAATTTTTAATGAGAGTTCCCTAAAGCCAATTCACTTGGCAGTCCCAGATATATCAGAACCCATACCAAATAGTCATATAAATTATTTTATGACCCATAAAATGTCTGAAGCTGCATCTTTGCCTCGTCTGTACTAAATATGGAGGTCTGGTGTGTTGCATCCCTTGTGCTGCTCTGACTAAAATAATCATTTAACATCTTTATGACATCTTATCTAATTATTCTCCCCACTCTAGTTTGTCACTCCTCTATCCAGGAAAATACAATCTTTCATAGCTGCAATAATTGAATGATTTGCACGTATTTCTTTAATTTGCAATGAGTAAATTATAGATACACTGTATAAGAAGAAATCCTTTTTAATGTGAATAGGTCATAACACCATCAAAAAATGTCTGTTTGTTGAATGGATTGTAAATTGACATATCTATGGTGGTTAATCTTTAATGTATAAACATATTATGATATTGATACAAGATATTATGATACTGTTGCAATACTGAAATATTGTTTTACTTCTAGACATAATGGCAATAATACTGGGGTTATTAATAAAAAAGTAATTTCATATATTACTTTTAGGGAAAAAAATACCAGGAATTTTGTTTTGTTATTGTCTGTAATCTTTTATCAAATCAAATCTCAAGTGCATCTACCTTAAAAACTGTATACTGGGAAGATATAATTAGCCAATAACTGCCAAAGTTGTTCCCAGTAATGCTGGAAGTACCTAAAGCATTAGAAATAAGAAACAGTACTCCAAATCCAAATCTCAAGGACTAGCAGACACCTTTCTCACTGCAGGTATAAAGTGATAAGGTGATAAGGCACAGAACATTTTCTTCCAGATTTTAGAAATTCAACACAAATTGTACTTTTAAAGGCTACTGTTTAGGGCGTAATTAATATTTAAAAAATATTTGGCAGTTAATGAAGATTATGGAGTAATGGGGACAGGTTCAAATTATGTGGTGATTTTAAAATAGGATAGGCTCTTTGGGGATACCAGATTGGATATTTGGAGAAAATAAACCTGTATAAGTACATTTCTTTTATCTACATAAAGTCCCTGTAGAAATGTGTTTTTTTTTAGTTTTTTTTTTGGCTACAGAGATAATAGCGATAATAAAACAACCTCAAAAGATGACCTCAACTAGAGGTCAGTTTCAGTGTGATAATCTGGAAATCTTGGCATTTCATAAAAGGTCTTTTCCTCTAAATGCACTTGAGGACTTTTGGGAATCCACAAGTACACTGAAACAAAGCAATCTTTTGGCAAGTTCCAGACTGATTAAGGTCTAAATCAGCCTAATTAATCCAGCACCAAAATATTGTGGCTCTTGAAATGCAGCCCATACAATTCTTGAACTTGCCCTTAACACTGTATAGATGGTAGTCATGCCAGTGCAAATGTGTAATTGTTCTATGAGTTTAGCAAAGCTATATCAGATTTGTAAATTCTATTTAAGTATTCATATGCATGGACTACTTCTAAGTTCCTATTTGACCATATCAGATGTCATTTTTTATTTAACAAAAAAATACAATTAAAAGTAATATTAGTAGTAACCCAATCTACCAGCTGAGTAATCACGTTATAGTGATTTAAAAGTTAGAGACACTAGTTCTTTAAAACAAGCTTGTCATTTTTTGTTAATGTATTTTGTCCTCAACTGTGAAAGTCATGTGCAGTTGTTGCAATGGGTGATTTAAATTCCCTTGGGAAAACCACACCTATTCCTTCTATCGTTGAAGACTTTTTATTATGATTGCTTCACTAGATTTACAAAGTGATAAAGAAAAAAAATATACATATTTTTCTTTGTCTTTCTTCCTTTCTTTCTTTTGTTTCTTTCAGTACCATTAATTATAAATAGGCTACATACTGTGTGTATAGTATACTATATATATATATATATATATATATATATATATATATATATATATATATATACATACATACATATACACACACACACACGTATATATATATATATATATATATATATATATATATATATATATATATATATATATAGTATACTATACACACAGTATGTAGCCTATTTATAATTACATACATACATATACACACACACATATATATATATATATATATATATATATATATACATATATATATATATATATATATATATATATATATATACATATCTATTTTCCTATCTATCTAGTATGTATATGTGTGTGTATTAGTGTATTATATACATTGTTTATATGTATTCTTTATTATTCTTAATTATTTGATGACCAGCAATCTAACATTTACTTCTGGCCTATGGCTTTGTTGTTCCCCTACAACGTACCTATACCTTGCAGGAGAACTTTCAGGTGTGAATCTCCTGAAGGATGTGGTCAATCACAGCACAGAGATCTGTGTGTGTTAGGCTGGATCTTTTCCCTGCTTTCACTTACCATACAGAGCTGAAAGCACAGAGTAAAGCCACCCTCTGTGAGCCAAATCAGCATACATACACATGTTAGGCCCACAGTTAACCCCTTGATGACCTCCTGATCACCCAGCCAGTGTCATTAGTACAGTGACAGTGCACGGTATTATCACTGACCACTGTATTAGTGTCACTAGTGACATCAGATAGTGGCAATTAACCATTTGAAGACCAGACCCTTTTCTGACATTTGTTGCTTACAATTTAAAATCAGTATTTTTTGCTAGAAAAATACTTAAACTATTAAATTACTTAGAACTCCCATACCTTAGATATATATTTTTTGTTAGCAGAGACCCCAGAGAAAAAAATGACGGTTGTTGCAATATGTTATGTCCCACTGTATTTGCGCAGCTGTCATTCAAATGCAAATTTTGGGAGAAAAAATACAATTAATTTATTTAAAAAAAAACAGTAGTTAGCCCATTTTTTTTTTGTATAATGTGAAAGATGGTGTTACGTCAAATAAATAGATACCTGACACATCATGCTTCAAAATTGTACACACTCGTTGAAGTGTGACAAACTACGGTACTTAAAAATCTCCATAGGCAACACTTTAAACTTTTTTAATGGTTACCTGTTTAAAGTTAAAGAGGAGGCCTTACATGAGAATTATTGCACTTGCAATAATTCTGGTTTGAACCCTGTTCACATTTGTGGGCACAAATTACTTATGCCTTTGCTTTGGCACCCGAGTACGAAGGGATGAGGCACTTTAAAAATGTATTTGTTTTTATTATACTGTCCCTTTAATTTTTTTTTACCACCTTTATTGCTGTCACAAGGAATGTAAATATCCCTTGTGACAGTAATAAGCAATGGCAGGTACTCTTTATGGAGGGATCTGGGATCAATAGGATCCCAAACCCCTCATCTGCACTTGAAAGTATTTAAACGTTTTTAAAACATCAAGATTGGCATTTTTGAATACTTTCGATTTTTTAAAACTGGCCTTGGCTCCCGACGTCACAACATCACTTCCAGGTTACTACATCCGAGATATGATCAAAGTCAATTCCTGCTTTGTTCAGGTCTCCAGCCAACCGGCAGTCGCTCTGGTCTCCCGGTGGGATGTGAGACCCCGGGTGTGCGCCGGAAGGTGGCAGGGGGAGCCATCCTCTCCCACTGCTTGTAATAACAGCCAAGCAGCTGCTTAGCCACATTGGTTGTAAAAACTAGAGAGCCAACCGTCAGCTCTAAAAAATGGTACTGGGGTGATTCTTGCAGCTGCAGGCATCACTCTGGTATAACCACTTGAAGCCAATAGCATAAAGGTACGTGATTTGACGACAAGTGGTTAAAGTCAGTTAGTGTCCCCCCCAGCCAGTGTCAATTAGCATCAGTCCCTAATTGCCTGCCAAACTATCACAGTCACACTATAAATCACTGACCACTGTTATTACTAGTATAATGTCTGTCCAGATCAGTGTCCTGGTCACAGTCAGAACTATACTAGTGTCCCAAATAGTCCCCAAAAATTTGGGGTATTTTTTTTACCAAAGACATAATGTAGAAGGATATATTTTGGTCTAAATTTATGAAAACTTTTTTTTCCATGGATATGTTTTATAACAAAGTAGAAAAACACCTTTTTAAAAAAACATTCAGTCTTTTTCCATTTATATATGAAAAAATAAAACACCCAGTGGTGATTAAATAGCCAGTATCCTCTCTATGATAAATGCAACATATAGATCTACAAATCATCACATGTCATGCATCATTAGCGGTGCTCCTGTCAGATAAAAAATGATCAGGCTAATAATTATAATAAAACTTCTCAGATTTAAAATAAACAACTAGATAATCAACCCTTGATATAAATATCATGCAGAAAAGACAAGAAGTGCACCAAATAAATAAATATCAGATGGTGATTAAGAGAAAGAAAGAGTACAGATACAGATGGTGATATCAATATTTGTCTGTCGAATGTGCACCCTTCCACCAGATTACTCCACACGTGGGTCACACACCCCTCTGGGGTTCAAACTCACCGCAATTCCAAATCAAATGGACCTTGCATAATCATCCCAGAGCTCTGCTTCTTTATACCTCTTTCCATAAACGAGTTCAGTCAGACCAACCATATGGGAAAAAAAGAAGGTTCCACATAGTCTAGTTCCACTTTACAACTTTTATTAGAACTTCACAATTTAAAACAACTTGTCCTCTTTAAATCATGCAACAGTCCTTGTTCTAGTTAGGCCAAATAACTGGATGTCATGTGTTATTTGTTGGAGCCTAATGTGTGACAAAGTACCCCATGATTAGTGGGTCCTACACTATCCATAGACTGGGAGATCATGCTTTTCTAACTGATTAAACATTCTCTGGTGATTAAATACCACCAAGGAAAGCTTGATTTGTGAGAAAAAAATTATATCAATTTCACTTGAGTGCAGTGTTGCATGTCCAAGCAATTGCCAGTTATTAAAGTAGCACAGTGCTGAATAGAAAAAAATGGTCTGGTCATAAAGTTAAACCTTCTAGAGACCTAGTGGTTAAATAATTTATTATGTAAATAATGAATACATGTAAATTACATTTTACATGGTAAATTCAACTTTTTATATTATATTCTAGCATAGAGATGAGTAACTGTGCTCAGATTCAGTTTGCAAGTCCTATGTGAAGTATGAAAATTCCACACATAAAACTGAACCACATTGATATCTATGAAGGGCAAACCTTGATAATCAATACTGGCTATTTTTAAGGCTAAATAGGCAAGGGATTGTCAAAAAGGAAGTGGGGAGCTGGGCACTGTCATGGTGGACATGTACGAATGCAAAAAGCGTAAAAAATACTACAATACAATAATAATACAGCAGGTAGAGGGCCCTCACTTTAATGCGACTTGGAAATGCCAATTCTTTGAATTAAATGCATGAGGGATGCTATTGGGATGTATGTGGTATTACAGAACAGTATGATTCATGACACTAAAACTGAATATTGGTATCATATATTTTGGATGTGTATTTCATTTTTTTTTAAAACTTACATTTAGCTTGAATAAAAAAACTGCAGCAGCCGGATCTACCAATACAGAAATGGCTGGCGCAAGGCATCCGGAATATTGGGGATCTATTTCAGGACGACCATCTCCTCTCCTTCCATCAACTTACAAATCGATTCCTCCTCTCTCACAAGGATTTCTACATATATTTGAGAATACGCCACATTCTTTCCTCAATTCCAACATCCACTTGCAACTCCACTAAAGACATCGTCCAACTTCTTTGCTCGCCCACAAACAGGACCCATGGCATCTCCTGCTTCTATGCTCTCCTAGCCCAGCAGTCTCAACTAGAAAGCCCTCCGGCAATTACTCACTGGGAGGCCAAACTGAACACTCATATTCCCCCATCAGACTGGTACCGGGCAATTTGCCTATCAGCAACGTACTCAAAAAACGTATCACACTGGGAGACTGTAATTAAAATTTTATACAATTGGTACTACACTCCTGTAAAGCTAGCCCGCATCTTCCCCGCTCATTCCAGCAAATGTTGGAGAAACTGCAATACGGACAATCATACACTTCATATTTGGTGGGGGTGTCCCTTTATAAATGTATTCTGGACAGACATCACCACATTCATGCATGAGGTAACCGGCTTGTCTCGTGTCATTACCCCGCAGATGGCTTTATTTGGCCTAGACATCTTAGTCTGGCCTCCACATTTTCACCCTATTGTCACACAAATCTTTATAGCAGCCCGTTTAGCTATAGCCCACAGATGGAAGCAACCCATTGCCCCCGATATCAGCAATGTCATTGAAATTTTAAATGAACACTTGCTGATGGAACATCTCTTTGCAAAATCACAAATGTCTCTGAGGAAATTCCACTACCACTGGAAGCCCTGGCTCTCTGACCCCAGGGCTAAACCCTGTACCTGATTAGAACATAACTTTTACCCCCCGTGATAACCTCCATGTAGAGGTAATCTTCCAGATCTACTCTCCCTTAGAGTACCCTGAACCTACTGCGATAAGAATGACACGGAGACAGGCTAAACAGCTCACTAACTAAATACTAATCTCGATCCCCTACTGGTATCCACCCCTTTCACTTCTCCCTTCCTTCCCCTATCCCTCCTTTCCCCCCTTCCAGATCCCTTTCCTCTTGGGGAACTGGAATAATCCCTAAGCTCTGTGCGCTTGTTCGAGCTATATGCTCTTTGTTATTGTTGTTTATGGACATTATGCCTTGCCTATGTTTTGTCTGCAATTTCCATGTCTCAATCTGTACTTTATTCATCATTTTCAATAAAGCTCTTTGAAAATCAAAAAAAAAAAAAAACTGCAGCAGCACTCCAATCTGATTCATTTCAACTTATAAAAGGGCTTGTAGATTTACCTGCGGCACCTGCTTGTTTTTACCCAGTAGTAATATGCTTGAATTAAACAATGGAATTAGGGGCCACAAAAGTTCTTAAAGTTACAAGAAAGTTTAAAGCATAGTTTGTGCTTCTTTACTTTCAAAATATTTTATTTTATATTAAAGGCACTTACATACGTAAAACAGTACACAAACTAGCAGTAGCAGGGAGGGCCTGCTGTCACAATGTAAGTAAAAAAAAACATGAGACATTAGTGAAAAACAGACAATATCAAGAGTGTACAGTCGGCAAGCCCTTCCTTATCGAGGGGCTACATCAATAAGAGGTAAACGGAGGGTGTCCCCCCCGGGAGAGCCCACCAGGTAGAACTATTAGGGTAACTCCCAGGAGCCCCCATCCCGACACCCCTAATAGGGAACTTGCTGTGCCAGGATGAGGGAGTGTCCTCCCAGGCCCCTCCCTCGCAGAGGGGAAAAACAGTCGGGGGATCATCTGCCGTGGGTACCGCAACATTAAATTGGACTGTATGGTGAACTTGTCAATTACAGCTCTGTTGAGCAAACCAAAATCTTAGAACGACTAGAAGGACAGAGAAGAGAAGAAAGGAGGAGAAGAGGAGAACAGAGGGGTCGGGGGAGGTAAGCTATGTCCTGAAAGGGTGGAAGGATATAGCGAGGGAATGTTTCACAATCAATGTAAGGATGGGTGCTTTAGGGATGAGGTCTGGTTCCTAGGGGAGGGCCTGGGGGTACCCCCGGCAGCAGAGAGATTCCCATGTAACGGGCCCAAGGGTCCCACACCTTTCGGAATTTAGGTGTGGTGTCTGACAGAATACCTGATAGTTTTTCTTGGGACATTATCCACGATATCTTCCTCTTAACTGCGAGGAAGGAGGGTTTGGGTTGCTTCCATGCGGAGGCAATCGCAATTTTGGCTCCTAATAGAATAAAATAAGTTAGTTTCTGAATGTTACCAGACATCAAAGGAATCGGGGTATTGAGTAACGCAACCTCTGGAGTTCTCGAAACCCGGCAGCCTGTGACTAAGTAAATCAAGTTGAATATTTTAGTCCAGAACGAACGGAGTCTAGGGCATTCCCACCAGATGTGGATCATGGAGCCACGAAGTTGGCACCCCCTGAAACATAAGGGATTAGCCGTGGGATATATTCTGGCTAGCCTTACTGGAGTGAGGTACCACCTGGTTATCAATTTGATGCTAGCCTCCATTAGTGAGGTGTTCTGGATCCCACGAAAGGATCTGGCTAAGGCCAGCTGCCAGGATTCGAGACTCCCAGAGGTCTGGAGATCAGATTCCCAAGCCGTCATATAGGGGGATTTACCCGTTGGGGAAGTGAGAGCCGAGTAGATCACTGAAATACCACCCCTCTGCTCCCCAACTCCACCACACCAGGCTTCATATTCAGTAAAGGGAGGAGGAAGGGGTTTGTTTTTCCAAAGTGAGTTCAGGTAGTGAGATATTTGGTGGAAGCGGAACCTCTCTGTGTTTGGTAGCTCTAAGTGTTCGATACAATAAGCTAGGGAAATCGGACCCCTGGAATTAAAAAAGTGACCTATCCGGTATAGTCCCTTGTCCAACCACCATCTGAAGGCCTCAATGTTTAGACCGGGGGGGAAGTCATGATTACGGAACATGTGAGCAAGGGGTCTTATAGTGGAGACTAGGGAAGGCTCTTTGCGAAGGCCGTCCCATAGGGCACAGGAGTGAGAAAGGGATGGGGACATGATGGGCGGCCTGGCTTTGGGCGGGCACCATAATAAAAAATCTAGTGTATAGGAGGGTACCGCACAGCGTTCTATGGACTGCCAGTCCGGTTTCTCATATTTGGAGTAGATCGAGGAGAGTTGGGCTAGGCGAGCTGCAAGGTAGTATTTGTGGAGGTTAGGCAGACCCAGCCCCCCTCTGCGTCTATGCAGGAAGAGCGTGTTTTGCGGTAGACGGTATCCCTTATTACCCCAAATATATTTCAGGATTTTGCTTTGCAGAGAGCAAATGTGGTCCTTCCGTACTGGTATTGGCAGGGCTCGAAAGTAGTAAAGGATTTTGGGGAGAAGGGTCATTTTTATGGAGTTAATCCGGCCAAGCCAGGATAATTCATGTTTAGACCATGAGGAGAGGTCGGTTTCCAGCTGTCTGTATAATTTGGGGTAATTGTGGGCATATAGCATCTCTATTTTAGGTGTGAGGGAGATACCCAAGTATTGGATGGCAGTGTCACTCCATTGGAACGGAAAGGATTGTTTGAGAGAGAGGACTTGGTGAGTGGGGAGAGAAACATTCAACGCCACAGACTTGGAGTAATTAACCCTCAAGCCTGAGACCTTGGCAAAGTCGTCCAATACCCGGGATAAGTTGGGTAGGGTTGTGAGGGGGGAAGTGAGGAACAACAGTATGTCGTCCGCGAAGAGTCCACATTTGTGCGTTTGACTACCGCATTGGACACCTCTAATGTCCATATTGTGGCGGACTGCGATCGCCAGTGTTTCAATGGCTATTGCAAATATGAGGGGGGATAGGGGGCACCCCTGTCTGGTCCCCCTGGTGATGGGAATTGGCTCAGAAAGGTATCCCTGCATTCGAATTTGGGCCCTCGGCTGGGAGTATAAGGCCTGTAATAAGCCAAGGAAGCGAGCCCCAAATCCCCACCTGTCAAAGAGCTGGAAGATGTACTGCCATGAGACCGAGTCGAAAGCCTTTTGAATATCTAAGGAAAGGAGGAAGCCAGATTGTCCGGATCCCCCTTCCCAATTAGACTGCAAAATGGAGATAATGTCGATCGCCCTCCGAATTTGATCAGGTCCCTGTCTGCCGGGAATAAAACCAACTTGATCCTTGTGGACATAGCGTCCAATAAAGGAGGCTAACCTATTGGCCATAACTTTCGTAAGAATTTTGAGATCATTATTAATAAGGGAAATCGGTCTGTAGTTGCTGACATCTTCCAAGTTCTTGCCAGGTTTGGGGATGACCGTGATATACGCCGTGTTAAGGTGGGGATCCAGGGGGTCTCCATTAGCTTTATGGTTACCGAGATTGGCCAGGTGGGGAGCTAGTGTGTTGGCAAAGGCTTTATAGTAAGGGATCGAAAGGCCGTCGGGACCAGGGGCGGAGCTTTTTTTAAGAGTCTTAATGACTTCCAGTATCTCCTCTGTCTGGAAGGGGGCTTCCATAACTTGTTTGTGAACGTCCGATAAGGCCGGGATGGGCAGACCCTCCAAAAACTTTGGGAGGAGGTTATCTTTGGGGGGTGGGGAGCTACTGTAGAGAGAGGTGTAGAATTTCTGAAAGGCATTCAGAACTGTGACCGGATTAGACGTGGGCGGGAGTCCCGCGCTTCTGATCCGAGGGAGGGTGCTCAGCTTGGTTCTAGGGGAGAGTCTATTGGCCAGGAGAGTGCCTATTTTATCCGCCTGTGAGTAAAATTTGTGGCCAGCCCACCTAACTGATTTTTCAGCTTTCGTGGTGAGGGCGAGATTTAGTTCTAAGCGAGTCCTGTCTAGTATGGCCGTGGGGGTACGGAGGGGGTCCTTTTTGTGAAGAGCTCTGAGTTTAGAGTATTCCTCTTCTAGCTTCAGGATGGTTGATTGCCTTTCCCGTTTTATTTGAGAACCCAATTGCATGAATTTTCCCCTAATGTAAGCTTTGTGCGCCGCCCACAGGGTCTCGGGGGAGACATCAGGAGTCGCATTAATAGAAAAATATTCCTTCAATGCTTTGTCGAGATCTATAACTCGTGATGGCTCCGAAAGGAGGGATTCATTTAACCTCCAATGCCTAGGATGTCTCCCACTCGAGCCCCCCAGGGCCGTCACAATTACAAGAGAGTGATCTGAGATCACTGTGTCAGTGATGGAGGCTTTGAGCATCCTGGGAAGGAGCGAGGAGGGGACAAGTATGTGGTCTATGCGTGCATATGATTGGTGAGGCGCTGAGAAGTGAGTGTAGTCTCTCTTTGTGGGGTTTAATTCCCGCCAGACATCGGATAGCCCATGAGCGTGTAGCAATTTGGCAATCCGTAAGCTTGCCTTTGTGGGCCTGGTTAAGCGGGGACGTGAGGGGGAAGATTTATCAAGTCCTTGATCAAAGGCGACGTTAGAGTCTCCTCCGACAATAACCGTCCCCTCTAAAAGAGGTGCTAAGGTACGTAGCATGGATTCGAAAAATTTGGCCTGACCCGTGTTCGGGGCATAGTAGGAGACCAAGGAGTACAGTTGGTCCCCCACAGTGCCCTTTACAAGTAAAAATCTGCCCTCCGGATCCGCTTTTTCAAAACTCTTATTGAATTTGCATGTTTTGGCCATCAAAATGGCCACCCCCTTGGTCTTGGATTCCGCATTGGCTAAGAAGAACTGAGGGAAGTGGGCATGTAGGTACTTGGGACTATACCGGATAGGAAAGTGGGTTTCCTGAAGCAGAATTATATCTAGTTTCAGGGATTTGTAGTAATCGAGGGCTTTTCTCCGTTTGATGGGGGAATTAAGACCCTGAATGTTGTGGGAGGCTATCTTAAGCCTAGCAGCCTGTGGATCAGCCATGGAGCAGAGGGGGAGCCCAGCATCTGAAAACGACCTCACTTACCCAATCTATAGCTGGGTTCTTGGTAAGGGCATTGAGATCGGTGGCCCGAGGATGTCTCCCAGGATACCATGTCGACTGGGTTGGCTCAGTCCAACCTGAGGAGAAAAAAAATAGTGTCATGCAAACATTCAACGGGGGAAGCTTACCATCAAGGGGGAAGAGAAGGGGAGAAAGGGCAAGGAAAGAAAGGGTTCCTGAGAAGAGAAAGAGGAGATCAGGGCAGGAGACACCCCCCGAAATCCCAAGCAAACACAATGAAGACAACCGACCCATAAGGTCAGGAGTCCCGACCCTCAGACGCCTGGGAAAGGCCGAGGGAGGGAGAGTTACACATGTGGTCCCTCGCGGAACTGGGGACCCCTAGTCGGGTAACTACCCGAACTGTGAAATCAACTTTAAATAGCAATAACATAAAAGCTGCAATATACATAAAAAGGAACTTTTCTTTTGAGGCACGGCTAAGCATAATGCCTAGAAGACACTGGGGCTAAAAAATGAACGCTGTTCTTAAGGCATAAAGAAGGATGGTACATCCAGGGGGGGTGCTGAGGAATGCAGCCCCCTGGGAAATCCTCAAAGCAACCTTAGGGCCCATTTCGAGGGTATGTAAACAAAAAAAAAAAAAAAATATATGCGGGGTTACGGGCAGTCCAGTATATGGACCAAGTACTGCATAGCGTCCCGGATTATTGGAGGCAATGGGGATAAGGGTAGAACAAGGGTAGCACAAGTCCTAGGCAAGGGGAGGGCAAAAAGGGTTGGAGGGCCAAACTTTCCAAGTTTGGGGAGCAGTCCTCCGGCCCTCTCCAGGACCTCGGACGGTCAGTCACAAAATGGAGAGATTGATAATGGGACTGGAAGTTGCTCAGGTGGGTGCATTATCCTTGACCTTCTTGGCTCTTCCGGAGGTCCACAACGGGGATTGTGGGCTGTTAGGAGTGGGTCGTTTGTTAGATCCCTGGCTAGGGTTAGAAGTGTCCATGTCAGCTTCTTGAGAAATGATTTTCAGCTTGGTGAGGAGCTTTTCCCCCTCGGGAAAAGTGGAGAAGGCAAAAGACTTCCCTTTGTCCGTGAACCTGACCGCAAAAGGGAATGCCCATTTGTATTTTATGTCTTTGTGGGACATTGCAAGCAAGAGGGGTTTTAGAGCTCTTCGTCTCTGTATCGTGGAGGGGGAGAGGTCCGCAAAGATCTGAACCTGGTGTCCCTGGTAATTGACGTGTTGCAGGGATCTGGCTCTCTTCATGAATTCTTCTTTCACCGAGAAGTGATGTGGCTTGGCCAGAACATCTCGCGGGGTGCCATCCTTCCTAGGGGGGCCGAGGGTTCTATGGACCCGGTCAAGTTCAAGCTTAGTAGCTGGGATATCAGGGATTAGCTGTTGAATGAGGTCTTGCACCGCCCTGGACACATCAGTTATTGATTCTGGAAGCCCGCGAATTCTGACGTTATATCTGCGTGACCTATTTTCGAGGTCATCTATACGGGCCATGGCTATGTCCAATTGCTCCTGTACTGAGTAGATGTGTCTGGAGTTTTGGATGGATCTGGCTATGGTATCCTCCATTTTATGTTCGATCGTTTCGATCCGGGAGCCTAGGTTAATAAAATCAGCTTTCAATTCCCCCGTGATTTGCAAGGCAGTTTGGGAGAGGCCCCTCTCTAATAATTCAGAGAATTTGCCAAACAGGGCATCCATGTGGGAGACTGGGTCTGTATGAGCAGCCTCGTGGGGGGCCATGGCGGTCTGGGTAACTCTGTAGGTCCCCGCTGGGGAGGGAGAGAACTCCTGGATGGTGCGTTCCAGCAGAGAGACCGTGGAGGCCGGGGACGGTGTGGCTTCCTTGGGGAGACCCCTGGGGTTGCCTGGGGTGGCGTGGAGAGGAGGAAAGTCTGTATCTGACCTGAAATCCACTGTGCCTGCGGATCTGTGATCCTGAGACAGGAGCTGTGCTGCGGTGGCCATCTTGGATTTCTCCCTCACGTCCAATGAAGCGAACAGCGGGCCGAGATTGCGTTTAGCCAGTCCACCGGTCATTCAGAAATGTGCCCCAACACTTCGGGATTCCGCCCCTATAGCTCGGGAAGCGGAAGGGTAGCCGTGCCGTGCGGTAGGGGTTCCGTTGTTCCGCGAGGCAGCGGAGCTTTAGATGATCGCGGCCATCTTGGAAGCCTCGCGCATGCGCACTGAGTTTGTGCTTCTTTATTCGCAGCTACATCGCATTGTTTTAAAAGTTTATTTGTCATAAAAATACTTCAACACCACAAACCATTGTTACCTGAATGACATCCCATCCCATTATCCCCAATTATTCTCAAAATATAGATTTTAGGTATATGTTTAGTAGAAACTGGCTAGCGTCAGGGTGTGAGCAATTGAAAGGAAAGCAAATAAAAACAGCTCTGTGATTAAGGGCATTATTCATAATAGGGAATTAACGATTGCTAGTATTTACGCTCTCAATGATTCTCCAGCATCTTTTTTTCAATCCTTTTTTAAATGCCTTGCTATGTATCCATCCACTCATGTGATTTTAGGGGGCGATTTTAATATGGTGGCTAATTCCACACTTGATAGATATACCATGGCTACTACTGCCAGAGTTTTTCCTAAATCTCTGGTGCGTGGTTTGCGTGAACTCCAGTTAGTAAACACATGGAGGACCCATAACATGAGGGCCAGAGAATTCACATTTTATTCCCACTCCTATAATTCATACACCAGACTCGATTACATCTATACCTCTCCCATAATCTTAGCGAACTCTATAAAAGCAGCAATTCACCCATGTGTATGGTCAGACCATCATGTCACCTCGTTTACCACAAATTTCATCAGATTAGCCCTACACCCTACACATGGAGAATTAATGAAGCACTCATCTCAGACCCAGTGGTAGAATCGGAAATAGCTCAGTCCATTGAAGTCTATTTTACACTTAATGCTGTCCCTGAGACTCCACTGGCAATGGTTTGGACTGCCCACAAAGCTGTGCTGAGGGGAAAATTAATTAGCATCCCTAATTCCTACCATTTCTCCCGCACACCTACAAAAACTCAACGCACCGATTACACAATCAGAGGTCCTGAATGTGAATAAAGCCCTGAAGGCGGGCTCCGCTCCAGACCCTGACTGGTTTTCACCTATTTACTATAAGAAATTTTCAATTCCCTTATCGATAAGACTGGTTCAGCTCTTCAATTGGGTATTGTAAGGTGGTAGTTTCCCAGAAGAGATGCTATTAGCCAATATGTCCTTGATACCAAAGCCCAACAAAAATCATACTCTCCCTCAGAATTACAGACCCATTTCTGTCATAAACAATGATTTAAAAATCTTCAGCAGAATACTAGCGGACAGATTGGCAGGAATAATCTCATCACTTATATCCCCCATCAATCAGGCTTCATCCCCCATAGCTTCATCACAGACAACATACGTCTCGCCACAAACATAATTCAAGCCGCTAACTTATTCTCCCGTAAACTTTTCATGCTTAGTTTCGATATACAAAAAGCTTTCGATAGTGTATCCTGGAGATACCAATCCACCCTCTTACAACGCATGGGCTTCAAAGGAGAATTCCTGCAAGCCTTCCAGGCCCTTTATCATAAACCTAAAACAAAGATTAAGATACCGGATGTACTTCGGAGTTCTTTAATTAAGGCAGAGGTACCAGGCTGGGATGCCCACTTTCCCCGCTTATATTTGCTCTTGCGCTAGAACCTCTGGCCATCGCGATACTAAACAACCCAGAAATTTCTGGATATATCAAAGGATCTACCACTTACAAATTCTGCATGTACGCTGACGACGTATTATTGTTCCTCACCCGTCCCTTAATCTCGCTCCCAAACTTGCTACAAACTGTATCACTCTTTGTGGAAGTCTCTGGTATTACAGTAAATGGATCAAAATCAATGGCTCTTCCAGTGGGCTTCTTGCCCTCAGAATTACATGACCTTCGACAATCCTTCTCTTTTATATGGACTGAGACCCATCTCCCATACTTGGGGATTAATTTAACCAAAGATTTCCGCAAACTCTTTGAAGCTAACTACCCCCCGATGATTTCTAGACTCAAAAACACTCTTAAATCTTGGTCCCCCCTCCATATCTCAATCTTAGGTAAGATCAGAGCCCTTAAAATAACTATTCTCCCTAGATTATTGTATTTCTTTAGATCTCTCCCAATCAGACTCTCTAAATCATATCTACTTAATGTCCAGGCCCACTTTAATAACTACATTTGGCAGAATAAACCCCCTAGATTCGCAATGGATGTCCTATATGACTCCACATCAAGAGGAGGCTTTGTTGTCCCCCAGATATGGCTTTACTTCTTGGCAAGTAGATTTGCACAACAGGCCCAATGGAGCATTAAAAACTCTAAGCCCTTGTACACACGGTCGAACATTCTGACAACAAAGTCCGTCGGATTTTGTCCGAAAGTGGTGTGGCATACACACGGTCAGACAAAGTTGTCGGAAAATCCGATCTTCAGAACGTGATGACGTTTGTTCGTTACGATGGGACTACATTCAGGCTAGTAGCCAATAGCTTTGGTCTCGTAATTTGATCTGAGCATGGCACTTTGTCCGATCGTAATTCTCTACAAACGATGGGAAAACATCCGATTGGATCATGTTGTCGGAAAATTTTATATCCAGCTCTCAAAACTTTGTTGGTTGGACATTCCAATGGAAAAGCCCACACACGGTTGGATTATCCGACAACACCGTCTGAACGGACATTATCCATCGGAATTTCCGACTGTGTGTACAAGGGCTAAGGTCCCATGGGTTCGGTTTGAACAGGACTCGATTATACCACTATATCTTCCTGGGCTGATGTGGTCCTCCACTTGCCTTAAATTGGATTTGGGCTCTAGGAACCATACTGTCGGGTTAGGAATGAGGTTATGGAACCAATATAAAAAGAAGTACAACTTCGTATCAGAGCCGTCCCCAGGGGCCTCTTTCTTGGGAGACGCTAGATTCCCGTCGGCCTACGACCATCCGGAATCATTTGAGGTCTGGATTGGAAGTGGTCTGACCACGCTTGATAATTTTTTGGTAGATTTGAAATTTTCCACGTTCCCCCACTTTAAAGATAAGTATCAGATACCTGAAGGGGAATATTACCGATTCCTACAAATTGGTCATTTTTTTCAACAACACTATGCTAAACCCTCTCCTGACCCTTGCACACTTTTCGAGGACCTATGTCACACATCTCCTAAACAAAAAGGCCTGATTTCTATGATATATAAAATTTTTGAATCTACGGTTGAGAACCCTACTTTGAAATACAGATCCCAATTGGAACAGGACCTTCAACTAGAGGAGGACGACACAGACTGAGTGAAGGGTTGGCGGAATATGCGCAAGTGTACCAAGTCACTGACAATCAGAGAAACCGCTATAAAATTTATTATGCACTGGTATTGTACCCCCCTGCACCTCAGGGAAATTTACCCCCAATCTTCCCCTCTGTGCTTCAGGGGCTGTACCCAACAGGGCTCCTATAGGTATCTCTTCTGGGATTGCGAAAAGCTACAGCCCACCTGGAATGAGGTCCAGAAACTGAGCGATAAACTGATCGGTGGTACAGTAAGCCTATCTATTCAACTTTGCCTACTATTTCAGAGTCCCCCAGACACTCCTAAACCCCTTATAAAATGAATTCATTCAGTTAGCGTAGCCATGCTGTGGGCCGTAGCACTACACTGGAAAACAGCCTTGGTTCCTTTTGCGCAGGTAATTGCATGGATAGACCAAATAATGTTAGAGGAAAAAATCTTCCACACCTTAAATGATCCTATCCCAGAGTTTGATGCAAAATGGAACCCTTGGTCTTTATTTAGACTCTCAAACTGACCAAAATCCCTCTCCTCCCCCTCTTTTTTTTTCTTTCTCCCCTCCTTTTTCTCCTTGTTTTCGTTGGTTATAGTTTATTCTGCTTTTTCTTACATTTTCTGGTTGAGTTGCACATCGGACCATTTATAATTACTATTCCCTGGTAAAGTACTATTGTTGTTTTTTTTTCGATGATCCTGTTGGTACTTCAATTGGTTATAGCTTATTGCTTTTATTATATTCATGTACCATTTACAATGTGCCTGATATTACTCTTGTTGTATGGAAGGTGGACATGTGCTTACTTATATTGTTGGCTTATTCTTAGCCTCAATAAAACTTGTTTGAAATAAAAAAAACAGCTCTGTGGTGTGGACCTTTCTTAAGGCCCATACACATGATCTGACTTTTTGACACCAAACATTCAAATAAGCTGTTTTGGAGCAACACCTGACTGTGCGTACGATACATCGGACAAACTTTTTCGGTTTTCATCAGACTTTTGTTGGCTGTGTGAATGGACAAACTTTTTGACAACATAAGTCCGATGCAACAAAGTCATGATCTCGTATGTACACAAAACCATCGGACTTTTGTACAAAGTACAAACACACATGCTCAAGACCAATGCAAAAGATCAGACAACAATACAGAAGTTGACCAAAGGTGGCGCAGGAGTAATTGAACGTCCTCTTTTGAAGTGTCGTCAGTCTGTTGAAACGTCACTGCGTTCGTGTTTGCTGCCTAAAAAGTCAGATCGTGTGTATGCAATGCAAACTTACAGCCAATGCCCTTTGTTACAAAAGTCCAAGGGAAACCTGATTCATGAAATTTGAGCTGGGCACATACATCTGCAGTTTTTGTTATCTCTCTTCATGTTCCATAGCTGTCTCCTGTTCCATTCTTCTGTTATCAGCCTGATAAATTCTGACAAGTTCTCTGTCACATATGATAAAAGCAGCTGAAGTTGTGTGTTGGGGAGGATGCTATAAATAGATTAGCAGAGCCCTGAACTATTCAACGATCAGCTCTGAAAGTCTCCAATGAGAAGAAGGGGGTGTGTGCCTTTCCTACAATCAGCTGTCTTGGCTGTATGCCCAGGCTTCACTGTAGTGCTAACCAGGAAGAGAAAATCTCCTAACATGATCTGAACATTCTAAACAGTATATAAAGCTGAAGACAGCATTACGCTATGTGTAAAACTTATGTAGGGATATCTGTTTCATCCCTGTTTATCATCTGAGGCTGTTCACTTGACTGGGTATATGTGAGGGTTTACATCCACTTTAACATATGTGATGCTGACAGCACCATTGTGCCCCGCAGCCTTTGTCTGCAACATAACATGCAACTGCATGCTCAACAACTTCTGTGGCCTTTAACAGTAAAAGGGGTATCTTACAAGCGTTTTAAATGCTAAGGACATGCCACATAAAGTGGGCAAGAGGGTCATGAGGATTAGGCAAAGGCTTGAACCACTGCAAAATCCTCTGATGGTGACAGCACAGTCACCTCTACTTCGTCCTCCTCACTGGTCTCATCGTCTGACTTCTTGGAACCAACAGGTTGCCCCAAGTGTCTCAATGCTGCTATGCTGCTAACAGCTGCTGCCACCTCTCCTGGTCTATTCCAGGGCTGATACACAATGTTAAGGGTGGAAGATCTACTACTATGGACTGCACACTTTTCCATAACACATAAGAAAGGCATGAAGCAGCAAACAAAAGGGGGAGGGGATGGGGTATTCTACAACTAGATAAAATGGAAGGCAGCAGCAAAATGTTTATCACTGAATCCTAGGGTCATAGGCTGCCCACCCGACATATTAACTTGAGGTTGCACATATCAGAGAAACAGGCTGGAGAGGCTCTGGGGCATACAGTGCAGGATAATCAGCACTAGAATACCATAAGATACAGTTCATGTGCATTTATTGTAAATCAGATTACTTAGTAAGAAATACTTAAATACATAACAAATATATAGCAAACTAGTAATAGGACAAATATTATGAAAAAAATAATACTACAAAACTATAAGATATAGCATAGATACAGATAATTGAGAATCAAGGGTACCAGCAGTTATGCCAAAATTACATCAATATAGAATACAGGAGAATAAACATTTCAGAGGGGTTGATTTACTAAAACTGGACAGTGCAAAATCTGGTGCAGCTCTTCATAGAAACCAATTATCTTCCTGGTTTTATTGACAAAGCCTAATTGAACAAGTTGAAGTTAGAAGCTGATTGGCTACCATGAACAGCTGCACCAGATTTTTCCATCTCCAGGTTTAGTAAATCAACCCCAGAGTGTCTCACAATGTCAACAGTTTGAGGGGGAGGAGAGGAAGAGAAATCTGATGAAGGGGTCAGGTTCAGCCCAAACTTGCAGAAAAGGATCACATGACACCAGGATGCCATCCCAATCAATTGTGACCGTGGAATTCCCCAACCTGTAGGTGCACATGTATGGCCATGTCGCTTGTACCTCCACCCCTTTGTTACATGTGGCTGCAGGACAGGGAATTCCATGGCCCTTAGCTGATTAGATGGCAGTCTACTGTCATATTACAGTTTTGCTTGGGTTCAAGCTGCATTTGTGGAGACATATAGGGAAATATGTACGGGAGTGGAGTGTTAAAGTGATTGTAAATGATCACCTTGTAAAACAACCCATTCAGTTTAAAAATATAAATGAAAGGCAAAAAAATGTGTATAGATAAAAAAAAAAAAGTTAATAAATAACTTTTTTCCCTTTTTTATAAGAAATCACATTCCCTCTGTTCCCTGTTCTCAAGTTCATAAGAGCTAAGGGGAGGAGAAGCAACATTACACTTAGCTTGACAGTGAATATCTGTGCAGGTGGCGTGGGGGGGGGGGGGGGGTGTCAGGACAAATATGATCATTGGAGGAGAGCTTCCAGCATAGCTAGAGAACTGACCATGTTGTGTTCTCCTACTTAGTGTGGTCAGTTTTTAATAAGAAAGCAGAGGGACTGGCAGGATCACCAGGGATTTCACACAAAGGAAGCAATACAAGGAGAAAAGGATACATTTTCATACAAGTATATAGTACAGCAGACACATATCAGGAATATGAAATATTGGGGTAACAAACACTTTAATGGTAATAGCTCACCATAAGAGGCATTATCCCTTAATTTAAAAATTATTAAGTAGTAATTTAACAATGGAACTTTCTATATGCCTCAAATGGTCAACCACACTGCATAGTATAAAAAAACTTTATTACAAATATATTTATTTCACAATAATTAAAAATATGTCCTTCAAGGCAAATGGTTTAAAAACGATTATACAAAACTTGCATCTCCAAAGGGCATGCCATCAACCAATCAATGTGCATGGGTCAATGCATTTTGCGTAATTACCGGCTTCCTCAGGACCTATTGAGATTGGGTATTTTCATATGCATATAAGACAAAGCTGCAAGAATATATATAAAAAAAAAATATATATATATATATATATATATATATATATATATATATATATATATATATGTCAAAATTGTAAAATTACACAATTGAGTAATTATACACACATATAACATTTGTTATTTCAAAAGAATTAACCTCTGCCTCAAAATGTATGTCAATTCTAAAACAGGGAGGACATCACACCATTCAAGTCCCATGAGGGGGAGGGAGGGGATGTCTAACATCTAGGCCAGACTGAAAAAGTCAACAAAAAGAAAAGAAAGACATAGAAGGATCCAAAAAAAGAATAGTAAAGAAAATTAAGACCAAAATGAAACTTCCCTGTGTCACAGCTGGGGTATTGATATTAACAAAAACACCACAAAGGAAATAGCACTTACAAAGGCTACCAAACAAAAAATTATTTATTGGGCATACTGTATATAATCAAAAACGCAGCACAGAACCCAACCCCCCATCATTACGAGTAACACCCCCCCCGCCAACCTCCACCCCCACACACTCCCCGCACCCCAGTAACCAGGGACCCTATCTTCCCCCTACCACATCTACCCCTGCTCCCCAGTCTAGGATCTAATAGGTCAGGTCCTGTGTGGAGCCCAACTTATGCAGGGCTAGCAAGCTGCAGTCCAACAAAAAAAATATAACAATTATGCCATTCAAGAAAATATATACAGTTATAACCAGCAAACTCTCCTTTATGTGCTTCTACAAAGTCTTCTGGGTTCAGTTAGCTATGCTATAAGCTAAAGCAACTGATAGAACTCCATGTAGGAGAGCAATGGCCAATATATGTAATAAACCACTATGAAATAATTAGTGAAACAAAAATATGAAATGCACAGAACTGTAAAAAGACACATTCCACACTATGATGATACTATGTGGGTCTCACCACCCGGAATAACCTGCATAAAAGATATATACCCTATATGACATAGAGCTCCTAACAAGCCTGCTGGGTCCAGCCTGCTATGCACAGAGGCTTAAACCATATCAGTATTCAGCAGCTGATTAAACTATAGCCAAGTCTGTGTGTATTAACTAACGGCCCTATAGATAACAGTGGGAAAAGCAGTCCTAGAGCAAAGGTTTGTGAATTTAATGTATAACAGAACAAGCTCCTTTATATAGCATAGAGCTCCTAACAGGCAGGCTTGGACATATGATATATATCCTTTATGTCTCCAAAATGTGCGTTTAGTTTTGCCAACATGAATTTAAAGTAGACTGTAGCTGACAGTTCCCCACATCCCTAAATTGCTAGTGTATGGAACAAAAACCCTCATAAATAGCACTTTAAATGGCAACAGTAATATTTAATAATAAATTGTAGCTTAGAGTGCTTAAAGCAGAGTTCCACCCAAAAATGGAACTTCCGCTTTTCAGAATCCCCTCCCGGTCACATTTGGCACCTTTCAGGGGGAGGGGGGAGCAGATACCTGTCTAATACAGGTATTTTGCTCCCACTTCTAGGCATAGATACCAGCGCCACCCACGGGTATCTATGCCATGTCCCCCCTCCCCGTTGTCTTCTGGGAGAGACATGGGTCGCAGGAGACAGCAGGAACCAGTTGGAAAGAGCAGCATGAGTCGTGTATGCACAGTAGGGAACCAGGACCGCAAGGCTTCACTTCCTGATTCCCTTACCGGAGATGGTGGTGGCAGCACCCGAGAGCCGAGGGACAGACCAGTTTCGGGTGCCGACATCGCGGATGCCGTGGATCCATGGTGGAGAAATGGAGAACTACAAGAGGATACAATATATTGAAATCCCATATGTTCACAAATTTGGGAAAAATACACTGATAAACACAAGTGATCACTGTAAATAAAAAAAATAAAAAATAAAATTAGGAATAAACATGAAAAATATATGTGAAATGAAAAAAAAAGGAAAAACAGTTTTTACTAGGGGAATTTAATTAATGAGATGGTGAAACGCAGATTAAATTTCCATTCCTCCTGACTGAAACCCCTCCAAAAAGGGTCTACAATTTTGTGCCTCATTGAGGCCAGGAGGGGAATGTGGCATTTAAATTGAAAATCCACCTTAGTTCAAGTTGGAGGAGGCACTTGTTCCAGTCACTTCCTTGTAAACCAGGGTGGATGAGGTCTAGTATCAAGAATTGAATCCTGGGAAATTTACCATCATGAGCCTGGATAACGTGGATTTCATGGCCAGGATGTGCCTGTAGGCTAATTTTTAGCTTTACCAACATAGAAACAATTACATTTGCATGTAATTGAATACACCTGAACATTTGTCCATTAGGCAATGTAATCCAAAAAACAATGTTCATGTACCTACAGTAAATGCAGTAATTGCTGGAAAAAGTCTCAAGGCCTTTGCAGGGGTTGAATCGATGAATACCTTTAGTAATCTGGAAATCTCTGTTTCAGTTCATCTGCCTCATATTTGAATGTACTCTCGTTGAAATTTTGTCATACCAGAAGGTACTGGCTGTAGGGTTTTGATGAAACCAATGGGCAATGGTGAAAAATAGTGGCGGGGAAGATGGAATTCCCAGCTATGCTCTTCCTAAAAAGACCACTTGACAGGTATCCACCCTTGTTTATCTCAACAATAGCTTCCACATCCTCATGTTAACAAATAGACGACACCCACCATATCAGTTCACACAATGAGTAAATTTCAGTATATTCCCATTAAATGAGACAATCGATTTCCTCTGTTTGATATAATGATAATATGCACATGTTCCACATTTAAATGTTTCAAGTAGCAAAAAAACACAGGGATCCTTGCCTTTATGTCTAGAAAAATGACTCGCAACTAAGAGTATTTTTCCAGACTAGCAGTATTTTAAAGATTGATTCCTTCTGAAAGTGAGGTCTATTATAAATGTGAGGACAAATAGTGGGATCATCTCTCAAGAGATGCCAGTGAGTATCAAGTATCGGCCTTATTGTTTTACTCTGGTTGTTTAACTTTGTAATAAATAGGTTGAACTTTGTATTGAGTAAGGTAGCTAATGCCCTGGATTATTTTTAGCTTCATTGTAAGCTTTTTTAAATGATCTGCCACTATATTCCCTATCTAAAAATCACCTTAATTTCATCACAGTTGTGATTTGTCCTCAGATATCGGCTTTTGGTATGGATCTAATCAGATGTGGAGGATGGGCACTTTTATAGTGAAGAAGGGAGTTTCTAGCTGTTGATGAAAAAAAAATCAGCCTCTTTTATAAAACGCAGCTCTAAAAATGAAAGACACTTTCTATTCCATGATAGTGTAAAAGTAAGATTTAATTCATATAAATTCAATTCTTCTATAAATATTGATAATAAATCACTGGGGCTGGTTCAAAAATATCAGTACATCATCGCTATACCTGCACCAGAGTATGACACGGCGCAGGCAGTTCAAAATGTCCAAAACGAGTTACTGACTTTTGGCTTCTGCTGACACACTCTGACTAAAGCTTACAATTTTTTTTGTGGTTTAATTTCCAAAAGCTTATTTAGTTTTTAAGTTATGGAACCATTGATGTACAATAATAGGTATGTTCCACATACTTAAGCAAATTAGGGAGACAAGCAATAGCAACACTCATGGCGGTTGTGTTTTCAAATATTTTTCTTTTTAAATACAATTCAAATAATTTTTAATAAGTCCTATATTATAGATACTGTATTTATCGGCGTATAACATGCGCCGGCGTATAACATGCGCCGGCGTATAACATTCACCCCAAATTTAGGAGGGAATTTTAAGGAAAAAAACTTTTAGGAGGGAAGTTTAAGGAAAAAAACGTACATTTAAATGCCCATCAATGCAGCCTTGTCAGTGTTATTTGCAGCCTTGCATTGCAGCCTAGTCAGTCATTTGCAGCCTTGCATTGCAGCCTTGTCAGTCATTTGCAGCCTTGTCAGTCATTTGCAGCCTTGCATTGCAGCCTTGTCAATCATTTGCAGCCTTGTCAGTCATTTGCAGCCTTGCATTGCAGCCTTGTCGGTCATTTGCAGCCTTGTCAGTGTCGTTGCAGCCTTGCCATTTAAAAATGGTGCCACTGAGATACAGAGTGGTTGTCCTGTGCTTCTTAGGGGCGTTCGTTAGCTCTCGGCCTTTCTCGGTGGCTTATATGCCAATCCCCGCCGATTGTGAGCTTCTCTGCTTTTTCGGCCATTCTCGGCAGCTTTCAGATATTTTCGGCCACACTTGGGGAAAATTTGCGTGTTATACGCCAATAAATATGGTAATTATGTTCTAGATTTTTGACACTGAATTATTAAAACTGGAGAGTGCAAAATCTGGTGCAGCTGTGCAGGGTAGCCGATCAGCTTCTAACTTTTTTAATTAAACTTTGACAAAAAAAAATGGAAGCTGATTGGTTTCTTTGCAGAGCTCCAGTTTTAGTAAAGCAGCCCCATAGCTATCTTTGTAAATTGTTTACGTATTGACTAGATGTCTTACTACTTATGCAAATAATACATGTAATCAATCTCTGTAACACAGATATAAACAGCTGTCCCAGCCTTAATATGGTTCAATCAAATCAATTAAATTAAACATTTAATATAAAAATGTCTATTTCACTCTAAGTACACATTTGAAAGTCAATAGTGTTATGTTCTGATCATATTTTTTTTCAGAAATTTTATAAAATTGGGGGGAAACATTTATTCTGGTAATACACACATGCACACCATGCTAAGCTGCGTTAGTAGTGCATTGGTATCATTTTAGTTATTGTCTGGCAATTGTGCACCAAACACTGGACAACATGCCCACAGCTGTTGAATATAAAGGAATGCACTCATTTATGTTTCTTTGGGACAAACTATGACAGTTTGTTTTCTCTGACTGCTATGCAGGTACTGTATGTGTTCAAAGTACTTTAATGTTAGTTTAAAAAACTTTTGTAAAATACTAAGAAATGTATATCTGTCACCTGGTTATTTTACTCTATAATTTGTCATTTGAATAGTATGGATTTTTCAGATAAACAAGTCTTTGTGAGCTATATTTAAGTTTGTCCAAGTAATATTTTTTTTGACCATTCAATGTCTCCTTAAAGTTGTAATCTATTCTTTAAAAATCATAGGATGGATTTCACAGGCTGAAAATATTAATTGCAAACACACACCCTAATACTTTTTTCTCTTTTTTGGTGGGGTGGGGGGTGATTTTTCTTTGTTGGTAGCTGGGCAGTTACATCTTTTTTTTTTTTTTGCCTGGATAGTTTAGGCTCACTTTTTCTGTCAATTTCTATCACTTTGTTAATATAAATTACAATCTGATGCCAGAAAGCAAAAAATATGTATGTATTGACTTACAGAACAGTATTGAATATGAAATAACATGACCTCATTATGAGGAAACCTGTTGGGTGGAGCAAAGGAAGGACTCTGGAGTGAGAAGAAGCTCTGCTGGGAGAGAGAAGAGTGGCTCTGATGCCTGTGCAGTGCTGAAAGACACACAGCTCTGCTCAATGTGCTGTTTACTCAGTATTACATCCAGTGTTAGTCATCTTTAAAAAAGTAATTAGTTAAGTTACAAATTACTTCTCCCAAAAAGTAATTGCATTAGTAACTCGGTTACTACATTGGAAAATGAATTAGTTACTCAGCAAAGTAACTGTGACCTTTTTTTAATATTCTATAGACGGGACAAGCGAAGGAAGTGAATGTCGCTGCCTGCTTCCGCGAGATTGACACCTTGAGAGCCCCGTCGCCTGGAATGGATTTAAAGGGGAACCCCTACGCCAAAAAAATGGCGTGGGGGTCCCCCCAAAGTCCATAGCAGACCCTTATCCAAACACGCAGCCTGGCCAGTTAGGGAAGGGGGTGGGGACGAGCGAGCGCCCCCCTCCTAAACCGTACCAGGCCTCGTACCCTCAACATGGGCGGTGCTTTGGGGAAGGGGGGCCCTGCGGCCAACCACCCCAAAGCACCTTGTCACCGTGTTGATGAGGACAAGGGCCTCTTCCCGACAACTCTGGCCGTTGGTTGTCGGGGTCTGCGAGGGAGGGACTTATCAGAATCCAGGATCCCCTTTAATAAGGGGGTCCCCAGATTCCAGCCCCCTACCCTATGTGAATGAGTATGGGGTACGATATACCCCTACCCATTCACCTGGGGAAAAAAGTGTTAATAAAAAAACACAACACAGGTTTTTAAAGTACTTTATTAGACAGCTCCGGGGTCTTCTTCCGACTTTGGGGGTCTTCTTGCTGGGCTCCTCTGTTATCTTCTGCTCTTTTACCGCTAGCTCTTTTACTAGTGGAGGAGCCCGGCTTTCTCCTTCATCACCGCCGCCATCTGGGGGTCTTCTTCCAACTTCGGGGGTATTCTTCCAACTTCGGGGGTCTTCTCCTGCTCTTCGCCTTTTCTGCCGGGCCTCCGCTATCTTCTTACAGCTCTTTTACTAGCATTGGCCCGGTCTTGTCGCTCCCTACATTCTCTCTCTCCTTATAGGCAGGGTGGGATGGGGCAGTCCAGACAGGATGTAATTGCAGTAACGCTGCTCAAGTAATGGGAACAGCGTAACCATGAGGGGAAGAGTAATGAGTTATATTACTCGTTACCCTCTAAAGTAATTGCATAAGTAATTCAGTTTATTTTAACTGAGTTACTAACATCACTGATTACATCTCATAGTGAGAGCTTTGAAAGAGAAGTATTGGCAAAGCTCTGTGGGTTACAGGAGTACACTTAGTTCTGCACTTCTGTGACCAGGCTTCAGCTGACAGTGGGCTAAAGCCTTCTGACAGCAGATGTCACAGAGCCAATAACAATAATGTCAGGCTCCATCCAGATGCCTAACTAGCAGCAGGATTGGCCTCTCAGTGGTGCCACTCCAACCCCCTCCACAGTCAAACATTACAGTGAGCACTGAAGTGGTAGAGCATACAACAGTGACTGAGAGTCACTACTCAGTGCTCAGGGCAGACTTGAGACCCGAGCAATCAGTGGTCTTTGATTGCTCAGTTCTTGGTTTGGACAATGTTTTTAGGAGTATATGTAAATGTTTGGATGGATTGTTGGGCACAAAAATGTTTGAACACCAAATATTATTTCATACACAGCTGGATCACATGTATTATTACTATATTGGTTGATTGTTTATTAGGATTAAGCTGTTTATATTGCACTTCTTTTCTTCATAGCACAGCATTTTTTTCTTCACAATGAAATAACATACCTAACAAGCTGATTTGTATTCCTGTTTTTTTTTTTTTTACCCTTTAAGTAATTAAAAGTGTTGTATTGTGAAGTGCGTGTGTGTATTGTATTTTATTTAGATTTCAAACACTGGAAAATCTGGGTATACTGTAGAGCTTTAAATGGTTTCCTGGAATGTTTTTCAGACCTCACAATTTACTTTTGTTATTTATATTTCTTTTTTTACAATAATAAAATGATGTATTTATTTTATTTACATAAATAATGTTTTTAACACACAAACTTACATACATACTGTTACCAGTAAGTATCCCTGATCACTGCCACATGATGACGCTCTACTGCACTGGTGATAGTATGGAAAAAAACACATTTTATAATTATTTATCTATTTTAATTTTCCAAAAATTTGTGACAAAAAAATGACAACTTCAAAAAACTCACTATGTCTCTTACTAAATACCTCAGACTGTTTACTTTCAAAAAATGTGTCATTTGGGGGGGGGGGGGGGGTTCTGTCAGTACATCATGATCAATTTTCAAATTTGTATCCCATAGTTTGTAGACTCTATAATGCCTTGTACACACCATCGGACATTCCAACCACAAAGTCAGTCTGATTTTTTCCGACGGATTTTGGCCGAAACTTGTGTTGCATACACATGGTCGGACAAAGTTGTCAGAAAATCTGATCGTTTGGAACGAGGTGACATTCGTTGCATACGATGGGACTACATAGAGGCTAGTAGCCAATAGCTTTGGTCTCGTAAATTTAATCTGAGCATACATGGCACTTTGTCCGTCGGAATTCTCTACAAACATTCGGAAAAAGTTTGATCGGATTTTGTTGTCGCAAAATTGTAGATCCAGCTCTCAAACTTTTTCCGATAGAGCCCACACACGATCGGATTTTCTGACAACATAATCCGATCAGACCTATTCCGTCTGAATTTTCGACCATAACTTTCACACAGACTGAATAATATACATCGATTTGTGTTATTTTTACTAAAGAAGTGTATCAGACTGCATTTTGTTCTAAATTTATGAAGAAAGATTAATTGTTTGCAAATTTTTTTTTTTTTTTAACAGGAAGAAGGAAAAACATGATTTTTTTCAAAATGTCTGTATTTTTTTGTTTTATAGCAAAAAAAATGAGTGGTGATTTAATACAACCAAAAGAAAACTCTATTTGTGTGCAAAATGATAAAATGCAACACAATTTCATTTGTGAATAGTGTGTGATGACTGATCAATTGCTAGTTAAATAGCATAGGGCTGAATATCAAAAAATGTCATGGTCATGAAGGGGGTAAAACCTTTCGATGGTCAAGTGGTTAAAATACACAACCCGATTCTTTACAGTTATTTGGAGATGAGATTTTGTCTCCTCCAAAGGTGTGTTTAATTAATAATTTGAGTCAGACCATAACCCAGGTGTGTAGTCTGAGTGATTAGGGAAGGGAATTGGAGTGAAGAAAAGACAGTGAGTGTATCTCCTCCCCCTTACTATACAGAATAGGACTAAATATTTAGGGTGTGGATGAACCTAATAAATTTTTCCAAGGCACCTTGTTTAATGGCCAAAAAGCCTATACTACTAATTGTGTCTAATGAATAAATTTGCACATTAAGCCCACTTTCAGCATTTACCTGTACATGTCTACAACTGAAAGTATGTCAACGCACCTGAGCATCTGATTTGCTATGGTGTGTAGGATATTGCAGAAAGTACTTTTGGAAGGGAAATTGTTCTCATGGTTAGGTGGGTACAGATTTTAAAGCAAAACCACCACGGTCAGCAGATTAGTTACTTGCGCAAATATTGGATGCAAATATATTTTTACTGAACGCCAGAGACAATTTTACTCTTGTGCAGGCAGATGGGAGTTATTCCCACACACTGGCATATTGCATGTTTCTTCTGCAATCAAAATCTGCCTGATAGCAATTTTCCTTTTTTTAGTTTAGTTCCAATTTCAGTATATGTGGATAGATATATACACAGTATCTCACAAAAGTGAGTACACCCCTTATATTTTTGGAAATATTGTATTTTATCTTTTCATGTGACAACACTGAAGAAATTACACTTTGCTACAATGTAAAGTTGTGAGTGTACAGCTTGTTTAACAGTGTAAATTTGCTGTCCCCTCAAAATAACTTAACACACAGCCGTTAATGTCTAAAGAGCTGGCAACAAAAGTGAGTACATTCCTAAGTGAAAATGTCCAAATTGGGCCCAAAGTGTCAATATTATGTGAGGCCACCATTATTTTCCAGCACTGCCATAACCTTCCTGGGCATGGAGTTCACCAGAGCTTCACAGATTGCCACTGGAATCCTCTTCTACTCCTCCATGACTACATCATGGAGCTGGTAGATGTTAGAGACTTTACTCCACCTTCTGTTTGAGGATGCTGCATTGATGCTCAATAGGGTTTAGGTCTGGAGACGTGCTTGGTCAGTCCATCACCTTTACCCTCAGCTTCTTTAGCAAGGCAGTGGTCATCTTGGAGGTGTGTTTGGAGTCGTTATCATGTTGGCATACTGCCCTGCGGCCCAGTCTCCAAAGGGAGGGAATCATGCTCTGCTTCAGTATGTCACAGTACATGTTGGCATTCATGGTTCCCTCAATGAACTGTAGCTCCCCAGTGCCAGCAGAACTCAAGTAGCCCCAGATCATGACATTCCCACCACCAAGCTTGACTGTAGGCAAGACACACTTGTCTTTGTACTCCTCACCTGGTTTCTGCCACACATGTTTGACACCATCTGAACCAAATAAGTTTATCTTGGTCTCGTCAGACCACAGGACATGGTTCCAGTAATTCATATCCTTAGTCTACTTGTCTTCAGCAAACTGTTTACGGGCTTTCTTGTGCATCATCTTTTGAAGAGGCTTTCTTCTGGGACCACAGCCATGCAGACCAATTTGATGAAGTGTGCAGCATATGGTCTGAGCACTGACAGGCTGACCCCCCCCCACCCCTTCAACAACTGCAGCAATGCTGGCAGCACGCTTACATCTATTTTCCAAAGACAACCTCTGAATATGACACTCAGCACGTGCACTCAACTTCTGGATTAACGCTACTGTATTTCCCCACATACAGTTTGTCAGAAACTATGAGGAAATCTCCTCAACAAACTCTCACTTTGCTCCTTTTGCAATGCCCATATATACAGTATATACATATTTACTGTAGATAGATAGATAGCTATGTATTTAAAAAAATTGTGATTCTGTTTGTTTTTTTCAGCAGTTTTGTCCTCTACCTCTGCTATGAGCAGCAGCAGACAATGTTTGCAAAGCACAGAATTAAATCACAGCCCAAGTTGATTATTTATGGTTTCCTAAATCATTTTTCAAAACATCAATAAGCTCAGTGAAGTCCATTGGATTAGCCCCTGGTTTGGTCCAAACCTAGGATTTTACAGAACTTTGGCTGTTAAGGCATTCAGACATATGTCCAAACTTATCTCATTTAGCTCTCTGTTTGGCAGGAGCTGAACATCATTATATAGGAATGGTATTTATATTACTTTTATGACAGCTTCACACTGTCAATGATTCCTAAGGAAGCCACAAGTGATTGCTTCCACCACATCCCTAGGATCCACTGATGTCATCAGGAATCCAAGCCACCTAACCAAAGTGGTGGCCACTGGCTATATTTGCACAAAGACATTAACCAAATATGGCCATGGTCATATTTGGTCAATGACGTTACCTGCCCCATCCATCTGTTTATTTAGCTGATGGCAGCTCAGGGGGCTGTTTTTTGGGCTACGAATACTGTCGGGATCAGTTATGTGTGCTGGGTCCTTGTTTTTTGTTTTGTTTTTTTCACTGAGTTGGCAGACAGCAGACATCCTGATTGATGATGAGTTTACAATGAGGCTTTTTTATTTTTACTTTTTTAATAAAGGAATTGTCAAAAACTTGAGTGTTTTTTATATTTCTCTTTTTTTGTGAATGAGTAGAGGTAATATGTATGTATGCTCATACACATAGTGGGGGATGGTATATCCCTCTTAAAAATTGGTATTCTAGATTCTAATAACCCCCTCACATGCAGAGCTCCACAACTAGTGCCCAGGGTTTTGGGGAGAAGCTGTTGTGCTCAGCAACTTGAGAAGGTGCCCTCCCATGTTGAAGGCATGTGGTAGAGTGTGATTCAATAGTGGGGCACTGCAAGAAGCTCATGTACTTTTTTGAGCTTCAGGCGTTTTTCTTCAGGCTACAAAATGCTCAGATGTGAACAGCGGCCATTTAAATGAATGGGCTTCTTCTTGTTGTGCGTTTTTCTGGCGTTTTATGAGCTTTTTACGAGCTGAAAATGCTCAGGTAGGAATGCAGCCTAAAGCTCAATCACAGGCCACTTTTTTCTATTAGCTTCTCTACTTAATCTGTTGCCTTCCATTTTGTCTGTAAAAATGTGATACACAGGACCTAAAGTGATGGGAAAGCTTTTCAATGGGAATCCAGATAGCATGTAACACTAACAAGGTTTGAGTAGTTTTTCCTTGCCCAAATTAATATTATAAATATGGGTCTTCAGGCACCTTAAATATTTTGACATTTACTTTATGCAAAAAGCTTGTCAGGTTCTGCAATACACTTGTGGCCATCCTATATTAAACGTTGCTATTGTTCTTTTCTTAGCTTTGGCACATTCACTAATGCACACACACAATCGGAAATTCTGCCAGTAAAAGTCAGATGAGAGCTTTTGGTCAGAAAATGCGATCGTGTGTATGTTCCATCAGACTTTTGCTGGCGGAATTTTGGCCAGCAAAAGATTGAGAGCATGTTCTCAGTTTCGGAAAAAGTTCTGATCTGAAATTCCGATCGTCTGTACAAATGCCGACGTGCAAAATTCCTACGCATGCTCAGAAACATTTCAACGCATGCTCAGAAGCATTGAACTTCATTTTCTCAGCTCGTCGTAGTGTTGTACGTCACTGCATTCTTGATGGTCAACAGTTCAGAGAACTTTTGTATGACCGTGTGTATGCAAGCCAAGCTTGAGCAGAATTCTGTCGGAAAAAACACGTTTTTTTCCGACAGAAAATCTGCTCGTGTGTACAGGGCATTCGTTGAGAAAAATTGCACTTTTAAAAATTGTCATGCTCTAATTCTTAAACCAGTGCATAACAAATTGCTAAGACACAAGGCGGACATGCCAATCATGTCATGACCACTGTTGTGTTACTTTTTTTTCAAATGAATGTTTTTAATGCATGCCATGCCTCATCTTTAATTTATTTTCTTTTTTTTTGCATTCCCTCAGGTCAGCTGTCAAAGGGAGCCAGTCTGGAAAAGGCCCAATTCCATCCAAAGTCCCTCCAAAGTCCCCAACCAGAAGTCCTGTGGGTGAGTGTCTACTGTTTATGACTCTTTAACCACTTTCAGACCGGACCATTTTGCTGGTAAATGACCAGAGGTCTTTTTACACTTTGGCACTGCGCTGCTTTAACTGGTAATTGCGCGGTCATGCAATGTTGTACCCAAACAAAATTTGCGTCCTTTTCTTCCCACAAATAGAGCTTTCTTTTGATGGTATTTGATTGCCTCTGCGATTTTTATTTTTTGCGATATAAACGTAAAAAGACCGCAAATTTTGAAAAAAAATGATATTTTCTACTTTTTGTTATTAGAAAAATCCAATAAACTCAATTTTAGTCATACATTTAGGCCAAAATGTATTCAGCCACATGTCTTTGGTAAAAAAAAAGTCAATAATTGTATATTTATTGGTTTGCGCAAAAGTTGTCACATCTACAAACTAAGGTACGTTTCCTGGAATTTACGCAGCTTTTAGTTTACGACTGCCTATCTCATTTCTTGAGGTGCTAAAATGGCAGGGCAGTACAAAACCCCCCCAAATGACCCCATTTTGGAAAGTAGACCCCCTAAGGAAATTGATAAGAGGCATGTTGAGCCCATTGAATATTTTATTTTTTTGCCTCAAGCGATTGAATAATGACAAAAAAAAATTTTTTTTTTTTTTTTTACACAAAGTTGTCACTAAATGATATATTGCTCACACATGCTATGGGCGTATGTGAAATGACACCCCAAAATAAATTCTGCTGCTTCTCCTGAGTATGGGGATACCACATATGTGGGACTTTTTGGGAGCCTAGCCGCGTACGGGGCCCCGAAAACCAAGCACCGCCTTCAGGCTTTCTAAGGGCGTAAATTTTTGAGTTCACTTCTCACTACCTATTACAGTTTTGAAGGCCATAAAATGCCAAGATGGCACAAAACCCCCACAAATGACCCCATTTTAGAAAGTAGACACCCCAAGCTATTTGCTGAGAGGCATGTTGAGTTCATGGAATATTTTATATTTTGCCACAAGTTGCGGGAAAATTACAAACTTTTTTTTTTTTTTTTTTTTTAACAAAGTTGTCACTAAATGATATATTGCTCATGCATGCCATGGGCATATGTGAAATGACACCCCAAAATAAATTCTGCTGCTTCTCCTGAGTACGGGGATACCACATATGTGGGACTTTTTGGGAGCCTAGCCGCGTACGGGGCCCCGAAAACCAAGCACCGCCTTCAGGCTTTCTAAGGGCGTAAATTTTTGAGTTCACTTCTCACTACCTATTACAGTTTTGAAGGCCATAAAATGCCAAGATGGCACAAAACCCCCACAAATGACCCCATTTTAGAAAGTAGACACCCCAAGCTATTTGCTGAGAGGCATGTTGAGTCCATGGAATATTTTATATTTTGCCACAAGTTGCGGGAAAATTACAAACTTTTTTTTTTTTTGTTTTTTTTCACAAAGTTGTCACTAAATGATATATTGCTCACGCATGCCATGGGCATATGTGAAATGACACCCCAAAATAAATTCTGCTGCTTCTCCTGAGTATGGGGATACCACATATGTGGGACTTTTTGGGAGCCTAGCCGCGTACGGGGCCCCGAAAACCAAGCACCGCCTTCAGGCTTTCTAAGGGCGTTACAGTTTTGAAGGCCATAAAATGCCAAGATGGCACAAACCCCCCCCAAATGACCCCATTTTGGAAAGTAGACACCCCTAAATTTAGGGGTACACTAGTGAGACTAGGTAATAAATGGCGGGTGCCCTGAAACTATAAAAAAATAACTAACCAACCAGCGTCACCTGTAACAGTTATATGGTGATCACTGGTGAAAGGGTTAACTAGGGGGCAATTAGGGGGCTTTATGCGGTAGTATATGGGGGTCCCTGGCGCTATAAAAAGCTGCAGCGAACCTAAATACCTACCTGCCTAACTAGCGTCACCTGTGACACTAATACAGCGATCAGAAAAACGATCGCTTATTAGGCTGGGTTCACACTGGAGAGATGCGGGAACGCCACGAATGCGCGGCGGGTTCCCGCATCGCATGCCTCCCGGCGGCAGTTCACACTGCCCTATGCAAACTGCTGGGAGTGTCAGTGAAATGTTACTGACACCCCCAGATCAGTTCGCATATCGCAGTGCGATCTGCAAACTCGGATCGCATGGTGTGAACACCCATGCGATCCGATTCTGCTGCGGGCCAAAAAAAGGGTCCCGTGCGAAGTTGCGGCGGGTGCGGCGAATGGCTGAACTCGAATCGCACAGAGATCGGATGTGATTTGCACTGCAGTGCGGTGCGAATCACATCCGTTCTCATAAACCGCTGCAATGTGAACCCAGCCTTAGTGACACTGGCGACGGGGGGTGATCACGGGGTTAAACCTTTATTGGGGGGGTTAGGGGGGTACCTTAGAACTAAAGGGGGCTAACCCTAACTGCCCTAACAGTTATTAGTCACAAATGACACCCGCCGGGTGATCAGGGGGTTAAACCTTTATTAGGTAATAAATGGCGGGTGCCCTGAAACTATAAAAAAATAACTAACCAACCAGCGTCACCTGTAACAGTTATATGGTGATCACTGGTGAAAGGGTTAACTAGGGGGCAATCAGGGGGCTTTATGCGGTAGTATATGGGGGTCCCTGGCGCTATAAAAAGCTGCGGCGAACCTAAATACCTACCTGCCTAACTAGCGTCACCTGTGACACTAATACGGCGATCAGAAAAATGATCGCTTATTAGGCTGGGTTCACACTGGAGCGACGCGGAAACGCCGCGAATCCGCGGCGGGTTCCCGCATCGCATGCCTCCCGGCGGCAGTTCACACTGCCCTATGCGAACTGCTGGGAGTGTCAGTGAAATGTTACTGACACCCCCAGATCAGTTCGCATATCGCAGTGCGATCTGCAAACTCGGATCGCATGGTGTGAACACCCATGCGATCCGATTCTGCTGCGGGCCAAAAAAAGGGTCCCGTGCGAATTTGCGGCGGGTGCGGCGGGTGTGGCGGGTGCGGCGGGTGCGGCGAATGGCTGAACTCGAATCGCACAGAGATCGGATGTGATTTGCACTGCAGTGCGGTGCGAATCACATTCGTTCTCATAAACCGCTGCAATGTGAACCCAGCCTTAGTGACACTGGCGACGGGGGGTGATCACGGGGTTAAACCTTTATTGGGGGGGTTAGGGGGGTACATTAGAACTAAAGGGGGCTAACTCTAACTGCCCTAACAGTTATTACAGTCACAAATGACACCAATGCAAAAAAAAAATAAAAAATTGGTGTCACTGTGACTGGGGGGCAGGGGTAATTGGGGGGGTGATCGGGGGGTAAAGGGGGGGTGTGAGTGTGCCTGGCATGTTCTACTGTGTGTGTAGAGTGTTGGTGCAACTCACTGATCCGCTCTCCTCCGTGTCGGAACGAAAAATACCGACACGGAGGAGAGAATACATCACTTCCTCTCCTGTGTTTACATTACAGGAGAGGAAGTGATGTCACCGGGGATTTCTATTCGTCGGGAGCGATCGTGAGGGGGTGGCCATGAATGAATGGCCGTCCCCTCGTCCGGGATCGCTCCCGAACGAATACCGACCGCCGCAGGCACCGGGCGGGGGCCCGATCGGGCCCCCAACCCGCGGGAGGCAAGGGACGTACATGTATGTCCTTATGCCTGCCCGTGCCATTCTACCGACGTACATCGGCGTGCGGCGGTCGGCAACTGGTTAAACGTTTTTCTTTTTAGCTAGCCATATAGAACTAGATTTTCTCTTGGTAGTCTGGAGTTTTTAACGAGAGCACAATCGGTACCACCATCCACACTTAAAAGCTTGCATGGCTGGACCTTACCCAGTCAGCTCCAACTGTCATGTCATTGGTGCTTCATTAAATCTTTCCTACACATATTGGTATTCAAAGATCGACTATCACAAGATCTGACAGAATTCTTTCAAATTATTAAAAACAGAGTATTGAAGTAGTCCTGCACCTTACCCTGTCAGCTCCTACTCCTAAGTCGTGTCATTGTTCAATTAATCTTTTATACACATACCAGTTATCAAAGATTTACTATCACAAGATCTGACATAATTCTTCAGATAAAAAAAAACACTGTATCGAAGGCCTCCACCCTATGGGCAATGCACAGAGCATACTTGAACGGACAATGTATTTCTGTTGGTTCCCTGATATTCTTGATGGCTCTCCTACTTATTGCCCTCTATCTATGACCAAAGTATTTGGGGAATTTTATCAAATGTTATATAATTGCTTAAATTCTGACTGACTGGCTGGTGGAGGTAGTCAAAAGTTTGCCATGCCATAAATCCCCAATACCCGGTGGACTTTCATATTCCTATTACAAGTCTTTTCTTTTGATCCTGGCTCGGATTTTGAATCTCTGGACCATTCCCAAGGCCAGCCTGCAATTATTACTTTTTAACTTTAAACATTTTCTGATTAGTCATTTGTTTGTGGTTTGACTTAATTTGTATTTGATCATAAGTTATGTAATACTGAAGGGTGGATTTAATAATAAATAGAATTTGGTTATTTGTGAAATATTTATTTTCTAGTTCCAATTAGGGTTTTTGTCTATACTTCATCACATTTTAGTTTTTAAAATGATGTGAGTAAAGTTTGTTTATTTTGTGATAGCAGTAAACACAGCTTTTCTATTTAGAGATTATATACTTTGCACAAAACTCATACACAACGTTTGTTCCATGCACTGCCGCTCTTTCCTGGCAATGTCTATCTTCAATAAATTACAAAGTGTCCATTTAGTCAAACACAATCCACAGAATATTTAACTCTTTATGTATAGATTTCAATCCATCTTTATATATTTGTATTCACCACTGTGACTTGATCTGAACAGTGTAGCCTGCCACCAACCTAAAGGGTAACTCTACTTTTGTGGAGAAAAGAAATAGCAAATAAAGAAAAAACAATATAATGTATACAATTGAGACACACATCATATTGTTATTGAATGTTATTAAAAATTACCTCTCCTTTTCAATCTTCAGCCACTGTAATTTTCTGAAAATGCAATGTAATATGGCTACCTGGAGGTTTACAGAATTTCCCCCAGAAACATAATTTCCTGCGTGTGTGATTGGCTCACTGATTTCTCCAGAAGGCTGCACTAAGATGCAAGTCAGATTTACGGCATCCCCTGCAACAAAAAAGTAATTTTTGGTGAGATACTCCCAATATGAACATGTCTAAAGTGATGCAGGCATAAATCATTACCTTGCCAGGTGTGAGGGGTTAGTTCGGCAGCGGGTGTGTGTGACCCCCTGGATGTGTTCACAACACAAAATCAGGCACAGCAGACAGCATTGTAGGTGCAAAAAACAAAAGATGCGGTTTATTTATGCTACATGCAGTGATACATATAACAGCCAAACAAAAAATAAAACATGAAAATAAATCCTGGTCAGCTTGACCTCTAACTACACACTTAGATTCCCTGTCTAACAACTGAGTGCAGCCTTGTGCTGCACCAGTCCCTGTCTCTGTTGTAGAGGTTTGCCACACAGGCGTTAACTCACCGCACAGAACAGATATCACACTCCCCAGTCTATACAACACAAAACTGGTTCCAGGATGGAGCATCTCCCTAAGCATGCTGGGGTTTTTTGTAGAGGTCTTAATGAGCCCACTTACTTCAGCTGGGCTCATTAACTCTTCCCCTCTAATTGTAAAAGTCTGCATAAAGCCTGAATCTAGGGCACACATATTTCCCATCCTGGATACAACCAGGTGACTTTACCTGCGTGCTGCCACATACCCCCCCTCTTGTTTCAACCTTGGGGTTGTAACACAAGCAGTCAGACACGCATGTATCCGAGACAAAGCATCCACATTCCCCATTTTAACACCAGGGCGATGCTTAACTGTAAAGTTAAATTCTTGTAGGGCCAGGAACCACCTATTTACCCTTCTATTGGTCTCCTTGTTCTGAGCCATCCACTTTAAAGGAGCGTGATCAGTCACCAGGTCAAAGTGCCTACCTAGCAGATAGTACCGAAGGGAATCTAGAGCCCACTTCACTGCTAAACATTCCTTCTCAATCGTGGCGTAATTTACCTCATGGGACTTCAACTTCCTGCTGAGGTAAATGACTGGGTGCTCTTCCCCGTTCCAGACCTGGGATAACACTGCTCCTAACCCAACGTCTGATGCATCAGTTTGTACAACAAAGTCCTTAGAGAAGTCTGGTGAGTACAACACTGGCTGGCTACATAAGGCTGTTTTTAAGGACTGAAATGCTTCTTCAGCCTCTGGGGACCATTTGACCATGACAGACTCTTTCCCTTTTGTCAGGTTGGTGAGGGGCACAGCCTGAGAAGCAAAATGGGGAATGAATCGTCAATAATAGCCAGCGGTTCTCAGAAAGGCTCGTACCTGTTTCTTGCTGTTGGGACGTGGCCAACTCTGTATGGCCTCGACTTTATTGACTTGGGGTTTTATCACCCCCCTCCCAATAGTGTACCCAAGATATTTGGCCTCCTCCTGTCCAATGGTACACTTCTTTGGATTGGCCGTAAACCCAGCTTCCCAGATAGAGTCTAGGACTGCTTGTACTTTTGGCAAATGTGAGACCCAGTCTGTGCTATGGATAATCACATCATCCAGGTAAGCTGCAGCATATTTCTGATGGGGCCTCAGAATCTTATCCATTTTCCGCTGGAATGTTGCCAGTGCATTCTGTAACCCAAACGGCATTCTCTTATATTGGAATGCCCCATCTGGGGTTACAAACGCAGTTTTCTCCTTGGCCGACTCGGCCAGGGGAATTTGCCAATACCCTTTGGTGAGATCAAGAGTTGTCATATATCAGGCTGTTCTCAGCCGGTCAATCAACTCATCTATACGCGGCATGGGGTAGGTGTCAAATTTTGTAACTTTATTTAATTGTCGAAAATCGTTACAAAACCGCCAGCTCCCATCAGGTTTGGGCACTAGTACGATAGGACTGGACCAGTCACTCTGGGACTCCTCTATCACACCCAATTCCAACATCCTTTGAACCTCCCCACGTATTGCCTCCCATCGGGCCTCTGGTATTCTATAAGGTTTTAGTTTTACCCTTTCTCCTGGCGGGGTGATAATGTCATGCTCTACGCCAGATGTTTGTCCCGGAAGCTCAGAGAAAATCTCTTTGTTACGAAGTACAAACTCTTTAACCTCCTGTTGTTGGGGTTTTCGATAAGGTGTCTGCTATTCCAACCTCAGGAACTAAGCAATCAGGCTGTACTTGTGACAAAGTCTCTGCGACTAGGGATTCCCTATCCCTCCAGGCTTTCAGCAGATTGACGTGATAGATCTGCTCCGGCTTTCGCCTTCCTGGCTGTCTAACCCTGTAGTTCACCTCACTAATTTTTTCAATTACTTCATATGGACCTTGCCATTTGGCAAGAAATTTGCTTTCAACCGTAGGGACTAGCACCAAGACCCTATCCCCCGGAGAAAAAGTACGGGTCTTGGTCCCACGGTTGTACACTCTCTGCTGTGCTAACTGCGCTTGGGTTAAATGTTCCTTTACAATTGGCATTACCTATGCAATTCTATCTTGCATCAGGGCGACATGCTCAATCACACTCCTGTGAGGAGAACTCTAATTTTCCCAAGTTTCCTTGGCGATATCCAGCAGCCCTCTTGGGTGTCTCCCATAGAGCAACTCGAAGGGTGAGAAACCCGTAGAGGATTGGGGTACCTCCCTAATGGCAAACATTAGATAGGGTATTAGACAGTCCCAATTCTTTCCATCTCTATCCACCACCTTCTTTAACATTTGTTTAAGGGTTTTGTTGAATCTTTCAACCAACCCATCTGTTTGGGGGGGATACACAGATGTACGCAATTGCGTCACTTTGTACAACTTGCATAATTCTTTCATAACCCGGGACATAAAGGGTGTACCTTGGTCCGTAAGCAGTTCCTTACAAATACCCACGCGGCTAAAAACAAGAGATAGCTCTTTGGCTATGGTTTTGGCCGAGGTATTTCGGAGAGGAATTGCTTCCAGATAACGGGTGGCATAGTCCAATATAACCAAAATGTACTGATGCCCCCTGGCGGACTTCATTATCGGACCTACCAAATCCATTGCGATCCTTTCAAAGGGGACCTCAATGATAGGAAGAGGTACCAGCGGGTTACGGAAATGTGGCATAGGTGCCGACTTCTGACACACAGGGCAGGAGGAACAATAATTTTCTATTTCCTTCATGACCCCAGGCCAATAGAATCTCTGCAATACCCTCTCTCTGGTTTTCTCTGTCCCCAGATGACCTCCCAAAATGTGCCCATGAGCCAATTCTAACACCAACTTCCTGTAAGGTTTGGGCACTACAAGTTGCTCAATGGTTTCTTCTGCCCTTTGAGCCACTCGATACAGCAGGTCCCTTTCCATAGTGAAGTAAGGATAAGGGCAAGTCTTATCTGGGTTCACTAACTCGCCATCTATTTTCACCACATTTTCCCGTGCCTTTATTAGGGTGGGGTCTTTTAACTGTTCTGTGGCAAAATTTTCCCTGTGAACCTCAAGATCCGAAAACTCCACAGACGGCATGTTTTCATCTGAGGATGTTGGCTCCTCCCCAGTTTCTCGAGTTTCCCCCGCCAATACTGACAAGGGAAATTCAGGAGAGTCCTCACCACTCCCAGAGGAATTCTGGTCATCTTCCTGGTTTATAGGGGCACCAGTGGGGGGCTCAGGACAATCCCAGAGTTCCCAGAATTTTGGAAAATCCCTTCCCACAATAGCATCATGTGGTAAGTGAGACACTAACCCCACCTGATGAGAGAGGTTACCTTTGGGGGTCTCAAAAAACACTGAAGTTACAGGATACTCTCGGGTGTCCCCGTGCACACAAATAACAGCCACCCTGTTCTTCCCAGAGACCTCTGTAGTAACTAATTCAGCTTTTATCAATGTTACCAGGCTACCTGAATCCAGCAACACATCAACATTTCTACCATTAATACACATTTTACATAAATGTTTCTCAGGCCCCCGAATGGCAGTGCATGCAACTGTCGCAAACAGCGACTGACGTCTCTCCCTTATAAAGTCACATTGCATAGGCTCATCCACAACGGGGCAATTGGCTGCAATATGTCCCTCTTGCCGGCAGCGGTAGAAAATAATCTTTTTCGCTGTCTCTTGCAGCATGGGCTTCCTGGGCTGCTCCCACCAGACCTTAGGTAGAACTCCCACCCTCTCACTCTCTCCACCCTCACCCCTTGGAGTCATCTTACCCGCCACTGGGGATGATCTGGTCTTAGGGTGGAAAGTCCGTGAGTCCCTGGAAGAGGTGGTCAGGTTCTCTGTAGCCAAGTACCTCTCAACCAGATCCACAAGTTTATCTGCATTTTCTGGGTCTCCATGGCTTACCCATTTTTGGATGGCAGTAGGAAGAGCTCTCAGGAAACGATCCATAACAACACGTTCCACAATGTTTGGTGCGGTCAAAGTCTCTGGCTGCAGCCACTTCCTGCTCAGGTGAATGAGATCATACATTTGAGACCTAGGGGGTTTTCCAACCTGAAAAGTCCAATTATGCACACGCTGAGCCCGGACGGCCAGGGTGACACCCAGCCGTGCCAATATTTCTGTTTTTAGCACCACATAGTCTTTTGCTTGGTCAGGCTCTAGGTCATAATAAGCTTTCTGCGATTCCCCAGTTAACAGAGGGGCCACCAGTCCAGCCCATTGCTCCTTAGGCCACTTTTCCCTTTCAGCAGTCCTTTCAAATGTGGTCAAAAACACCTCCGGATCATCCTCTCCAGTCATTTTTGTCAGTAATCGGCTCACACCAAAGGATGCGGTATTATTGTAACCACTTGCTTCATTGGTCTGCGGACGTTGCTGTATTAATGTCTCTATTTTCTGTTGAAAACTCTGCTCTTGCTTCTGCAACAGGTCTATAAAGCGGGCTTCAGATTGCTGCTGTGCTTGTTGCTGAGCTTCCAGACTCTGCAGGTGAGCTTTCTGCTGGGCTGCAAGGCTCTTTTGTAAAGCCGCATTTTTGTTTGCTGCTGATTTGCATTTGCTAGAGCCAGCTGTCTCAGTATCTCCTCCATGCTGGCCTTTAAAAAAATTGAAAAAAAAACTGCCCACATTCTCCACCAACTGTGAGGGGTTAGCTCGGCAGCGGGTGTGTGTGACCCCCTGGATGGGTTCACAACACAAAATCAGGCACAGCAGACAGCATTGTAGGTGCAAAAAACAAAAGATGCGGTTTATTTATGCTACATGCAGTGATACATATAACAGCCAAACAAAAAATAAAACATGAAAATAAATCCTGGTCAGCTTGACCTCTAACTACACACTTAGATTCCCTGTCTAACAACTGAGTGCAGCCTTGTGCTGCACCAGTCCCTGTCTCTGTTGTAGAGGTTTGCCACACAGTCGTTAACTCACCGCACAGAACAGATATCACACTCCCCAGTCTATACAGCACAAAACTGGTTCCAGGATGGAGCATCTCCCTAAGCATGCTGGTTTTTTTTGTAGAGGTCTTAATGAGCCCACTTACTTCAGCTGGGCTCATTAACTCTTCCCCTCTATTTGTAAAAGTCTGCATAAAGCCTGAATCTAGGGCACACATATTTCCCATCCTGGATACAACCCGGTGACTTTACCTGCGTGCTGCCACACAGGTATAACAAGTCCTCGCTGATCCTGGGGGGGGGGGGGGATATATAGTATCAATGCTAGACTCCAAAGCCACGCTGTGGGCCTCCTTCTCCCTTTGATCACACAATTTTATACAGGAGTTTATGAAAAATTGGTCCCTTTCCAGCTCTTCAAAATTTTAATATGTGGTGGTTTTAACAATATTCTTTATAGTAATATAGATACCTCTAAACCTCTTAGAAATGCCACAGTTAAGCTATCCAATTGGGATAGCACCCCCACACGTATTGAAATTTGTAAGGATGGAAATCCTGACAAAAGAGCATACATATATTATAAAGGTTATCCCCCTTCATTCCATCACGAATGCTGCTTCCAGATACATCCACCTTACCAATCGCTCAGTGCCTGATACCCCTCTCTACCAATCCCTCCACTGACCTCCGCTCACCCAACAAATTAAATTCACAATACTAACAACAACTTACAAAGCCATCCACAACTCTGCCTGCAGCTACATCACTAAACTTGTCTTAAAATACCATCCAAATCATTATGTTTGTTCCTCCCAAGACCTCCTGCTTTCTAGCTCCCTTGTCACCTCCTCCCATGTTCACCTCCAGGACTTCTCCAGAGCCTCTCCCATGCTCTGGAAATCCCTACCCCAATTTGTCAGACTATCTCCTACCCTGCCCACTTTTAGACAATCCCTGAAAACTCATCTCTTCAGAAAGGCCTACCTTGCCCCCATCTAACGACTGTACATTTATTTTCTCCATCAGCCCAACCCTCACAGTTATTACCTTCTGTATAGCTTGACCCTCCCTCTTAGATTGTAAGCTCTAATGAGCAGGGTCCTCTGACTCCTACTGTATTAAATTGTATTGTAACTGTACTGTCTCCCCTTATGTTGTAAAGCATTGTGTAAACTGTTGGCGCTAAATAACTCCTGTATAATAATAATAATGTTACTGTTAATTGTTTACTTGAGCCAGGGTATGCCCAATGGCTCTGTTTTGTATCTACCACTTTTAACTTTTAAAACTTTAATGAAAACAATAAAAAATAAAAATGAACCCCGTTACGTCAATATATATTTGCTACCTTCCTTTGTGCTGGAAGCGCGCAGCACAATTCGCTTTCAGCACAGAGACCAGGGTCTCACGCAGAGCCCCGTTATAACAATCAGGACCTGGAACTTCCGATGCCGGGTCACCTGATCGCTGCGATAGTCTCTGATTGGCTAGCACAGTGATCAATCACTGTGAAGACCGCCCCGTATTTTCTATCTCTGTGAATGGTCAGATACATTGTATCTTCCTCTGTCCTTGCAGAGATAGAAAAAAAAGGGTGTTAAAAAAATAAATTAAAAAATAAAAAAATACCTAGAAGCTTTGATCTAGGTCAGTCCCAGGGTTAGTGTTTTGGGTCAGTATTTTTTGGACAGGATTTTTTTTTTAATTAATATCAGTGTTAGTTAGTGTCAGTGTCAGTATGTTTTAGGTAGGATAAAAAAAAGCAAAATGGGCTGTACTACTGGTATAAACAACTAACATACACATATGTGGTAGCACTGCAATTATTAGGAGCAGAAGAATATATTTTGGGTTGTTCTTTGGTGGTAGGTTATGGTAGTTGCCAGAAATATACAGTTACATTAAAAATATATATTTGTTTTACTATTTTAGGCTAGTTTTCTTTAGATAACCACCAAATGAAAGCCCAATTTGTCCTAAAAAAACAAAGTATAATCCACCTGGATGCACAAAGTAGTTGTGGTGATATGTATAGTTTTACTAACACATGCAAAATTGGGCTTAGGCATTAAGATTTGTTTTACCCTCTGCCTTAAACTGTTTATTGTTTAGATTATTTTGTATTATGGCATTAAACTGCTGAGTTGTAATCATTTCACATAATTTTGCATCATCAACAAAAATAGAAACATTACTTTCTATTCCATTAACCGGATAATTAATCAATAGACTAAACAAAACTGTGTTTTAAGCAGTCCTTGTGGTACACCACTGCAAATTTAAGCCCCTTTTGTTCTATTTAGATTTCAAGCTGCCTTTTAATTTTTTTCTCTTAAAAATACCATGACTTAAGGAGTTGGCGCATATTGTACGCATATCAGACTTTTATGTTTGATGTTTTTATTCTTACAATTTTGATGTTTCCTGTAAATGAGCAATAGTGCTATTATTCAATCAAAACATGTAATGGATGCTATAGTTACGCTTTAAGTTGACCTTATTTTGCTTCTAGAGGAATGGCACAAGCCATTTGTTTCTCAAAAGTATTCTACTAATCTAGTTCTAGTCTGTTTCTTAAAAAAGTTCCCTTTATCTTCTATGGAAATGCATGCTTATGTCAAAAACTCAGGTTAAAAAATAAATAAAAACAACCCCTAGGAAGGCAGCTTCCCCTCTTAGGGCACTAAAACCAAAATCTAGGCTAATGGTAAATTAATTGAAAATATTAACCTAAGGTTTATGGAATAAATTGCACAGACAAAATGAGTGTGCTAAATGTAGACCGCAGTGGATTGCTGTATGATGATTGGACAAAGCATACACCTGACCTGCATGCTTTGGCCAATAACAGCGCGCTTCTCGGCGAGAGCCATAATTTGCGAAAGGCAGGGTGCCTTTGACCAATCATGGCTCAGGTGTCAGAGGGGGCGGAGTCACCCATTTACGTAAACGGAAGACCCCGCGCTCCTCTGAAAACACGGGGAAAGCCATAGGGAAGTCCCCGTGCGTCAGAGGGGGTGGGGTCACCGGGTGGCCCCGCCCTCCATTATATAAGAGCTGTCACCTGGACAGAAGCGTCACACAGCAGGGGACTCCCATTGAGGCGGATCATCCAGAGGACGAAGCGGAGAAGAATAAGCCGGAGGAACATTCCGGACGAGAAGACCAGAGGAAGAAGCGGAGGAAGATAGAGGAAGAAGTGGGAGAAGAATAAGATGGAGGAAGAAGATGAACACAGAAGGAAGACCAGAATAAGATGGAAGAATAAGCAGGGAAAGAAAAAGACGTTAATAAAGGAATTGTTAAAAACTGTCTATTGTCTTTTTTAAAATTTTTGACACTTATTTGTGAAATGGTAGGGGTAAATTTGTACCCCATTACCAATTCACACAGGGGGGCATGGATCTGGGGGTCCCCTTGTTAAGGGGGACTTCCAGATTTCGATAAGCCCTTCTCCCCATCAACATGGGGACAAGGTGCTTTGGGGGGGCTACCCCAAAGCACCCTCCCAATGTTGAGGGCATGTGGCCTGGTGCGGTTTAGGAGGGGGGCGCTCTCTCGTCCCCCCTCTTTGCCTGTGGCCTGCTCGGATAAGGATCTGGTATGGATTTTTGGGGGGACCCTCACGCCATTTTTTATAATTTTGGCATGAGGTTCCCCTTAAAATCCATACCAGACCTGAAGGGTCTGGTATGGATTTTGGGGGATATCTCCACACCATTTTTTTTTTATTTTGGTTCGGGGTTCCCCTGTGGGGGAATCCCATGCTGTTTTTATCAATGAAATTTCATGTGTAGTGCCGGGAATGACAATTCATTATAGCCGCGAATAGTTGTAAAATACTTTTTTCCTTTAGAAATATAATTTAGCTGTCAGATTTTTCTAAACACAGGAAACATGCGCCACTACAGGCATACTATAGACACCCCCAGGTACAAAATTGAAAGGAATATTACAATTTTATTGTTTCACTTTAAGCATTAGTGCCCATTCACACTACCATTCTGTAATATGGAACCGTTATAATAGGAGCGACTCAAGTCACTCCGACTTAGCAAAAGGTTCCTGTAATATTTTTGGGGTGACTTCAAGCGACTTGCATTGACTTCTATACAGTAGTCATTTTGCAAGTCGCTGCTGAAGTCGTGTGCACGTCGCGTCTGTGAGTCGCGCTGCAAGTCGTGTCACCCCTGTGTGAACGGGCACTTATTGAAATCACTACTCCCAAAAAAACTGTAGTTTTTAAAACTTTTTTTGCATTGACACATGTCCCCTGCGGCAAGACCCAGGTCCCCAAACTCTTTTTATGACAATAACTTGCATATTAACCTCTAAAATTAGCACTTTTGATGTCTCCCATAGACTTTTAAAGGGTGTTCCGCGGCTTTTGAATTTGCCGCAAACACCCCAAATTGTTCGCTATTCAGCAAACAGGCAAACAGCCAATGTTCAAGTCAAACTCATGTTCAACCCGAACATAAAGCCCATCCCTAATATATATATATATATATATATATATATATATATATATATATATATATATATATATATATATATATATATGTATATATATATATATGTATATATTAGACATGTGCATTCATTTTCGTCTGAATGCATTTTTGTCCGAATTTCAGGTATTTTCGTTTTCGTTTTGACAAACGATAACGAAAGCACAGAAGCCGAAAAACGAAAGATCCGACATAAATAAATGCTTTATTTTCGCTTTCCTTGTTACAACAGTTCGATATAGAATAGGAGATTCGACATGACTCTGACAATAACAATCTGTGTCTATAGAACCTGTGATCGAATGTGCCTTACCTTACCTCTATTAGTCCAAGATTATATAGAGAAAATATTTGACAGAGAAAAAAGATTTGACAGAGAGAAAAGATTCTGCAAGTTACTGTTCTAAAAAGTGTTTGGGGACCTAAGTCCTGCCCCAGGGGACATGTATCAATGCAAAAAAAAGTTTTAAAAACGGCCGTTTTTTCGGGAGCAGTGATTTTAATAATGATTAAAGTGAAACAATAAAAGTGTAATATTCCTTTAAATTTCGTAGCTGGGGGCTGTCTATAGTATGCCTGTGAAGGGGCGCATGTTTCTGGTGCTTAGAACTGTCCCTGCACAAAGTGTCATTTATGCAGGAAAAAAAGTCCTTTAAAATCACTCGCAGCTATTGTGAATTGTCGGCTCCGTAATACAGAGAACACTCATTGAAAGTCATTGATAAAATAAATAAATAAAAAAAAAAGCGTGGGGGTCCCCCAAATTCAATTACCAGGCCCTTCAGGTCTGGTATGGATATTAAGGGGAACCCTGCGTCAAATTAAAAAAAAAATTGACGTGGGGTTCCCCCTAAATATCCATACCAGACCCTTCAGGTCTGGTATGGATATTAAGGGGAACCCCGCGTCAAATAAAAAAAAAATTGACGTGGGGTTCCTCCTAAAAATCCATACCAGACCCTTTATCCGAGCACGCAACCTGGCAGGCCGCAGGAAAAGCTCTCTCTCTCGTCCCCCCTCCCTCCTGAACCGTACCAGGCCACATGCCCTCAACATTGGGAGGATGCTTTGGGGTCTGTGACCCCTCAAAGCACCTTGTCCCCATGTTGATGTGGAGAAGGCCCTCATCCCCACAACCCTGGCTGGTGGTTGTGGGGGTCTGCGGGCGGGGGGCTTATCAGAATCTGGAAACCCCCTTTAACAAGGGGACCCCCAGATCCTGCCCCCCCCCTGTTTGAAATGGTAGGGGGGTACAAAAGTACCCCTACCATTTCACAAAGAAAGTGTAAAAAATTGTTAAATAAGACAAACACACTTTTGAAAAATTCCTTTATTAAAAATAAAAAAAATAACAAAAAGATTCCAGCGGTGGTAATCCACTCTTGCTATCCAGCAACGGATGATATCTCTCCAGCGATGGTTGATCTGATCCAGCGCAGCAAATCCATCCATCTTCTGTCTCCACGGAGGAGACACTGCGGGGATCCCGGCGGCCTGACGTTTGTTATATGTGGAGGGCGGGACCACTCGTCACCTGACCCCGCCCCCCTCTGACGCAAGGGGAAACCCGGGCTTCCCCGTGACGTATGGGTGATCCCGCACCCCTCTGATGTAACAGAAACCTGCCTGTGTTACATCAGAGGGGGGCGGGGTCACCCATACGTCACAGGGAAGCCCGGGTTTCCCCTTTAGTCAGAGGGGGCGGGGTCAGGTGACGAGTGGCCCCGCCCTCCGCATATAACAAACGTCAGGCCGCCGGGATCCCCGCAGTGTCTCCTCCGTGGAGACAGAAGATGGATGGATTCGCTGCGCTGGATCAGATCAACCATCGCTGGAGAGATATCCTCCGTCTCTGGATAGCAAGAGTGGATTATCACCGCTGGAATCTTTTTTTTATTTTTAATAAAGGAATTTTTCAAAAGTGTGTAGTCTTATTTAACAATTTGTTACTTTCTTTGTGAAATGGTAGGGGTACTTTTGTACCCCCTTACCATTTCAAACAGGGGAGGGGTGGGATCTGGGGGTCCCCTTGTTAAAGGGGGCTTCCAGATTCTGATAAGCCCCACGCCCGCAGACCCCCACAACCACCGGCCAGGGTTGTGGGGATGAGGCCCTTCTCCACATCAACATGGGGACAAGGTGCTTTGAGGGGTGACAGACCCCCAAAGCATCCTCCCAATGTTGAGGGCATGTGGCCTGGTTCAGGAGGGAGGGGGCCGCTCTCTCGCCCCCCTCTTTTCCTGCGGCCTGCCAGGTTGCGTGCTCGGATAAAGGGTCTGGTATGGATTTTTAGGGGGAACCCCACGTCAATTTTTTTTTAAATTTGACGCGGGGTTCCCCTTAATATCCATACCAGACCTGAAGGGCCTGGTAATTGAATTTGGGGGACCCCCCCGCTTTATTTATTTATTTATTTATTTATTTATTTTTATCAATGACTTTCAATGAGTGTTCTCTGTATTACGGAGCCGACAATTCATAATAGCTGCGAGTGATTTTAAAGGACTTTTTTTCCTGCATAAATGACACTTTATGCAGGGACAGTTCTAAGCACCAGAAACATGCGCCCCTTCACAGGCATCCTATAGACAGCCCCCAGCTACGAAATTTAAAGGAATATTACACTTTTATTGTTTCACTTTAATCATTATTAAAATCACTGCTCCCGAAAAAACGGCCATTTTTAAAACTTTTTTTTACATTGATACATGTCCCCTGAGGCAGGACCCAGGTCCCCAAACACTTTTTAGGACAGTAACTTGCAAATTAGCACTTTAGATTTTGAACGTTGGAGTTCCATAGACTTTAATAGGGTTCTAAAGTTCACACGAAGTATGCTATATACTAGCTCCGTCGAATCTTCTTTATACTTTCGACAGACACCATAAGCCTTCAAAGACAGATTCGTCCGTAATTCATGTGGATTTTCGTACGAATGCAATTTTTGAACGAAAAACTAAATAAATAAAAATAAATTTCGAGAGTAACTAAATAAATTAATTTTTCAGACGAAAACTAAATTCTATCTATATATATATATATATATATATATATATATATATATATATATATATATATATATATATATATATACTCTGCATTCAGTGTAGCTTATATATACAGTGTAAACTCTATATTCAGTCAGTACAGATTGTGTATTTGATATAGTCAGTCAGTACATGTATATTTCTTGGATCTGGCAATACATCATGCAGCTGTAAGAAATTTTACATTTTCTTAAATTTTTTCCTTTAGAAATTTAATTTTCCTGTGGTATTGTTCTAAACATGGGAAAAAAGCGCTACTTTACAGGCAGACTAAGGACACCCCCCAGACATAATATTTAACCAGTTGCCGACCGCCGCACGCCGATGTACGTCGGTACAATGGCACGGGCAGGCATAAGGACATACATGTACGTCCCTTGCCTCCCGCGGGTCGGGGGCCCGATCGGGCCCCCGCCCGGTGCCTGCGGCGGTCGGTTTTCGTACGGGAGCGATCCCGGACGAGGGGACGGCCATTCATTCATGGCCACCCCCTCGCGATCGCTCCCGACGAATAGAAATCCCCGGTGACATCACTTCCTCTCCTGTAATGTAAACACAGGAGAGGAAGTGATGTATTCTCTCCTCCGTGTCGGTATTTTTCGTTCCGACACGGAGGAGAGCGGATCAGTAAGTTGCACCAACACTCTACACACACAGTAGAACATGCCAGGCACACTCACACCCCCCCTTTACCCCCCGATCACCCCCCCAATTACCCCTGCCCCCCAGTCACAGTGACACCAATGTCATTTTTTTTTTTTTTTTTTTTTTTTTTTGCATTGGTGTCATTTGTGACTGTAATAACTGTTAGGGCAGTTAGAGTTAGCCCCCTTTAGTTCTAATGTACCCCCCTAACCCCCCCAATAAAGGTTTAACCCCGTGATCACCCCCCGTCGCCAGTGTCACTAAGGCTGGGTTCACATTGCAGCGGTTTATGAGAACGAATGTGATTCGCACCGCACTGCAGTGCAAATCACATCCGATCTCTGTGCGATTCGAGTTCAGCCATTCGCCGCACCCGCCGCACCCGCCACACCCGCCGCACCCGCCGCAAATTCGCACGGGACCCTTTTTTTGGCCCGCAGCAGAATCGGATCGCATGGGTGTTCACACCATGCGATCCGAGTTTGCAGATCGCACTGCGATATGCGAACTGATCTGGGGGTGTCAGTAACATTTCACTGACACTCCCAGCAGTTCGCATAGGGCAGTGTGAACTGCCGCCGGGAGGCATGCGATGCGGGAACCCGCCGCGGATTCGCGGCGTTTCCGCATCGCTCCAGTGTGAACCCAGCCTAATAAGCGATCATTTTTCTGATCGCTGTATTAGTGTCACAGGTGACGCTAGTTAGGCAGGTAGGTATTTAGGTTCGCCGCAGCTTTTTATAGCGCCAGGGACCCCCATATACTACCGCATAAAGCCCCCTGATTGCCCCCTAGTTAACCCTTTCACCAGTGATCACCATATAACTGTTACAGGTGACGCTGGTTGGTTAGTTATTTTTTTATAGTTTCAGGGTACCCGCCATTTATTACCTAATAAAGGTTTAACCCCCTGATCACCCGGCGGGTGTCATTTGTGACTAATAACTGTTAGGGCAGTTAGGGTTAGCCCCCTTTAGTTCTAAGGTACCCCCCTAACCCCCCCAATAAAGGTTTAACCCCGTGATCACCCCCCGTCGCCAGTGTCACTAAGGCTGGGTTCACATTGCAGCGGTTTATGAGAACGGATGTGATTCGCACCGCACTGCAGTGCAAATCACATCCGATCTCTGTGCGATTCGAGTTCAGCCATTCGCCGCACCCGCCGCACCCGCCGCAAATTCGCACGGGACCCTTTTTTTGGCCCGCAGCAGAATCGGATCGCATGGGTGTTCACACCATGCGATCCGAGTTTGCAGATCGCACTGCGATATGCGAACTGATCTGGGGGTGTCAGTAACATTTCACTGACACTCCCAGCAGTTCGCATAGGGCAGTGTGAACTGCCGCCGGGAGGCATGCGATGCGGGAACCCGCCGCGCATTCGTGGCGTTCCCGCATCGCTCCAGTGTGAACCCAGCCTAATAAGCGATCGTTTTTCTGATCGCTGTATTAGTGTCACAGGTGACGCTAGTTAGGCAGGTAGGTATTTAGGTTCGCTGCAGCTTTTTATAGCGCCAGGGACCCCCATATACTACCGCATAAAGCCCCCCGATTGCCCCCTAGTTAACCCTTTCACCAGTGATCACCATATAACTGTTACAGGTGACGCTGGTTGGTTAGTTATTTTTTTATAGTTTCAGGGCACCCGCCATTTATTACCTAGTCTCACTAGTGTACCCCTAAATTTAGGGGTGTCTACTTTCCAAAATGGGGTCATTTGGGGGGGGTTTGTGCCATCTTGGCATTTTATGGCCTTCAAAACTGTAACGCCCTTAGAAAGCCTGAAGGCCTCTCAGCAAATAGCTTGGGGTGTCTACTTTCTAAAATGGGGTCATTTGTGGGGGTTTTGTGCCATCTTGGCATTTTATGGCCTTCAAAACTGTAATAGGTAGTGAGAAGTGAACTCAAAAATTTACGCCCTTAGAAAGCCTGAAGGCGGTGCTTGGTTTTCGGGGCCCCGTACGCGGCTAGGCTCCCAAAAAGTCCCACATATGTGGTATCCTCGTACTCAGGAGAAGCAGCAGAATTTATTTTGGGGTGTCATTTCACATATGCCCATGGCATGCATGAGCAATATATCATTTAGTGACAACTTTGTTAAAAAAAAAAAAAAAAAAAAAAGTTTGTAATTTTCCCGCAACTTGTGGCAAAATATAAAATATTCCATGAACTCAACATGCCTCTCAGCAAATAGCTTTGGGTGTCTACTTTCTAAAATGGGGTCATTTGTGGGGGTTTTGTGCCATCTTGGCATTTTATGGCCTTCAAAACTGTAATAGGTAGTGAGAAGTGAACTCAAAAATTTACGCCCTTAGAAAGCCTGAAGGCGGTGCTTGGTTTTCGGGGCCCCGTACGCGGCTAGGCTCCCAAAAAGTCCCACATATGTGGTATCCCCGTACTCAGGAGAAGCAGCAGAATTTATTTTGGGGTGTAATTTCACATACGCCCATAGCATGTGTGAGCAATATATCATTTAGTGACAACTTTGTGTAAAAAAAAAAAAAATTTTTTTTTTTGTCATTATTCAATCGCTTGAGGCAAAAAAATAAAATATTCAATGGGCTCAACATGCCTCTTATCAATTTCCTTAGGGGGTCTACTTTCCAAAATGGGGTCATTTGGGGGGGTTTTGTACTGCCCTGCCATTTTAGCACCTCAAGAAATGAGATAGGCAGTCGTAAACTAAAAGCTGCGTAAATTCCAGAAAACGTACCTTAGTTTGTAGATGTGACAACTTTTGCGCAAACCAATAAATATACAATTATTGACTTTTTTTTTACCAAAGACATGTGGCTGAATACATTTTGGCCTAAATGTATGACTAAAATTGAGTTTATTGGATTTTTCTAATAACAAAAAGTAGAAAATATCATTTTTTTTCAAAATTTGCAGTCTTTTTACGTTTATATCGCAAAAAATAAAAATCGCAGAGGCAATCAAATACCATCAAAAGAAAGCTCTATTTGTGGGAAGAAAAGGACGCAAATTTTGTTTGGGTACAACATTGCATGACCGCGTAATTACCAGTTAAAGCAGCGCAGTGCCAAAGTGTAAAAAGACCTCTGGTCATTTACCAGCAAAATGGTCCGGTCTGAAAGTGGTTAAAGGAGTATTTCATTTTTATTGTATTACTTTAAGAATTCTTAAAATCACTGCTCCTGAAAAAGCGTCCGGTTTAAAAACTTTTTTTTCATTGATATATATCCCCTGGGGCAGGACCCGGGTCCCCAAACACTTTTTTATGGCAATAACTTGCATATGAGCTTTTAAAGTTAGCACTTTTGATTGTTCACATTTGTGTACCATAGACTTTACTGGTGTTCAAATGTTCGCACAAAATTTTTGTCTGTTTGCAAGTTCTGGTGTAAACCATATCGGGGGGGGGGGGGGGAGGTGTGTGTTCAGCTCATCCCTAGAAATCACCACAATCATTCTCGGTGACTTCAACATCCCTGTTAATACTAACCCTCCTGCTACTTCTAAACTTCTCAGTCTAACCTACTCTTTTTACCTGAAGCAATGGATACATGCTTCTACTCACTCTGATGAACACCCTTGACCTTGTTTTCTCCCACCTATACACTCCATGCAACCTTTCCAGCAATCATTTTCTTCTCTCTTATAACTAGACATTCTGCATATTTGTTTATTCAGAAGCATCAGAATGAATGAAAGTCTCTTTTGACAAATGCATATGAAAACGAATTGTCAGAAAGAATGAAAATCAGAAGGAACGAAAATCAAAAAGAACAAAAATCTGAAATTACAAAAATCCGAAAGAACAAAAAACGATACAACCTACAAGTTTAACAAATCGATTATATTTGGAAAGTTTTGTTTTTCCTATTTTCGTTCTTTCCGACTATTCACTATCGCATGAAGAAATAATTGATTAATGCATTCGTATTAGTATTTCTTTTGGGAAGGTAACGAATTGTTAAATATTATATTTAGGATTTATTTTGGTTGTTATAATGTATTGTACATGTTGCATCATGATAAATACAGTATCTTGTGTGATTTATTAAAAAAAAATGTGTACTTAACCAGAATAACTATGGCTTATATATATACATCACCAGTTTGTTTTATTTATGTAATAATAAATGTTTTCTATAACCAGTAGTAATAGTGTGCTACTTATCTATTCACTAATAAGAATTGAGTCAAATTTGGAAAATTTATAAAATATATTATAGGTAAAATAGCTGAAGTCAGGAATTCTTTCTATTCAGGTCTCTGCGCCTTAGTAGCTAATTTGGGATAGATTAGATATACATGTTTATTGGAATATCCTTTAAAATTTGGCTAAAGTAACTGTTAGTAAGCGTAACGAATACTAATGCATTCGAAGTTACAAATTAATCGAAGTAACGAATGCCGCATCTAAACAAATGAAAGAAACGAATACAAAGGTATCCAAAGTTACGAATTATCCAAAGTATCGAATGCCACATCTAAACAAATGGAAACAAAACAAATACGAATGCATCCAAAGTTACAAATGATCCGAAGTAACGATTGTCAATCATAACGAATGATCCAATAAACAAAAATAAAATGAATGAAAAGAAAACAAAACTAAATTTTTCGGTGGTGCACATATCTACTTATCACTACCTTATTAGTGTTGCTCTCTTCCTGTCTTCCATTTCCTCTCCCTCCAATGATCAGATACTCGTGGAAACCTTCACCACCTAAACCCTTCTCTTCTCTACTCTGCTACTGACCACCTCTATGACAAAATATCACCCCTGTCTTGCCCCAACCTAGCCACTTCTGTCTACAACAGTTCACTGTTGTCCTCCCTGGACACACTTGCCCTCCTCTCTACACACAGAATCATGCTCGACCCCTACATTCTTGGCAAATGGAAAAAATCAAAGTCTCAAAAAAAGTAGCCACACTCTTGACCACCTGTGACGTAAGCCTCAGAAAGGTTCCAACCAATACAAATCTGCCTTAAAAATATACAGTTCCTGCTACCACACTGCCAACTGGTTCTATTTGATCACTCTTTAACAACTTCTCACTCAGTCCTCAGCAACTATTCTCTACCTTTAACTCTCTACTTTGTCCTCCACTGCTTTCACCCATTAACTTGCTGCCCAGGAGATCACCAAACACTTTAAAAATAAGATTGATACAATTTGTGAGATCTCCACTGTACAGCTACATCCCCTCCTTAACACTCCATGGCCACAGGTACAATCATTACTTCCTTAATTCAACCCCACTACTATAGAGAAGGTTGTTAAGCTTTTTTCTAATGTCCGCCTAATCACCTGCCCCCTGGACCCTGTTTCCTACTGTCACCTTTTGGCTCTATCCTACACTCTATAACTCACATCTTCAATCTCTACCTCTATTCTGGCATCTTTCCCTAGTCTCTAAATCTTGCACTTGTGCTCGGAGACTCTTATAACAATGATGAAATTGAATTGACAGATACTGAAAGAAAGTGACCTGAAGGTGTGCCGTGGTCACGTGGTAAGTATGCCTAAAAGGGGGCATACCCAAGTAGTACTAAAAAAGAAAAGGGGATAAAAAGAAAAAGGGGGAACGGGAGGCTGGGACAACCTCCGGAAACATCCAATAGGGCACGGAGGAGCCGAGGCCATCTTATAATGGTGAGGCTCCACCCACAAATGCAGGCGGGCCTACATCCCGCCTCCCCTCTTGTGCTTGGAGACTCTTATAACAATGATGAAATGGAATTGACAGATACTGAAAGAAAGTGACCTGAAGGTGTGCCGTGGTCACGTGGTCAGTATACCTAAAAGGGGTAAAGAAGTACAACAGACAGAGAGATGAAAATACAAAGTTTATTCAACCTGAACCAATCAATCAGTCAAATGAAGAAACGCTTGGGACATCTCCGTTACCGGCTCCGGGACATACCTGGCATAGTATGAAGACCTCAACCTACCCAATCTCTTAATGATGTGCACGGGGTCCCCCGGAGTCCCCCTGATGTGAAGCTGCAGAGGCTGCCCCGATCCTAAAGGAGTGACCCGAGTAGGACTTGGGGTTGAGCCCCAAATTCCCCAAAAGCGTGCGGCAGTATTTGATAAAAAGAGATGACGTGAGCGGGCCCCGTTAAAGGGCAAAAGAGGACCATCCCTAGGTTGTCCTGCCAACTGGAGCAACAACAGATCAAAAACCATGACCGGCACCAACTAGAATTGATCCTGAAAAACCTGATAACCTGCCGGACCCAATCTGTTGCGTCTTACAAACCTCTAAATGTAACAAAAAATGGTTAGGATACCTAACTAATTGATTAATGGACAACGTATGAGACCCAGCCCCGATACAAGCAAATTTCCCTGGCCTAAGAAAACCGTAGAAGGCAAAATAGATTGCCGCCTTCAGCACCAGACTAGGTAAAACCCAGAAAGGAGATCTAGATAACATGACCGACAAAGCCTGCAAAATGTCCCCGGAGATAGGAAGCCTATTGCTGGGGCTCGGCGAGCTACCCTTCTGAATACCCCTCAGAACCGCCTTGACCACGTGAGCCGCAAACACAGAGGGTCTACCGGGATATTGTAAAGAGAAAAAATTATGCACGCCTGCCAAGTAACCCCTGATTGTGCCGTGAGATCCCCAGCTGAGAATGACAGTAAGCTACAAATGCTAAAATGTACCGCACGTCCAAACAATTCGACCTGGGGTACAGGGTACGAAACGTCTGAAAAGCTTTCCAAGCTGTGTGGTAAGCCCGCCTGGTGTTGATGGACAGAGCCCTGTCGATCAACCCCAATGCGCCTGTCAAGTGTAACCCTAATTCATCCTCAGAAGTGAAAACTGTGGGGAGGGGGTCACCGAGACGTCTGCGTCTGGAACCTGCCGGAAAAAAGATGAAAAATCAAACCGGGACAGAGCATCCGCTGCAGAATTTTGCACGCCACTAATAAACCTGCAGTGTATGTGAAACCTAAAATTAAGTGACAACCAAGTGAGCCTGTGTAAAAAAGACATGATGAGCAAGAAACTAGACCTGCCTATATTGATGACCTCCGAAATTGCCTGATTGTCCGTGAAACATGTGACCATATTACCCGTCCATAAATGCCCCCACACCTGGGCTGCCACCACTATGGGGTAAATCTCAAATAATGCAGACGTCTGAAAGAACCTGGGAATCATGCCATATTCCTCCGGCCTTGCCCCCGCCAGCCAATGCGTATCAAAAATGGCTGCATAACCTTTAGAGGCGGCAGGATTGGTAACTACTTGCAAAGAATACAATGACACTGCCGAGATAAACATGGAAATCCCATTCCAGTGATGGAGGAACTCATCCCACATATGCAAATCTGACAAAGCTGCGGAATCTAAAATGACCCTAGAATCCGAGTCCAGGGCCATTGGTAGCAAAGCCAGCAACCAGGAAATGAAGGACCTGCCCTGAGGAATGATCCCCATGGCAAAGTTCAACATGCCCAGTAACAACTGCAAATCCTTCTTTGTAGCGGCCTGGGAAATTAGAAACCCATGGATCCGCTCTCTGATTCTGACCAACTTATCTTCCGGCAGGCTGGCCTGCATAACCTGGGAGTCCAGAACGATACCCAGAAAGGTCAGAGTGGTAGCCAGGCCCTCCATCTTTTTGCCTGCCAAGGGAACATTGAGAGCAGAAAAAACAGCTACCAACTTCTGAAGATCCGAAAGTACCCGACCCGCACTCTTAATCAGAAGGTAGTCATCCAGATAATGCTCCTTCTGCTTGAGAATCCAATTGAGCGCCTCCGCAAACACATTAAAAAGCCAAGGACTACTTCTAGACCCAAAGGTAAGCTTGGTGGCAAAATAATACAAATCCCTCCATTTGACCCCATGCCACCGCCAAAGCGCTGGCTGAATAGGAAGGAGCTTAAAAGTATCAGAAATATCTGTTTTAGACAGCCAAGCATTCCTTCCTGCACAGATGATGCATTGGATAGCTAAATCCACTGATGCGTACTTCAGTGAAAATTCCTCCGAGGGAACCAGGGAATCCAACCTAGGCACTACTGAACAATGAGGCACAGATTTTCCCCCTGACCAACCCCAAAGGGTTGACCCTCCACTGGTGAAACGGAGGTGTGGAAAAGGGGCCAATGATGAACCCCTTCTCCAGCTCCAATTGAAGCAGCCGATCCACCGCCTCCATGTCTGTGCCTGCGGACAATAAATTCTTGCACTCAAAGGTGCCCTGTGGTAAGGTGATGAGCCCTGGAGAAGGTAAAACACCAGAGAGGCCCCTGGAAGTGCCCGGCACTGACGGGGGACTCATGAGAGGGCACCAGTAAGTACTATGTGCTGAGGACTGGCAAGTGGCGCAGACCGGGGACCTCAACCCAGCAAAATGCCGACAAAAAAGTTCAGTGTCCACCTTGCTCCAGTCAGTTGTGACCTGGTGCTGAGTGAACACGGCCGCTACTTTAGCTGAAAAGGACCGATGACAATCGTAAAATGCCGACCCACCATACTTCTGTCCCAACTCCACCACCGCGTATAAATATAGGTCAAACTCCTCCATTCTCTGAGGACTGACCGAGCAAACAACATCCCTGAAGATGCTAAAGGCTAACACGAAATCAGGGATGGAAAGTTTGTGACTGAGCCTATGGTCCATGGTCTTGACTACCACCGACACGTCGCCACAAGCATATGACTTGTTGTCCGCGATGTCATGGGCCGCGATCAAGAGGGAGGCCAAGTTAGCGTCCTTTCCCTCCAAGATATCTTTTTTAATATTGGCTGGGATAAAATGGGCTGGAGTGACCGAAAATGAACTAGCACTATTACCTGCTGCCGATGGCAAGACCAGAAGTAACCCGAGACTGCTGATATGTCAAGACCCACAGATGCCACTGGTGCCGGGCACGGAGGACACTCCAAAACCTCCACCCTGGCTCGTAACTCCTGAAAAGATGTCGCCAACACACTAAGGGATGAGTAAATCAATGTGAGTGACACACCCACAGAACGTAAGGTAACTTGTTCAGGGGTAGCGCCCGAAGCACTGGGGAATAAAAGTCTTAAAAGTTCCGCTTTACGAGCCGAAGCCGGATAAGCGACACCTCTACGACGAAGTTCAGCCATCAACCTAGGGACCATCCAAGACCTCATGGAGGGTTTGCTGCCATGTTCAGACTCCCCCGCCTGGGAAGGAGGGACGATCTCAGAATTCTCGATATCTGCCGCCTGAGACATGATCTAATTTGACATAAGCAACAGTGAGTTAGGAAACCAACCTGCCAAATTTAACCCAAGACTAGAGTGAGTGCTGATACCCTGAAGTGACGACCCCACCCCTCCCCTACCCCAACCGACCAATCCTCCCGACACCAACATACCAACCTTCCCGTGCGTAAATTGCGATAAAGAGAGAAAACTGGAAAAGTGTTTGAAATTAAATGGATAGAGCCGAGCCACCTGTGATTCCACAGGCAATTAAAAATGTACACTCAGGCCCCATGAACCTGAAAACATGTCAGGTAGGATAATAAGAAAGGTGAAATGATACAGCATGAAATGAGTGAAAAGAATTAACGACTTGCCACTAAGCAATCCTGGATAACCTAGACCGACCTTCTCCCACCTGTAAACATACAAATAAAATAAGTACCTCAGTGGGGAAGCCGTGTTGCGAAACCCAACTTGGTGACCTCACACCTGGCCCTTACCATGAGGTAATGAACCCCTAAGTAACCCGAACCTACCTGAATTGTCGAGACTGCAAATCTAAAGAAGAAACACCCCTGAGGTCCTGCAACCGTGCCGACACTTGACAGTATGTAGAAATGACTAAGGACAAAAGAAATGAGACAAGCCAAATAACCATGCGACTCGCCACTGAATCAACAGAAACCAAGATCTGACCAGAGCAACATACAACTGATCCTACCCGTGTACAACGCACGGAGAAAATACCCCGAAGGAAATGAGAGAGGCCCTGATGATGAATGAGCTTACCACGACCACCATGATCGCAGCAACATGAGAGGCTCCCTTTCCCCCCTCCCCCAAGGCCTGAAAACATCCCCTGACCATCTGGACCGAACGCACACCCCCCTTTTCCCGAAACCCCCCCTAAAACCCCCCTAAAACCTTGCATGTGTGCCCTGCCTGAACCCCACACCGACCGAGCTTCCCCAGCGACAAGACCCACCCAGAACTGACTGCACAGGCACTTACTACGGGTTTGACAAAAAAGTATAACTTGTATTGGCTGCTCACACCCACACACAGCTCCAAATAGTTATCGAGGGAAAAGGAAAGGAAAACATAGCATAAAATGACATTGCAGTATAACTGAAAAGAGAAACCCCCAACATTCCACAGTGCCCTGCAGTGAGGAGCCAGAGCCTGGGAACATGAAATAAAAAATGACAATGAAATGACAACAGGAAAGAAATGAATGCAAAACATCCCAGCCGTTACCCATGCATGAGCATGACACAGTCCTACTTCTAACAATATCGCAGACAGTGATGCCCCTATGGAATACACCGCTGTTAGCGAACCAGTGACATACCCCCCCCCCCCCCTCCCCTGCACCAACCCAGCCCGGAAAAAAAAGCAGGCAGCGCCATCTGTCAGACCACCCCTCCCCCCATATAATCCCTGAGAAACGCCCACAGCCTTCAGCAAGAACGTACCTAAGTTGGCCAGTGATACCCCTATAGAATGCACCGCTGTTATGAGACCAGTGCCACCCCCCCAAACGAAAATAGGCAGCGACATATGCTGGCTGTGACCACCCCCCCCCCACAAACGATTAAAAATGAACCGCACATTGTGACAATTCCCCCCCCATCAGAATGCAACCATACCTCTAACCTGAAATGACCCCCTCTGCCAACCTGCGACTACCCCCCACTCCCCCAGAATAAATGCCCCCCACGAAAAAGCCAAACCCCCACCAACTACCTGGCCCTGTACGACAGCAGGGAGAATAGGAGCCCACCACCGCCGAACACCTCCACGAGTGGCACCTGAAATGCCGTCAGCGGTCGCACCGGCAATGACATGTGCGATTGTAACCCAGCCTACGTCCCGCCTCCCCACTAGTCACTCGCATACTTAAAAAGCTCACATTAGACACCGCAATCTTAACCTAGGCCCCATCTCTTTACTCACATTTATCTTCAAACTCCTCAAACGTCTGGTTTACAACCGACTGAGCGACCACCTTACTGAGAATACCCTTCTCGATCACCTACAGTCTGGATTTTTCCTTCATTACTCCACAGAATCTGCTCTCCTAAAACTTATAAATGATCCACCAATGGCTAAAACCAATGGACACTATTCTGTACTCTACTTCTGCACCTCATTTCTGCCTTTGACACAGTAGACCATCTCCTCCTCCTAAAAAAACTGCACTCCTTTGGGCTTCATGACTGTACTATTCACTAGTCCTCATTCTTCCTATCCCACCGCACCTTCAGTGTCACTTTCAGCTTTACTTCCTCCTCTCTTCTTCCTTTCTCCATTGGCCTTCCCCAAGGGTCTGTTTTTGGATCTCTCCTACTCTTGCTATATCATTTCTATGCTGATGACTAACAAATGTATCTCTCTACTCAATAGCTCATTCCATCAGTCCCCACATGCATCCCTAATTTACTAACAGACTTATCAAATTGGATGTCACATCACTTTCTTACACTTAATCTATCCAAAAGCAAGGTCATAAACTCATTTTTTTTACACAAAATTGGCCATTTATATGATATTTCTATCACATAGCATGTACATAGCAAAGTTTACACCCCAAAATACATTCTGCTACTCCTCCTGAGTATAGTGATACCATATGTGTGAGACTTTTCCACAGCTTGGTCACATACAGAGACCCAACATGCAGGGAGCACCGTCAGGTGTTCTAGAGACATACATTTTCAATCTAATTTGACTACCTATTACACTTTTGTGAGGCACTGTAGTGGCACTGAGGGCCACTGTAGTGGCATGGATGTGACAAGGATGAGCACTGATGTGGCATGGATGAGTACTGATGTGGCACGGATGAGTACTGATGTGGCATGGATGTGGCACAGATGAGCACTGATGTGGTATGAACGTGGCACGGATGGTCACTGATGTAGCATGGATGTGGTATCAATGAGCACTGCTGTGGCATGGGTGTGGCATGGATGAGCACTGATGTGGCATGGATAATCACTGATGTGGCACAGATAAGTACTGATGTGGCATGGATGTGACACAGAGGAGCACTGATGTGGCATGGATGTGGCATCGCTGGCATGGATGATCACTGATGTGGCATGCATGTGACACAGATGATTAGTGATGTGGCATGGTTTTAGCATGGGTGATCACTGATGTGGCACAGATAAGCACTGGTGTGGCATGGATGAACACTGATGTGGTAAGGATGAGCATTGATGTGACATGGATGTGGCATGGATGTGGCATGGATGGGAATGGCTGAGAATGAATGAGCCATGGATGGGGATGGATAATGCATGGATGAGCATGAATGAGTCATGGATGTGGATGTATGGGCCATAGATGGGAACGGATGAGCCATGTATGGGGATGGATGAGCCATGGATGAGGATGGATGAAAATTAATGAGCCATGGATGGGGATGGATAAGGCATGGATGAGCATGAATGAGCCATGGATGTATGGGCCATGGGTGGAAATAAATGAGCCATGTATGGGGATGGATGAGCCATGGATGAGGATGGATGAGTCATGGATGGGGAGGGATGAGCCATTAATGAGGAGGGATGAGCCATGAATAAGGATGGGTGAGCCATCTATGGTGTTGGATGAGCCATGAATGAGGATGGAAGAGCCATGAATGGGCACAGATCAGTGCTTATGGGCACTTAAGATCCAGCCCACAAGCACTGCTGCACCCGCTCCCTCCTCTCCTTACATGCTGTACTGATCGGTGTGAGGAGAGGATGTACCAGACATGCTCCGGTTTGTTGACAACTGATCACTCCATCATTGGACAAAGCAAAAACGTGGTAAAGGGCCGCTGTCATTGGCCCTTTACTGAAATCTGTGATGTGCCGGGTCCCGTGAACCCGAACGAGCATGTACAGTCCCATGTGTGTGCCCCAGGACCTCATATGATGCCCTCCCAGAGTTATCTGACCGTGCTGTAGCCATCATTTGACTATGATCTGGTCGGTAAGTGGTTAATTTCATCCCCCTTATGCCTCTTCCCCTGACTTCTCTGTCAAGGTCAATGGCACAACTATTAACCTGTTCTTGTATGCCAAATTGCTAGGTGTTATCCTGGACACCAAACTATGATTTTCCAATGACACCACAAAGCTTCTAATTCACTCCCTGGTCATCTCTCGCCTCAATTACAGCAATTCCCTCCTCATTAGTTTACTTTTACATGGTAGGCTATCTCCCCTTCCATCCATCATGAATGCTGCTTCCAGACTCATTCACTTTACCAACTGTTCAGTATCTGCTACTCTTTTCTGTCAATTCTTCCACTGGCTGTCACTCATTCAACAAATTCAATTCAAAATGCTAACAACTTACAAAGCCATCTACAACTTGGCTCCCAGCTACATCACTAGCCTAGTCTCAAAATACCAACCAAATTGTTCTACTTGTTCCTACCAAGGTCTTCTGCTCTCTAGTTCCTTTGTTACCTCCACCCATGCCCGCCTTCAGGACTTCTCCATAGCCTCTCCCATCCTATAGAACTCCCTGTCCTGATCTGTCTGACTATCTCCTACTCTGTCCACATTTAGGCAATTCCTGAAAACCTTTCTCTTCAGAGAAGCCAATTCTGCCAACCACCAAACAACTGTTCTTTTATTTTCACCAACAGCTCTTCCCACACAGTTATTGCATTTTTTATCACTTGACCCTCCCTTAGATTGTAAGTGTGAGCTGTGGTGAATCTCTGACCTAAACCTAAATGCCACCTCACCACTTGGCCTTAACGAGGCATTTCATTTTCAAGGCTAATCCTTAGGAGGTTTTGAAAGAGATATGTGACATGACATTGGACTCATGCATCCTCAAATTTTCAATTTTTAGATCCATGCGTCTATTCTAATGTCCCCCATTCTCTTATGTTTCCCTTTTTTAACTGTAACATCTCATGATCAGTCCTCTTTTTTCAAACAATGTATTGTGCACATATATTCAGCATCCTTAATGTATGTACAGTCATATTGGTATCACTCATTTCTACTATCTTGTTCATTCTACTCTACTCTTGTTCTTTAACAGATGTGCCTCCTTGCATTTGTTTACTTGATCACTGGATGTTGCTGCCGTCTTGACGAGTTCTCCCCAGCACGTCCTCCATGGCACTATGGGCTAGTTTCTATAGAATACCAAGCACTGCGATTTGCGGGACCGAATCCAATGTCGACCCACACATGCGCAGTCCTGTCTCCTGCCTCCGGACCATGACGCGGTATCCCCACGAGTGTCAGCGGGCCACAACATCTGACATCATCGTGCAGCACATGCGCAGTGATGATGATGCTGGACGCATGGGAGCCAGGGTATCGTTGCAGAGATGTGTCCCTGCTGATGCCATTCTGAGCATTGGAACACACGCGGGACTTCATCGGCCAACTCCTCTCCCTTTATTACAATCCCACAGACTAAGCTATAGGGAATACAGGGGATATGTACTTACATCACCCCCAGCATATAAATAGAGGGCCCTTCCACAGAAGGGCTGGACAATTTGGCAATCCTACAGCAATATTTGGCAATATATGTGTATTAAATGATATATTTTCAAGACACCATGCATTTATTAAAACACCAATTCTCTGAAATACCTGCAGTTTAAAATAAGCAATAGGCACTAAATATAGAGAAATTACATGGCAATACAGATCAAGTCTATTATTAGGGAAGTGACATTGTATCTTATTTCTTATTAGTTGAAACAAACTGGCCCCACAGCACTTGAAATAATTGTTATTGCTATAGGCACAGACATAATGAGTTATTGTGACACACTGAAATTATCTCATTATAAAAATATTTCCATAAATTGCTCAGATGCATGATAGAGGCATTTCTAGTTCATATTGGAGACTGGACAGTAATTGCTGACAGTATGAAGTTTTAAAAAAAAATATTGTTCCAAGATCACTGGGCAAACTTGATAATGATTTAGGTTTGGTTGCTATTGACTCATGTCCCAAATATCATCTTTCCAGACAGAGTGAATAATATTCTGAAGAGATTAACAGTTTAGGGCCATGTCACACTGCGATCCTGTAGTTTTTGAGAAACTGCCAGTAGCAGGATCACTCTGGAGGACACAGCAGAAAGTGAAAACACTGACCTGCTTGAATGCATGTCTACCTAGTCAGGTTTAAATTTATTGTTGAGCTTATCAGTAAATTTCAGGGACACTAATCATTTTTAGTTAGAACCTCTTCCCTGGTCTCATCATCAAGAGGACCCAAGTCTGATTCCCAAAAAATCTTTCAGTCTGCTGTGGACTTGCATAAAAGCTAGAAATCTGCATATAATTCTGAAATCCCTTGTTTGGGAAGTTCTGTTTCATTCATTTTTATTGTAAAATTGGCATTATAAAATACAACAATACATTGAATGGAGCCGTAGATACGTACCCCGAGGGGTTTACACAGTAAGTGAAAAACAATAATCCAGAACAAGGCTCTCTCAGAACTGAGAATGAATAGTGTATTAATTAATAAAACAGAGCATAACAAAGTATAACAAAACAAGAACAAGGCGGTCAGTAACAGCTTGTACCTGACTAAACAAATTGTACCAGTTATTATAAAGAAATAGCATGTGTGACGTACCTACCAGCATATCATTAATGGTGCCTAGTCCACAAATTCCATAGACTCCAATGTTGATCAAATAATTGTTTAACACCAGGTTTATATGCCAGTAAACTTTCATAGCTGTAGTTTTGCTTCACCATGCCAATTACCTCTGAAGCGTTTAATGGTAAGTTGGACTTCCATTGTCTAGTTATAAGCACTCTAGCAGACAACAGTATATGAGTTTTAATTGTGCAGCACTCAGGAGGGAATTGGTCAATACCTAAAAAAAGAAACGCAAGAGCTGGAGAGGATGGGGTGAGGATCCCAGTAGTCTCAGAGATTATGCAGAATATAGGCTTCCCATGACACCAGTCACTAATTTAAACCATTAACCAGTCTTAAATGTAAGAGATCTCAAAGCTGGATTACTTAGACAAATAAATCAATTATTACTCAATTCACTAAGGTCTCCTATAACCGAAATACATTTTCTTGGGTAAACTGCCTCTTGAAAATATGCCACTTTCAAATACAGTATCTCACAGAAGTGAGTACACCCCTCACATTTTTGTACATATTGTATTATATCTTTACATGTGACAACACTGAAGAAATTAAACTTTGCTACAATGTAAAGTAGTGAGTGTACAGCTTGTATAACAGTGTAAATTTGCTGTCCCTTCAAAATAACTCAACAAACAGCCATTAATAATAAAAAGATTATAAGAACTTTTCAATATACTTAACCACTTGCCGACCACCGCACGACGATATACGTCGACAGAATGGCACGGGCAGGCATATGGGCGTATATATACGTCCCTGCCTTCCCACGGGTTGGGGGCCCGATCGGGCCCCCCCCCCGGTGCCTGCGGCGGTCGGTATTCGTTCGGGAGCGATCTGGGATGAGGGGGCGGCCATTCATTCATGGCCACCCCCTCGCGATCGCTCCCGACGAATGGAAATGCTCCGTGACATCACTTCCTCTCCTGTAATGTAAACACAGGAGAGGAAGTGATGTAATCTCTCCTCCGTGTCGGTATTTTTCGTTCCGACACCGAGGAGAGAGGATCGGTGAGTTGCACCAACACGACACTACACAGTAGAACATGCCAGGCACACTCACACCCCCCCGATCACCCCCCCCAATTACCCCTGCCCCCCAGTCACAGTGACACCAATGTCATTTTTTTTTTTTGCATTGGTGTCATTTGTGACTGTAATAACTGTTAGGGCAGTTAGGGTTAGCCCCCTTTAGTTCTAAGGTACCCCCCTAACCCCCCCAATAAAGGTTTAACCCCGTGATCACCCCCCGTCGCCAGTGTCACTAAGGCTGGGTTCACATTGCAGCGGTTTATGAGAACGGATGTGATTCGCACCGCACTGCAGTGCAAATCACATCCGATCTCTGTGCGATTCGAGTTCAGCCATACAGATAGTATGGCTGAATTCGTGTCGCACCCGCCGCAAACTCGCACGGGGGCCTTTTTTTGGTCCGCAGCAGAATCGGATCGCATGGGTGTTCACACCATGTGATCCGAGTTTGCAGATCGCACTGCGATATGCGAACTGATCTGGGGTGTCATTAACATTTCACTGACACTCCCAGCAGTTCGCATAGGGCAGTGTGAACTGCCGCCGGGAGGCATGCGATGCGGGAACCCGCCGCGGATTCGTGGCGTTCCCGCATCGCTCCAGTGTGAACCCAGCCTAATAAGCGATCGTTTTTCTGATCGCTGTATTAGTGTCACAGGTGACGCTAGTTAGGCAGGTAGGTATTTAGGTTCGCCGCAGCTTTTTATAGCGCCAGGGACCCCCATATACTACCGCATAAAGCCCCCTGATTGCCCCCTAGTTAACCCTTTCACCAGTGATCACCATATAACTGTTACAGGTGACGCTGGTTGGTTAGTTATTTTTTTATAGTTTCAGGGCACCCGCCATTTATTACCTAGTCTCACTAGTGTACCCCTAAATTTAGGGGTGTCTACTTTCCAAAATGGGGTCATTTGGGGGGGTTTGTGCCATCTTGGCATTTTATGGCCTTCAAAACTGTAACGCCCTTAGAAAGCCTGAAGGCGGTGCTTGGTTTTCGGGGCCCCGTACGCGGTTAGGCTCCCAAAAAATCCCACACATGTGGTATCCCCGTACTCAGGAGAAGCAGCAGAATTTATTTTGGGGTGTCATTTCACATATGCCCATGGCATGTGTGAGCAATATATCATTTAGTGACAACTTTGTGAAAAAAAATAAAAATAAATTAAAGTTTGTAATTTTCCCGCAACTTGTGGCAAAATATAAAATATTCCATGGACTCAACATGCCTCTCAGCAAATAGCTTGGGGTGTCTACTTTCTAAAATGGGGTCATTTGTGGGGGTTTTGTGCCATCTTGGCATTTTATGGCCTTCAAAACTGTAATAGGTAGTGAGAAGTGAAATCAAAAATTTACGCCCTTAGAAAGTCTGAAGGCGGTGCTTGGTTTTTCGGGCCCCGTACGCGGCTAGGCTCCCAAAAAGTCCCACATATGTGGTATCCCCGTACTCAGGTGTCATTTCACATATGCCCATAGCATGTGTGAGCAATATATCATTTAGTGACAACTTTGTGTAAAAAAAAAAAAAAATTATTTTTTTGTCATTATTCAATCGCTTGAGGCAAAAAAATAAAATATTCAATGGGCTCAACATGCCACTTATCAATTTCCTTAGGGGGTCTACTTTCCAAAATGGGGCCCTGCCATTTTAGCACCTCAAGATGCATATTGGCTTTGAGAGCACATCTCCATTGTGCTTGGATTTTGAATATCATTATTAGCACCTTGTGCATTTTTGATTAATTATCACTGATTGCTATTGCACCTTTTAAAGTTGCACCATTTAGCGTTTATAAGTTTTATCTCCTCTGATATTTTTAGTATCATTTCTATTAATATAGGTTATTCTAATTTTAATTTTTCTGTTTATATTTGTATTATATATTTATTAATATTTATTTCTATTGCACGCTGTTTCACTGATACTTTGGATTCTATATAGCACTTGATCTGGGATTGTTCTTTATGTCAAGTGCACTATTTGATGCGTTACACCCAAGTGGTTATGCACACTGTTTGAGTTTATTTAAGCACGTAGTTTAATATCTATTTCTCACCTTCCTGCTACTTAGGTACTAGCTATTTTAGTTTATTATATTTATTTAGCTGGAGCGCAACACCATTCTTATCTATTATCACTTACTCTGGGGAGGGTTATTACCCCTGCCGGTGTTTTGCTGCAACCACAACTTTTATTTTAGGGCACGTAGATTGGCGCGAGAATACCTTTACTTTCACATCATGGGAAATGTAGTTCCAAAACATCTGGAGTACCAAGGTTCACCATCACTGGCCTATGCCATCTTTATGTAGAGCAAAAATTATTTTTTTCAGATCCACAGAGAGTTCTTTGCCATGAGGTGCCATGTTGAACTTCCAGTGACCAGTATGAGAGAGTGGAAGTGATAACACCAAATTTAACACATCTGATCCCCATTCATACCTGAGACCTTGTAACACTAACAAGTCACATGACGCCGGGGAGGGAAAATGGCTAATTGGGCCCAATTTGGACATTTTCACTTAAGGGTATACTAACTTTTGTTGCCAGCGGTTTTGACATTAATGGCTGTGTGTTGAATTATTTTGAGGGGGCAGCAAATTTACACTGTTATACAAGCTGTACACTCACTATTTTACATTGTAGCAAAGTGTTATTTCTTTAGTGTTGTCATTTGAAAAGATATAATAAAATATTTACAAAAATGTGAGGGGTGTACTCACTTTTGTGAGATACTGTAGCCCTTTTTTTTTCAGTTCCTCTGAATGTGAAATATAGTCCTATTCCGCAAAGAGGAGAAATTCACCAGTTTGACGTGTCCAATAGATCAGATTGAAAATGACCCCAAATCATATCCAATTGAGACATCACATGACACATGGATCTAGCAATGGGTGTTGCAGTAACCAAATGAATTCACAAATATGTATACAGAAAAATTTATGTTGCCACCACAACTTTATCCTTCAGCATGCAATCTGTATTGATTACAATTTCCAAAATAGTGCAACATTTCAGGATCACAAGGTCTGTATTTATGAAAGGCTGCATGACCATGTACTGTATACTAGCAACGTGACTTCTCTGTGATTAATACAAATCACTTATATTTACATATAAATACATACAGTATGTTGGAGAAGTTTGTATTTCACATTACTAGAAAGAGGCTACAATACAGCTGTCACAGGTATATTGTGCAACGCTGGTAAACAACCACATGTATTTCTTTACAGTGGTGAGCATCCATGGACTACTGTCCCTGGTATGTTTTCAGTTAGGGGCTGCCAGTTTAATAGAATCTTGCACCCATTCATCTATGTTTTGCTTCTTTGTGTTTAATTTTTTAATTGAATCTTATGAAATTGTAAACCTTTCACAAATTATGTATATGATGATGGAAAATAATGTGGAAATTATGTTTCAAAATATGCATACCTATTGGGGTTGATCTACTAAAGGAGTAGAGTATGTTTTCTCTGCAAAGTGAATTTTCACCTTGCAGTGAAATTTTTGCTTAATTTAGTGACTTGTGGTGAAAATTCACTTTGCAAAGAATTACCAGTCACATGCAAGAAAAAAAATATGGATGTACATGAGTGGATAATTCAAGTCACTAAACTTTTACTAAGCTATGGTAAAATTCCCTTGCAAAATACAACTTCACTGTGAACCGTTTATAATCCTTTGGTAAATAAACCCTATTGGGAAATTGGCTTACTTTAAGTTGTTTTTTTTGCCTCCCCATGGAACCCCCTGGAGTCTGGATACTTGGGCAACTACCAACTGTCCAGATTACAATCCACAACTGGTGGTGATCCTCATCACTCTAGTGGAATAATGACTGTCAACTGGACATTCTTATTGTTTTGGAAACAGGAATCCTAAATTTAATGAGTTGTTAATAAAAATATTTTAGCCAGTTGGACATTCATAGCAGTATCATCACATTATTGTCATTATTATCTTTATTATTCTTTGCTGTGATACTGAACATTGTAAACACATTTTAACATGATCCTATGAAAATTATTTGTTTTATTTTTGGGAAGCTGAAAACAATGGTATTTAAGTCTATTAACATCTAGCTAAGTTACTTTTGGTTGAACAGTTTGATATATTTCTTTTGCAAGCCAGGGTCTATTTAATATTGCTTTGTAAATTAACTCTCAGTTCTTGTATGCAGAGTTGTCAAATGTAATCCTTTGATTTTTTTTTCACTCACAGAGATCCACATTTATGAAGTGATAATGAACTGAGCTGAAAGGATTAGATATGATTATGTCAAGACTTTAGATTGAATCTATATCCAAACTCAATAGGAGATTAGTCACTTAGACGGTATCAGAGTGGAAAACAGCTTGGAGAGGCCATCAGTGCATGGCCTGATCTAATGAAGATTTGCATACAGTTAAGACTTTCAAGAATTGTTATTGTTACTGAGTACACAAATTTTATTGAAACTCCTCATGTGTCAAGAAAATAGCTTTTTCACATGCAAAAAGCTGAGCTTCCTTTGTTTCTCTAAAATATGTTATATCTACCTACAATTTTTTACAAAAGGCAGTCTCTTGAGCCAGTCATCTGAATCATAACGACTTCAGGGATAGGATTTTCATTCGGCGATCTCCATTTTGACTTGGATTAAGAGGATTAAAAAACATTAAATGACTATTCTCCACCTCCCTCAAGCAGATTTGCTTTTTTTGGCCATGACATATATTCACTGTGACCAGACTCACTAGTAACAGAGTACCACACAAAGGCCTCCTTTAGCATGACAAAAAAAGTAAAAAAACACTCACATCAAGCTGCCAGTGTTGCAGACAATGAAGCCAGGCCAAGCTAGTTGTCTCATTTTCATCAACATAAATAGTAAGGAACTTGACTGTGGCTTTGTTGAGAACTTCAACACGAGGCATATTTTTTTTTCCACACAATCCTCACCCGAAGCTCGAGGTGTCATATTAATTATTTAAATCTTCACAAGATTTCAGCTGTATATTTTGAAGCTGTGCTCAGTGCCAGAAGGTCTCCTGTCTGCTTTTGCTTTTGTTAATTAGAGCCGAAACAGGTCTTTGATCTCTCTGAGTATAACAACCAAACAATGTTAAAGAGCAAAACTTCCTCCATTAGTCAACCTTTTCCTCCAATCATTTCACCAAGTTTATTACAAATGTTGAGGATTTCAGGTAAGTTTCATTTTTTTTGTGCAGTAGCAACTTTTAACCAACTACTAAGATAAATATCAAGGCCTCATATCTATTTTACAGAGATTTGAATTTTCTGTTCTCATTTGATTTTTGCCAACTACAATGCCAGGTCAGCCTCATTATGTATTTGGAATCCTTGTCTGCTGTTATACAACATAGCACACATCATCTAGCTTATTAGCTACAATACTTTGCATTGCTTTTTACAAATATTCTCTAACAGAGGAAAGTGTGTCATAAAGTCGCATTACATTTGTAGTTAACTATAAGTTTCCTCTATATTCAGAATAGTTTCAAATTAGCATGTGCATGATATTGGCAGATGATTAAAACAATTTTCTCAGGAGATTTACATTTACATGTTGCAATGTCAGAATCAATTCCTTCAGTGTCTTTAACCATTCTAGATAATAATCAATCATTGTTACTGACCCATGAAATGTCTAGTCAGCGATCAATAATATATATCTCTCAAGGTTGGACTTCAGGTGCTACTCAAACACTTAATCTTACAATCAACTCCTGCCACATTGAATAGGGTTTGTGTTTTTGTTGTTATGAGAACAATTTGAGAACATGTTGATACTAATATACCTTTTTCTTTAAATGACAGCAACATTGTTTTGGTAAAAGTAAAGGATCCAGTTGTATGAACCAATTTTTTTAAAATTGTAATTTATTCATACATGACTGCTAGATACTATGGGGTTGATTTAGTAAAACTGGAGAGTGCAAAATCTGGTGCAGTTGTGCACTAGAAGCCACTCAGTTTCTGTGCACTGGAAGCCAATCAGTTTCTTCAGCTTGTTCAATTAAGCGTTGACAAAAAAAAAAAAAAACCCTGGAAGCTGATTGGTTTCTATGCAGATGTTTTATTCCAGTTTAGTAAATTAACCCCTATGTCACATTACATACAATGAGATCTATTGAGGTCACACATGCAACAATGTACATTTTACACTGTATATTACCTAACAAAATAGTGCTAACCTCAATTCAGCTTTTGGTACCCTGACACTTATTAAAAATTGTGTCAGTATACAGCTCATAAGAAGAAAAAACAATAAAATAAAATAAGGTGAAAGTTTCTGGAATTTTGCATTTCCATTTCAAGAGTACCAGATTACGATGTCTCCAATGATATATTTCTCCTCAGGTATAAATAAAGGCAAAACAGTGCAGGGGCTTTGTGTTGGGGTTGTTACTTTGACACAAGCCCGGTCCATGAACAGGGAGGGGAGGCGTTTGTGGACCAAGAATTGGTTGCGCCAGCGTGACCAGTTCTCACACATGCCTTTGCTCCGTGAGATCCGCGAGAATGATCCTGATGATTTCAGAAATTATCTCCAGATGACGGACCCACTTTTTCACAGTCTGCTGGCTTTGCTGACCCCTTATATCAGCGGGCAGGATACCTGTATGCGGCAAGCTATCACTCCGGAGCAGAGGCTCATCGCCATGTTGCGCTACTTGGCGACTGGGAGAAGCCTTCAGGACCTCAAGTTCTCTACATGCATCTCCCCCCAGGCTCTGGGGATCATTATTCCAGAGACCTGTTCTGCCATCATTCAGGTCCTGCAGAAGGACTATATGAAGCTAAGTTTTATCCTTAAACATCACATTCTATGTATTTCAGGATTGCTAATGTCTTGCATTTCTTTCCTCATTCCCTAATTACCATCATTGCAATATGCTCTAATTCATATGCTCTGCCCCTTTGTCCTCATGCATATTTGCCTCTCTAACTTCCCCACCATGCTCTTCTTGGCCCATAAAACTATAGTCTAGTCACTTACCAATGTTTTTTGTCAGCTCCATACTATTGCTTTCCCCTAAACACCCCCTAAAATGTCTACAAATGTGATGTGTGTGCTTCAATTCATGCAGAGTGACTTTTTTTAAAATTTTTGGGGTTGTGCCAAACTCATTAGGAACCCCCCTCCCCCCAACTGCTAGCTCAGCTGATGGCAATCCTCTATCTGATGACTTTACCAAACCCAATACACACTATACCTACCTTTTTGATGATCACATTTATGGACGAGTTCACCAAAGCATGTAGTGTAAGGTCCTGCCTCAATACTTTCAAATGCTATTTTTTTTTTAACATATTAATTATCTTGATATGTAATAGCAGAATGTCAAAATGTGCTTCCATTTTGTTTTCATTTTGTTATTATGACACTTCTTACCTGTCCTGTGAGCTGCCAATAGTGTAAGTAAGGAGGGGCTTCACAAAGTATCACACATTATTTAGGCATTCAGCTCTCAAAAAGTGGAGAGGGTTACCTGTCCTAAACATCCCCCCTCATTTTTTAGCAAGGGCACATCAGATGGGGGGGGGGGGGGGGGGGGTGATGACTCTCATAAGGGGACCTTATACTTTAGGCTTTAAATACTCAGTTTCCAAAATGTTATACTAATTTTGACCAAAAATGTGGGTGTCTAATCTGCTTGCAATGTTGATTTGTCAAATTACTAATTTTTGTTCTTGTTTCACTACACAGTGTCCTTCAACGCCACAGGAATGGCAGACTGTGGCCTCCCACTTTGCCAGTTTTTTTCAAGTTGTGCCTTTTTCACCAACAGTGCAAACCCAAGTTCATACCGAGATGAGGGGACAGTCTCTTCTTCAGATAATGTTATTATGTTGTCGGTCTGCTACACACACACCTTGTTTTTGTAACTAATGTATGTAGTGCATTACTGACCAAGATCGTGCTAATTTTCAGCACCATGGCAGGAAAGTGGCATGATTGTCAAAATTTACACCTCACTGTGGGTGCTTTTTACTAAAGGCACATCCACTATGCACTACAAGTGCACTGCAAAAGTACACCTGAAACTGCACTTGGAGAGCAAAGTGGAGTTGCCTTTATTAAATCACACTCCTTCTCAGCACAAACTAAAATTTTACTACAAATACATTTTTGGCGCAATGAAAAAGGAAGCCACACATTGTTGATAATTAAACTTTTTAATACAAGCACATTCGCATGTATCAAACTGTAAAATACAGAACACAGGATCTTACAAAGTTCAACTTTGAAAAGTGAAGACAATATCAGACATGAGTATGTACAAACTGGGCTGATATTGCCTTCATCACATGGGGTGTGACCCCTGAAAAATCCAAATTTGGAAGATGCACACAGTGTGTCAACATGTGCTATCTCCCATCATGGGGGATCAATGTACATGCTTTGGGGCTGCAACCCCTTCATCTCAGACACTTTACACAAAACACGTACATTGATCCCCCATGATGGGAGATAGCGCATGTTGACACACTCTGTGCATCTTCCAAATATGTAATTTGATAAATACAACATTTTGTTTTTAAAATAGCAAAAATAAAACCCTATCTAGTTTTTGGTGTTTCACACTGTCCCCAAAACATCAAATACAACATTTTATTTTTAACATCATTGATGTTTTGCTGTATATTTTCCAAATCCTGATTGCACCCCATTATCTCCCCAATCAGGATCTGGGCACTTTCACTGGTAAAACGGGAATCTTCTTCCACATCACCTACAAAACAAAGCAAAAAAACACACCATGTAATAAAAATATGGTGACATACATTGCTGAGCTTACCGGAAGCTGTGTTCTCCAACACTCACCTGTTGTGGTGACAATTTGCCCAACTTCCACGATCTCTCCTTCCTCCTCCTCCTCCTGCTCCTGCTCCACTGTGCTTTTGGAAGTTGGCCTTCTTTGGGAGGGGTGTGGTCCCTGGTGTCCTCATACTTGCCGGGTCTTCTCTCCCCTATGAGAATGTAAACAAAGAATAATTAGCACAGAGAGGGCAGAAATAGGAATCTGAAACATTGCTTGGAAGTGTTGTACAATTGTGTTTTTTGGCCGAGTTCCAAGGTGAGAACATTATTGGGGACACTTTGTTAATCTGGAATACTTCCCTGCAGAATGATGTTTCTTACGAACGAATGAAACCATAAACTTGAAAGTGGCCATTTTAAAATGCACAACATGAACTCAAAGCACATGGAGCAGTATGCAAGCAAGAATAATCATATGAACACACGAACACTACTTACTTTTTTTAAGAACACGCTTGATCCTTAGGTACTGCTCGTGCTCCCTGTTTCAGGTCTGACCAGCGTTTTCTCAGTTGATTCTTGGATCGGCGTACCCCAAAATTCTTATGAAGACTCTTCACAACTTTAGACATGATCTTGGCCTACTGATATTTGGGTTAGGGTAAGGTCCATACTTCCCATCATAGTCGGTCCTGTTCAATATGTCCACCATCTCCAACATCTCTCCAAAAGACATATTTGAGGCCTTAAATCTTGTCTTCCTGGATCTGGACATTTCAGGCTCCGGGCTTTCCTCACCCTCCTCCTAGTTAGTGGAACTATTATTAGTGCGCACCTGCGTTCTCTCCGCCATGTGCTCTCCCCACTGCACCAGAAGTGAAGGGGCGGGGAATAGTCTATAAAGAATGTCAGGGACGGGCGTAGTTTCACGCATGCGCACTGTATATAAAACGCAACACGCGTGTATCGTCTGTATGATCTGAGAAGAGAGTGAGGCGCGGACGCGACGAACGTGCAAACGAAGGTAACATTTTTAACTTGGTGCTTCACTAGACTAGACTGTTTCTATATAGGCCGATGTTGGGACAAGATTAGGAGGGTTTTTAATGGCATTATTAGTATTTGAGGGTTTGTCTTGTGTTGTGTCTTGCAGACAATATGGATCCATTCCAAAACCCAAATTTTATGGGGCTATTCCTAGAACTCTACAAGGAGATGCCCTGCCTGTGGCAGTTCCACAACGAGTTTTATGCTGACATAACAAAGAGGAACGCAGTGCTGGAGAAACTGCTTTCTTTGGTGCGGATCATGGTCCCCACGGCAGACATGGCCTATCTGAATAGGAAAATTGGGGCCATGAAGATTACATATTTCAGGAAGAGAAAGAAGCACCTGGAGTCCTTGAGAGCAGGAGATACAGATGCCGTTTATTACCCCAGGATGGTTCACTTTGACAGGCTGCATTTTCTGGTAGACCAGGGGGTACCCAGGCCACCACTCAGGCCACCACTCTCCAGTCTTCCTTCAAGGCATCCTTCACCCCCAGCTGAGGCTTCCAACATCCAACCTGGGCCTTCCAGGCAGCAACATGTGGTGGGGCCCAGCTTGGGACAGGTATTGCATTGTTGAACATATTTCTTGTGTTACATTGAATGATGTTAAATAGATGTTCTTATTGATCAGTAAGTTGTGATTTATCAAAGTGGTTTACATCACAAGAGACAGTAGTGACCAAAAATGATTGGGACGGGAAAGAAAAATGCTGGGCTCAGAATGATAATCTGTTCTATAGTCTGTTCTATGTGGTAACATTCAATTATCAAAAGCCAGGAGCACAAAATGGTGTGATTGATGATCAAAAAACTAAAACTATGTCCCCTTTTCATACACAGGAAGACCTCAGTCGGGGGGAGGCTGTGGCAAGTGGCAGCCAGGAGGTTGACCAATGCCCTCCTCCTCCTGCCCCAACTTCAGGAGCACAGCCACAGCCTCGAAGGATGCCTGGTGGGAAGTGCCCAAGGAAGACGAGTGAGTGATGGCCTGGGTTCAGTCTGGTCTGCCAGAAGATGCAGCCTCTTGAAGATCCACATCCTGGGGACATAGATGGTATCTGAATTTCCTGTTCTCTAGGACTTCGGGACCAGACTTCTCTCCCTGAGATATGTACTCCTCAGGCCACCAATTTTTTATATTCTAATTTGTTCATGTCTGCCCTGGGGGCCAAAGGTTGCACCAAAGTAACAAGTTTCTCCAGCGCTGCGTTCCTCTTTTTAGTTTATTGCGACCAAAATAAAGGTTTTTTTGATTGATGAAATACTTGTGTATGTGTTTTCCTTCCAAAAGACCAGTTTATTTGTGAGCAGGCAGGTACATTTCCAAAAAAATAAGTGAAATGAATAACAAGGGGTACCAACACTAAACAACCTCCTCTAAATTAAAAAATAAAAACAAAATATTAAAAATACAATAATGTTGTGGTAAGTTTACACACACAAAACACCCCAAAAAAAGGAGAAATGAGCAAACTGTCTTTAAAGGAGATTTTTAGGGAATCCAAATAAAAAAAACATCCAAAAAAGAATAAACAAAATCTAAAATTATGTAGATGTGACGCAAACTAAAATTGTATTGCTGAAATGGTTAAAAAAGAGTAATGCAATACGTTCGGGAGAAGTGTGTGTGACTATGAGCATCAAAAGAAGTTTCGTTCTTGCAGCATTGTAAAGAACAAGAGAATGCGCTTCATGAAAGAATTTTTAACAATGCAGCGTGATGAATGTGCTATATATCGCTTACGAGCAGTAGTTTTAACTGAACAAGTGCTTCCGTGTCGGAATTTGAATGTGAGCATGCGTGGCACTTTGTCTGTCGGAGTAGGCTACACATGATCGGAGTATGTCTGATCGGACCAGTTTGTCAGAAAATATTTCCAGCAAGTTGGAAAATTTGGTCCGACAGATATTCCGACGGAAACAGTCCGATGCATACCACACAGTCGGATTATCCGACAACACGGTCCGATAGGACACATTCCGACGGATTCTCCGACCTGTGTGTACAAGGGCTTAGAGTTTTTTTTCCAGTTGCTCTTAGCCGATACCACTAACTGTGGTCGGTCCAAACATGAGTTCAAACCAAGCCCTGCAGGAAGCAGGGGTCACTCCTGCCCACTGCCATCCAATTAACTGGGACCAGGACATTCCACACCCTGCAGCTGTACATATTTACAAAGGGGAAAGATGATCATGATATCATTGACTTAATATGGCCACATGGCCAATGTCTTTCTGGCTTCCTGTTGGTATAGCCCAAGCTCTGAACAAACCCAAGCTCATCCTTATTCTTGAGAAAATTAATTTTTTTAATGCATGATATTAGTAAGCTGACTTTGAAATCTGTAGCCTAGTATTACAGGCTCATGTTGAGTCTATGGTCTGCCAGGACCCCCAGATCTCTTTCCATCCTTGATTCCCCCGTAGAACCAAATCCTATTGTGTAGCTTGCTTACAAATGTTTAGCATCTAAGTGGATAGTTTAGCATTTTTTCAAGACTAAACCTAATATATATAGCCACGTAGCTGTCCACCCCTTTATCAACATATTCTTGTAGAGATTCTAAATCCTGTTGTAAAGTTATTGCCCTACATTGCTTGGCAAACACTGAGATTGAGTTATTTAGTCCCACCCCTATATCATTTATAAACAAGAGAACTGATCCCAGGGTTGAAATCTGGGGCACTGCATTTATTACCTGGGGCCAAATCCTTAAAACTTTGAACACAGAGGAAAAGGGGAATGCTTTAAGAACATATTAACCACTTGACCACTGGGCGCTTAAACCCCCTTCCTAACCAGACCAATTTTCAACTTTTGGTGCTCTCACATTTTGAATGACAATTACTCAGTCATGTAACACTGTACCTATATGAAATATTTGTCCTTTTTTCACAAAAATAGAGCTTTCTTTTGGTGGTATTTAATCACTGCTGGGTTTTTTATTTTTTGCGCTATAAAAGAAAAAATACCGAAAATTTGGTAAAAAAATGAACTTTTCTTCATTTCTGTTATAAAATTTATCAAATTAGTAATTTTTCTTCATAAATTTTGCCCAAAATGTATACTGCTGCATATCTTTGGTAAAAATAAGTACAAATTGCTGTATATTATTTGGTGTTTGTGAAAGTTATAGAGTCCACAAGCTATGGTGCCAATATCTGAAAATTGATTACACCTGAAGTACTGACGGCCTATCTAATTTCTTGAGACCCTAACATGCCAGAAAAGTACAAATACCCCCCAAATGACCCCTTTTTGGAAAGAAGACATTCCAAGGTATTTAGAAAAATGCATGGTGAGGATTTTGAAGTTGTTGTTTTTTTCCATAATTCTTTGAAATATCACGTTTTTTTTAGTTTTTTCCCCACAAAATTGTCATATTAGCAGGTTATTTCTCACACACGGCATATGCATACTACAAATTACACCCCAAAACACATTCTGCTATTACTCCTGAGTATGGCGATACCACATGTGTGAGACTTTTACACAGCGTGGCCACATACAGAGGCCCAACATGCAGGGAGCACCTGCAGGCGTTCTGGAGCACCCAGGACAATTCTGCCATTTCTCTCCTACATGTAAAAATCATCATTTATTTGATAGAAAATTACATAGAACCCCAAAACATTATATTTTTTTTAGCAAAGACCCTAGAGAATACAATGGCAGTTGTTATCTCATGCGGTATTTGCTCAGCAATTTTTCAAACGCATTTTTTTTGTAAAAAAATAGTTTTGTACTTTAAAAAAAAAACTGAAAAGTAAAGTTACCCCAATGTTTTTGCATAATGTGAAAGATGATGTTACACCGAGTAAATAGATACCTAACATATCACCCTTCAAAATTGCACACACTTGTGGAATGGCACCAAACTTCGCTACTTAAAAATACCCATAGGTGATGCTTTAAAATGTTTTGTTGGTTACATGTTTTGAGTTACAGAGGAGGTCTAGGGCTAAAATTATTGCTCTCACTCTAACGTTCACAGTGATACCTCACATGTGTGGTTTGAACACCGTTTTCATATGTGGGCGGACTTATGTATGATTTCACTTCTGCATGTGAGCACACGGGGACAGGGGCATTTCTTTTTTATTATTCATTTTACTTTATTTATTTTATTTGACACTTTTTCCCCCCAAAAATTTTTTCAGCACTTTTATTCCTATTACAAGGAATGGAAACATTCCTTGTAATAGGAATATGGCATGACAGGTCCTCTTTACAGTGAGATATGAGGTCAATAAGACCCCACATCTCACCTCTAGGCTGGGAAGCCTAAAATAAATAAATAAAAAAAATGATCCTGGCTTCGATCATATTGGTGAGTCGGTAGAAGCACCACAGGGTGGCGGGAGGGGGGGATGGCCCCTCTCACCTCCTGTAAGAATGATCAAGCAGTGGAACAGCTGCTATGATCATTATTACGGTGTAGGGAATTGCTGGCTGAAAAAGCTGATATCTGAATGATGCCTGTAGCTGCAGGCATCATTCAGATTTCCCCACACAAATTCAAGGACGTCATATGAAAGTGGTTAAAATGCATTTTTTTAACACAAAGTTGTCCATTTATACAATATTACTAACACATAGCATGTACATACAAAAAATGACACCCCAAAATAGATTCTCCTACTCCTTCTGAGTACGGCGATACCACGTGTGTGAGACTTCCACAGCCTGGTCACATAAAGAGGCCGAGTACAGCTGAGCATGGCCGAGCAGGGCTGGGTATGGCCGGGTATGGCCGAGTATGGCTGTGTATTACTGAGTATGGCTGGGTATCACCAAGTATTGCAGAGTATGGCTGGGTATCACTGAGTATTGAAGAGTATAGCTGGGTATCATTGAGTATGGCTGGGTATCATTGAGTATTGCAGAGTATGGCTGGGTATTGCAGAGTATGGCTGGGTATCACCGAGTATTGCAGAGTATGGCTGGGTATTTCAGAGTATGGCTGGGTATGACAGAGTATGGCTGGGTATCACTGAGTATTGCAGAGTATGGCTGGGTATCACTGAGTATTGCAGAGTATGGCTGGGTATGGCAGAGTATGGCTGGGTATGGCAGAGTATTGCAAAGTATGGCTGGGTATTGCAGAGTATGGCTGGGTATCACCGAGTATTGCAGAGTATGGCTGGGTATTTCAGAGTATGGCTGGGAATTTCAGAGTATGGCTGGGTATGACAGAGTATGGCTGGGTATGGTAGGGTATGGCAGGGTATTGCAGAGTATGGCATGCTATTGCAGAGTATGGCTGGGTATTGTGTGTTTGTCTTATTTAACCATTTTTTACACTTTCTTTGTGAAATGGTAGGGGTACTTTTGTACCCCCTTACCATTTCAAACAGGGGAGGCGGGATCTGGGGTCCCCTTGTTAAAGGGGGCTTCCAGATTCTGATCAGCCCCCCACCCGCAGACCCCCACAACCACCGGCCAGGGTTGTGGGGATGAGGTCCTTGTCCCCATCAACATGGGGACATGGTGCTTTGAGGGGTCACAGACCCCCAAAGCATCCTCCCAATGTTGAGGGCATGTGGCCTGGTATGGTTCAAGAGGGGGCGCTCTCTCATCCCCCCTCTTTTCCTGCGGCCTGCCAGGTTGCATGCTCAGATAAAGGGTCTGGTATGGATTTTTAGGGGGACCTCCACGTCAATTTTTTTTTAAAAATTTGACACGGGGTTCCCCTTAATATCCATACCAGACCTGAAGGGCCTGGTAATTGAATTTAGGGGAACCCCATGTTTTTTTTAATCAATGAATGAATTGTCGGCTCTGTAATACAGAGAACACTCATTGAGTGTTCTCTGTGTTACGGGAGCCGACAATTCAAAGTGATTTTAAAAGACTTTTTTTTCTTGCGAAATGACACTTTGTGCAGAGACAGTTCTAAGCACTGGAAACATGCGCCCCTTCACAGGCATACTATAGACACCCCCCAGGTACGAAATTTAAAGGAATATTATACTTTTATTGTTTCACTTTAATCATTATTAAAATCACTGCTCCTGAAAAAACGGCCATTTTTAAAACTTTTTTTTGCATTGATCCATGTCCCCTGGGGCAGGACCCAGGTCCCCAAACACTTTTTAGGACAGTAACTTGCATATTAGCCTTTAAAATTAGCACTTTCGATTTCTCCCATAGACTTGTACAGGGTGTTCCGGCTTTTCAAATTTGCCGCGACCAGCCCAAATTGTTCACTGTTCGCTGAACAGGCGAACAGGCAATGTTCGGGTCGAACATAAGTTCGACTCGAACTCGAAGCTCATCCCTACTCCTCAGTCATCACATAGGAAAGGAATGGGTATAACAACCATGACTGTACTGTTAGTAACACATCACAGGATCTACCCTTGTGGCTAACCGAAAAGGAAAAGATTAGAAAAGCTTAACATAAATAAATGTCCAGGACCAGATGGCTTACACCCGAGAGTACTTAAATAACTCAGTCAGGTTATCACAAAACCGCTATTCCTAATCTTTATGGACAGCATACTGACAGGAATGGTACCAGCTGGTGAAAAGCCCATGTGGTATGAGTATTCAAAAAAGCGCAGAGATATATTCCTGAAAACTACAGGCCAGTCAGTCTAACATTGGTAGTTTGTAAAATATTTGAGGGGCTGATAAGGGACCATATCCAAGAATTTGCTGATGAAAACAGTATCATTAGTAGTAATCAGCATGGGTTTACGAAAGGTCGTTCTTTCCAAATCAACCTGTTAACATTCTACGAGGAAGTGAGCTCCCATCTGGACAAAGTGAGGTCTGTGGGTATGGACCATAGGGCCTGTTCTTGTATAGAAAACTGGCTACAGGGGCATATCCAAATGGTGGTGATAAATAACATGTACTCAGAATGGTCTATAGTGGTTAGTGGGGTACCCCAAGGTTCTGTCCTGGGACCAATCCTGTTTAATTTATTTATAGACGATATAGAGGATGGGATGAATAGCTGAATCTCAGTGTTTGCCGATGGCGCAAAAATAAGTAGGGCAATAGCATCACAGCAGGATATAGAAACCTTACAAGTAGACCTGAATAAATTAATGGAGTGGATAACTAGATGGTAAATGAGGTTGAACATTAAAACATGTAAGGTAATGCACTTGGGGTTTAAAAATACAAATGCAAGTTGCTCACTAGGGGGACAATCCCAGGGGGATTCCAGAATGGAGAAGGATCTGGGGGGGTCCTAGTAGAAGACAGACTAAGCAATAGCATGCTTTAGCAAGCTGCAGCAAGCAACATCAGCAGAATATTGGCATGCAAAAAAAGGGGGTTTACTCTAGAAATAATATGATAATCCTGACAATTTATAAAACTGTGGTTTGGCCGCATCTGGAGTATAACGTCCAATTCTGGTCACCAATCCTCCGAAAGGATGTGCTAGAGCTGGTGAGAGTCCAGAGAAGGGCAACAAAATTAATATGGGGATTGGAGGACCTCAATTATGCGGAACAACTACAAGCACTACATTTATTCTCCCTGGAGAAGAGGCAATTAAGAAGAGATATGGTAGTGATATACAAATATCTCAATGGTGATACCAGCATAAGTATGAAACTTTTCAGTGTAAGAAGACACGGGGTTCAGAGTGTAAGAGTGTAAGAAGACACAGGGCCACACGATGAGACTCGAAGAGAAACTTTTTAACTTTAGGCTGCATAGGGGGTTACTGTTAGGTTCACTGGTAGTTACTTAAATAGAGAAAGTGGAACAATTGACTTTCCAGGTAACTTTTTATTAAAAATTAATACATAGAGATAAAAAACATTCAAAATACTGCAAAATAATTGCAGAAACTACTAGACCTCTCCAATATAATTGGGAGTGTCAACCATGCCATACTGGACATGCATGACTGTAATAGATTATAAAATTCAAATAAGCTCAGGCTCACTGGTAGGATGTGGAACTCTCTTCCACAATCTGGGGTATAAGCAGGAAGTATTGATAGTTTTAAAAGACTCTTGGATGTGCATTTTAGTGGACATAATATACAGGGATATGGGAAATGTATTATCTAGTCTAGATCGTTATAAAAGACTCATGGACGTGCATCTTAGTGAACACAATGTACAGTGATATGGGAAATGATTATCTACACAAACACACACACACACACACACACACCAACACAGGTTGAACTGGAAGGATTGTTGTCTTTATTAAACCTTACCTACTATGTAACTTTGTAACGATGTAAAGTGCAGATAAACCTGGCCTCCCTCTCTTATTAAATTGATGTTCGCTTACTAGAATGTTAGTAGGTTGGTCTAACAAGAGTAGTCCTTTATAAATGCATGCTGGTTGTTACTTTTGATACAAGTTTTTAGGGTAAATACTTGAATATATTCCTTTTTGTCAGATGTTTGATATCATACCAGCCAATAATGTCTAAAAAATTAGGAACATATGCTATAAATTGGCTAAGCTCTTTGAGAACTCATGGATCTACAGTAAGTCGCCTGGTTCTAGAGATTTGCTCATATTAGATTCTTCAAGTCTTTTGTGATCTTAGATTTTAGTCAGCCACAGAGGTACCTTAAGTCTGCTGTTATTAACACTACTGTTGTGATTATTGAATCTACATTTTCTTCTGCATAAATTGAAAAGAAGAATTCTTCTTCTTATCACTTGCAATCACATCCCATTTTCTCTTTTATGGGAATTTTGTGCTCTGCCTTTACCTTTTCACTATTGATGTATTTAAAGATTTTACTTTCTATAGCAATATTTTTTTTTCAAAATCTAGCTGCCTTGATTGTGTCCTTGTGTTTTTTTTGTTGCATTCCTTGTAGTTTTGAAATGCTGATTATAACCCTACCATTTTAGCTTTTTTGAAGACCAGTTTCTTTCTCATATTACTTTTACTCTAGATTTTATCCACCTTGGTTTAATTGTTGCTCTTCTATTTGTTCCCCAATGAAATGCACTGGAGAAAATCATTATCCAATGTCCTTAAAACACTCCCAGATGTTTTCAGTGGTTTTTGATAAGAATATGTGGTCCCATTTAGTATCTTACAGTAAAGATTGCAAATGAGTATTTGCAAATGATTAAATGTAATTACTCTGTGATCACTGTGACCAAAGCTGTCTCTAATTTCCACACTTGCAATCAGCTTTGTTTGTTTTTGTTATTTAAAAAGAGAAAACCTATGAGATAATTTTTTTTTCTAGCTAGGGCTTCCACCATTTGATCTGTGAAAATGTTCTACAATAAGTTCAAGGCCTTAGTTGAGTGTGTGGTTTCATTTTCCCAAGAGATATGAGGATAGTTGAAGTCTCCCATAATGATAACCCTGCCCTGCCTCCCCACCATTACTGTGAGGGCAGTTTATACGCCTCTTCTTCTCTTATGTTAGGGGAGCTATAACATATATCCACCAGTTCTTTACATTTTTTTTTCATTTATTTGAACCTACAACCTTGTAAGTGATATTGGGGCTGATTTACTAAGATGAATGCGCCGCGTTGGTTCATACCTCCATTTGTGCGCCAGATAAATTATCAAGTGAGTGTATGAACCGGCGCACACATAACACATAATATGCCAGCACAATTGATAATAGTGCACACCATATCATTAACAGTCCATTCACACAGGGGCAACATGACTTCCAGCGCGACTTTGGGAGGCAACTTGGACATGACTTGAGTATGAATCACAGCGCAACTTGGGGCGACTTACAACGCGAATTTAAGTCACCCCCAGGACTTAAAAATGGCATGGGTTCCCCGCCAAGAGCATACCAGGCCCTTTAGGCCTGGTATGGATGTTAAGGGGAACCCCGCGCTAAAAAAATAAAAAATAAAAATGCCGTGGGGGTCCCCCTCAAAATCCATACCAGGCCATTCAGGTCTGGCATGGATTTTAAGGGGAACCCCATGTAAAAAAGAAGGACGTGGGGTCCCCCTCAAAAGGGAACTGTGCATCAGAGGGGGCAGGGTCACCAGGTGGCCCTGCCCTCCATTATATAAGACCTGTCAGAAGAAGAGAAGTCTCACACAGCGAGAGCCTCCCTTTGTGCGGAGCAGCCCGAGAACGAAAAAGAGATGCCGTGGAGGAAGATGCTGGACAAGAACACCGGAGCAAGAAGAAGCGGATTGGAGGAAGAGGAAGATGGAGGAAGAAACCAAAGGATGAAGAAAGGAAGAAGGAAGAAGACCAGAAGAAAGAAGATGAAAGAAGACTTTAATAAAGGAATTGTCAAAAACTGTCTCTTGTCATTTTTAACACTTTTGTCACTTTTTTGGTGAAATGGTAGGGGTACTTTTGTACCCCCTTTACTATTTCACACAGGGGGGAGGCCGGGATCTGGGGGTCCCCTTGTTAAAGGGGGCTTCCATATTTCGATAAGCCCCCCACCCGCAGACCCCCACAATCACTGGCCAGGGATACCTTGTCCTCATCAACATGGGGACAAGGTGCTTTGGGGGGACCCCAAAGCATCCTCCCAATGTTGAGGGCATGTGGCCTGGTATGGTTCTGGAGGGTGGGCGCTCTCTCGTCCCCCCTCTTTTCCTGCGGCCTGCCAGGTTGCATGTTCGGATAAGGGTCTGGTATGGATTTTGAGGGGGACTCCCATGCCATTTTTTTGGGCGCGGGGTTTCCCTTAAAATCCATGCCAGACCTGAAGGGCCTGGTATGGATTTTGAGGGGGACCCCCACGCAATTTTTTTAGTTTTTTTGGGGCGGGGTTCCCCTTAATATCCATACCAGACCTGAAGGGTCTGATATGGAATTTCAGGGGAACCCCCACACATTTTTTTTCCTTAATTTTGTTTTCTTAATGCTAACATGACCTGTGTGCAAATAACCTTAAAAAAACCCCATAGAAGTGAACCAGTGCAAAAAAAAGTCAAGTTGAGAGGTGCGCCTGTGAACTTATGCAAATTAATCTATGTGGCTTGTCATTTACTAAGATTTTTAGCGCATGCACAGTGCATTAATTGACCTAGCACAGTTCCAAGTGTATTTGCAGGAGCAGCAAGCTTGCTCAGAGAAAGTTACTTTTCCGTTCTATTTTGGGCATATTTGTTACTTGGACAGTCATATCTATACTTCCTCAGATCACCCCACATCACCCCCATAATATTGGCACTTCCAGCTTCTTTTAATTCTGAGTTGAAGATGCCGTGCACCAAGTCTATAGCGGCACACAGATCGCGGCCACCCGTGCGCTGGCAAAATAATAATAGTAAATGGGGAATTGCGCTTTATTACAGGCACAAATGCTTTGTGAATACGAAAACATCCGTTGTGTGTTGGTGTGCGCCGCAACTCATGGCGCAAATGCTTTGTAAATCAACCCCATTGTCTTTTACATTCACCTTCAGGCCATTCCTGACATACAGACGTCCCATCTCCTATTTCTACTTACTCTCCCTTCTGAAACACAGGGAATCCCTGTTTCTGACACTCCCATGAAGTTAAAAACTTTCTCCAGTAGAAGAAGTCCTAGCCCTTCCATTTTGTTAGCTAGACTCTTAACATTTTTGTACACACCTTTTAATTTGTTACTAATACAACAGTGGAGACCCCCCCCCCCATAATTATCACTGGGGTATATATAATATAATATAATAAATCGTTACCAACTTAATGGGTATCACATACAAACACCTTTTATGTTAAAATCAATTTTGATGACATTGTGGGTTTCATATCATCTGTATTGTATATGTTTTCTCTACTTGTTCCGCTGACGGTGGTTCTTTTGTACTGAGTATTTGCAAAATTTTCTAAAAATATTTTGAAGGTAGAAATAAATTTTGATATATCTTACCAATGAGATCATGATGTAAACTAATTTTAAAAAAATTATTCTTTATTTTTAGTACTGCAACACACTTATAATACAAGTAAAAACATGCCTGAGGCAGGGCCCTACAATACTACAGTATGTTAGATCAGCCATTTATATAACAAAAGAGCACTGTAATCAATAGTTTATATAGGTAGTCATTGTACAAATGTAGTAATTGGTATTTGAACTTTCCACCAGTAGTAGCAGCATAATAGAAACAGGTCAAGTCTCCTTGCAGCACAGGCAGCCCACCATGGGTGGTATATTTAGCCAACTAAATTTCTGATATATCTATGAATAAAGCCAGGTAGTGGGACAGTATAGTCAAAGTGTAAAAGTATGGACAGGCTAGCCAACCTTCCTATCGGGCTAGTGTCCAGTAATGCTTTTGGTGACAAATTAGGTGTCCAACATTTTGTAGATGATAAAAAGCATTTCATATCTTAAGCATAACACTCAAATGATTGGACCTGAGATATTCTACCACCTTCTATTTTATATGTAATATATCTTGTCTTTTCTCCTATGACTGTTATTTAAAAAAAAAAAAAAAAAAAAAAACAACTAAAGACTTGTTGAAAAAACTTCTAATATCAAACTAATGCAGCTATGAATTATAAGAAATACAATTTGATAATCTGGATTAATAGGTTTTATAGGTTCTCTTTTCTATAAGCATTGGAAAGGTGAAAAGTTATTGGATGTATACCATAAACTATTTCCAGTATGCAGTATTTTGTAGATGATAAAAAGCATAAGGCCTCGAAATGGAGACATTGTGTGGTCAGCAGAAGCACCAATTCAAAAAAAAAAAAGGCTGCTTCAAAGGGGATTCTTCAGGAAGATTGGTATTTATTGATCATAAAAACAGGCTAAAACATCATTATTGCATTTAATAGCTCTTTAGTGGCCACTTTGTCAGCAAAAGGTGTACAGTATACTGGATAAAATACATAAACTAAATGGTTGCTAGATATTCTATAGCTTTCTCTTTCAATGTCAGTTATTTCAAATTGACTTTATGGTTTTACGTCATTGATGTGTTATTTAATATCTTAAGCATAACACTCAAATTACTGAACCTGAGATGTTCTTCCACCTTCTATTTTATATATAATGGATCTTGTCTTTTCTCCTATAACTGTTAGTTCTACAAAAAAAACAAAAAAAAAAAAACGTAGAAACCGCACATAGACTCTAGCCTCCCAAACCCTTCAAGAACTCCAAGAGATTCGGACATCCATACAAACCGAACTGGGCAAGAGGGTAGGGAGAAATTTCCTACTTTCCCAGAAGCAATTCTATGAATTTGGAAACAAGAGCGGTCACCTCTTGGCCCAAGCCCTCCAGTCCAAAAAATCAAAAAATACCGTCCACTGCTTAAACTCCTCTACAGGGACACAAGTCACAAAGAATAAAGACATAGCGAGGGAGTTTGAGAGATTCTACACAAAACTATATAACCTGGATGGATCAGATACCTCCACTCAATCTCAAACGTCACAACTGCAATCGATCCAAGAGTTTCTGGCAAAATACTGCCCTAAACTAAGCAACGCCGATCTCATCAATAACCTTGAGGGCCCCATCTCCCAACCGGAATGGGACAGAGCCCTTAAGCAGACAAAAACAGGCAAAAGCCCAGGACCTGACGGGCTTCCTGCGGCATACTACAAAGCCTTTACGGAAACCTTACGAATGCCATTCATGAAGGCCTTTAACTCCCTAACCGATAACAACCCCATCAAACCTGAGATGTTAGAAGTCCACATAGTTGTACTACCCAAAGGGATAAGGATCCAACACAAACCACAAATTATAGACCGATTACTCTACTTAACGTACATGTTAAGATATTTTCCAAAATCCTTGCCAACATGCTTCTCTCAATCCTCCCCACGATTATAACACACGACCAGGTCGGTTTTGTCCCTGGCCGAGAAGCCCGGGACAACACCCTAAAGGCAATCAATGTACACCATCTCATAACGGTAACCAAACAAAAGAGCTTCTTTTTGTCCCTTGATGCGGAGAAGGCATTCGACAAGCTGGCATGGCACTATATGCAGGCAGTACTATGTACCATCAGCTTGGGGCCCCAATTGCTCACCTTTATTCAATCCCTGTATCATAGTCCCTCTGCAAAAATAAGGGTTAACAACACCCTGTTGGATGCCTTCTCCATAGGAAATGGGACTAGACAGGGCTGCCCCCGTCCCCCATCCTGTTTATACTTACTCTAGAGCCCTTCCTAAACAATCTTAGGCAAAACCCAGACATCAAAAGCGTTCAGGCGAGTATTAAAGAATACAAACTCGCCGCATTTGCGGACGACATCCTGTTGTTTCTCTCAAACCCCCATACCACTTTACCAATCCTCCTAAAAGAATTCCGCACATTCGCTTCACTCTCAAACCTCAAAATCAACTTTGCAAAGTCCTATGCACTTAATATCTCCCTCCTGCCAGAATCTTTAGCTCACTGCACATCCAACTTCCCATTCCAGTGGAGAAGTGAAGACATCACCTACCTAGGCATAAAAATCGCCAGCAAATTGAAAAACCTATACACAGAGAACTACCCAGACATCCTCAGGAAAATAACCGAAGATTTGAAACAATGGAGCAAACCATCCTTCTCTTGGTTCTGTAGAGCTTCTATACTAAAAATTAATGTCCTACCACTTATTCTTTATATAATTCAGACGATTCCAATATGCCTTCCCCAGGTCTTCTTTAGATCCTACAAGAGATTATGCACTAAATTTCTCTGGGGCACCCAAAGGCCTAGAATTATGTACTCCCAGCTCACACTCCCCAAACACCTAAGAGGCATAGGGCTGCCAGACCTGTATAATTACTACACCGCCACTCATTTGTCCAGAATTGTAGACTGGAACATTCACGCACAGACCAAGGACTGGGTAAACTTGGAATCATCATTCACCAACCTCCTGATAAGATCCCTACCTTGGATACGACACTCACACTACCATAAGGACACTAACCCGCATCCACTCATTGCACCAACACTGCAGTGTTTCCGCAGCATGTGCACACGATCCTCCATTTCTTCCATCCCGGACCACTCACGCCGCTTAAAATGAACCCAGACTTCCCCCCTGGGATGCAGGAAAACTTCCTCCACAGGAGCTGGTCGCAAGAGCAGATCCTGATGAAACATTTCTATGCTAACAAACAATTACTAAATGCCACGCAATTAGCAGCGAAACAGCAGAAACCCCCCATACCCACCTGGACATTCCAACAAATAACCCACTACATTAAGGCTACAGAAAAGATAAAAGATTGCTCAAGACAACAAACATCCTTTGAATCACTGTGCGTATCCACAACGCCCCAGACCCATCTCATCTCACAGACCCACTCACTCCTATTCCAAAACCAGGAACCCAATACCTCCAAAGCCTGTACCGCATGGGAGAGGGACCTAGGCATAGTACTGACACCTGAAGAGTGGGAAAATATCTTTCTAAACATACACAAAGGTAATCCGACTGTGTGTGGTATGCATCGGACTGATTCCGTCCGAATCTCCGTCGGACCCAATTTTCAAACATGTTGGAAATATTTCCTGAACCAACTGGTTTGATCGGACATACTCCGATCATGTGTAGCGAATTTTGATCGGACCAAGTGCCACGCATGCTCAGATCAAATTCCTACATCAAAGCTATTGGCTACTAGCCTGAATGTAGTCCCATCGTAACGAAATTACGTCATCACGTTCTGAAAGATCTGACTTTTCGACAACTTAGTCCGACCGTGTGTATGCAACAGTTTCGGACGCAATCCATCGGACTAAATCCGATGGACAAAATCCGACGGATTTGGTTGGCAGAATCTCCGACCGTGTGTACAGGGGCTAACACAAATGGAATCTAATAACCCCCAACACATGCTGGGGATGCCTTCAAGCCCAGGACACACTGCTACATATCTGGTGGGAATGCCTCACCATTCAAACATACTGGAAGGACATTCACAGACTAATACAGGCAATCACATCCTACGATCTACCCTTTACCCCAGCCCAGTTCCTACTACATCACACCACCCAAAATACAGCTTCGTACCGCAAATCCCTACTCATTCATCTCCTTAACGCTACAAAACAATGTGTTCCGCTAAACTGGAAATCTCAATCCAGTCCCTCTACCAAAGAATGGCTCCACAGGTTACAAAAGATAGCAGAGATAGAGGAATTGATCCACATTTCCAGGGATACTCCACAGAAATTTAGCAACAAATGGGTATGCTGGGTACACTTTAAGTCCACCTCCAATTACAACAGCATCCTTAGAAGTTCTGACTGAGCGCAAACCTACACCATTCCATCAAAGCGGAGAGGATAACAAGACAGCACCTGAACGTACTCAGACCCTTAAATAAAACCCACTTGACATAACCACCTTACTGGATCACCCAGACCTTTGACCTAACGTAGATCATTCATACCCAGCTAAGATATATGACATACAATACTGACCATCCCTTCTAAAGACTAACTCATAGCCGATCTAGAGGAGAGCAATGAATAATCACTACTCACACCCTCCCTCTTCCTTTTCCCCCACCCGCCACTATCCCCCTCTCCCTATCCCCCCTTCTGTCCTCCCTTTCTCTATCAGTACACATGCACAGTAGAGCGCTGTCATGACATAAGAAATCACTACCCCCCCATTCCCTTCCTTTATAGCAATACTCTTACCTCACCACCAAGGTCCAGGCGATCTTGACTATAAAGAATATGCTTAATACCGGGTAGAGACATAGGGAATGCGGGGTTATTGTTACTTAGATTGACCAGGTGAATATCTCACTCAATGATCTAGATAGATGGCTGGATCATGTCTTGCCTGGCAAGAAGCTTCACAACAAACTGATAACCGAAGCAGCTAGGACACTACCTACAGTGGTGTGAAAAAGTGTTTGCCCCCTTCCTCATTTCCTGTTCCTTTGCATGTTTGTCACACTTAAGTGTTTCGGAACATCAAACCAATTTAAACAATAGTCAAGGACAACACAAGTTAACACAAAATGCAATTTGTAAATGAAGGTGTTTATTATTAAAGGTGAAAAAAAATACAAACCATCATGGCCCTGTGTGAAAAAGTGATTGCCCCCCTTGTTAAAACATACTATAACTCTGGTTGTCCACACCTGAGTTCAATTTCTCTAGCCACACCCAGGCCTGATTATTTCCACACCTGTTCACAATCAAGGCATCACTTAAATAGGAGCTGCTTGACACAGTAAGGTCCACCAGAAGATCCTTAAAAGCTACACATCATGCCGAGACCCAAAGAAATTCAGGAACAATTGAGAAAGAAAGTAATTGAGATCTATCAGTCTGGAAAGGGTTATAAAGCCATTTCCAAAGCTTTGAGAATCCAGCGAACCACAGTGAGAGCCATTATCCACAAATGGCGAAGACATGGAACAGTGGTGAACCTTCCCAGGAGTGGTCGGCCACCCAAAACTACCCCAAGAGCGCAGCGACGACTCATCCAAGAGGTCACAAAAGACCCCACAACAACGTCCAAGGAACTGCAGGCCTCACTTGCCTCAGTTAAGGTCAGCGTTCATGCCTCCACCATCAGGAAAAGACTGGGCAAAAATGGCCTGCATGGCAGAGTTCCAAGGAGAAAACCACTGCTGAGCAAAAAGAACATCAAAGCTCGTCTCAATTTCTCCACAACACATCTTGATGATCCCCAAGACTTTTGGGACAACATTCTGTGGACAGATGAGACAAAAGTGGAACTCTTTGGAAGGTGTGTGTCCAAGTATATCTGGCGTAGAAGGAACACTGCATTTCATAAAAAGAACATTATACCAACAGTAAAATATGGTGGTGGTAGTGTGATGGTCTGGGGCTGTTTTGCTGCTTCAGGACCTGGAAGACTTGCCGTGATAAAAGGAACTATGAATTCTGCTGTCTACCAAGAGATCCTGAAGGAGAATGTCCGACCATCTGTTCGTGTACTCAAGCTGAAGCAAACTTGGGTTCTGCAGCAGGACAATGATCCTAAACACACCAGCAAGTCCACCACCGAATGGCTGAAGAAAAACAAAATGAAGACTTTGGAGTGGCCTAGCCAAAGTCCTGACCTGAATCCTATTGAGATGTTGTGGTATGACCTTAAAAAGTCCGTTCATGCTCGAAAACCCTCTAATGTAACTGAATTAGGATAATTCTGCAAAGATGAGTGGGCCAAAATTCCTCCAGGACGCTGTAAAAGCCGCATTGCACGTTATCGCAAACGCTTGGTTGCAGTTGTTGCTGCTAAGGGTGGCCCAACCAGTTATTAGGTTTAGGGGGCAATCACTTTTTCACACAGGGCCATGATGGTTTGGATTTTTTTTCACCTTTAATAATTAACACCTTCATTTACAAATTGCATTTTGTGTTTACTTGTGTTGTCCTTGACTATTGTTTAAATTGGTTTGATGTTCCGAAACACTTAAGTGTGACAAACATGCAAAGGAACAGGAAATGAGGAAGGGGGCAAACACTTTTTCACACCACTGTATATTGCAATTGGACACCAACCTGCCTCTTTACAGAAACAATCTGGGAAAAGTACCTATGCCTCAACTGGATGGTAGAAGACTTAAACACATCACTATTACCTTGGATACCAGGTCATTACAGAATGCACCACCCCATCTGTCTCCTGTTACCCCTTATTTTGACATGTTATGTAATTCCTACTGAAGATTCTCTGAACTCTGTAACGTAGAATACGACATTGTTATATGTTCAAAGATTAACATGTATATTAACATGTATGTTACCCTACTTAATAACATTTTTGGAACAATAACAAAAAAAAAAAACGAAAGACTAATTGAAATACTTCTAATATCAATCCAATGCAGCTGGGAATTATAAGAAATACAATTTTATAATTTGGATTAATAGGTTTCATAGGTCTATAGGCATTGAAGAGGTGAAAAGTTATTGGATGTTTACCATAAACTATTTCCACTATGCATTTCATATTTTGGCAAGTCCTACTTATGCATCCACAGACTAAACGTAGTACATGGTGCTACACGACTATTAAAAACTCAGCTGCTGCTACTTGAGGAAACACAACCCATCTGCTTGGATCAGTAGCAGACCCCAACCTGCCAGACTAATATAATGACTGACTAGAACAAAAAAAAAAGTTATAAAGCAGTGGTATGAATTCAAATTCAAGGAGGTCCAGTCAGTAATATATTATTCCAGCAGAGGTCCAAATTGCATGTTTGTGATCTTTCACGTCACAGCCCCCCTTCTCCTCTTAGGCTAGGTTTATTTCTGTATGGCTGGGGAATATGCACAAAATTGCATGCATTTCTTAACCTCAGAGAAAGGTGCTGCACTTTAGCAGATGACAAGGGGGTGCCATTATTTCGCAATAGCACTCCCACACATTGGCACCCTCAGCACATTTTTGCATGCACCCCCTTACAGTGTTGTCCTCAGCCCCATTCACATTACTGTCCTCAGCCCCCTCACATTACTGTCCTCAAGCATGGTCACTTTACTTTACTTAGCCCCTCTTTACATAGCCCCATTCTTGTTCTAACTTACACAGGCAGGGCAGAGGCTGGGAGGCACAGCAAGTCTGGCTAGAGGGCTGGAGCTGCAAACTGGCAATTGGTGGCTAGGTCCACCCTGCATCCTAGCAATCAATCGCCTGCTTCTTAACTCAGACAACTACCACACTCCATCCAGAACTCTTTATGTGAGGATGACAGCGGTGATGGCTGCAGGGCAGAATCAGCCCTTATATGACGAGACCGCTGCAGTCTGGATGAGACAGTGACTCAGTCCACCATTTAGTGATGCCTGGTGTAAAGTAATGGGACATCTGGAATCAAGCTAGTTTTTAATATACAAAACACAATACAGCAGTATTCCTCTAGAAAGAACCTGAATGAATGATGTATAGAGTTTTTAAATATCACTGAATTGCAGATCTCATATGCCTTTCAAATTTCTTTTTGTTCTTCTTTGAAACTTTACCACGAATCGGTTGTAATGAGTAATGATGGGTCTCTGCTCAATAGACCAAATATTTATTAATGTGTATGTACCCTGTAGCTATGAACCTCTATTATTTACTCCTATTGGCCAGGTAAATATATAATTGAACTATGCATATGATATCTTATCAAAAGTGTAAACAAAATCTATTGATTTGGCCAGAAATCCAGGGAGATTACAAGTACCTGTACACTCTGCAGGGTTATCAGCCCTATGCAGATCCACTACAAAACACTCTCACATCTTATGGAGATGTGGAGAGGAGGAGGTGTTCTGTAGCCACAACAAACCTTATGACCAACAACACTGTTCTTCTTTAGGAGGAGGGGTTAATTTACTAAAGGTCAATAAACTGTACACTCTGCAAGTGCATTTGTACTCATTTTCCTTAGTAAATGTATTGTGTTAAAGCTTCACTTTGTAAAGAATACCCAATCAGGTACAAGGAAAGTAAAAAAAAAACATATTTGCTTGCACATGATTGGATGATGAAAATCAGCATCTTTACCACATTTACCAAGCTCTGTGGAAACTGAGTGCAACTGCACTTGCAAAGTGGACTATCTATTTGCCATTAATACATTAACCACAATGTGTGTTACTAGCAGGAGAACCAGGTGGATATAAATGAAAAATGAAAATTATTGCAGCCACCCTATCAAAATGATTGGTAACTTGCAACATATTATAGTTTGGTTATCTGGTTTATAGATTTTTAAGAATGCTAAAAATGCCTCAAAATGTATTCACAAAATGATTCTCCTACTGGATGCAGGAAAATATCAGAGGAACTGTGAACTAGTGTTATATAATTATGAGAGGGGCTGGTGTTTGATAATTATGAGAGAGGATGAATAGAAGTAGGCTGGGGATAAACTGCTCTGCCATATACTGTACTGTTTCTTTGTGAAATAATGTGATTTAGCTAATCAATAAAAATAGCTTTTACATCATACTATGGATTTGTTAATGTGCTAATGTGCTGTTATGGTTTAATGTACTATGTTGTAGCTGGTTGATGTAATTTGTTACTACAGTGTAATATCTTTTTGAGACCCTTCATGTCATTTGACTTAATGACATAATACAGTGTAATGTGCTTTTGCTCCGTGATAAAATTTGCTGCTGAAGTGCAATACAAGACATGACTTTGGCTCAGTTTGCTGATTTTAGTTATTTAAATGCAATTCAGTATTTTATCCCATGGTCACTTACTCCAAACCCTGATATTGTTTAGGTGTGGGTTTAATAATTTTTAAAATAATATAGGCTTTTTACTTCCTTCTCAAAATTCATTGTGCTATCTCACAAAAAAAACATTCTTGATTAGCTAGTTTAAAATGTATGTGTTATGTAACATTACTATAGGTAATTTTAGCTTCGGTTGGCCCCCATTGATAAAAAAAAGGTAAATTATGGCACATACGGATTATTATCAGTTGGTCGTATACTGTAGTGTGTTTTGGAAATTTTAGGCAACTCCTATCTATCCTCATATTGATTAGTGATTCTGAATGAATAATAACTATTGTAGTAGGGAACAGACACAAAGATACCCTCAGCATCTTTCCAAATAACTGTTCTGTTTATTCAACGCAATTGAAGTTTTTTATACACATAATTACGTAGGTTTTACATTAATATTACAATTGTGCTTTTATGGTAACAAGGGGCTCAACATAGGCATGCTAAATTCTAATCAGGACTCAAAAGCATGCAACATGTAATGAAAACATTATTAGTGCCATGTTCACAATGTAAGTGCATACAAAATAGAATAAGATAATATACAGAATATACAAATTTCTTAACGAGACCGCCTCTTTTGATCAATATTATTGATTCAAACATTATTTCTGAACTGGGTACCCTTCTTTACTTTGGCTGCTACTGACTACATGTGTAAAAATGTTATGATTTGGCAAGACATAACATAATGGGGTTGATTTACTGAAGGCAAGTAGAATGTGCACTTTGCAAGTGCAGTTGCTCCAGAGCTTAGTAAATAAAGTGAAGCTTCACTTTTCAAAAGAATACCCAATCACATGCAAGAAATAAAAAAAAAAACAGCATGTTTACTTGCACGTGATTGGATGAAAGTCAGCAAAGCTTTACTAAGCTCTTGAATCAGAGCTGCTGAAGCAGATGTATTGATAAAGTTAGATAACATGTGGGGAATGGTGCACAGAAAAACAGGATACAAGTTGGATGTACTCAGAAAAAACATTGACTTCACAGATCTGTATCCGATAATAAATAAAAACCAAAGTCTGTGCCATGTTTATGATGAAAAATATGGCCATATAGTGAACAAGTAAAATGTAAACAAATTTAAATGATTATGTAAATTAGAACCAGTACTGAATTCTCGTCATGAAGTAACAGACAGCACAGTTGCTAAGCGGTTAGCATTTCCATTTAGCAACAGTTTGAACCTCAATCATGGCATTCTCTATATGCATTACATATTCTCCCTGTGACTGTGTGGGTTTCTGTCTGGGTACTTAAGCTTCCTCCAACACTCGAAAGACATGCTGGTAGGTTAATTGGTTCTTGTCTAAATTGGCCCTAGTATGTGTATGTATGACTGTGAGTTGGGGACCTTAGATTGTAAGATCCTTGAGGGTAGGGACTGATGGGAATGTACAATATATATGTAAGTGCTGTGTAAACTGATGGTGCTATATACAGTAAGTACCTGTAATAAATAAAAAATACATTTAATCTTCAGCTATAGGGTTGTAAAGTCCTGCCTACATGCAGACTGGCTGCTTTCTAAAAACGTTTTATTTTGATGCATATGGAATGGAATAAGCTGACTTAGAGTGAAAGTTAATTTGGGCTTTAACACATATAATGATTTTATTTAGGTATATAATATTGAAGTATATGCAGAATCTGTATTGTAAAGTATTTTTATTTTAATCTTTACCCAGATGGTATGATGGCCATTTTTTCCTATTTTTAACGTTTAGTAGTTTCTGTTATTCCCTTTTAATAGATCCAAAGACAAGGCACACAATTTTGTGTTAGATGCCGCTCTGAAAGATACTGTCAGATTCCTGCTCCCAATTTACAACTTCTTCTGTGAACTATCCATTCCATTTTTAGGGATGAGCGATACAAATCCCCCCCCCCCCCCCCCCGGTTCAGTTTGCAGCAGAACATGCAAACAGGAAAAAAATTCGTTTGAACACACGAACACAGTTAAAGTCTATGGGGCACAAACGTGAAAAATAAAAAGTGCTAATTTTAAAGGCTTATATAGGCATACCCCCCTTTTAAGTACACAATGTGGTTTATTTACTAAAGCTGGAAAGTGCAAAAGCAGGCTCACTTCTGCATAGAAAACAATGAGCTTCCAGGATTTGTTACCAAAGCTTAATTGAACAAGATGGGGTTAGAAGCTCAGTGGTTTCTATAAAGAAGGGAGCCTGATTTTTCACTTTCCAGCTTTAGTAAATAAACCCCATTGTGTACTTAAAAGTGGGGTATGCCTGTATGCAAGTTATTGCCATAAAAAGTGTTTGGGGACTCAGGTCCTGCCCCAGGGGACACGTATCAATGCAAAAAAAGTTTTAAAAACCTGCAGTTTTTTTGTCAGCAGTGATTTTAATAATGCCTAAAGTGAAATAATACAAATGAAATATTCCTTTAAATATCATGCCTGGGGAGTTTCTATGGTATCCCTGTAAAATGGTGCAGTTTTCACATGTTTAGAATAATACCACAGCAAAATTACATTTCTAAAAGAAAAAAAAAGTATTTTAAAACTGCCCATGGCTGTAATGTATTGTCAAGTCCCGGCAATATGGATGAAAATCATTGAAAAAAATGGCATGGGTTCCCCCTAGTCCATTACCAGGCCCTTTGTGTCTGGTATGGATATTAACTAAACTATATACTCTGAACAGCAGTAGATATACTATACGGCCTACCCTATTTACTCTGCAGAAAATTGGGCCTTAGGTGTTACCAGAACACTGTAAGCCCTCACAGTTACTATTGGTGATTGAGGGAAGGGGCCCTGCTGTGAAATACTATATCAAAAATTTTAATTACATGCCCCTGGGGCAGAAAAACTGGGCCTTTGGTGGTGGTGGTACCAGAACACTGTAAGCCCTCACTGTTAATCTTGGTGGGCACAGGAACGAGCCCTGCTGTGAAATATTATATCAAGATCTGAAATTACATAACCCTGTTAAACAGGGGCAGAAAAATTGGGCCTTTGGTGGTGGTGGTGCTGCTGCCACAACACCATAAGCCTTCACAGGTATGCTTGTTGGGTGCAGGAATGGGCCTGCTATGAAATATTATATCAAGAATTGTAATTACATGCCCCTGTTAAACAGGGTCAGAAAAATTGGGCCTTGAGTGGTGGTGGTGCCACAACACTGTAACCCCTCACAGTTAATCTTGTTGGGCGCAGGTATGGGCCCTGCTGTGAAATATTATATCAAAATTTTAAATTACATGTCCCTATTAAACAGGAGCACAAAAATTGGGCCTTTGGTGGTGGTGGTACCAGAACACTGTAAGCCCTCACAGTTAATCTTGTTGGGCGCAGGAATGGGCCCTGCTGTGAAATATTATATCAAGATTTGGAATGACACGCCTCTTAACCTCCCTGGTGGTACGATTATTTCAGATTTTAGGTGCTAAAAGCGGTACAATTATTTTGAATAAAAATTTGGCGTTTTATATAGTCCTGTAATTCTTAGGAATAACTCACTTAAATCTGTCCAAACCAGAGTCTAGCAGACATCCCGGGTATGATAAAGTTTGAAAAATGAAATCATAAATTATAATATAATAAATAACTATAAATAATTATACCAAATAATAATATAACAATAATAAAAATTATTCAATAATGTAATCAAATCAAAAACACTGAAATTTGCTCAGTTGCAGAATTGTCACTGTCATTACTTTTCACTATTTGATGACGGATCTCCCCACAAATCGCTATCGCTCAATTCTGTGAGTGATTACAATTTATTATCGCTGTTTTCTAGCTGGTCTAAAATCATTTTTGATGTAAAGGAACAGTTTTGGTTGCTATGGACAATCTCCAGTTTCCAGGCATAAAGAACAGTTTTTATACTATAAAACTGCATGCATGACACTGGGCAGAACACTAGGGACAAAGGGGATGTGAAATATTTACATACAGCAATGTAATCTGTAAGATTACATTATACTGTATGTATACTGTGTGTTTCACTTTTTGAATTTGGTGCCGATCTCCACCCCCGTGCGTCGCAATGCTCGCAGGGAACGGAGATTGGCTCCGTGATGAATCGAGCGGAGGACGAGCCACTCGTACAGTGCAGGGACATCGCTGAATCCAAGGGAGAAGGTAAGTAAACGTCTTCCTGGATTCAGTGATGCGGTCCCGAGTCTGGCTCGGGGTTACCGCATTTGGTACAGAATCTCCACCCCGAGCCAGACTCGGGAATACCACCAGGGGGGTTAAACAGAGGCAGAAAAATTGGGCCTTTGGAGGTGGTGGCGCCACAACACTATAACCCCTCACAGATACTCTTGTTGGGTGTAGGAGCAGGCCCTGCTGTCAAATATTTGATCAAAAATTGTAATTACATGTCCCTGTTAAACAGGGGCAGAAAGATTGGGTCTTGGGTGGTGTACATATATACATATACACAAGACTGTGTATATATATATATATATATATATATATATATATATATATATATATATATATATAAATACACCGCCTGAAGTTACATAGTTAACTAGTTAGTCAGGTTGAAAAAGACACAATCCATTAGTTCAACCATAAAAAAATAAAAAATGACATACAATCCCATATACCCAATCCTATACCCACAGTTGATCTAGAGGAAGGTGGAAAAAGAAAACAGAAGAGCAGGATGCAATTTGCTACAGCAGGGGAAAAAAATTCTTCCTGATCCCAGGGAGGCAATTACATTTTCCCTGGATCAATTTGACCCATAAATATTAGTACCCAGTTATAATTTGTACAATTAGGAAAGAATCCAGACCTTTCTTAAAGCAATCTACTGAGCTGCCAAGAACCACCTCTGGAGGGAGTCTATTCCACATTTTCACAGCTCTTACTATGAAGAAACATTTTCATATTTGGAGATGAAAGACGTAAAGAGACGTAAAGAGTGCACCCTTGTCCTCAGTGTTGACCGTAAAGTGAATAACTCAACAACAAGTTCACTATATGGACCCCTTATATATTTCTACATGTTGATCATTTCCCCCTTAATCTCCTCTTCTCAAGAGTGGATAAATTCAGTTCCTCTAATCTTTCCTCATAGCTGAGCTCGTCCATGCCTCTTATCAGTTTGGTTGCCCTTCTCTGCACTTTCTCCAGTTCCTCAATATCCTATTTGAGAACTGGTGCCCAAAGCTGAACTGCATATTCCAGATGAAGTCTTACTAAAGATTTGTACAGGGTCAAAATGATATCTTTCTCTCTGGAGTCCATACCTCTTTTAATACAAGAAAGGACATTACTCGCTTTGGAAACTGCAACTTGGCATTGTATGCTATTATTGAGCTTATGATCTACCAAAACTCCTTCTCCACCATTGATTCCCCCAGTTGTACTCCCCCTAGTATGTAAGATGTATGCATATTCTAAGCCCCTAAGTGCATAACTTTACATTTATCAACATTAAACCTCATCTGCCACATAGTCGCCCAATTAGACAGTGTATTAGAAACATGTATATATATATATATATATATATATATATATATATATATATATGTATATATATATATGTATATATATATATATATATATATATATATATATATATATGTATATATATATATATATATATATATATATATATATATATATATCTCAAATACACTGGCACTAACTGAATAACATGCCTGCATAATCTAAATCAAGCTATCTCTCCATCAAAACCAACAACACTACACAGGGCCATCGTGTAGGCAGCCTTATATAATGTGTGGTGTGGACTTAGTCCCCCTGAGCCTTGATTGGCCAAATGCACCCTGCCTTTGGCCAATTATGGCTCTTATAGCAGAGGGTGCTGGGATTGGCCAGTGCATGCAGGTCAGGTGCATGCTTTGGCCAATCATCATCCAGCGCTCAAATTTGCCACGAACGCCCTGTAATGTTTGCTTTTCAGCGAACAGGAGAACCACCGATGTTGGAGTCAAATGTATGTTCAACACAAACATCAAGCTCATCCCTATATATTTTTGTTATCCAGCACATTATTTATATTTCAGCTAATGTTGAAATTAATTCATACATATGCCTATTTACATTCAGCTCTAATGAAGGGGACACAGATTCTTGAAATGTGTTAGATTATTTTCTTATAATAAATGTATAATCAACACCAGATTTTGAATCATCATAATAAAAAGGGGAGTAGCCTTTTAAATTTAGAATGCTTCACTCGTTGTTTCACTTTCTTTGTGTTATTGTTATTGTTCATTTGAAAAAAATTGTGAATTGCCTTCAGTGAATACAGTAAGTTTTATAACCTTTGGTTAAACCCTGGTATTTTCTGTACAGTTACCTACAGTAACTAGAATATTGGTATGTAGTATCCTATTTTAAGGGAATTTATACCAAAGGTTGTATATTTCATGTGCAATGTGATAATATTGAACTTGAAACATTTGAAACAACAAGAACAACTCAAAAGTTTGGCTGATTCACAAGACTTTTCATGGTAATAAACAAGCGCTGAAACTCTTTGTTCAAACTGTGATTAGTGTATGATTCCAAATGAATTTGTAGAAGTAGAGCAACAGTTATTTTTAAGGAATACAGTCAAATAAATAAAATGTATGCTTTCCATCCCTCACATATTTTGTTAAAGTGGTGTTCCAGCCGTAATTTTTTTTTGAAAGTCAGCAGCTACAAACACTGTAGCTGCTGTCTTTTAATAAGGACACTCACTTGTCCAGGGAGCCTGCGATGTGCCCCCCCCCCCCCCCCCCAGGCTTATCCATTCATCAGATCAGGTGCAGGTGCTGCCATTCCAACTAAGGGAAATCGGCAGTGGAGCCTTGTGGCTTGTCTTTCATTCACTCAAAAGTGGGTGGAACTCCACTTTAATTGCAATTTTGTTTTATTTCTTAAATATTTATTAACCAGAAATCTTACAAAATCCAGTTTTCAGTGGAGCTGTCGGCATTGGTACAACTTGAAAGGACATGGACTGTTTTCTTAATCTGGGAAGACTTTTGGAGAAATATTTGGGAGGATGCAAAGTGCAGAATGGGACAGACTGGAAGTGGGTCGAATGCAAACCCTAACAAAACGTTTTCCTTGTTGAAAATCTATGTATTCTGTTAGGTCCAGTAATAGACAACCATTGATTATGTGCCATCATGTTTATTACAAAAAAAAATATTCCAAAAACAGATTTGAATTTAGTTCAGTCAAAGCAGTGAACGTTTATTTATGATTGGTTGATACTGTTTGGGATGTTCCCCTTTGTTCATCATTATTGCACTTGGAGTTATTAAATAATGCCATAAATTATGTATTTTTTATTATTGATTTCCCTTCTAGTTAAAAAAAAAAAAAATTTTTTTCTATGTAACATGTAATCTTATTTTTTCGTTCCCCTATTAAGTAACTCCTGCTATGTTTTGTACTATTTGAATAAATAGGAATAAATCTGCTCCACACCAGATTAGGTCAGAAGGCAAATAGAATACTGCAGAGAATTTCATTACTAGCAGCTGATTTACAGTTTGTAGCTGTGGTTCTTCATTGTCGTGTACGTACAGCATTATGATTAAGAGAGAAACACACATTTAATGGTTACAGAATCAAGTGAGGGCAAGGGATATAGCCTATCATTTTCCAGAAAAATAATGCATTTTTAGCAGTAATGAATCATGCTGAAAATGTAACCTTGGTAAATCCTACTTTCCATGGTAAAATCACTTCTCACTCCATCCCTCAAGGCTCTGAAAAAGACTACACTTGTGACATATCCAGCCATTATCCTATCTGTATGCATATTATTCCTATTTGACTATACAAATATGCATTGGTCATCTCTAAATCACACAGCAGTTCACAATCCCTGAGGCCAGATTCTCCAAATAACCGGAGATTAATATTGAGTAAAACTTTCTTGACAAATGATGTCTCATTGCTAACAGTATTCAGTGATTGTCTATTTGTTGGTAGATTTTCAGAATATGTTATGCTTTAACATGAATGGGAAAATCTGAATTTTGGAAGAAACTTATTACAATGTAAAAAATAATGTTGCCGCAATGCAAGGTTAATGAGGAAGAAAAACATACTTGTAAGGATTACACCTATTAATAGGATCCAACACCAAACATGCAATAGGAGAACACAAATCAATATTCAGCATTATATTGTTTAGAAATGTATATATGGTTTTACATCATTAAGAGCCATTGCATACTTGATCAAGTGACCATAAACTATAAGTAATGCTTTAACATGAGCACATCACAAACATAACTTCCTATACCACATTATGCTTAATATACAGTATGTATTTGTTCTTTACTACATTGCATGGTAAACATTCTGTTGGATTAAAAAAATATGTATCTGAGCTCTGGGGTACAAAACCAATCATTACATATTATAATCCTTTCCTGTACACTTCATATTTTCCTTGAATTTTCAGTTTCCCTACAACATGGCACATCATTTCTGAGGGATGAACTCAGATACCATGATAAACTCTATGCTAAGTCCTCAATGCTGAACTGTGTATTATTGCTTGTTGTATTTTGGGGTTATAATGGTAGGTAGAGATGGAGATAGACTGAACAATCCCCCCATTCGGTTCATGCCAGAACTTTCGAACATCGCAAAAGTTTGGACATGAACAACGAACCCCATTGGAGCCTACACACACAACATTTTTTTTTAATAAAGTATGGTGTCTCTTTTGTAGACTTTGAACTTTGGATCAAAGTAACAAGTGTAGAAAAATTGGTCTTTGGGTGTTGTTGGTGCCTTCACCCCGTAACATTGTAAAAATTGGCTTAAGGGAACCAAGAATTGGCCTTGCTTTAAAAAAAAAGTTGATGCCCCTGTCAAAACTTTGCGGAAAAATTGATCTTTGAGTGTTTTTGTTGCCCTCACCCCATAACCTTCTAGCGTTAGTCTTGATGAAAACAAGAATTGGCTTTGCTGTAAAAAATTGAAATTGGGTACCTCTATCAAACAGTTGTGGAGAAATTGGTCTTTGGGCGTTGTTGGTGCCTTTACATGGTAACCTTTCTAGAGGTAATTGTTACCAAGGTTATGTGTAAATGTGCATACACCTCAGTCATTGTAGTAGTATGTACATATACACCTTTGAAGCGGAACCAATTACAGCATCACTAACACAACACTCAACCACCAGGTGGTGGTTCTATTATCCTGACTGGACATCATATGACCTCTTTCAGAATAGCAGCTGACGCACGACCAGTCTGACACACCGCAACACTGACCTCAGTAAAGAGTCTCTGACGGAGACTCTTTACCATGTGATCAGCCATGTCTAATCACAGCTGGTCACAGTGTAAACAGGAAGAGACATTTATCGGCTTTTCCTCACTCGCTTATGACAGATGCGAGTAGAGGAGAGCCGATCGGTGGCTCTCCTGATGGGGGTCTATGCTAATTGATTATCAGCACACCCCCTGTGGATGCCCACACTGAACCACCAGGTATGCCCACAATGGAGGGCCAACATTTATGCCCCCCAGACCACCAGGGATGACAGTCAGTGCCCATACATATGCCAATCAGTGCCCAGACAGATGCCAATCAGTGCTCAGACAGATTCCAATCAGTGTCCATCAGCAAAACCTGCCAGTGCCATCAGTGATGCCCATCAGTACCATCTATCAGTGTCCAACAGTGCAACCCATCAGTGTCCACCAGTGCCACCTATCAGTGCCCATCAGTGCCCCTATCAGTGCCCATCAGAGCCGCCTATCAGTGCCACCCATAAGTGCCCATCAGTGCAGCCTTTCAGTGTCCATCAGTGTCATCTATCAGTACCCACCAGTACCCATCAGTGCCACCTATGAGTGCCCATCAGTGCCACATATCAGTGCCCATCAATGCTGCATATCAGTGCTGCCTATCTGTGCCTATCAGTGCCACCTATCAGTGCCCAACAGTGCTGCCTATCAGTGTCCATCAGTGCCACATCATCAGTGTCACCTCATTGGTGCCACCTCATCAGTGCCCATCAGTGCCACCTTATCAGTGCCCATCAGTGCTGCCTCATCAGCACCCATCAGTGAAGCGGAAAACTTACTTATTTACAAAATTTTATAAAAGATACAAAAAAACTTTTTTTATAAAATTTTTGAACTTTTTCTTATTTGTTTAGCAAAAAAAAAATGCTGAAGTGATAAAATACTAGCAAAAGAACATTCTATTTGTGGGAACAAAATGATAAAAATTTTGTTTAGGTACAACGTAGCATGACCACGCAATTGTCATTTAAAAAGTGACAGCACTGAAAGCTCAAAACTGGCTTGGGCAGGAAGGGGGGAAGGGCCTGGTATTGAAGTGGTTCAACACACTTCCCTCAAACTGAAATACACTTCTAATTAAAATATATTTATAATTACAATATTTTACAGCTGTTAATGGAGATTTCACATAAACTCATAAGGCAACATAGTCTTGATGAAATCAAGAATTGACCTTGCTGTAAATATTTTAAATGCAACGCTCATGTCACACTATTGTGCAAAAATTGGTATTTGGGTGTTGTTGGTGCCTTTCCGCTCAATAACCTTATAGAGGTAGTCTTGTTAAAATTAAGAATTGGCCTTGCTGTAAAAAAAATCATTTTGATGCCCCTGTCACACAGTTGTGGAAAAAATGGTGTTTGGATATTGTTGGTGCCGCCAACCTGCCGCCAACCTGTAACCTTGAGGTAGTCTTCATGAATGCAAAAAATTGGCCTCGCTGTAAAAAAGTTCAAAATGATGCACCTGTCACACAGTTGTGCAAAAATTTGTCTTTGGGTGTTGTTGGTGCCTTCACCCAGTAACCTTCTAGAGGTAGTCTTGATGAAAGCAAGAATTGACCTTGCTGTAAATAAAAAATGTCACCCCCCCCCCATCACACAGTTGTAAAAAAAATAATCTTTGGGTGTTGTTGGTGCCTTCCCCCTTTAACCTTCTGAGGTAGTCTTGATGAAAGCAGGAATTGACCTTGCTGTAAAAAATTTGATGCACCTGTCAAACAGGTGAGGAAAAATTAAATGGCCCTTGGGTGTTAATTGTGCCATGAAACCTATACCAAAAAATTACTTCAAGATAAAATCAACACCCGCAAAGCTAGGCAGCCTAGACAGTCTTGCAGAGATTCGCAATCCCAATAACATACAATCAGTGAAAATTGGCATCAGGGGCTTGATAGCTGCTGCTAATCTAGGACAGATTCATTTTTACAAATATCAGCTGATCAACAAAGTCTGCATACAGACCTACTCTTTTATCTGTCCCAAAACCCCCGGCAGTACTGAATGCCCTTTTGGAATGCACACTGGATGCAGGATAGCCCTGCAGCTCATTTGCATACTGGGCAAGTTCTGGCCAGTGGTCTATTCTCCTGACCCAAAAACCAAGTGGATCATCTACTGGAAAGCTCTCCGTGTATGTTTTCGCCCCTAGATAATTTTCCACCATTTGAAACAGGCACTGCCGATGGGATGGGATCCTTGATGTCATGAATTCTCAGGACCTTTCGCAGCCTTTGAAGAAAAAGGGAGGCCATGCAGCGCAAGTTTGCGAAAGTATGAGAAGCAGAGTCTTCAGGTTCACTGAGGATTACAGTATCTGGAACTGTCTCCTTGCAGCCATGTACTACTCCTTCTACTACTTTCTGGGAACTGAAAACCATCTCTTAAGGTTTGATGTATGTCTTCCTCTACTTCAATGCCCCCAAAACTGCCATAATCCTCCTCCTCATGGTTCACCATCCTTGTCACTTCCTCAATGGTGACAGTACAGTGCATGCATCCTTTATGCAGCCATTGGTATGAGAAAAACAGAGATGCCCTGAGCCTGTCCTTGTGCCATACTCAAACAGGTACTCATTGACGGCCTCTGCTGCATGTGCAGTGGCTGCAGCATTGCCAAAGTTGAGTTCAACCTAGTGGGCATGTCACAAATTAGGTGGTCTATGGGCAGGTGGAATCCCCACTGAAATGGCTAAAGACTCTTCTGGCCTGCTCTAGAAGATCTTGCAAACTTGGGTACATGTTTAAGAAATGCTGCACCACCAATTTGAGGACATGTTCCAGGTATGGCACATGTGTCAACTTTTCCTGTTGATGGTCAGACAGAAGGTTAGTGTCAATATCGCACATCACCATGGCTGAAGCTTCCATGGCATGAACCACCTCTTGGTCTGTCCCTGCAGAGCTGAAAGAATCTCTGTTCTGGTGGGACACCTGTCCCCTAAACAGACCAGCTGAAGCACTGCATGGCAACTTTTAGCCTGACTCATTGAATGGCCCCTTGAAAGCTTAGGGGGTACTGGTGGTTCATAGGACAATCCAACACAGGGGGGCATGAAGGAGGAGGAGGGGATAGAGCTAACAGATCTTGCATAATCACCGCCAGCTGTATGGAGAGGGGAAAACAAAACAAGCTCCAGCACTGAGCGCTGTCCTGCATCCTATTTGCAAAATATACAAAATATATCATCTCTGACCATGCTTGCTGGACCACGAGTCAGCAGTAAGGTGGACCCTGTGGCTGAGTGCCTTGCTAAACAATATCAAAACATTGCCTTCCATGTGATGGTATAGAGCTGGCATGGCCTTACGTGAAAAGAAATAGTGACTGGGAACCTGCTATTGTGGTACACCACATTCTGAAAATTCAAGGAAGGGGCAGAATTCACCAGACGGAAAGGCATGAGTTGTAAAGCCAGCAATTTAGACAAGCTGGAATTTAGATGCTGGACATATGGATGGAAGGGAGTGTATTTTTTTGCGCTGCAGCAGCAGGGGCAAAGAAATTTGCCTGCTATACTCTACAGCTGGTGGTGGGCTGCTGGCAGATGTGTTGCAAGAACCTGCGACACGATTTGCTATACCATCAACTCCTTTCAGTGCATGCTGCTGAGAGGTCATGAGCTATAGCAGGGTTATAAATGAGAGGTGAGGCATGAGAAGGAGAAGAATTTGGTCCCTTATGTGTGGTTTTCAGGTGCTCTTGCCAATGGGCTGAGTGGTGGGAGATTAAATGCCTTGTCAAGCATGTGGTACCCAAATGGCTGGTGTTTGTGCCACACTTTATCTGCTTGCAGCAGAGAATGCAAATTGTAACAGTGTAAGCTGAGCTCTGGGAAGTGGGTCGGGAGATAACAGATTCACAATTGGATGTCAAAGGGTGGACTGCTATCTACTCTTCCATGATGCCTGCCTTAAAGTGTTGTTTCTAGACCTCACTTTAATCCTCTGTTCTATCCAGCACACAAATTGCAAAATAGGGAATAGATTTCTGGCATTTCATTATTTATTTTATTTTTACTAGTAATATCGGTGAGCTGTGATTTTTAGCGGGACTGCAACATTGCGGCAGACATATCGGACACTTTTGATCCATTTTTGGGTAAAAGTGTAAACACACACATCCCCATTCTGTCAGAAGAGAGACAGATCATCTGTTCCTACAAAGTAGGAACAGCCATCTGTCTCCTTCTCTAGTCAGTCCCATCCCCATACAGTTAGAAACACACAGGAGGGAACACATTTAAACTCCTTGATCGGCCCCTAGTATTAACCCCTTCCCTGCCAGTGACATTTACACAGTAATCAGGGCATTTCTTTAGCACTGATCGCTGTATAAATGTCAATGGTCCCAAAATGGGTCAAAATAGTCCGATATGTCTGCCACAATGTTGCAGTCCCTCTAAAAATCGCAGATCACAGCTATTACTAGTAAAAATAAAATAAATAATGAAAAAGCCATAAATCTATTCCCTATTTTATAGACACGATAACATTTGTGCAAACCAATCAATATACGCTTATTGCAATTTTTTTACCAAAAATATGTAGAAGAATATATATTGGCCTAAACTGATGAAGAAATGTATTTTTTTACATTTTTTAGGGATATTTATTATAGCAAAAAGCATCAAATATTGTGTTTTGTTTTATTTTTCAAAATTGTCGCTCTTTTTTTATTTATAGCGCAAAAAATAAAAACCACAGAGGTGATGAAACACCACCAAAAGAAAGCTTTATTTGTAGGAAAAAAAGAATGTAAATTTTGTTTGGTTACAGTGTTGCACAACCGCGCAATTGTCAGTTAAAAGGACGCAGTGCCGTATCACAAAAATGGCCTGGTCATTAGGGGGAAATTCTTCCGGTCCTTAAGTAGTTAAACATTGCACTACACTAACGCACTACACTGACACACTATTCTCACATACTATACTAAAAAACTAAACTAACACTCTACACTCAGTCAAATGTTATGTAAAGCTGTGTTAAACACTGCACTACACAGACTAACAGACTATACTGACACAGTATTCTCACACACTATACTTAAAGTGATTGTAAACCTTTGTTTAAATAACAAACATGTCATACTTACCTCCACTGTGAAGCTCGTTCTGCACAGAATGGTCCCAATCATCCTCTTCTGGTGTCCCTCTGTGGCTCTTGCAGGTCCTCCTCCCATCAGATAACCCCCTTAGGAGAAGCGCTCTCCCAGGGGGTTACCTTGCGGGCACCCTCCTGAGTCCATAATTTGCATCCTTAGACACGAATAATGGACTTGGCCCCACCCCCCGATGCTTGCATCATTGGATTTGATTGACAGCAGCGGGAGCCAATGGCTGTGTTGCGCAAAAAGAGCTTGTTGATAAAGGAAAATTAAGGGTAGCAATTGCATATATATGTCAGCAATATGTGTTTGACACATTGCTGACATACAGTGCCTTGCGAAAGTATTCGCCCCCTTGAACTTTTCAACCTTTTGCCACATTTCAGGCTTCAAACATAAAGATATAACATTTTTATTTTTTGTGAAGAATCACCAACAAGTGGGACACAATTGTGAAGTGGAACGAAATCTATTGAATTTTTGAAACTTTTTTAACTAATAAAAAAATGAAAAGTGGGGCGTGCAAAATTATTCGGCCCCCTTGCGTTAATACTTTGTAGAGCCACCTTTTGCTGCGATTACAGCTGCAAGTCGCTTGGGGTATGTCTCTATCAGTTTTGCACATCGAGAGACTGAAATTTTTGCCCATCCTTCCTTGCAAAACAGCTCGAGCTCAGTGAGGTTGGATAGAGAGCGTTTGTGAACAGCAGTTTTCAGCTCTTTCCACAGATTCTCAATTGGATTCAGGTCTGGACTTTGACTTGGCCATTCTAACCCCTGGATACGTTTATTTGTGAACCATTCCTTTGTAGATTTTGCTGTATGTTTGGGATCATTGTCTTTTTGGAAGATAAATCTCCGTCCCAGTTTCAGGTCTTTTGCAGACTCCAACAGGTTTCCATCCAGAATGGTCGTGTATTTGGCTGCATCCATATTCCCTTCAATTTTAACCATCTTCCCTGCTGAAGAAAAGCAGGCCAAAACCATGATGCCGCCACCACCATGTTTGACAGTGGGGATGGTGTGTTGAGGGTGATGAGCTGTGTTGCTTTTACGCCAAACATATCGTTTTGCATTGTGGGCAAAAAGTTTGATTTTGGTTTCATCTGACCAGAGCACCTTCTTCCACATGTTTGGTGTGTCTCCCAGGTGGCTTGTGGCAAACTTTAGATGAGACTTTTTATGGATATCTTTGAGAAATGGCTTTCTTCTTGCCACTCTTCCATAAAGGCCAGATTTATGCAGTGTACGACTGATTGTTGTCCTATGGACAGACTCTCAGACCTCAGCTGTAGTTCTCTGCAGTTCATCCAGAGTGATCATGGGCCTCTTGGCTGCATCTCTGATCAGTCTTCTCCTTGTCTGAGCTGAAAGTTTAGAGGGACGGCCAGGTCTTGGTAGATTTGCAGTGGTCTGATACTCCTTCCATTTCAAAATGATCGCTTGCACAGTGCTCCTTGGGATGTTTAAAGCTTGGGAAATCTTTTTGTATCCAAATCCGACTTTAAACTTCTCCACAACAGTATTTCGGACCTGCCTGGTGTGTTCCTTGGTCTTCATGATGCTCTCTGCGCTTTCAACAGAACCCTGAGACTATCACAGAGCAGGTGCATTTACACAGAGACTTGATTACACACAGGTGGATTCTATTTATTACCATCAGTCATTTAGGACAACATTGGATCATTCAGAGATCCTCGCTGAACTTCTGGAGTGAGTTTGCTGCACTGAAAGTAAAGGGGCCGATTAATTTTGCACGCACCACTTTTCAGTTTTTTATTTGCTAAAAAAGTTTAAATTATCCAATAGATTTCGTTCCACTTCACAATTGTGTCCAACTTGTTGGTGATTCTTCACAAAAAATTCAAATTTTATATCTTTATGTTTGAAGCCTGAAATGTGGCAAAAGGTTGAAAAGTTCAAGGGGGCCGAATACTTTCGCAAGGCACTGCGAATTTCTGTATTTAGCTGAAGAAAACAAAAAAGTTAAATATGAAGGTGAACACATGTATGATAGTTAATTAGTGTTTTGGATGTTGCTATTACATTTTTCTAAGCAATCTGCTATGAAGTTTTAATTTAGAGTACCGTATTTGCCGGCGTATAAGACGACCTTTTACACTCAAAAAACTGGCCGAAAATCGAGGGTCGTCTTATACGCCGGATCAGCCCCTCCGATGCCTGCTGAGGGTTCGGTAATACTGTATGTAGCTTCGGCTACATACAGTATATACCGCTGAGCCAATCCCAGCGAGCGATGTATTCAAATGAATACAGAGCCTGCTCGGATTGGAGTAATAACCTCTGCCAATCCGAGCAGGCTACTCTGTAGCCTGCTCGGATTGGCTTTGAGAGTCAGAGAGGCGCGGGCTGATGATGATACAGTCTCTGCCAATCCAAGCAGGCTTTGTATTCATTAATAGAATACATCGCTCGCCGTGATTGGTTCCAGCAAAAGCAGGAAGAAGGATATGGCGCCAGCTCCTGCTCCAGCAAGAAGGACGGAATATCAAGCGTCGGAAGCCTTGGAAGGGGGTCGTCTTATACGGTAAGTACAAGAAAAAAATGCTTAAACAACAGTAAGATTAGGGGGTCGTCTTATATGCCCGGTCATCTTATACAACGGCATATATGGTATATTTAACATGCATGAAAGATGCATATGTTATATTTAACCATTGAAAGTATGCTAATGAAGTTTACAACCTCTTTCTTCTTATTGTGTGGTGTTCTTATACATAGATAAGAACATTGAGAGCCACTAAAGTAGTTGTGCTCACCTCCAGTTCTCAAGAGGGGTGCAAGCACTACATATTTTTCCTACGTTAAGGCAGTGTTACAGATACATTAAAGTGTGTGCATATCCAAAACCTTTTTTGTTTTTTGTTTTGGATAGAGAAGAAAAACTCAAAAATCTAAGCTTTTTCCAAAAAGCGTGTGATGTCTTGTCCACGTTTCGGGAAGGCATACTAATTCTAGGGAGAGACTTCAATGTCCCACTTAACCCAATACTGGACTCCTCTACAGGTACCTCGGCACTCCCTTTCCGTGCACTAAGACAGATCAAGATCCAATTACAGAATCTGACTCTCCATGACACATGGCGCACCACATTCCCGACAGACAAAGACTACACCTTCTTCTCCTATCCACATCAGAAATATTCAAGAATAGACTATATATTCCTTTCCCAGACCTTCCACTCCTCTCACAAGCCACAATTGAGCCAATGTTCCTGTCCGACCACCACCCTATCACAATGACCCTTACCTTCCCCAAATCTAAAAAAATAACCAAGATCTGGAGGCTGAATCCGTCTCTCCTAAAAGACCCATATTCACTATGACAAATAAATGCCAGAATCCACCTATACTTTCAGGAAAACGCTTCCCCAGACATCTCACCCATCACACTGTGGGAGGCACATAAATGTGTTGTAAGGGGGAAGCTTATCTCCATGACCGCAACTGCCAAAAAAAAGCACCAGGAACTGATCGTGTCACTTATTAACACAATTAATAGACTTGAATTAGAGCACAAACAATCAACCTCACAATCTACACTGCAAGACCTCCTATACGCGCGCTCCTCTTTGCTGGAAGAATTGGGGAAACACACTAGACGCAGATATGTTCTCCAGCAAAAGGTGTTTTACGAACACGGCAACAAAAGCGGGAGACTACTGGCCCACACGATACAGACAGCTAAGCCGAAGTCCATAATTCACAATATCCGAGATAGCCACGGTACACTCCTTTCTAAAAATGAGGATATAGCAGTACACTTTGAAAATGTTTATTCTGCACTTTACAACCTACCGGAGAACAATGTAGGGCACTCTGATACACCTGATCGGCTTTCACAAATGAGAGAATTTCTGGCCCAATATAGCCCCAACCCAATCCCCCCGCAACAAACTGCGTCCCTGGAACAATCGCTATCCATCGAGGAACTGAACCTCGCCATAAAACAAATGAAGCCGGGCAAAAACCCAGGACCTGACGGTTTCCCACTCACTTACTATAAGAGCTTTCCCGACATACTCTCTCCCCAACTACTGACAGCTCTGAACTTCCTTTCAAAACCCACTTACCCCTGTAGGCAATATGTTGGAAGCCCACATAGCAGTCATCCCCAAAGAGGCCACGGACCCCTTACAAGTGTCTAATTATAGGGCCATCTCTCTACTTAATGTAGATATCAAGCTCTATGCGAAGATGATTGCAAATAGACTATCACCCTTCATCCCTGGCCTCATCTCGCCTGATCAGGTGGGCTTTATCCCGAGTAGAGAGGGATAATACCATCTGAACACTAAACATTCAACACTGTTTAGTGTTCGCCACGGGGGAGACGGGGGTTTCCTTTTATCACTCGACGCGGAGAAGGCGTTTGACAGAGTGACCTGGGACTATATGCAGCAGGTACTAAGGGCCATTGGCCTTCCCTCCCGTATGCTTGCATACATCAATGCTCTGTATACCAACCCCTCTGCAAGGGTAAAAACCAATGGCCTCCTGTCAAATGCCTTTCCCATAACCAACTGTTATGGCTAATTTGCCTAGCTCACTTATATACTTACCTATACATAAAATAAGTGATTAAAAACCTTTTATCTATAGGAATCAAACCATGAAATTAAGAACGAATGATGCCTGTGCAAAAAGGATAACAATCTAATTTATTTAAACATACTATAGTACGGAAAAGAAACGTTACAGAGTACCCCATATAATGTGGGGGATACAACCTTAAAAACAACAATGTTACCAAAAATTGCTATAATGGTCATACACATCCTTTCACGAGATTAATATTATATTAAGGTAAAGTCCTATGGTAGGCAGGGTTACGGAAAAGAAAGAGACATAATAATAATACAGACACAGTATCTAGTTTTTTCCCTACGTTACCATTTTTGCAAAAGGGGGGCCCAGCGGGATAAACAGAGATAAGGAAAATACATTACACAGGAATCTTACGTGTCCAGTCCATGAGAGTTTAAGAGAGAGAGAGAGATTTAGAGTTTCTAGGGACTAGATTTATGTGGTTAGAAAACCTCATGCCTACCAATCAGAACTCAGGGTCACATCATTGGTTCAAAGTTGCCTCCAATTCTGATTGGTTATAATTTCAAGCCCAGTTAAGCATCAAACTTCCGATGCCTTTATGTATAAGTTGAGCAACTCCCTTTGATCTCTGACCCTGCCAGAAGACCTGTTTAATTACCTCTTGATTTACAACCGTCAGCCCTCTTTGATCCAAATAAATTAGCATTTCAAGGACTTGTGGCACAGGAAGAGACACTATATCTGAAATGGCCATCTCTATAAACAATAGGGTAACTTAGTTACTATGCAGACAGCAGACCAACAGGTTTGTATGTTTGAGATACCAAGAATAGTAAATATTCTAGTATACATGTTACACATATACATACACATACACATATACATACATACATATGTACATACACATACATATATATACATGCCCAAAGCGGGGCATGATAAGTTAATTAGAAAGTCCTCACAATGGCTCCCTTGGAGCTCCTTGCTATAAATATTATATTTCAAAATCTCCACCACACAACGGCACTCACCAAGGGTGCCCGTTGTCCCCCCTGATATTTGTCCTGACATTAGAACCTCTCCTAAATAGATTACGCGCCAACACGGACATCCAATGGATCTCTATTAAACGCAAAGAATACAAAGTAGCCGCATTTGCAGACGACATTTTACTAACACTACAATCTCCTCGGACATCCTTACCCAACCTCTTAAGAGTCATTAAAAACTTTGGTTATCTATCAAATCTCAAAATCAATTACTCCAAATCCCAAGCCTTAAACATTTCCTTACCCTCACAAGAAGTACTCCACTGCCAAGACTCCTTCCCCTTTCAGTCCAAACCAGGACACTCTGCCCTAATAAAAATGATAGTCCTCCCACGTATTCTGTATCTCTTGCAGACAATCCCAATCTACATACCCCCATCTTTCTTCTTGTCTTACACATTAAATACTCCCGCCTGACACGCCCCAAGACTAGCGCCGGTATTGCCTTACCCGATCTCTACAATTACTATCTAGCTTGCCATTTGACTAGAGTGATGGACTGGAAAGATCATAGGGAGGGGAAGACCTGGGTCATGTTGGAAAGGTCTTTCTCCAAATACCCATTGCACACTCTTCCTTGGCTCTCGCCGAAACATTGGTCCCAACCCATAAAGATGCACCAGCTCATCCATACCTCTTTGCTAGCCTTTGAGAAAGCAGTGGCCTCTCATCAAATAACCTCACACGCAGGCCCTCTGACCCCCCTGAGGGGAACCCAGACTTCCCTCCAGGGGAGTCAACTACATTCTTAATGCAGAAATGGCCACATGATGATGTTCTAGCACAACAATTCTTCTATAAAGGACAGTTGAGATCTTATGAAAACCTTAAATCTATATCGCACACAAAGGAATTTCCCTTCTGGACCTACAGACAGTTGAGACATTTCTTTACCTCCAAGAATTTAAATGACACTTGGACAAGACAACTCACTCCATTCGAATCTCTCCACTCCTGAAACACACCACAAAGACATCTAATATCTTTGATCTACTCCATACTCCAAGATGAAGCCCAGTTCACACAGACAGATCCCTCAAGATTAGCATGGGAGAAAGACCCACAAATAACATTTACTGATGATGAATGGAGGACCATTTGCACACATGCACACAAGGGAGCATTAAACGTAGCAATTCAGGAAAAAGGCTATAAAATAGTCACAAAATGGTAGAGGACCCCATCCCGCTTACATAAATTCTCTCCCTTAATCCCAAACGTGTGTTGGAGATGCAACAAAGAAGAAGGCTCTATGCTCCACATATGGTGGGAATGCACCATGCTCCAACCATTCTGGAAGGAAGTACACTCCATAATAGCACAGGTCACCACCTATACCTTAGACTACAATGCTGCTCAGTATCTCCTCCATCATACTTCCTTGCCCAAACGATCCTATCACAAATCACTGGCCATGCACATGGTTAATGCAGCGAGACTGTGCATTCCTGTGCTTTGGCGATCGAACAAGACCCCAACCATTAGAGAATGGTTGACGAGGATCGCAAGGATTGAGGAGATGGAGGAGCTGATATATACCTCCCAAGAATGCATACAGAAATTTTCCACCACCTGGGCCTGCTGGACTCACTTTAAGTCCTCAAAAAGATATAAATCTAATTTCCTGCAATAATATTTCTACCCTCGAGCTACCCACAAAAGACCCTGGCATAACTTGAATGTCGTGGTGGGACCGGGGGAGAGGAGTGGCCCCCTACTTCTTATTTCTCCCTCTTTTCTTCTACTTCTGCCCCTCTTTTGTCCTTCCAAAAGCCCTTTTGACTTTACTTATCCCCTTACCCTCTCCCCCCTTACCCATTCCTACCTCTGTTTCCCCACTTCCTGCATGCGCTCTTCATTACAATGGCACACCACCCAACAGAACCACTTCATCCCCCCAAAAGAGATATTTAAAGTTTACAATATTCTATATACAAGTCTCATGATCCTGTCAAGAATATGGATGGGCCTGGGAACAGTGATCCTCAAGGTCACTAACTACGTCTGATTAAACTTGTTATGATTAGAACGTCTCTTTTTAAGGCCACAGGACTGTTGGTAGTTCATACAATGTTTTTTCTTTTTTTTGCTTAATAGTTACTTATGTTCAGTATATCCTGTGAAGCCTTTCTCCGTGACTGGTGATGTGATAATAATTCTTTGTATATATCACCGATGTTCAACACTGTCATGGATGCTCCTTTTATGTATCTGTTCAATATGATGTATATGCAACTTTTTGATCTTCTAATAAAAACCTTTTTGTGGAAAAAAAAAACTCAAAAATCTATGTCAGTTTATTGTTTTACCATCTCCTGCCTATTGTAGTGATTTCCTTTCACTTCCTGTCCTTGAAGCACATCCAAAAAATCTCTAAAAAGTGAATGGAATTTCCCTTAGTCCAATGTAATCAGAACAGGTGTCCAAAGTTGACAATTTACCCTTAAATCTTGTTTGTTTTGATGACAACTGTAGCAAAAAAGATTTTCTATCCAGGTGGCAATGGTCATCAGGACAAATAGAGAGAGAATCTCCCCATCAGGAACAAAAATAGCAATAAAAATCTGAAAGAGAATCCAATTCTTTTCTACCTTTATACAAAACAAAATATTCAAGTTTGGGCTTTAAGCATACTTTAAAGCTGAACTCTAGGGTAATTATAAAAAATACCCTTGCAGTGGAGCACACCCAGCACTGCAAGGCTTAAAAGGTAGTTTTTGTCTAGGGTGCCTAAAAAAGCAGTTTTACTTACCTTATCCTTTGCCCCCAAAATGTCCTCTGCATGTGGCTAGTCGCACAGAATTTCTCCTCTGTTTGTCAGGCACACTTTGGCTAGCAGTCCCACATTGTAAGTAAGGAAGCGGAGAGCCCACCCACAACCTCGAGCATCAAAGTGGAGAGGAAAGCAATGAATGCTGGAGGAGTGAGAAGTAACGCTAGTACAGTACTTCAACATTAACCAATTACAGTGAGGAGTGTCCCATTGCAAGGATAGTTTTGTATTTTCCCTGGATCTTTAATAATAGCTAATATATTAAAAATAAGTATAGGACATTATGCAGCAAATACAGCATGAATTTTCCTAAATTGTACTTAGTACTCCAGTGAACTAATTTATGTGGACAAGAATTGCCAACCCCATGCTTAAGTGGGCCTGCCATGTAAAACAGTCAAAAATATTTTTGAGAGGCTTATCTGCATACATTTTAAGAAGAGCAATGCCTGATGTCTCCCTATTTGCAATCTGTGTTATAAAATAACACAATTTATCCTACTTGCAAAATTGTAAAGAGCCTTTAGTGACTGGGATTGATGTTTGATCTCACAGTGTCCTCTTCCACAAATATTGTGATATGTAATGTTAATGTGTGCATGTTTCTACCTGGGAGCTATAGATACAGTTGAATTTTAAAATACAGCCATTTACATGTGTCTGACACTCTGAGCTGAACAAAGCACAAGTTAATGGAGCTGTTGAGCTGGTGTTTTTTGCAGATTATACTAAAGAACATATAAAGAACTCACTGCACTATTTGTATATGCTAACTCCTATATATCTGTCAGAATCTGAAAATCGTTTGCTTTGTCACTGAGTTTTTAGAACTTTATTGTTTTTTTTCTCCCACTATTATAGATGTATAATCTTTTATTAACATCTTTCATTTTATAAATAAACATTAAGGGCCTGTTAACACTATTGCCTTACCAGCATTTGTACAATGCACTGCCATTCATGTTCATCTGGCACGCTGCTGCCAGATATGTTACATTAACTTGTTGGGGCATTTCAGTGTATTCAAATGGGTTGCCTTCATTCAACACATGTTAATGCATTGAATAATGTAAATTAAAGTACATGTGACAGCACACAATACTGTGAATGGGCACTTAACACAGATGTGGAGATCCATTCTTTAACCTAGATATTGTACACATGTATTTGAGATTAGCATATTATACATGTAAAAAAAATGGCAAAAGCTTTACCATTTGGTTGGTTATCATAGATGTGAAATCCTTATTTCATAGTCTCCTGAGAAAAAATAAATACAAAACATCCATCAAAGTTTTCACCCACGATTCACAAAACATTTACCCAAAATTCATTTAGTTTTTATATTCAATTAAAACACATGTGAATCTTTAGTGATTATTAAATTTATATATGTTCTTGCTGGTCTTTATTGGTATGACCCAATTCATTAATTCTTCTAGAAGAATAATGTTTTATCATTGCGCACTTAGGATCTTACTTGCTGCTCTTCCTTTGTTTGACCCACTTCTTTAACCGCCACTAAATAGTGTTATTTATTTAGAGTAGCTGGAGAGCTGGACAAGATGGTTTCAGCTTATCACAACTGGTAATGCATATACATAGCTAATGACTGCATTGACCACTGGATCTGCCCACTTGGCCATTAGACAACATTGGCCCAATTATTGGTATAAGTGCTTCCCTGCATACCATAAGCCTTAGCCAACTTACCATACTGAAAAAATAAAAATAAAATTACACAATAATAGTGATTTTGCATATATTTTCCTTTTCTATCTACTCTATTATGTCCCAGACTAAACAATAATAAACAATCAAAATGTATTTTTTTTAATGTAAATATGAAATATTGCACAAAATATTTAACACTTATTTTTGCTAACCAGCAGGTGCAGCTGTGGGCTTCTTTTTGCATTCTTATTAGGTTTTTCTTAACTGACCTGCTGAGGCTGTTTTTGCAAAGCTCAGTAGCTCAAGATCAAATTTACCCTCCCCCACAATAATTGATTCAGAGTATTGACTCCCCCTTCCTTTTCCTTCATTCTTTATTTAGATGGGGCCTTAAAAAGTCTGAATTAGAGACAGCAAGTTTGAAGGCAAATTACTTCAGCCGTGTCCTCTCTGTGTTGTTTATTTGTAGAATAAACATTTCATATAAATAGTAACACAATAAATATAGTTCAAACCTTTTAGGATTAAAATAATTAAAAAAAATTACCAAAACAATAAAAAATTTCCTTTAAAACACAATAAAACCACTTTGATGATTTGCCAATTTGCAAAGTATTTAAGAGAAGAGCAAATTTTGAGTTAGATTGCAGTAAACAAGTTAATCAGCTGTGGACTTGCTTATCTCTACTCATTAATAACATTATTGTGTACATATTTTTATATGAAAATGAATTGCATGGGCAGATAAAAGCAGCATGCCATTACCTGTGCTGTGAAATGAGGAACTTTGACATGTTTGAGGGCAATTTATAACCTCATCCAAATGAAAAACACATTTGTTAAGTCAGGAAGTGTGAGTATGTTTGATACATTTCCAGTGTCCAAATTAGTGTGTCTACTTTATTCCCACACATCCTGCTAATGCATGTTAACATTTCTGATTGTGTATCTCAGAGTATATTTTTATCATCTACTTAGAGCAGAGGATATTTTCTTGGCTGGGATCACATTTCTTTTTAACTTGATATGATGTTTGAACTAGTTCTGACCTATGATGATCCATGTATTACTTAAAGTATAATGAACTTCATTAATGTTAGATCATATCTAAAGTGTAGGTTTTATCTACTGTTTTGTCCTTAAGCAAATAAACAAAAGTTACAATTTAAGATTTACAACATATTAAACCTCATTCATTAGACAAGTAAATTATTCTCTTGGCCCATTGAAGCTTTCTTCTTTTTAACCATGCAGCCCATGTGCAAGAGACAATCCTACTGTTAAATACCTCGTACATGGCTGACTATTCAAAGTGAACACAACTCCACTGGGCCAAGTGAATTTTTTCTCCTTTAGTAAATCAACCCAGAGTTAGACAACATGGCTGTTCACCTAATGCCATGCTAATGCAAGTGACAGACTGCACCATAGATGTAATTTTTTTTGTTTGTCACAGTCCTTTTTTTAGGGAAATAAAGTTACAACACCTAAACATCCCACACACGGTTTAGCCTAATTCAAAGGAAAAAATAGCAGTTATGTGACCGCTGCATAAGATCCAGGTCTTTTTTTAATTTATGAACAAGCTGATTACAATAGCCTTTGTGTACACATAGTTCAGATGGTATTTTCTTTGTTTGCATATGTTTTTCTTCAGTATAATGTATATTTTCCCAATTTTTATGCTATGTACCAGTAGCATGCCAAGATTAATAGGTAGTTGATATGGTATTAAATAATTGTTTGAAAGAGCCACACAAATAACACCAGTCTTCTATAAAAATATGCAGTTAACAAAACTAATACTAGTAAAGTGCATTATACAATGTTTAATTAGGTATTTGTTGATAACCCGTTCAATTCGAATTACCCAGGTTGATGAAAGATTTATTTAACCACTTACGGACCCGGCCTCTTTTTTAGATGTGTTGTTTACAAGTTAAAAACAGTTATTTTTTGCAAGAAAATTACTTAGAACCCCCAAACATTATCATTTTTTTTCTAACACCCTAGAGAATAAAATGGCCATTGTTGCAATACTTTCCGTCACACCGCATTTGCGCAGAGGTCTTACAAGTGCACTTTTTGTAAAAAAAGACACTTTTTTAATTAAAAAATTAGACAATAGTAAAGTTAGCCCAATTTTATTTTTTATTTTTTTTCCATATAAAATTTTTATTAGAAGTACAACAGAAATACAGCAACATTATACGTATCATGTGGATATGAACAGTACATTGCTATACAGAATTTATGCTGACAAAAAGCATTCTCAATAGACAACCTACTTCATCAGGTGTTGGTAACTTGATACCTGGTACAAGACTGTCCAATAAACTGGTAAAGATGAGCAACCCGTTGTAACATAGTTTACTGAATTTACCCTTCCATCCATTTGGGTGTTATAAGTGTCCTAGACATGTCTCTCTGGAGAAGACCAAGATGAGAATCTCTTCTGTTATGTCTAGGGGGCACGTTAAAGTTTTGTTCGTAAACATGTCGGTCGTCTTGTGTAAACTTATTTGTGCGCGAGGTATTATACCATCCTAATTATGATAAAATATTGGGTAGTCGAACTGAGCGTCTATGTCCTAATGGGATGTTGCATGTGTAGGTGAGAAGAGGGAAAAAAGGAAGTGGATGGGGGGGGGAGGGATTGTGGTGAAAGAGGAAAGAGGAAGAGGGGAAGGATATAGAGAGTATGTATATCTCTCCGGTCTCCGCCGATCGTGGTGCTTGGGCCTAGCAGGCCTGAGTCTCTTTATTTCGATCAGTGTGGGGGTTAAGGTGTATTCCTACTTCTGCTATAATTGTGTTAAAAAGAAACGCTGTCAATATGTTTACCAGAATATCGTGTGTGGATATCAATGCATATGTCGTTTGCATAGTGTTTTCTCCATTAATTAATTAATTTGCGGACCTCATGATCGACTTGTATCTCTCTGAGGCTCGAAAGTCATTCTATTTCTCCCATGTTTGGGCAAACTTGCGTGGGGAATCTCTTGTAATGTGGATTAATTCTTCAATTTCTGCAATCTTCTTAATGCGTTTTATCCACTCTGATATAGAAGGGGTATCCGGAGAACCCCAATGAGCTGGTATGCATAATTTAGCTGCATTAAGCATGTGCAAACAGAGTGATTTTCTATAGACTTGGGCAGGTGTGTCAGAGTGGTGAAGAAGGAATCTCGCAGGTGAAAAATCCGGCTGGTCAGCCGTGACATGGGATATGATGTTGTGTACTTGTGACCAGAAAGTCTGCAGTCTGGGGCAGGACCACCAAACATGAAGGAATGTGCCTATTTCAGTGTTGCATCTCCAGCACTTGTCCGTTATCTCTTTGTTGTATTTGTTTATCAATGCAGGTGTTCTGTACCACCTTGATATTGTTTTATAATTATTTTCCTGTGTCGTAACATTGAGGGACGCTTTGTGTGCAATCATGAATATTCTCTCCCAATTCTCCTCTGTTAATTCCATCTGCAATTCTCTCTCCCAAGCCCTGCACGCTGTCCCCTCTTTAGGTGATATAGAGGAGAAAAGCAGTGAATAGGTGTTCGAAATTATATGCTGTTGTGGCGTGGTTTGGGAGCAGAGACTCTCGAACGGGGTGAGGTTACGCGCAAGGGAAGAGTCTACATTAGTTTTCTGGAGGAAGTGTCGAATCTGAAAGTATACCCAAAAGGGGATAGGCTCTGATTCAGGGGTCCTAGGGACTGCGTTGCGATCTAGTATTTTACCCCTTTGAAAAAATTGGTGAGCTTGTATGTCTTTAAACGGCCATATATTTCTAAGGAAGTGGTTACTCATTCCTGGCTGAAAGTCCGGGTTGTGTCTTATAGGGGTAAGGGGCCCTGGGTTTGAGGAAATCTTACATTGTTTGTTTGCTTCTCTAAAACTGCGTAAAGTGGCGCCTATAAGTGGATGTTCTTTCAGTGTTTTGGGGATAAGGTGTGGGGCTATCCAAGGGGTACTTTTGATCGAAAGCTCTGATAAGGAATCTTCTAGTTTCACCCAGTCTTTAGTGTTACCATGAACCGCCCAATCCACTACTCTGCATAGGTGGCAGGCTTGTGAATACTTTGTGAAATCTGGTAGTCCGATGCCCCCCTTTGATTTTGGTTTGGTGAGTTGGGCATAACTTATTCTGGGGCATTTGTGTTTCCAGAGAAATTGCAGGGCTAACCTCTTCATTATTTGAAAAAAAGAGTGTGGAAGTCTAATGGGTATTGTTTGGAGGAGATATAGGACGCGGGGGAGGACGTTCATTTTTAATATAGCTGCGCGGCCAAACCATGAGAAATGCGATTTGTCCCAGTTGCGCAAGTCTGATGTTATGGCTTGAGCGAGTGGAGCGAAATTTTTTGCATAAAGGTCGGACAGGTGTGAAGGAAGCTTTATCCCTAGGTACTGTATTGAATCATGTTTCCAGATAATGGGAAATTATTCTGACATAAGGCAATGACATCTTGCGGAAGGGAGATATTAAGGGCGTGGGATTTTGAAAAATTGATTTTTAAGTTAAAAATACGATGGAATAGGTCAAATTCTTTCAGTAAATTGGGGATTGAAGTCAGGGGGTCCCTAAGGAATAGCAGTATATCGTCTGCAAAAGCCGCTAACTTGTAGGAGTGACCCGCTATGGGGATCCCTTTGATATCATCATTGGCCCTTATGCTACGTAAGAGTGGTTCAAGCATGAGGATGAACAAGACAGGGGATAGAGGGCACCCCTGTCTCGTTCCATTCCGGACGGGGAAGGCGTCTGACAGGTGACCGTTGACTCTTATTCTCGCTGTCGGAGAAGAATATAGAGATAAGATATAATTTAGCATTTTGTTTGGTATGCCCAGGTGACATAACGTTGCCTCCAGGTAGTCCCAGGCCAGCCTGTCAAACGCCTTCTCCGCATCCAAGGAAAGAAAGAAGCCTTTCATCTTATTAGAAGATAACCAGTGATGTATGTTAATTGCTTTAATGGTGTTTTTCTTGGTCTTTCTCTATCCATGAGGGTATGAGGGGGAGAAGACGGTTAGCTAGAATTTTAGAGAATAACTTTAAGTCTACGTTTAGTAGCGAAATTGGTCTGTAATTTATAACTGATGTGGCGTCTTTTCCTTCTTTATGTATGACCGCTATGTGTGCTTCAAGTGTACTAGTAGGTGGTGTGGGAGTGCTGGAGAGTGAATTAAAGGCTACAAGGAACGGAGTTGTGAGTATATCGGAAAATGTACTATAATACGGGGCTGACAGACCATCCGGGCCAGGGCTTTTCCCCGGTTTCAATTGTTTAATCGCTCTTTTCAGTTCCTCCTCTGTGATGGGCTTGTTTAGGTCAAGGGCCGTCTCATTTGGTATAGGGGAAGGGCCATATTTTTGTAAGAATTTTTTAATTAGGGCTTCCTTGGAATTGTGGCCTGAAAGGGTTTCATGTTGTCCAGGTATATTATAGAGCTCTCTATAGTATTTTTCAAATTGGGCCACAATATCTACCGTTGACGTACGTGGGATACCCGCGTGATCTTCTATAGTGTGAATGTTGGTACTTGCTTTTTTCGATTAAATAGCCCTAGCCAATAACCTCCCGCTCTTGTTTCCCTGTTCGTAGAAAAGTTTCTGGGTCAGAATAAATTTGCGTCGGGTTTTGCTGTTAAGGAGTTCTAGAAGTTGTTTTCTAGTGTTGGTAAGGTCCAGAAGAGTTTCCTGGGCATGAGATTGTTTGTGTGCAAGTTCTAGTCTTTTATTTTTACTGATTAAGTCATTGATAGTCCCTAGATGAGCTTTTTTCCGAATGGCTTTGAGAGTCAGAAACTCGCCCCTGATCACACATTTATGTGCTTCCCATACAGTGAAGGGAGATGTCTCCGGATTGGTATTTTCTCTAAAGTAGTTAATGAGACTAGTGCTTATATGATTGATGTCACTCTCCGAGGACAGCAGGGTGGAATCTAGGCGCCATATTTTGGTGGTTGTTTTTGTCTGTGGGAGGGTAAGGGTAAGTGAGATCAGATTATGGTCCGAGTGTATAAGAGGTTCGATAGTTGCTGATTTTAAGAGAGGTAAATCTTTTTGAGAGAGAAAGAGGTAGTCCAATCGGAATATTTGGTATGGGGGGCCGAAAAGAAAGTGTAATCTTTCTCGGTTGGGTGTGTTATACGCCATGAGTCATGGAGGCATAGATCTTGTAGTTGTGATTTGATATGTCTCAGAGACCTATAAGGTAGTGATGAGGAGCCCGATGAAGAGTCTAATAGAGGTTGGAGTGCAACATTGAAATCTCCTCCTAATATAGTAATTCCCGATTGGAATCCTGCGAGGTGTTCAGCTATATTGCGAAAGAAGCTGACCTGAGCCGTATTCGGACTATAGATATTAGCTAGTGTAAACCGGTGGTCATTAATGTAGCCTTTTACGAATATGTATCTGCCTTCTGGGTCAATCAAGGAGTCTTCTAACTTCCATTTGATATTTTTGGATAGAAGTATAGAAACCCCCTTCGTTTTGGCCAATGGATTCGTGGCATGGAAGGCAGTAGGAAATCTATGGTTGGTCAATTTAGGGATTTTGTCCGAGTGGAAGTGGGTTTCCTGGAGAAACACCACATCCGCCCTCAGCTTTGTTAACATGTTCAGAATTTGGCTCCTTTTTTCTGGGATATTCAGCCCCTTAACATTCTGGGAGACTATTTTCAGCGTTACGTCCTGGGTATTGGAAGTAGTAGTAGGCATGGTTATCTGATTTAGCTTATGTGTCTGATTTGCGTCAAAATCTCAATCTGCCCCACGAAATGTGGATGTGTAAGACTCCTAGAATCTATAAGTGTGGGTGACCCTTTCCTGGTTACTGGTCTATGGGGGCCTCCTCTAGAGTACTAAGGTTGTCATGACGGCGGAGACCAGAGAGATAAGAATAGGAACGTAGAGATGTGTACTAGAGTGTCTACAGGATAAGTAAAGGGGGTCAGGGGGAACGACAGAGAGAAGGATCAGGGGTAAGGGTGAGAGGGATGGGGAATGTGTGGGTGTCAATACAATACCGGGGGTGTGTAGTCCTGCTACCTTACCCAAATGTGTCTTGGCGTCCGGTGTGGGTTAACGGAAAGAATCTCTTTGCCGTTTTGTGGAGGAGTGGAAGGTCGTCCGATGTGTGGTCTCGCGATGTCCAGTCAGTGTTGAGACCATATGGTACACTTTGTGTTTAAGAGCTTGTGCGTACTGTGGTAAGGAGAAAACGAAAAGTGAGTATGGAGATAATAGGGTTGCGGAGCAATGGAGTACCCCAACATGCAGTAAGCCATGTGGAAAACAACAAAAACATAGGCCAACATTTAACAATACAACACAGGGTATGAGCTTGTGTTCTGCTATTACAAGCTTCGGAAGTTCCCTAATGTGATAAAAGTAAGAACTATACCCGCAGTAGCCTATGTACTCTTTAACATAACAAAGGGAGGGGAAGAAGGAGAAAGGAACAGGAGGAGGATATCAAAGCGTCTGGTAGACCTTCATCTTTTGTCTCAATGAGACAGCTGGGACCTTGAAATTGCCAAGGGGACGGTTGTCACTAGTTCGCTCAAATCCGCATTGTAGGACTAAAATGTGTGCTTAAGGGAAAGGAAGCCACGGAAATATTCGTGGACCAGGTGTCCTTAGTAAAGGGATATCTTCCTGACGAGTCTCCGAGACTTCCGATTTCGTCCAGAAGATATACCTATGAGGCTGTGACCTGAAGAGCCAAGCCCCTTACCTTCTGATGTCGTAGCAACCCTCCTCCTGCCCACAGTCTCCTGACATGCAAATAACGGTAGTAACAAAAAAAAAAGAACTAAACTCGCAGTCTACCTCCCAAATCCAATTATAACAAGTAAAACCCCTGTTAGGTTAAATCTTTACTCAATGAAGACCTAGGGGGATTCTGCTAAACTCTAAGGCCGCGTACACACGGGCAGACTGTTCGCCCAACTTAGTTTGTCAAACAATCCGACAAACAGTCCGCTCAAAATTTGCATGAGCGGACTTGACCACACACGATGAACGAACAGTCCGCTGAAAGCGTGCGCGATGACGTGAACGGCACGTACGACGGGACGAAAAATACGACGTCCAATACACTGCAATGCAACCTTCGCCGTGTAAATCCTTTCTGAGCATGCGCGAAACTTAGTTTGTCGTACAAGCCTACACACGAGCGGACTGTCCGCTCAAACCAAGTTTCAGCGGACTGTCTTACGGGAATTCCGAAAAACTTTGTTCGTCAGACTGTCCGCTGAAACCCACACACGAGCAGACTGTCCGCTGAAACACTGTTCAGCGGACCAAGTTGGGCGAACAGTCCGCCCGTGTGTAGGTGATTTGGGATGCGCTATGAACTATAGTAGCCCTGAACCGGGTGTCTTCAAGTATTCACGTCCTTTCCGGCTGTAGCAGGAGTGTTCCCCCCTCGTCCCATGGTTACACTAGAGCTACAGGTGTAGGGATGGGGGGATAAGGGAAGGATTCGGGGACTCCGGGTGACAGGATCAGAGGAGGCTATCTAAATTTCCTGCCACACTTTGCCCTAGGGTCCCTTCTACCTGAGTATATATACAGCCTATAATACCAGGAATTTTGTTGAGTGGAAACGGACTCTTGGTTTCACGTGTCTCATCACTTCGTTCAGCGATGTGGTGTCCTCCATCGTTTATGGACTGGTGGAGGGGGGACGAGAATTTCTCAGGAGAGGAGGGGAGACTGTCATGGCTGTCAGCAATGTCGGCATCCTGTCCTCCTTGGTCGCTGTGAACAAACTGAGCGATCCTTGCCGTAGACGGTCATCATTAAGCCGCCCACCATATTGAACTTGACGACAAGCTGTGGATGTTCGTGACATTCGGCCCGTACTCCTAGTCCTGAGGAGTAGGTTGGGCGAGTAGGTGAGTGTGGATAAATCCGTGTCACGGTTCCCAAAGAGTGAAGATGAAGGAGGGGTAGACTACTGGGATAATGGTGGTGAGTGAGGATGTCAGTGAATAAACCAGGTTATCCATGCGGCAAGGAAAGGTTATGGAAAGTGGAGAATCCTAGGAGCTGTCAGGCCGTGCACGTCTGTGTGCAGGGGAGGATGTCGGGCTGAGTTGTTGCCGATCTCTCCGATCCCTCTGAGGTGCTGGTCTTGGGGATGAGGATCTTCGCCTCCGTAGTTGAAAGTCGTCTCTCACTGGTAAAGCATCCATAGAGTTTGACCTTGGTAGTTGTGGGGTCCAATTTTATTTTATATTGTGAAAGATAATGTTACGCCAATTAAATTGATACCCAACATGTCACGCTTCAAAATTGTGCCCGCTTGTGGAATGGCAATGGAGTTACAGCGCCTTGAAAAGGTATTCATACTCCTTGCAATTTTCCACATTTTGTCATTTTACAACCAAAAACCTAAATGTATTTTATTGTGATTTTATGTAATAGACCAATACAAAGTGGCACATAATTATGAAGTGGAAGGAATATGATAAATAGTTTTCCAAATTTTTTCCAAATAAATATCTGAAAAGTGTGGCGTGCATTTGTATTCAGTCTCCTTTTCTCTGATACCCTTAACTAAAATCTAGTGGAACCAATTGTCTTCAGAAGTCATCTAATTAGTAAATAGAGTCCACCTGTGTGTAATTGAATCACAGTTTAAATACTGCTGATCTGTGAAGCCCTCAGAGGTGCTGCTGTTCTGTGAAGCCCAAGAGGTCCATGGTAACTCTGGAGGAGCTGCAGAGATCCACAGCTCAGGTGGGAGAATCAGTCCACAGGAAAACTATTAGTTGTGCACTCCAGAAATCTTGCCTTTATGGAAGAGTGTCAAGAAGAAAGTCATTGTTGAAAGAAAGCCATAAGAAGTCCCATTTACAGTTTGTGAGAAGCATGTAGGGGACACAACAAACATGAGGAAGAAGGTGCTCTGGTCAAATGAGACCAAAATTTAACTTTTTGGCCTGAAAGCTAAATTCTATGTCACTGAAAACTAACACTGCACATCACCCTGAACACACCACTCCCACTGTGAAACATGGTGGTGGAAGCATCATATTGTGGGGATGCTTTTCTTCAAAAGGGACAGTGAGAGTTGATGGGAAGATGGATGGAGACAAATACAGGGAAATAGAAGAGAACATGTTAGACTCTGCAAAAGACTTGAGACTAGGGAGGAGGTTCACCTTTCCATCAGGATAACGACCCTAAACATACAGCCAGAGATGCAATGTAATGCTTTTGATCAAAGCATATTCATGTGTTAGAATGACCCAGTCAAAGTCCAGACCTAAATCCAATTGAGATTGAGATTTGTGCAAAGCTGGTAGAGGCATCCCAAAAATGACTTCCAGCTGTAATTGTAGTAAAAGGTGGTTCTACAAAGTATTGACTCAGGGGGGCTGATAATAAATGCATGCCACACTTTTCAGATATTTATTTGTAAAAAATGTAAAAGATTACTGTATTTATCATTTTCCTTCTACTTCACAATTATATGCTACTTTGTGTTGGTCTATCACATAAAATCGCAATAAAATACATTTATGTTTTTGGTTGTAACTTGAGAAAATGTGGAAAATGTTAAGGGGTATGAATACTTTTTCAAGACACTGTACATTTATATATTTATTGTGAAACCTGAACATTGGTAAATTGTACTTATGATATTTTCAGTTCAAAATTCCCATACACACATGTTATACAGGCTATGAAGGATAGGTAGGTAGTATAAAAAATGTATTTAACACTGGAAAGAAAGAAATTGGATTAGTCCCTAAACTGAAGTTAGGTCAATAAATGGGCACTAGGAAAACAGATCAGCATGTTTTCTGCTATATATTTTCTCAGTATTTTTTTTTTTTTTTAAACTGGTGCCCTCAGTGCCCTCACTTTTAGTCATACGTTCACTGTATATACTATATGTGATGTGATACAAATGATATAAAACTAAGGTGTCCTTTTATGAAGCAGTGAAATCTATTCACTGCTTCATTCTCCGGCATTCACAGAGGAGATCTTTCTCCTCTATGTGCCAGTTTATAAAGCGGAGTAGATCGCTTCACCCTTGGAGGAGTGAAGCGATCTACAAACGCTTCTAACACTGGAGAATGGCCCCTAATACTGGAATTTCGTGAGACTTTACGAGAGTACACTACTAGAAATTCACCGATACACAGAGATGTCAATTTATTAAGCAGTGATAAATTATCACAGCTCAATACACTGACACACGGTGCGATTAATGTTAGTAAAATAAAGCGTCCCCCTACATAATATATACATGTATACACACACATACATTATATATACATGTATATACACACACATTATATATATATATATATACATTATTATATATATGTATATATATATATATATATATATATATATATATGTATACACATAAATATGACAGGGGGACATGGTTACAGTGTTGGGGGGTCTGAACGAGGCATAAGGAAGTTAATTATCTTCCTCTTTCCTCCTCAGATCCCCCCACATTCTCTCTTCACTCCCCAATTCTCCACCTCTGAGCTGGTGAATCGGGGAGTGTGAATTCTGACACAGATCGCCAGTGAAGCGCTGAGATCCCAGCTTCATAAACTGGCCGTTACTGTGTCATTCAATGAGGATTCTCAGTGTGCGGAGATAATCGGTGGTAGAACAAGTTCAAACACTTCTCCCCCTGATTATCTCTGGTTTATAAACTGTTTATGGGCTGTGATCAGCGGCGATCCTCTGGATCTCCACTGATCACCGCTTCATAAACGGACACCTAGACCCATTAGATGTAAATCAACATAAATAAGATGAACACATGTAGGACTTGTTGAATAAACTGTTCATAAACCTTTATCACCTGTACATAATGTGTCTTAAAGCATTAAAAGGCCTGTATAGTGAAAGTACCAAAATTCATAACTAAAAAAACATATTTGTGATCTGTGTAATTCAGCAATGGTTTGTAGGAAAGCTTATCCACTATTGCAATTCACATCACTGCAACTCTTCATTGCTAAACATGTGAGACTACTGTTTCTAGTTTTAGCATTGCACATTCCTGTGTCTTTTCTAGATCCTCATGGTTTTTCCCATAAGCCAAAAACATAATGATAGGGTCATTTTCCCTGATTCACAAAGCTGCAATTGCCTAAAATGGAAACTATTACATCCACCACATCTAATGTCTAATAAGCAGCAATATATTACATTTTTGTTCTTGGGTTTTGATACACTTAAAGGGCTCATTCGTGCCAGCTGCTGCATTGCAATGCAGAGAATGGTGTGTGGTACAGTCTGGCCAGACCAGCACAGGGTTGATACACATTGCACTGTTACTTTTTAATTAATCTTTACTTAAATGTCATACAGTAACATTTCATAGAGTTCTGGCTGGCATGCAGTGACCTGTGCTGTGCTGGAAAAAAGTATTTCAAGCAATATTTTTTTTCAGAGCACACCACTGCAACGCAGTAGTGTGAACCGACCATACTAGAGACAAGGCATTTTGCCTTATCTTGCTGTGCGAGTGTGCTGGAATACCAGCCAACTCTGTCCTACTGCACATGGTGCGAATGAACCCTAAGTGCTCCTATAAATTGATGAATCAGGGCTATGAGGCTATGAGTCTGCTCACTCATATGTACCAGTTATTTTGAAATAAGCATCATCCATAAGGCTGGGTTCACACCGCTGCGGGGGGTGAACCGGATGTGATTCGCACAGCAAATCACATCCGATCTCCGTAGCGCTGCGAGTTCAGCCATACAGATAGTATGGCTGAACTCGCAGCGGTCCCGCAGCAAACTCGCACGGGACCCTTTTTTGGGTCCGCAACGGAATCGGATCGCATGGTGGTTCACACCATGCGATCCGATTCCTGTGCGAGTCGGCAGATCGCACTGCGATATGCCGACGGATCTGGGGGTGTCATTAACATAACATTGACACCCCCAGCCGTCCGCATAGGGCACTGTGAACTGCCGGCGGGAGGTATGCGATGCGGTAAAACGCCGCGGATTCGCGGCGTTCCCGCATCGCAGCAATGTGAACCTAGCCTAAATAAGAATTACAGCTACATTCAGTAAAATTTTACAATTATTTTGAGTATTGTGTTGCCTTATGAGGAGTTTATGAGTAATCTCCATTAGCAACTGGAAATATTTGTGTGTGTGTGTGTATATATATATATATATATATATATATATATATATATATATATATATATATAGTTTAGAATAAGAAATAAGATATATAACAGGCTTTGGGCGTGAGAATATAGTTAATTTAAGATTTCCTTTTGACTCGCAGGAATGTTAGGCGTGTGTGTTCTATGGGAGATGCTCTGCTATTTACCTGTCGTAAATTCAAATGCAAGGAAGAGCTGAATACTGTAGTGGATACTTGATGGGGCTGAATTTATTAGCTAGATAAAGGCCTTGTACTCCCCTGTGTTAACCAACCCAGCATATTCTCAGCATATCAAACACCCAAAGGGTGTTTGATATGCTGAGAATATTTCTTTGATCTGTTCAGGAATGGACAATTTGCCCCGGCTATGACCATGCATAGTTAAGTGCCCCATTCAAGAGAAGGTGATGACCTTCTCTTAAATTAATTTTTCTTCAAACTAATTATCTCCCCAAGAAAGAAGGTACTAGTGAGGGACTGAGCTGTGCTAAATTAAGGGGAAGGGAAAACTGTCCAAACTTGGGGGAGGAGAGGGGTAACAGAATTACCAATCAGGGGGCCCTGTTCAAAACAATGAGAGATGTTATTATATTAGTGGGGAAGTACACACAGAGGAAAGTCATGAGTCTGACATAGGCCTAAACACATCACTACCAGTAAATATCAGGTCAGCTCCCAGCACTTAAGGTATACCTGCTTGTCATATGTTTGTATTTTGATGAATATACTCTGTATTCTTTTATTTTAACCAAATATTTTCTTCCTTGATGTAGAATATAGATAGATGGTTGTGTATATTAGATAGACTTTCAACTACTCACTAGGGATGAGCTTTGTGTTCGAGTCGAACATAAGTTCGACTCGAACATCGGCTGTTCGCCCGTTCGACGAATTCCGAACGTTATGGGCCGTTCGCGCCAAATTCGTGTGGCGCTCACGGCCCACAATGCACTGCGTCATCGCAGTGCATTGCTGGCTCATGATTGGCCAAGCATGCACTGTGACCCCGCATGCTTGGCCAATCACAGCGCCAGCAGCGAGGAGAGCCATGATTGGCCACAGGCAGGATGCCTGTGGCCAATCATAGCTCAGGCTGTGTAGTACACGCCCCACACTAAATAAGGCTGCCAGCGCGGCGGCCTAGTGTAGTGTGTTGGCGTCTGAAGCAGTTAGTGGGTGTTCTGTGTACCTTCAACACAGTACACACCGATCGTTATCGGACGATTTTTGATCTTGCTCTTCTGTAGTGGTTGTTGTCTGTGTGCCCTGACCGCAGTATACACCTCTATATTCACCTCACCTATATAGCTAGTGATCTATCTTTTATAATAGAGCTTGCAGTCAGTAGTGTTAGGAGCTTGTGCGTGCTGTCTGCGTGCTCTATACCCAGTACACACCGCTATATCCACCTACATAGCTCTTCTCTATTTGAGCCCACTTGCCATCTGCAGGAGTTATTGGAAGTTGTGTGTGCCTCCAGCACAGCACAGTATACATCTGTATATACCCCTTTATCTCTGGTGTTCTATAATAAAGGCATCTGCAGGAGTTAGTGGGTTTTTTGTGCCTCCAGCACAATATACACCTGTATCTACCCTTTATTGCTGTTCTCTAATAGAGGCATCTGCAGGGCTTAGTGGGTGTTGTGTGACTCCATTACACTGCTGTTTTACCCAACTCCCTTCAGGCCATTACCATGTCAGGAAGGCCAGCAAGGAGAGGCAGACAGGTGCGAGCCGATAAAAGAGGGCAAGCAGGCTCTGTGTCTAGAGACAACAGTGCTGGTCGTGGACGCGGTGCATTGTCATCAGCACGTGGCCATGGGACACGCTTGTCCTTCTTTTCGGCAGCTGGACATGTTGAACCGCAACATGCCAACGACTTGGTAGAGTGGATGACCAAGCCCTCTTCATCCTCCTCATCCTCTCTCACCCAGTCTCAGGGTACTAGCAAAGCAGCTGCCAACGCATCGACTTCCCTCCTCTCAATGTCATCATCAGTGACTCCTTCCCTAGACCCACCACGTCCTCCTGAGGAGTCTCCGAACTCTTTGAGCACAGTGTTGGGTACATGCTCCAGGAGAATGCCCAGTGTTTTGTGGGCTCTGATGATGAAACTCAGCTAGAGGAAGGCAGTAGCGTGAGCGCAGAGAGAGGGGATGCTCAAGAAGGACAGCAATCTGGCAGTCATGTTCCACAAGCTGCAGCATACTGCCAGGTTTGCTACAGCGATGAAGAGGGAGGGGATGATGAGGGCACTGACTCCACGTGGGTGCCTGGTAGGAGAGAGGAGGAGGAGGAGGCACATGTCCAACGAGGCAGGATGCCCTCCGGGGGCCAGCTTAGGGGCAGCACACCGACTGAATCACACCGCAGAGCTCCGCCTGTGCAGGGCGCTGCCTCTGCGCGTTATTCTAAAAGTTCTTTGGTGTGGGCCTTTTTTGAGACGAGTGCATCAGATCGCACCGCTGCTATTTGCAACATATGTCTCAAGCGTATCTCGCATGGCCAAAACATCAGCCGCTTGGGCACCACATGCTTGACCAGACATATGTTGACCTGCCATGCAGCTCGTTGGCAAGCGTACCTCAAAGACCCACACCAAAGAACAAAGCGGACCTTTCCTTGCTCCTCATCAGCTGGCATCTTCAACCCCACTAGACCTTCAGTCCTCTCTGAAACCTGCTCTGAGAGGAATGAAGGTGTAGAATTAGGTGTGTCACAGCCAAGTGCTTCCGGGAACTCTGCTAGCGGTACACCCACGTCCGATTATAGCAGGCAAATGTCCCTGCCCCAGCTGCTGGACCGGCGAAAGAAGTTCACTCCCAGCCATCCACATGCCCAGCGGTTGAATGCTAGCTTGGCTAAATTGCTAGCACTTCAACTGCTGCCTTTTCAGTTGGTAGACTCGGCCCCCTCCCTTGAGTTTGTACAATGTGCGGTTCCTCAGTGGCAGGTCCCCAAACGCCACTTTTTCTCACGGAAGGCGATTCCGGCTCTCTACCGGCATGTGGAAGGCAATGTCCTTGCCTCGCTGGACAGGGCGGTCAGCGGTAAGGTTCATATTACCGCTGACTCATGGTCCAGCAGGCATGGACAGGGACGTTACCTGTCTTTCACGGCCCATTGGGTCACTCTTCTGGCAGCTGGGAAGGAGGCAGGACAAGGTGTAGTAGTGTTGGAGGTTGTTCCGCCACCACGCCTCCAAAATGCTACTATTGGTTGTGACACACCTCTCTCCTCCACCCCCTCCTCTTCTTCTTCCTCCATGGCCTCTTCCAGTGCTCTGTCCTCAGAACCAGCGGTGCTCCGTAGGCGTTCCAGGGGCTACGCAAGTACGCAGGCAAAACGATGTCATGCCGTGCTTGCGCTGGTTTGTTTGGGGGACAGGAGCCACACTGGGGTGGATGTTTTGTCAGCTCTGCAGGGGCAGGCCGAGAGGTGGTTGATGCCACGCCAGCTTAAGCCAGGAATGGTGGTTTGTGACAATGGCACCAACCTCCTCTCCGCCCTCCGACAGGGACAACTGACCCATGTGCCCTGTGTAGCTCACGTCCTTAACCTGGTGGTGCAGCGGTTCTTGGGCAGGTACCCCGGCTTACAGGATGTACTGAAGCAGGCCAGGAAAGTATGTGTGCATTTCTGCCGATCATTTAATGCCTGTGCTTGGCTGGCTGAGCTCCAAAAGGAGTTGAACCTGCCCAAGAACCGCCTTATATGTGACATGCCCACCAGGTGGAACTCAACGTTGGCCATGCTGCAGCGGCTGCACATGCAGCAGAGGGCCATCAATGAGTACCTGTGCGACTACGGCACCAGGACAGGGTCAGGGGAGCTCGGTTTTTTCTCACCATGCCAGTGGGGCATGATCAGGGATGCATGCACTGTCCTGTCACCGTTTGAGGAGGCCACAAGGATGGTGAGCAGTGACAGTGCATGCATCAGTGACACTGTACCTCTTGTCCACCTCTTGGAGCATACGCTGCGTGGAATAATGGACAGGGCACTTCAGGCAGAACAGAGGCAGGAAGAGGAGGACTTCCTTGCCTCTCAAGGCCCCTTTTATCCAGACAGTGTTCCTGCTGTGCCACCCATCACACAGGAAGAGGATGAGGAGGAAGAAGAGGAGGAGGAGGATGATTGTGTCAGCATGGAGGTGGAGGCTGGCACTCAGCATCAGCAGCAGCAGCAGTCTTGTAGGGATGATTTACAGTCCCAAGAAACACATGGACTTGTATGTGGCTGGGAGGAGGTAGCTGCGGATCATGTTGCCCTTAGTGACCGAGAGGACTCCGGACCGAATACCTCAGCTAACCTACGCTGCATGGCCTCCCTGATCCTGCAAAGCCTGCGGAAGGATCCTCGTATTCTTCGGATCAAGGAGAGGGACCATTACTGGCTGGCCACTCTCCTTGATCCACGGTACAAGGGTAAGGTTGCCGACCTTATCTTGCCATCGCAGAGGGAGCAGAGGGTGAGACATCTCCGGGAGGCCTTGCAGAAAGGTCTGTGCAACGCGTTCCCAGAGACATCGGTCAGAAGGAGCGGTGGAGAAGGTGGCCGTCTGACTGATGCTTTCAGACAATGTTTTAGTCCGCAGCCCCAAGGTATGATCGGTTCCAGCAACCATCGCCAGCCTCTGATTTACATGGTGCAGGAATACCTAGGGGCAAGGTCAGACTTGGACACCTTTCCCACCGAAAATCCTCTGGCTTACTGGGTCTTGAGGATGGATCACTGGCCAGAGCTTGCACAGTATGCAATTGAGCTACTGGCCTGTCCTGCATCCAGCGTTCTTTCGGAACGCACCTTCAGTGCTGCTGGTGGCTTTGTTACCGATCACAGGGTGCGCCTGTCCACCGAATCAGTTGATCGACTGACCTTCATCAAGATGAATCAGTCTTGGATCACCCACAGCTACCAGGCACCTGAAGCTGATGTAACCGAATAATTTTTTTTTAAATATCACATCCCTTCAAGACTGCCTATGCTGATGCTTAGTGACTGTCCTGTTATGTTGATTGTCTATCCTCTTCCTCCTCCGCTGATATGTTGGAAGAACATTTCTGGTTCTGGGTGATGCCATCAGCCCAATTTTTCTGCCCCTGTTTAACAGGGGCGTTTAAGTACAATTTTTGATGCAATGCTTTGCAGCAGGGCTAATTCCTGCAATAAAACTAGAGTATATGGGAGAGGTTGCAGTGTCGTGGCACCACCACCAGTGCCATCAGCCCAATTTTTCTGCCCCTGTTTAACAGGGGCGTTTAAGTACAATTTTTGATGCAATGCTTTGCAGCAGGGCTAATTCCTGCAATAAAACTAGAGTATATGGGAGAGGTTGCAGTGTCGTGGCACCAGCACCAGTGCCATCAGCCCAATTTTTCTGCCCCTGTTTAACAGAGGCATTTAAGTACAATTTTTGATGCAATGCTTTGCAGCAGGGCTAATTCCTGCAATAAAACTAGAGTATATGGGAGAGGTTGCAGTGTCGTGGCACCAGCACCAGTGCCATCAGCCCAATTTTTCTGCCCCTGTTTAACAGGGACATGTAATTACAATTCTTGATATAATATTTCACAGGAGGGCCCGTTCCTGTGCCCACCCAGAGTAACTGTGAGGATTTATAGTGTTGTGGCACCAGCACCACAACCACCAAAGGTCAATTTTTCTACCACTGTTCAACAATGGCATGTAATTACAATTCTTGATATAATCGTTCACAGCAGGGCACTCCAGCGCCCACCAAGAGTCACTTTGAGGGCTTACAATGTTGTGGCAAAACCAACACCTCGTTCCGCCATTTCTGCAGAGCATATAGGGCAGGCCCCTACTTTCAAACATCCAACTTACAAACATCTCCTACTTGCAAACGGAAGGAGACAACAGCAAGTGAGATGAAAAAAGATGGACGACAAAACAAATTATACAGGGGTGATAACCCTTCCCTATGTTTTCCAAAAAGCTTATAAATAGTTTTTTTGACTGGAGCTACACTTTAAAAATGTACCAGTTGAAAATTACAAACAGATTCAACTTAACACAACAAACCTACACAGTCCCTGTCTTGTTTGCACCGCATGTATACTGCTGTTCTGAGTATATAGGGCCTGGGGGCCACATGCATTTCCTTTTTTTAATATGGGTACACTGTTCCCCTTGATATGCGTACAAGATCCAAAGGAGCTGGTAATGGGCAGGGAGGGCTACCCATGCCATTTTTCTCAATGGTTTTCAACCATATTGCAGGAACCAGATATAACATTAAAACCGCAAGCAGTTTTCAATGATGTTATTTCTGTTTAATGTCATTTTGTGCAGGGACTGTTCTAAACACGGGAAACACGTGGCACTTCACAGGCATACTACAGACACCCCCCAGGCACCATATTTAAAGGAATATTTCACTTTTTTTTCACTTTAATCATCATTAAAATCAGTGCTCCCGCCAAAACGGCCATTTTTAAAAACATTTTAGGCATTGACCCATGTCCCCTGGGGCAAGAGCCAGGTCCCCAAACCCTTTTTAGGACAGTATCTTGCATATTAGCCGTTAAAATTAGCACTTTTAATTTCGAACGTTCGAGTCCCATAGACGTCAATGGGGTTCTAAAGTTCGTTCGAATTTGGGGTCCGTTCGAAAGTTCTGGTGCGAACCGAACCGGGGGGTGTTCGGCTCATCCCTACTACTCACCAATAAATGTTGTTACTGTGTTAAAGTTTTCATTCTTGGTCAAAGAACTCTTATTTAACCCACATCATATCTTTGAGATATTAAATCATTAAATATAATAAATGGGTAACAATTGGTGACTAACAATTGGTATTCACAAAAGACTTCTGTGATTATTGACTTTCACCAAACACAAATGTGTTAAGTTCTACCCATTACGTTTGAGCTGGTGTATATGGAAGTCATTGTTTTGCCGAAGACGCAAAGCTGTAAAGCTTTTTTAAGGATCTGGAAAGTAGTGTTTAAGTTCTAAATTGAATAATATGGAGCAATAATATGGAGCAGTGTTAACTTACATTTATTACTGTTAGGCCGCGTACACACGCGGGGACTGTTCGCTCAACTTTGTCCGTCAAACAGTTTCAGCGGACAGTCCGCTCAAAATTAGCATGGACGGACTTGCCCACACACGACGAACGAACAGTCCGCTGAAACCATGCGCGATGACGTGAACGGCATGTACGACGGGACTAGAAAACGACGTCCTATACACTGCAATGCAACCTTCGCGTGTAAATTCTTTCTGAGCATGCGCGAGACTTAGTTTGACGAACAAGCCTACACACGGGCGGACTGTCCGCTCAAACCAAGTTTCAGCGGACAGTTTTTCGGAATTTCCAAAAAACTTTGTTCGTCAGACTGTCCGCTGAAACTGTCCGCTGAAAGCCCACACACGAGCGGACTGTCCGCCGAAACACTGTTCAGCGGACAAAGTTGAGCGAACAGTCCCCGCGTGTGTACGCGGCCTTAGGGCTGGCTTAGCCCTTCCTCCTCTGGGCTGGCCGCTCAGCTGTCGGCTAATTGCCAGCTCTCTTCTCTTTCCACAGTTACCAGCTGTTCCCGATGATGCTCGTCTGACCTGCCTATTTAAAGCTCACTTTTTCATTTGCCTTCACGTTGGTCACATCACAGGGAACCATCTCCTGATATTTGTTTCAAGACTGGCTTGCTGACATCCCACCTGGCTTCTTATCCTGCTTGCGGTTGCTCTCCTTGGATCCCTGACTTCCGGCCTGGCTGATTACCTGATCTGGTTAATGAACTTTGGACTGGCTGACTACCCGATCTGGCTACAGGACTCTGGCTATGCTTGACTACGCTTTTTTCTATTTACCTTTTTATTTTTATTAATAAACAAGTGTGATTTGATTGTACTTCTGTCTCTGTCTGTTTCATGATTCCTGACAGTATGCGAAGGCCATGAATTCAGAAGATACAGTCAGTCCACTGGTTGGTAATATTTTTTCCAGATTGGATGAGCAAGATCACTGCATGGATCAGTTTGCCTTGGCGTTACAAACGCTCCTGAATCGCACGGCTCACCTAAAATCCCCCACGGTGGCTGCTCCGGTACAACCTGTGTTGCAGGCCATCCCTGCTGCTGCGCCAGTCTCTGTGCAGGCACCTGCCTCGAGTATTACCTCTATAAGAGGTATGTCTGGTTCTGCTCCACTTCCCCAGTGATTTGGGGGTGATCCAGTTCAATGCAGAGGGTTTCTCAATCAGGTTGAGATATACTTCGAAATGCTGCCCCAGGCGTTTCCCACGGACAGAAGCAAAGTAGGTTTTGTGATATCTTTGCTTTCTGAGAGAGCCCTGGCCTGGGCTAACCCTCTATGGGAGACGCAAAAACCTGTTGTCTTGAGTTGCCCTCAGTTTGTGATAGTGATTAAGAAATGGTGTTGCGCTCCAGCTAAATAAATCTAATTAAACTAAAATCAGCTAGCATGTACCTAGGTAACAGCCAAAAATAAATGCAGAATAAATGTGGGACTATGTGTTTGAATAAACTCAGACAATGTGCATAAATTCTAAAGTGCAACACACCAAATCAAATTGTGCACTTAGCATAAAAACTAGGTATGGCGGGTCTTCTATATATAATACAGAATGGCAGTGAAGCAGTGTTCAGTGCACGCAAATTCATAAGTAATAAAGTGCAAGAAAAAAAAAAAAAAACAATGTAAATAATCTACATTGATAAGAAAAAAAAAAAAAAATTATATATATATATAATTAAATGCTGGGTGTCGTTATACGAGTGCAATAAAAAATCAATAAATGCACATAATGTTAATGGTCCATGCACAGTGAAACATGTGTTTGAACAGAGGCTCCAAAACAGAAATAGAGTAAACTATAATAATGCAAAAAACATGTCCGTTCAGTGGTCAAAAAAACACAGTATCCTGCGTGCCCAAAAAAGGAAAAGCGGGAGGTGAATTCCACCAGTGTTCCTGTGCGTATTGTATCCTCACACTAGGTGCAGTAATTACCTTACCTTACTGCTGTAAGGTAAACAGCACTTCCAAAGTGGCACTTGTTGTCCAATGTTGTAAGTTCAATAGGTGATGCAGTCCTAAGCACTCGTTCACCGTAGGCACGTTGTGACATGCAGAGAAAGCAAGGGGAACACTCCAATGGTGAAGTACGTATTCACAGTTTATTGGATATAAAACGAAGGTATTGGTACTCACATTTAAAACAGATAAAAATAAGCACAACTAAACGAACGCGCGCCACGTTCGTGCTTCCGGACGTCACTTCCGGTGTCCTAACTGGCCAATTGTGTTCCTACGCGTATCGTCATGTGACTTCATCAGGGAATAACAACTGGGGTAAGGACGAACGTATAAATAATGTCGATAATTGGCGGCCATTTTTCCGGAGTTCGCTATGGCCACAACTGCGGCCATTTTCTCGTGGGCTGGTGTAAACATAATGAGAGACATGGGTATGCTCGTCTACACCAGCCTCTTTCCTGTAACCCGCAGGCATGGCAGTGAAGGAGAATATATAAACTTCACTTACGATCATTTTCCAGGGGCATTTTTAATGTGATTCGTCATTGGCTGTTTTAGCCCAATGGGAAACGATCGGGCGCCATTGTTCTTGCTGGCGCAGCCCCGAAAACAAATCTAAACAACACAGCGCACATCACGTTAGTGCACCGTTCGTTTCTAAAAATAACGTCTAACGCAAAACGAAAAAAAAAAAAAATTTAATACAAGCAGTACTAAACAAGTATAAAAAAAAGATCAGGATAAATACTACACTGGTAAAAACCATGGTATGATAAAAAATAATTTATGAATAAAAAATAGTCTACGTAAAAGATATTATCAAAATATTATTAAGGGGTACAGTCTGACATAGCAAATAATTAAAAATCAACTATTGGCAATATGGATTATCAGCAGGACAATCTGACAATCAATAATATCTAGGAGGGGGACAGCAGTCCGAAAGGTGCTCAAGCCTATTTTCTGGACCACAGTTAGTACGTGAACTAAACCATGTGAAAAATATGTTACAAATCCATAATTATGGCTAAAATATTTGTACGTAATAGATCAAAAATACGTTGGACAGTAATATCCCAGAATAAAGATCATGATAAATAAACATGGTCCTAACACGAGTCATGATCAATCTCTAATAGCAACACTGAAAACAGAGACTAGCAAAAAAGGGGGAATAAAATAGAATAGAATATATATAAAAATCGCTCTCAATTTAAGAGGGGACACCGGAAAGGAGATCCAAAATTCACAAAGTGTCAATTTACAGCATACTGGCAAAAGAACATATAAATAATGTAATCAAAAATCACTAATAAAACAATTAAGGTCAAAATCAATATTGAGTCCCTGGGGCGTAAAAGTGTCTAAAGTAAAAATCCATCTAGACTCTGCTTGACTTAGTGTTCTGACCTTATGGCTACCTCTCCAGTGTCTTTTATAGGGTTCGATGCCCCAGAACATGAGCTGGGTGGGGTCCTTATTATGGTGTATGCAAAAATGCCTAGAGATAATAGGTAATAATGTTTTTAACGTGCTCTTTTATCCGAACCCTTAGTGGTCTTTTAGTGCGGCCTACATATTGCAAGCCACAGCTGCATTGCAACATATACACAGCTCCCTCGGTGTTACAACATATGAAATCTTTTATTTCGTACGTATTCCCAGTGCTTGTAGACGTGAAATTAAATTTCTTTTCAGCTGGGCGTTTTGTTTTCAGACATGCAAAACACCGTTTGCATGGGAAGAACCCTTTTCCCGTAAAAAAAGTCAGACCTGTAGGTGGGGGATCAGGGACATTTTTAACGATCTTGTCCCTCAAAGTCAATGCCTTTTTGTACACAAATTTAGGATATTCAGGTAGCAATTCCTGTAAGTGTACATCTGAACGCAGAATGTACCAATGTTTTCTGATGATCTTTTCAAATTTCTTGTATTGAGCATTGTAGTTTAGTATGAGCGGTATCCCATCCATCCCTCGAGCTGGAGTAGGTTTATTTTTAATTAAAATAGCACGATCCATATTTTCCACTTCTGTGATTTTCTTTCTAATGTCTTCATTTTCATATCCCTTGTTTATAAACCTCTGGCCTATCTTTTCAGCCTGCAGACGATAGTCTTTAGTGTCTGTGCAGTTTCTGCGCAGTCTTATAAGTTGACCCTTTGGGATATTACACAGCCAATTGGTGTGATGGCAGCTACCTCTTGGCAAGTAACTGTTCCTGTCAACATTTTTGAAATGGGTCTTTGTATATAATTTGTTGTTATTTTGTATAACTTCTAAGTCTAGGAAAGATATTGATCCGGTACTCACTTCCCAGGATAATTTAATGTTTCTATTGTTAATATTTAATCCTTCCAGAAATCTGACTAGGCTGGTTGTTTCCCCCTTTCCAAAGTATAAGGATATCATCGATATACCTTTTATATATGGCCAATTCTCTGGGTCTATTTGTATACACCGCTTCTTCTTCCCATTGGGACATGAATAGACATGCCACACTGGGAGCGAACTTGGCTCCCATCGCTACTCCAGTTCTTTGATGGAAGTACTCTCGGTCATACCAAAAATAACTATTTTTAAGGCAAAAGTCCAGGCACTTGACTAGATATTTACGCTGGGAGCACGACAACGTGCTATACTTTCTCAAGCCCCATTTTACGGCCTCACAGGCTTGATAGTGTTGGATCACCGTATACAGTGAGGAGACATCGACTGATGCCATAATCCAGGGTCCTTCCTCTTCTGATAGTCCTTCTAGTATTTGCAATACCTGCTTTGTGTCTCTCAGAGAGGATTCGGTTTTTGTGACCACAGGTTGTAGAAATATATCTATGTATTCCCCCATTCCCCCATTCAGTTTGTGGCCTCCTTTAAAAGGTTTTTTGACGTTCCCGCACGCTCCGCTTCTGCTGCCAAGTGCCTCATGTCCATCAAACAGAGTACGACAACTGTTTCCGACTACACCATTGAATTCCGTACTCTGCCAGCATAAGTTGCTTGGAACAATGAGGCCCTAGTGGCTGCTTTTTCTCATGGTCTCTCGGATTCCATCAAGGATGAGATAGCAGCCCGAGATATACCCACTGAGCTGGAGAGCTTGATCTCCTTTCCCATCCTCATTGACTCCAGACTCAGAGAAAGACTCTCTTAAGGAGCGCTTTCGGAAGCCTCCTGTACATTTGCCTCCAAGCTTTGTTGTCCCATCCATGCCTCCCTCACCTCCCATGCCTCCTGGTACCGAGTTGGTCAGTGAAGATGAACCCATGCACCTGGGCTTCACGCGTCTCTCTGCGGATGAGAGAGCCTTTAGGAGGAGGGAGAGATGTGTGTCTTTACTGTGGCCAGGCAGGTCACTTTTTGAAGTCTTGTCCTACCCGTCCAGGGAACGCCCGAACCTTGAGGTCCTGTCATGGACAGACCTTAGGGGGTGTTGTTTCATCCCCAGTTATCCAGAAGGATAAGCCCCTGGTTTTGGTCACTCTTTCCTGGGCTGAGTCGTCCATCAAAATACAGGCTCTAATCGACTCTGGGGCTGCAGGCCTGTTCATTGATGCTGCATTTGTTTTGCAGCACTTGACTCCGCTGCAGCTGCGTGACACTCCACTTGGCATTGAGGCTCTTGACGGGAGACCTTTACAGCCTGCCCATGTGGCTCATGAGACGGTTCCGTTGTCCATGGCCATAGGGGCTCTTCACCATAAGATAATTCAATTCCAAGTTAATTCCTCACCCAGATTTCCGCTGATTATTGGTTATCCTTGGTTACAGAGGCACAACTCCTCTTTTGATTGGCTCCGTGCTGAGGTTCTCTTCTGGTCACCACAATGCAGTGAGACATACTTTCTGAAGGTATCCAAGGTCCTGTGCACCGCTTCACTCCCCTCCTTGCCGGAGGAGTACCGTGATTTTGGTGATGTCTTTGATAAAGTTCAAGCTGGTAGTTTGCCTCCACACCGGCCTTATGATTGCACAATTGACCTTCAACCTGGTGCCATACCTCCTCTTGGCCGTGTTTACTCTTTGTTGATCTTGGAGGATAAGGCCATGGAGGAGTATGTTGCTGACGCACTTTCTCAAGGTTTCATCCGCAAGTCCTCGTCTCCTGCTGGTGCTGGTTTCTTCTTTGTGAAAAAGAAGAGCGGTAAACTGAGACCTTGTATAGATTATCCTGTCACGATTAAGAATGCCTACCCTATTCCATTGATCACGGAGTTATTTGACCGACCTCAAGGGAGCAACGGCTTTCACAAAGCTTGACCCGAGAGGGGCATACAATCTCGTGCGCATTAAGGAGGGAGACGAATGGAAAACTGCGTTTAATACCAGAAAAGGCCATTATGAATACCTGGTAATGCCTTTTGGCCTTTGTAACGCCCCGGCAGTTTTCCAGGAATTTATTAATGATGTCCTCCGAGATTTGTTGCAATTGTGTGTGGTGGTTTATCTCGATGATATCCTCATATTTTCTAAGTCCCTGGAGAGCCACCACACAGATGTCTGTTGTGTACTCCAGAAACTAAGAGAGAACAATCTCTATTGTAAACTGTAGAAGTGCGAGTTCCATCGTGAACAGGTTACATTCCTGGGTTATGTCATTTCCACTGCTGGTTTTTCGATGGACCCAGAGAAACTGTCGGCAGTCCTACAGTGGCCTCGACCCATGGGTTTACGTCCTCTGTAGCGTTTCCTGGGCCTTGCCAACTACTATCGGAATTTTTTTTCGTAACTTCTCGTCTCTGGACAAGCCTCTGACTGATATGACCAGAAAGGACGGTAACCCACAGAGTTGGACTCCGGAGTCCATTAAGGCCTTTGAGACTCTCAAGGCTGCCTTTGTTTCTGCTCCTGTGTTGGCACATCCTGATCCTATGTTGCCTTTTATCCTAGAAGTTGATGCTTCTGAGATGGGAGTTGGCGCCCTTCTGTCTTAACGTCCTAACTCTGAGATCTCTATGCATCCGTGTGGCTACATTTCCCAAGAAATTGTCACCTGCTGAGTGCAATTATGAGATTGGTGGCAGAGAGCTGTTGGCGATCATTTTAGCCCTGAAAGAATGGAGACATCTCCTTGAAGGTACCACTGTGCCCGTTCTTATTCTTACTGACCATAAGAATCTTACATTCTTGTCTGAGGCTAAGCGACTTTCTCCCAGAAGGGCGCAATGGGCTCTTTTCTTGTCGAGCTTTAATTACATTGTGTCATTCTTACCTGGTACTAAGAATGTAAGGGCCGATGCCTTGTCAGTACAATTTTCCTCCACTTCCAAGTCGGAGTCGGTTCCGGTTCCTATGATTCCTCCTGATCGTATCTTGGCTACGGTTCGCACCAGTCTTACGTCTCCTTTGGGTGACAAAATTCTTGCTGCTCAGGTCCATGCTCCTCCTGATAAACCTTGTGACCGCTGCTTTGTCCCAGAGAGTCTACGTACTGCAGTGCTCCAGACTTACCATTCTCCCAAGGCAGCTGGCCATCCTGGGAAGAATCAACTCAGTTGGGCCATCTCTCAACAATTCTGGTGGCCTAGTCTACGGGCTGATGTTACTGCCTTCGTAGCTGCCTGTTCCGTGGGTGCTCAGAGTAAGACTCCACGACACCTTCCAGTGGGCCTCCTACAACCCATACCCAATGGAGAGAGGCCCTGGACTCACCTGTCTATGGATTTCATTGTGGAATTGCCCAACTCCCAAGGCAACACTGTTATCCTTATGGTGGTTGACCGGTTCTCAAAAATGTGTCATTGTATTCCACTTAAGAAGTTGCCCACCTCTAAGGAACTGGCTTCCATTTTTGCTCAGGAGATCTTTCGCTTACATGGGCTACCCAAGGTGATTGTCTCGGATAGGGGCAGTCAGTTTGTCTCCCGATTCTGGCAAGCCTTTTGTGCACAGTTGGGAATCCATCTTGCGTTCTCTTCTGCGTATCACCCGCAGTCTAATGGGGCCGCAGAACGAGCCAATCAATCCTTGGAGCAATTCCTACGTTGCTATATTTCTGACCATCATAACAACTGGTCTGACCTATTACCTTGGGCAGAGTTTGCTCACAACAATGCCTTGAATTCTGCCTCCCGATTGTCTCCATTTATGGCGAATTATGGTTTCCAACCTTCCATGTTGCCTGACTTGTTTGTCCTGCAGAATATTCCTGCATTAGAGGAGCATCTCCGTGGTCTTCGTTCCACTTGGGTACAAGTCCAGGAGGCTTTGCGTCATGCTAATGATAGGTACAGACTCCATGCTGACTGCAGGCGCCTGCCTGCGCCTTCCTACCAGGTTGGGGACAGGGTCTGGCTGTCATCTTGCAACCTCCGGCTTCATGTTCCCTCACTGAAGTTTGCACCTCAGTTTATTGGGCCGTTCCGTATCCTTCGCAGGATTAACCCAGTAACTTACGCGTTGGACCTTCCTCCTAGTATGCACATCTCTAATGTGTTTCATGTCTCCTTATTGAAACTGTTAGTCTTTAACCGATTTACCACCTTGGTGCCATGTCCTCACCCTATTCTGGTTGAGAACCATGAGGAGTATGAGGTACAATTCAATTGTTGACTCCCGTAGGTTCCGTGGGCGCATACAGTACCTGGTGCATTGGAAGGGGTATGGTCTGGAGGAACGCTCCTGGGTTTCATCCTCTGACGTACATCCCCCTGTTCTCCTCCGTGAGTTCCATAGACGGTTTCCCCTCAAGCCCGGTGGCCCTCCGAGGGAGAGGGGTCATTGGGGGGGTACTGTAAAGGCTGGCTTAGCCCTTCCTCTTTTGGCTGGCTGCTCATCTGTCGGCTAATTGTCAGCTCTCTTCTCTTTCCACAGTTACCAGCTGTTCCCATGATGCTCGTCTGACCTGCCTATTTAAAGCCTTCCTGCTGACTTTTTCATTTGCCTTCGCATTGGTCACATCACAGGGAACCATCTCCTGCTCCACCGATCTTCTTATCCTGCTTGCGGTTGCTCTCCTTGGATCCCTGACTTCCGGCCTGGCTGATTACCAGATCTGGTTAATGAACTTTGGACTGGCTGACTACCCGATCTGGCTACAGGACTCTGGCTATGCTTGACTACGCTTTTTTCTATTTACCTTTTTATTTTTATTAATAAACAAGTGTGATTTGATTGTACTTCTGTCTCTGTCTGTTTCATGGTTCCTGACAACTACTACCCAAATCATGCTTTACAATACAATGTGAATGCATGATACCCCTGCAGATGAAAGAAACAGCTCCACTACTTAGTAAATATGGTTACTGCATAACAAAATATGCTAGTTGCAGCAGGGAAGGCTGGGATGCATACAAGTGGTGGTTATAGCCAAAGGTGTTTTTTTTGTTCTAGATTGAGAAAGTCCTGAAACCACTGTCAGATTTGTGCTGTTGCCTTTGATCCCACTAACACGATTTAAGCTTTATATTGTCCTGAGGACAATTACAACAGGAACAGGAAGCGATTGAAAAGCCAAAATGTTACTGTTATCCTTGCAGGAATAAAGGGGAGATCTTAAAAAGGAGATCCTATTTTAGTGACAACTGTCTAAGAGGGTATTTTTTCTCAGCTTTGGGAGATTTACTCATTCTTCCATTCTTAAAGTGCTAGTGAGTATTGCATTAAACTTTGTAAACAAAAGTTTGGGCTTTAAGTGTACTTTAATACAGTATGTTTGGCTTTGTCGATCAACACATGACATGCAGCTTGATAATACACTAACAGCCTTCAACACAAATTGTTTTTCAACATATTTGCACGTGAATAGAAATCTTTCATATTACATATCATTTTAATCTTTCATGCATAAGCAAGCCAGATGGTTTATTATTTCAAGTTCGCCTAGGAGAAATCAAGGAGCCATGGAACAGAGGATTTGTCATGTAATAGCATAAAAATGGAACAAGAATACCTTACACAAAATAGACAGATTTTAATTGTCTGTTTGTTTGGCAGCTCTTTTCATTAATTCCCATTCAAGTGAAATGAATGTGTTGATTCAATTGATAATCAGGCTGACTAAACAACTGTGCAAGCCAAAAGCATGAAAAGGTTACACAGAGAAATTGCTTAAATGCACATCACTTTGTTAGATAAAAGAAACATGTAAAACAAAAAATAGAATAAGTAAATACAAACAATAAAAAACAGTACATTATTTTAAAACACCTAATTAATCACTATTGACTAAAGATGTTCAATCACTACAACTGGCTAAGCTCAAGGGAATTTGACTGTTTCCTTCAAAATGATATTGCTGTCGAATAGGCTCTTTTCATCATGTACATGGTCTAGTCACTGTATGTAATATGAGTGCCCCATAATTATTACTATGCAGATTTTTATTGTCCCAATGGTTTTTACAGAACTTTACAGAATATAGGGTGATTTTACAATCTAAAGGAAAGGGCAAGTAAAACAAAAAGTAATAACTCTGTGGGGATTGATTAAGAATTAAAATTCCAGTTGTTAGGTATAGGCTGGATATGTGTCACAGTCTGGAGTGAGGCTCAGAGGCCAGTAGGTATAGCAGCAGAGCAGATAATCAACCATTTGAACTAATAATAGCATAACAATTTCAGAGAGCCATATCTAGCCCATGAACAGGTTAACTATGGCTGGATATACCAGTCAATCTGGAAAGGATAAAGGGTGGGATTTCCAGTGACATGTAGTATATGAGTTCCAAAATGTAGCATGCTATCTTCCTTTATTTGGATACTAGACAATGGTCTAACTAGTGTTATGTCAAGCTAGTGGAACAGGAGGGCCTAGACAGCATTCAAAGACAGTAGAGGTCAGAGCCAGTGATCTGAGGAGACCTTCAAGAGTAAGTCTCTGAACTTTATGGTACAAATTAACCCAGGAATAGGCTGTATTTGGCAACAGGACAACCTTTCAGAGCCTGATCCCAGAATAAGAGTGTGGTAGAGATTCAAGGGAACAGTGCATTGTCAGTCCATGGAATCTTCCTGATCCAGAGGAGGGGAGGTGAAGTGGCCTCTCTTGTGGGAATGTTGGTTTTCATGTTTCCTTGAGGATTGGGAAGGTTTGCATGGAGAAGAAGAGGCTGATCTTCTGCATGAAGAGTTGGCATTGTGTGGAGTTTCCATCAGATGCAGGTCCTGTAGGGTCTGCTGCAGTTCTTCTGATGATCTGCAGGTGTATTTGGAGCCCTGGTAAGCAAAACGGAGAGAGAACAGAAAACCTCTATGATAAATGATGTGATGACATTGCAACTCTAGGAGCTGAGGTTTCATGGCTTGCCGTTTGGTTATGGTTATTTGAGAAAGGTCAGAAAAAAGCTGATAAGTGTGGCCCTGAAAGGTTATGGCATTAATTTCTGGGGTCGCAGCTAAAGCCCCATACACACTATCAGATTTTCTGCTGATTTTTGTCTTCAGATTTACCAAAACCATATAATATGAGGTCAAAACTTAGCAGTTTCAATTTGTATGCAATCAGGCAGGCCCTTGCACTACATGGCTTTGGTAAATCTGAAGAAAATCTGATAGTGTGTATGGCGCTTGGGGGGCCATCCATTTTTTTTGGTGTAAGGGCCGGTGGATTCCCACCTCAATTTCATCTACTCTCAATCTCATCTACTCTGAGCTCCAGTGCTTCTGTGCAACTGCCCAGCTCCCTTATTTATTTTGTAAGGCTGTTGGTGATATGCTCTGAAATTAGTTTCGAAGCTTTGTGTAACATTTGCTCTATTTGCTTTAAAAGAGCTGGGGGAACAGAGGAGTCATGTGAAGAGCCTTGAGAGAGGGATAGCTCAGTGTCTGAGTCACCTGGGGAGTCTGGCTGGGACATTCTCTGCTTGTGTGTGCTGTGGTACCTGAGGAGGAAGGGGCTGGCATCATCTTAGCTGAAGCTCCTGTCAGCGTTGCCTTAATGGAGGAGTTTTTTGGCTTGGTACGGCTGCCTCTTAGCACCATGTTTTGTGGCCCGAGCTGAGCTCCGGGATCGCGGGAGCTAGCAGGAGAGGATAGGTGAGTCTGTAGCCGGTGGGTATGCTATATACGGTGGCTGTTTGTTCTTCACGAAGCTGCTCTCTTTAGCCTCATACACACGATTGGATCTTCCACAGACAAAACCTCTGACTTTTGTCTGAAGGGCGTTGGCCAGGAATAGGGATGAGCTTCGAGTTCGAGTCGAACTCATGTTCTACTCGAACATTGCCTGTTCGCCTGTTCAGCGAACAGTGAACAATTAGGGCTGTTCGCAGCAAATTCGAAACGCCGGAACACCCTATACAAGTCTATAGAAGAAATCTAAAGTGCTCATTTTAAAGGGTAATATGCAGGTTACTGTCCTAAAAAGTGTTTGGGGACCCGGGTCCTGCCCCAGGGGACATGGATCAATGCAAAAAAAAGTTTTAAAAACGGCAGTTTTTTCAGGAGCAGTGATTTTAATAATGATTAAAGTGAAACAATAAAAGTGTAATATTCCTTTAAATTTCGTAGCTGGGGGGTATCTATAGTATGCCTGTGAAGGGGCGCATGTTTCTGGTGCTTAGAACTGTCCCTGCACAAAGTGTCATTTGTGCAGAAAAAAAAGTCTTTTAAAATCACTTGCGGCTAAATTGTCGGGTCTCCATAATACAGAGAACACTCAATGAGTGTTCTCTGTATTAGCCGACAATTCATTGATTAAAAAAAAAAAAAAAAAAAGCGTGGGGGTTCCCCTAAATTCAATTACCAGGCCCTTCAGGTCTGACATGGATATTAAGGGGAACCCCGTGTCAAATTAAAAAAAAAAATTGACGTGGGGGTCCCCCTAAAAATCCATATCAGACCCTTTATCCGAGCACGCAACCTGGCAGGCCGCAGAAAAAGAGGGGGGACGAGAGAGCAGCCCCCCCTCCCTCCTGAACCGTACCAGGCCACATACCCTCAACATTGGGAGGATGCTTTGGGGGTCTGTGACCCCTCAAAGCACCTTGTCCCCATGTTGATAAGAACAAGGGCCTCATCCTCACAACCCTGGCCGTTGGTTGTGAGGGTCTGCGGGCGGGGGGCTTATCAGAATCTGGAAGCCCCCTTTAACAAGGGGACCCCCAGATCCCGGCCCCCCCTGTTTGAAATGGTAAGGGGGTACAAAAGTACCCCTACCATTTCACAAAGAAAGTGTCAAAATGGTTAAATAAGACAAACACACTTTTGAAAAATTCCTTTATTAAAAATGAAAAAAATATAAAAAAGATTCCAGCGGTGCTAATCCACTCTTGCTATCCAGCGACGGATCTCCGGGGTCCAGCGATGGATGATCATATCCAGCGACGGGGGATCTCTCAGTCCAGCGCTGTCCATACATCCTTCTTCTGTCTCCACTCCGGAGACACTGCAGAGAGCCCAGCGCTGACGTTTCTTATATTAGGAGGGCGGGGCCACCCGTCACCTGACCCCACCCCCTCTGACGCTGGTGAAGGGAGCCAGGGGTTCCCCAGTGATGTGTGGGTGACCCCGCCCCCTCTGATGTAACGGAAACCTGCGTTACATCAGAGGGGGTGGGGTCACCCACACGTCACTGGGGAACCCCTGGCTTCCCTCTCCAGCGTCAGAGGGGTGGGGTCAGGTGACGGGTGGCCCCGCTCTCCTAATATAAGAAACGTCAGCGCTGGGCTCTCTGCAGTGTCTCCGGAGTGGAGACAGAAGAAGGATGTATGGACAGCGCTGGACTGAGAGATCCCCCGTCGCTGGATATGATCATCCATCGCTGGACCCCGGAGATCCGTCGCTGGATAGCAAGAGTGGATTAGCACCGCTGGAATCTTTTTTATATTTTTTTCATTTTTAATAAAGGAATTTTTCAAAAGTGTGTTTGTCTTATTTAACCATTTTGACACTTTCTTTGTGAAATGGTAGGGGTACTTTTGTACCCCCTTACCATTTCAAACAGGGGGGGCCGGGATCTGGGGGTCCCCTTGTTAAAGGGGGCTTCCAGATTCTGATAAGCCCCCCGCCCGCAGACCCTCACAACCAACGGCCAGGGTTGTGAGGATGAGGCCCTTGTCCTTATCAACATGGGGACAAGGTGCTTTGAGGGGTCACCGACCCCCAAAGCATCCTCCCAATGTTGAGGGTATGTGGCCTGGTACGGTTCAGGAGGGAGGGGGGGCCGCTCTCTCGTCCCCCCCTCTTTTCCTGCGGCCTGCCAGGTTGCGTGCTCGGATAAAGGGTCTGATATGGATTTTTAGGGGGACCCCCACGTCAATTTTTTTTTAAAATTTGATGCGGGGTTCCCCTTAATATCCATATCAGACCTGAAGGGTCTGGTATGGATATTTGGGGGGACCCCCACGTCAATTTTTTTTTTAAATTTGGCACGGGGTTCCCCTTAATATCCATGTCAGACCTGAAGGGCCTGGTAATTGAATTTAGGGGAACCCCCAAGCTTTTTTTTTTTTTTTTTTTTAATCAATGAATGAATGAATTGTCGGCTAATACAGAGAACACTCATTGAGTGTTCTCTGTATTACGGGGACCCGACAATTTAGCCGCAAGGGATTTTAAAAGACTTTTTTTCCTGCACAAATGACACTTTGTGCAGGGACAGTTCTAAGCACCAGAAACATGCGCCCCTTCACAGGCATACTATAGATACCCCCCAGCTACGAAATTTAAAGGAATATTACACTTTTATTGTTTCACTTTAATCATTATTAAAATCACTGCTCCTGAAAAAACTGCCGTTTTTAAAACTTTTTTTTGCATTGATCCATGTCCCCTGGGGCAGGACCCGGGTCCCCAAACACTTTTTAGGACAGTAACCTGCATATTACCCTTTAAAATGAGCACTTTAGATTGTGAACCTTCGAGTCCCATAGACTTTAATAGGGTTCTAAAGTTCACACGAAGTTTAGGTCTGTTCGCAGGTTCTGGTGCGAACCGAACAGGGGGGTGTTCGGCTCATCCCTAGCCAGGAACTTGTCTTGGATACAAACGGCAAGGAATTGTCAGCCAACAAACACAAATGTAGTGACGTACTACGTGTTTTTGAGCCCTTTAGCGCCACCCTTTGGGCTCCTTCTGCTAATTTTGTGTTAGATTGTTGGTGAGTGTTGATTCGCGCTTTTCATTTCGCACTTTTCATTTCACGCTTTTCATTTCACGCTTTTCAGTTTGTCAACCAGTCATGTTGCAGAATCGGAGGAGATGTAAACGTGTTATTTATTATTGGCCTTGGAGTTATTGCTTTGACCCAAGTCCAGTCCAGAACAGGAGGAGGAGGATTTCTTGGACCAAAGATTGGTTGCTTTATTAATCGTGATCAATTATGTCATATGCCTTTGCTGCGGGAGCTCCAGGAGAATAATCCAGATGATTTTCGGAATTATCTCCGGATGATTGGCCCCTGCTTTCATCAACTCTTGGTATTGTTGACCCCCCATATTAAGAAGCCTGACACATGCATGAAAATTGTGATTGGCTATGTGTTTTACTTCAAATTACAGTTTGGGAGTAGGCAGTTACATTTTAAAAAATACAATGTAAAATTAACAAGGGACACCAACATAGTTGTATTTTTGATCTCAAAAACTATAGGATAATGGTGTTGTGGTAACTTGCACTAAAAAAACAAAACAAAAAAAAACAACAAGCATAAAAATATTATTCTTGATCATTAGAAAAAAAAAAAACTTTGAAAAGTCGTTTGTAATAACTCTATCAGTATCACCCGCAAAGCAGCTTCATTATTATCCCATTAAAGAAGAAGAGACTGTGTGCTGCATTTCGAGATTTCATAATTTGCCACATCACGAATGTTAATTCTCCATTACGAATGCTACTTTACAAGATCGACTGCTTCTGGCTCGTCCTTGCTTCCGAGCATGCGTGTTTGTACTTTGGACTTTTGTCCGATGGACTTGAGTACACATTCTTGGAAAATCCGACAACAGACATTTGTCCACGGAAATTTTTTAAGCCTGCCATCCAACATTTGTCCATGGAAAATCCGACAATTGTCCGACGGAGCGTACAAACGGTCGGATTTTCCACCAATAGCCTGTCATCACACAGCTCCTGTTGGAAAATCCAATCGTGTGTACTAGGCTTTACTCTGCAATCTTTGTAACAGAGGTATAGTCTACCACCTCATAATCACAATGCTCCTCATGTTATGGGTATGGTTATGATCTTATTACATAGTGTATTACTGGGCTGTGATTTTCCTTTGTTTTGGAAAGTATGTGGGGGAAAAAGGTAAGGGGAAATGTGTCTAATGTAAATTACATTTCTTTTTTAACTGAACTTGAGGGAGGTGTTGCTATGGATCTGTATGAGCCAAGTGCACCATAATGTGTCTTGCTATTTGATGGGATAGGCTCAGAAAAGTGTAATTAAACACATAGCTCAGATGCAGGATAAGGATAACAGCAGTCACGCCCATAGTTTAGGAACAGATACAGCAAGTCCAAGAGGCACAGGCCAGATTTTATAACTTCTCTGATAAATCCAGAAACATATCCAAATAATGCTGCTTTATGACTTTTTTTTGTAGGCTGCAGTATGTATTGCTATAGAACGAAGGGACATTTTATTAAAAAAATGTATTTAAAAAAAACTGACCAGCATTTTTAGCAATTGAATATGCATGAGCTAAGATAAGAAGTATGCCAGTGAGTGGCAAATACTATGCATGGGTATTTATCATTCAAATCTCTATTTAAACACAGGCATGCAAATAGCAATAGTAAACATTGGCTATTGCTTGAATCTCTGAGCATGTGCACAAGAATACATGTTTCTGCAGTACAATAGGGAGGGAATATTGGCATCAATGGATGCATAACAGAAATGAGAATTCTTCAAAGTGACTGTATGTAAACTCACTATAAAGTATATTCCCATGGGCAATAAGTTTAAAAGACTAAAAATAAACTCTACTGTATGTGGCTCGTGGCCAAAATTAAAATGGCTATAAATAAATAAAAAAAAGACCTTTAAAAAATATACAAATGAAGGAACATTATCATCATTTAAATGTTACAAAGAATATAACAGAATATGTAAAAAGGAAATCAAGGATGCAAAAAATTCAAAATGAACGACAGATTGCAAAAGATAGTAGGACAAACCCTCAACAATTCTTCAAATATATCAATAGTAAAAAGGTCAGGTCTGAGCACGTAGGCCCTTTAGAAAATAATCTAAAGTGGGTGACGGGACAAAGAGAAAGCAAATTTATTAAATACTTTCTTCAGCTCTGTGTATACAAAGGAGCATGGGGGAGCTCATGTCCATAATGGGGGTGGTATTGGCACAGCCTCAAATGATCTACAATGGCTCAAAAGAGTTATGGTCCAGAAATATTTAGACAATAAAGTTTGATAAAGCACCTGGACCAGATGGCATCCACCCATGGATCCTAAAAGAATTGAGCTCTGTTATTTCAAAGCCATTGTTTCTCATTTTTAGGGACTCGTTTAATGACAGAAATAGTACCACTGGATTGGTGCCGAGCCAATGTGGTGCCCATATTTATAAAGGGATCAAAGTCTTTACCAAGTAACTATATATCTGTTAATTTAACTTCTATAGTCGGGAAGATACTGGAGAGTTTAATAAAAGACCACATAGACAAGTTCTTGTTGGGAAAAAATATTTTAAGCAACAGACAGCATGGATTCATGAAAGACAGAAGTTGTCAAACAAACCTGATTTCTTTTAATGAGGAGGTAAGTAAAACCTTGGATAGAGGGGTGGCTGTAGACGTGGTATACCTGGACTTTGCAAAACGTTTGACACAGTTTTGCACACGTGGCTTATGTGTAAGGTAAAGTCTACAGGCTTGGAAAGATCAATTTGTAAATGGATAGAATATTGGCTAAAAGACAGAATTCAGATTCCGTAGTGGTTAATGATTCTTACTCTGAATGGTCTAAGGTTCGGTGCTTTTTAATATCTTTATAAATGATATAGGATCTGGGTTTACAAGTAACATTTCTGTCTTTGCAGGGGAATAACGGCCTTACAGGATGTCTCCAACTTACAAGCCGACCTCAATGCACTCTAAATGGGCAACTAAGTGGCAAATGAGGTTTAATGTTGATAAATGTAAAGTTGTGCACTTGGGGGCTAAGAATATGCATGCATCATACATACTAGGGGGAGTAAAACTGGGGGAATTAATGGCGGAGAAGGATCTGGGGGTTTTGGTAGATCATAAGCTCAACAATAGCATGCAATGCCAAGCTGCGGTTTCCAACGCGAGCAATGTCCTTTCTTGTTTTAAGAGAGGTATGGACTTCAGAGAGAGAGATATCATTTTGCCCCTGTACAATCATTAGTAAGACCTCATCTGGAATATGCAGTTCAGTTTTGGGTGCCAGTTTTCAAAAAGGATATCGAGAAATGGAGAAAGTGCAGAGAAGGGCAACCAAACTGCTAAGGGCCATGGAGGAGCTCAGCTATGAGGAAAGATTAGAGAAGAGGAGATTAAGGGGGATATGATCAACATGTACAAATACATAAGTCCATATTGTGAACTTGTGTTGATTTATTCACTTTAAGGTCATCACAAAGGGCACTCATTACGTCTAGAGGAAAAAAGTGTTCATCTCCAAATATGGAAAAGTCTCTTCACAGTAAGAGCTGTGAAAATGTGGAATAGACTCCCTTCAGAGGTGGTTCTGGCAAGCTCAGTAGATTGCTTTAAAAAAGCCCTGGATTGGGGGGCGCATTCGAGGCGCGATGCGGGACGGAAGTGCCTGAGTTCAGCTCCGTCTGACCCGGTCTGTCAAGCCAGATTTCCCAGGGCATTTCACCTCGGTCCCGGCCGAAAACTACCCAGCACCCCTGCGGAACATACCAGCACATGCCAAACCGAAAAAACCGGAGGATTAGCCGCTCCAAACACACTACAAACTACCTTTTAACTATGGAGAAGCCCCAGGCTAAAAAGCTCCAAGATGGCGCCGGCTCCTCCGTGATCTCCGGCCTCCCCACGCCGGCACAGCACACAGCTCCTAACAGTGAGTACAACTCTCCTCTCTCCATGGCTGACCTGGATGAAAGCTTAACAGCTATTTATGAAAAACTAGCTGACAAAATACAACATGAACTGCATAAAACTACCAGTGCTCTGACACAAGAAATTGCTAACATAGGCAGCCGCACTGACATTTTAGAAACTAAACATGATGAACTCTCTCTCTCCCATAATGATCTTAGGAAAGATTATGAGACCCTGGCTGACAGCTTTGCATTTATGCAGGCTCAAATGGAAGATTTAGACAACAGAAACAGACGCAACAATATTAGGGTTCACGGTATCCCTGAGTCGGTCACCGACCTCGCCCCTGCTATCTCCAAACTCTTCCATAATCTATTACCAGATAAACAAATATCTGTATTTACCTATGACAGAATTCACAGGGCCCTCCGCCCTAAACCAACACCTGACAAACCTCCACGTGATATCATCATGTGTATGAAAGACTTCCTACTAAAAGAAGAGGTCATGCGTGCTTCCAGAAATACCCAAAATATTGTCTTTGAGGGTCACAGGATACAGATATCTCCAGCTACACTTGATAGGAGACGCAGGATGAAAGAGGTCACCTCAATTCTACAAGCTGCTAGAATAAGATATCGCTGGGGCTTCCCCTTTAAATTGTCAATATTGCACAATGGCTCAACCTACTCCATCTAAAACATCATTGAAGGAAAAGAACTCCTAGTCAAACTAGGCCTTTTGGACCCCGCGCCTCCCGCCAAACTTATTTCCACCCCACGTTCTTCGCCTATCTGGACAACACCAGCTTCACGCCGTACTCAACGGGGTCAAGTAAGATGGCGTCAATCCCCCCAGGACTAACCCCTCTCTTCATTTGAGAGTTGTCAACCTCTTACCTTATCCATGGTTGCTGTTGAAATCTCAACCAAGTTAACTAAAGTTCTCTGCTGGTTTTTACATATACTTAAAAACTGAGAGAGGAAAAAGTCAAGTCATCGGTTCTTTCCTTTTTTAATTTAAAAAGGGGATAATTAATTTTTTTATTTTTTTTTCATAACCTGAACACTACTCAGTTAGCATCATAATCACCAGAACATGATATTGAACTCCCACACTTGAACACCCTCTTCTTGTGTCACTAAACCACCTTAAAAACAGTTTTTTTCCCCCTTTCTTTTGTTTTTTTTTGTTGTTACTTTTTTTTTTCATACTGAGCTCGTCCAGCCATCTGCTGAGGTGGTGGCTCCAACGTATGGGAACAACTATTATACCCCCCCCCCCCCCCGGTTTTTTTTTTTGTTTTTTTTGTTTTGTTTTTTTTGGGGATGAGAGTTGCTGTTGCCTTTCACTTTCTTTGATATATATGTCTTCCTCCTCTTACTTACTATTACTTTAATAATGTTATTTAATTGTTATATATGTTGACCTCAGTCTGATTATGCTGGTATTTTCTTTTTGCATTAGATGGATTGAGGGTTTGGGGAAAGGGAGGAGAGGAGGAAACGAAATGATGGGAAAAAAGAGAAAAAACAAAATGTTTTCTATGCGCTTGGCTTATCCGCCGTCGCTGGTTTGTCCCCTTACCCGCCCCCGTGCATGACGACTGCACCCTCCTATAGGGGGTGCCCTGTTGGGCACCGTGGGCGGGTTCAGGACTTTATAGTCCTTCTAGTCGTATTTTTGGGTCAATTGGCCTTTTGCCATATGACCCCCTTTTCTTTTCAAATAATCTATGTTTCTTATTTTGTTGTTATTTGGCCCCTACGGCCCAGTTTAAAAAATGCATTAATATTGTCTGTAGCTTTACATTGGTACAATGTTTCTACCTCACCATTACTTCTGTGATACTTCCCAACCTCATCTCATACCACACTATCCCCAACACACGCACAAGATCCATCTTATCTAACTATCCCCGAATCGTGGGTTACTCTTATGATACACTCACACCACTTAAACTCCAACTTGTTCCTTTTCAATGGACAATTAGTTCACCTCATGTCGCCTCTATCAGAAATATACCTTTAACATATCTTACTCAATTCCTTTCCAATGGGCCTTAAAATACTTTCACACAATGTCCAAGGCTTCAATTCCCCTCACAAACGCAAAAAAGCCTTTCAACATTATAAAAGACTAAAGGCCGATATTATCCTCATGCAAGAAACACATTTTTCAGCTACAAATCACCCGAAATTCTTTGATAAATCTTACAGCCAACTATACTTTACCACATTTCACAACAAAACCAGAGGGGTTGCCATATTTATTCGTAACTCTATCATTTTTGATATCCAAAACATTTATAAGGATGAAGATAGCCGCTTCATCATTATAAAAGGGAAGATTAACAATCGCCTTCATCACTTTATGCCCCAAATGAATCCCACCATTCATTTTTTTCCAAATTTTTTGACACCCTGGAAAAATTCAACTCCCCGCACTTGATTCTAGCTGGAGACTTCAACCTAGCTGCTCACCCTGCTTTGGATAGAAGCCATATAGCACCATCGTCTAAAACCTTTTCTAAATTTATGAATAGAACTCTCAACGGTATGCAATTGATAGACGCATGGAGAGCCCATAACATCGGCATTAGAGAATACACCCACTACTCTCATCCTCACGACTGTTATGCTCGTCTCGATTACATATATTGCACACCAATCCTGCTCGCTAATTCATCCAAAGCACTTATCCATTCTTGCCCATGGTCCGATCATAATATTGTCTCAATTGACTTCTCATATATAGGTCTGCCCCCAACCCCCTTCAACTGGCGTCTAAATGACTCACTACTAACAGACCCCTCTAACATCCAAAAGATCTCTACTCATATCGAAAATTACTTCCTTGACAATTTCACAGACGATATATCCCCCACAATACTCTGGTCAGCACATAAAGCGGTTTTAAGAGGCCACCTCATACACATAGCCGCAACTAAAAATAAAGAAAGACTTACAACAATAAAGTGCCTTACCAAAGAACTAGATCTCTTATACAAAAAGATACATTTTTCACCATCACAAGAAATTAATCGTCAGATTCAAGAAAAACGTCAACAACTTGACACAATACTATCTGCAAATACTGAAAAAGCCCTAAGATATTCTAAGGCTAAATTTCTACTGCATGGCAATTCCACATCTACAATGTTTGCTCAAAAACTCAAACAAGGAATTAACCCACCACACCTATACAAATTACGCGACAATAAGGGTAACCTGGTTACACACCCCCAAGAAGTTCTAGAAATGTTTACGGCTTTCTATAAAAACCTACTCTCTGATCCAAGTCCCCAATCTCAAACCCCACCCTCTGACTGGTTAAACAACCTACACCTCCCATCCCTTACAAATGATCAAATTAAATCATTAAATGACCCCTGCACTGTTCCCGAGATTACAAATATCATCAAATCCCTCAAAACGACCACGGCCCCAGGTCCTGATGGCTACACATCCTCTTACTACAAAAAGTTTGCTCCCCTCTTAGCCCCCAAATTAACCAATCTATTCAATTATATTCTCCAGGATAACCAGTTTCCTGAAGAAATGCTCCTAGCCAATATGTCATTGATCCCCAAGCCACACAAAGATCACACCCTTCCACAGAACTTTCGTCCAATATCTGTTCTAAACAATGACCTAAAATTTTTTGGCAGACTGTTGGCCGATAGGCTTGCAGCAGTCATTAACAATCTCATTCATATAGACCAGACTGGATTTATTCCTAACCGACAAATAGTCAACAACGTTAGACTTGTCACCAATATCATACAAGATGCCAACCTCCACTCTAAAACAGTTTGTCTCCTTAGCCTAGACATTCATAAGGCATTTGACAGCGTCAACTGGCCCTACCTTAATTATCTCCTCCCCAAATTTGGAATCCCTGACAAATTCCTACACGGCTTTAATGCTCTCTATCATTCCCCATATACTAGGATCAAAATACCTGGTATGAACTCCAAATTTTTCCCACTTAGTAGGGGCACTAGACAGGGCTGCCCTTTATCCCCCCTTTTATTCGCCTTAGCTATAGAACCCCTTGCCCAAGCATTAAGAAATAACATCAACATTAAAGGGTACACCAAAGGCCCCCATGATTTTAAGATAAGTTTATATGCTGACGATGCCTTATTATTTCTAACTGACCCTCTCATTTCTATACCTAACCTTCTCTCTGAACTAAAGAACTTCCAAAAACTCTCGGGTTTAGGTATCAATATCAGCAAATGTTCAGCCCTACCCATTAACATCCCCCAAAACATTTTACATCTTCTACAACAAAACTTCCCATTCTCGTGGACCACAAGTTCCTTCAGGTACCTCGGTATCCATATCTCTCCCTCATTCAAATCCCTTTACAAGGAGAACTACCCCCCATTATTTTCCCACATTAGCTCCCTACTCAATAAATGGTCCACCTACCATATCTCCTTCCTAGGCAGAATCTGTGCCATTAAGATGTCCATAGTCCCTAAACCTTTATATTATTTCAGAGCCCTCCCCATAAACGTTCCCAAAACTAGAATACAATCCCTCCAAAGAGAATTAAACAAATTTATATGGGCAAACAAAAAACCTAGATGTAGCAACTCCCTTATGCACAGACCACAATGCTTTGGCGGTCTAGGCCTTCCAAACATTTGGCACTACTTCCTCGCTGCCAAGCTCTCACAAATTTCCCAATGGCATGCTTCTACCTATAATATCCCATGGAAAACATTTGAATCATCTTCAATCTTCCCTCTATACATACAAGGCATTTTATGGTCCGATCAATGCAATTTTCGCAATTTAAACAAAGCCAACATGATTGTCGCTCAACTGTTTCAAATTTGGGCAAAGATCAAGGTTCCATTTAACCTTGCCTCTGCCACTCCTCCACTAGCCTCATTTTTAGGGGACATTAGATTTTCACAATCAAATGATATTCATAATCAATTTGTATTATGGACTAATAATAAACTCACCACATTGGGTTCTTTTATCTATAAATCAACTTTTCCGACATTTAACACACTTCAACTAAAATACAACCTACCCCATTCTGAACTTATACATTATAATCAAATAAAACAATTTTTTTCTTCACTACACCCTACAAACCCTCTCTTCAGAGACACTCTTTGAACATATCTGCATACACTCCTCATGAGACAGAGGTCTCATCTCACAACTCTATAGCCTTTTAAACTTCATCTCTATCCCGGAAAAATCTGCCCCAATGCTACACTGGGAAGAGGAACTTAACTGTACATTTACCCCTGAGCTATGGAACGATATGATTGGTAATCTCCGAAAAAGTAATAGTGCGATTGCCTTTAGAGAAACCCCTCTCAAGCTATTTTCAAGATGGTATATGACTCCTACCAAAATTACTTCCTTTTACCCCGAAGCATCCCCTGACTGTTTTAGAGGATGCACGGAACCAGGCACATTTACACACATTTTTTGGAGTTGCTGCCATCTCAAACCCATCTGGCAAGCAGCTACTGCCAGATTGGAATTATCCTCCAAACACAAAATCTCCCTCACACCACAAATATGCATATTATATGCCAATGTTCCAAACATTCCAATACCCTGTACTAGACTGCTTCATTCATTAATTAGCTCGATACAATGGATGATAGCACTCATTTGGAGAACTAGTTCTCTATCTTGGCTGCAAGTTTTGAATCGTATGGAGATGCTCAAAATATCAGAAAGGATCTACCACACTCTACATGATAGCATGCATATCTTTAACAATAAGTGGAAATACTGGTCCTTGACCTAATTACTTATTATTATTCCCCTCTAATATTGCCGTTTGTGGGTTAACACTGGTATTCTGGGCATCCTCTCTAGGAACCATCCATAGACTCGCAAATCTCTCACCTGTATCACCTTATCTACCTTATCTAAGAATTGTACCATTCGCTTCTCGTTTAAATCCCAACTGTACTGTTATTTTTTGCTCTATTCATTTTGAAACTCTATATTATGCATTATATTTGTATATTCTAACTGTCAAATAAAACTTTTGTAAACAAAAAAAAAAAAGCCCTGGATTATTTCCTAAATGTACACCATATAACTGGGTACTAACATTATAGGTAAAGTTGATCCAGGGAAAATCTGATTGGCTCTTGGGGGATCAGGACGGATTTTTTTCCCCTGCTGTAGCAAATTGGAGCATGCTTTACTGAGGTTTTTTGCTTTCTTCTGGATCAACTGTGGGTATAGGTTTATGTATATGGGATTGTATTTTTTTTTCTTGTTGGAACTTGATGGACTTTTTTTCAACCTGACTAACTGTGTAACTATGTAATAGCCCTTAATGCACAGTTAACAAAGACTTTTTACAAATGTTGGTGTTTTATGAGCTCCTTTAGCGATAGCAGTGCACCCTTCATGCCCCCCCAAATCCCCCCATCCCCCCTCAGAATCACAAATCCTATATCTGCAGAACAACTCCCCCATTTCCTTCCCCCACAACTTAATCCTCTTCCTGCCCAAATCTTACCTCCCAGCACAAATAATGTTCCCCCCAAAATCCCCCAGCATGAACCTTGTCCTCCCCAATCCTTCCTCCTAACAGTAATCCTCTCCTGCCCCCTCCTCATTCCCTAGCACAATTTCTCCCCTCCCAATACAAATCTTCCCCTCCTCCAAATCCCCCCAGTTAAAATCCTCTCACCAAGCCTATCCCTCCAGCATTAATCCCCAATACCCCTTACCCAGAAAAAATCCCTCTCAGAAAACTCACAAAACCTCTCCCCAAATCCCCCAGCACCAAATCCTCCCTCACAACACAAATCATCTGCCCCCCCCCCCCCAAAGCTGGCCCCAGGACTTAATCCTCTCCCTCCCCCAAATCTCACTTCTCAGCACAAATAAGTTTCATGTACATTCCCCTGTAGCTCAAATCCTCTCTCCATCACCCCTACCCCCCCCCCCCCCCCCCCGCCAGCATTAATGCATCCCCTCCCAAATCCTCCTTCCCAGCACAAACAAACCTTCTTCCCAAAATACCCTCCTCTTAGCAAAGCATTCACTCCCCAGCTTCACCCTCTTAGCACAAATCCACCCCCTCACCCCAAGTTACTCCTATTAGTACAAATTATTTCCCCCCAAATTTCAACTCCCCAACACAAATCCTCTGCATCCCCAATCCACCTCCTAGCATTAACTCACTTTCACACCCATGACACATAAAACAAATCATCTCATCCACCACCCCTATTCCTACCTCCCAGGTCTTTCCCCTTCAAATCCCCCTCCCAGCACAAATCACCCTGTCCCCCAATTTTCTTCTCTCTCCCCACAATTCCTCCTCAAATTTCACCTCCTAGAGCAAATCCTCTTCCAACTAAATCCTCTTTCAGCACAAACCCCCTTCAATCTGTTCTTTTACTGCTAATCATCTCACCCTAAGCACCAATCTTATCTACCCCCACTACAATTCCTGTAATCCCCTGAATTTAAAGACCTCAGATACAGCATGGCAAGGGAGGTGGTTTTACCCCCAGGCTCCTCCTCATGTATGTCATGTGACACATCAGAGCCAAGGAGGAGCCTAAAGGAGGCTGCCCTCAGCACTGAAGTGTGTGGCAGGTAGTTGCAGCTGGTGGATATTGATGCTAGCTGTAGCAATGGTGGGGAAATGAGGCATTGGGAACCCGGGACATCCCACAGGACATGTGGGGCATGTGCCCTGGTTGCACGATGCTTGCAATATCCCTCTCTTTGATGAAAACATATTATTACATGATAGAAATGCTTAACATGCCAGTTTTTTAAATGTATTATATGATTTCACAACTTTATGAATCAAGCCTGTTACCAGAGGGGTTGTTGATATGCATATCATTATTGTACCTGATAAGAAAAAAGCAACATTTTAAAAAATACATTAATATACCATCATTTTTTTTCTTCATAGCATTGTATGTTATATGTACAGTATAACCAAACTGAAGAACACTCACTGTAGCCATTAATTCATCTCTCACATCCCTATTCACTTAAAAATGTATTTTTTAAGCAAACAAAAATAGATTATGTGCATCTCTCTTCTGTCTCTCACATTTTCACTTTTCCCTACATTTCTGCTACATAATTCTTATGTCAAGTTGTCAATCAAATAATTTTCTGTGCATTGTAGTTATTCAAAACTACAGGATCTCACACTTGTTTTCCACAGTGTCAAGCCAATCATTCCATCTTCATTTCATAACAATATCTTTTGCAAAAGAGCCAAGCAGCTCACTGGGGTCTTTAAGTGCATTAGGACACATGCAGGTATATTTTATTATTTAAAGAATTTTACAATGCTTCTTCCAGAATGTCAAAATAATAATAGCAAAACCACTCTGCAAACATTCATGATGCATTATCACTGCTCAACAGCATTTCCCCACAAGACATGCAATACAAAGTTATTTATCCCCTAAGGTCTAATTATATGCAAACATGACTCCAACTGAGCTCAGTCATACAGCCTTAAAACAGCATTATTACCAGGTAAATTTATTTTAAAACAACCCATTGAAGTTACTAGACATTTTTTTGAGTGAAGAGGAAATAAAAATAGACATAAATTATTGTATTTTATATTTTTAAAAGTTATCACTGTTTTGGTATGTTAATGAATAGCAATAAGCAAATTGATTTACTACATTTAACAGTCTGTTTCTGCCAGCTTATATATTCAAGCATTTTCCTGAGTTTATTCAGTTATTGTTTCTTATCTAGGAAATGGTCTATGCTACATTGGTGCACTGGAAGAATTCTTTATTGACTAGAATGCATTAAAACTCCTTCTCAACCTGTTAACCTCAAATGTTATTTTTTTATATAACTTGAATTTTGGTCAAGTTGAAGTGAGATGGGCTATATAAATGTAGCCTGAGATACTCAAACTTGAAAAAATGATTTTGTTTGCTTCCTATACTTGACAATTGACTTAATCAATGATGCTTGATGTTGGCATAGGAGTTGCATACAGTATGAATTTCAGCTTAATTTGATAGTGTTACTTTTGGACAACATTCTGCTGCAATATAATGCTGTGTGAAAACTTGCTTCAAACGGTAAAGCTTTAGGGACACAGCCACTTGCTTAATTTTCTTCCTATGCTGTGTACACACAATCGGAAATTCAGGCAGCAAAAGACTGATGAGAGCTTTTGGTCTGAAAATTAGATCATGTGTATGCTCCTTTAGACATTTGCTGGCAGAATTTCGGTTTCCAAAAAGTTCCTATCAGAAAATCAGTTTGTGTGTATAGAATTCCAACGCGCAAAAACTCACGCATGCTTAGATTCAACTATGAGACAGAAGCGATTGGTCTAGTAAAACTACCGTTCGTAATGGAGATAGCACATTCGTCACGTTGAATTTGTTTTTATAGTTTAATGCAGCGCATTCTCTTATTCTTTGCAATGCTAGAAGTATGAAGTTGTTTTGCTGCTCATATTCATACAGAGTTCTCACAAACTTCTTTCTTTATTATTTCTCCTGATATCATAATAATCTTTTTTGTTTTTAAAGCCAGATCTCCATTATAATGTTTGGAATTTTTTTTGTGTTTTTTTTAAATCAAGAACTAATAGAGAACTAAGAACTAAGAACTAATAATTTTTTTGGAATATTTTGAAATTATTTTCTAGTCATCTCCATTTTTTTTTTTTGTGTGTGTGTCAAGTTTACACAACAACATTATTATCTTGTCTTTTTAAGCCTCAAGGAGGTTGGTTGGTGTCCCTTGTTAATTTGACATTGTACTTTTGAAATGTACCTGTCTACTCACAAACTGTCCTATTTGAAGGAAAAAACATAGGCAAGTATTTAAAAAAAAAATCCATTTATTCTGTCTCATAACAAAATAAAGACAGCAACACTGGACACCGCTGATGAAGTCCCGCCCCCTGGGACATAAGACGTACGGAACCACGTGACCTACGTGACATCACCCACGTCCTCCGTTCATCTTCGTGGAAACATGGTTTTCTTCAATTGTTTTGTTTGTTTATGCGCTGTACTGTTTATATTACAACACTGGAGAAACTGCATCAACTATTTAGAAAATAAAATTGGTAGCTTGAGAAGTCCATATAATGGGGAGCACAATCTGGTGTAGGACTCCCAGAGATCATGAACAGAAGCAGATGACATATATGACATATATGTCCCCAGGCTGTTGTATTATCACAGCCTGCGTCTTTTGTCAGACCAGACTGAACCCAGGCCATCACTTTCTTGTCTTTCTTGAAGCCTTCCTTGCTGCCTTCCTTGGAGGCTGTGGCTCTGGTGGTGGACTTGTGGCAAGAGGAGGAGAAGCAGGAGGATGGGCGAGCATACATAAGTGCATGTTATCACTTATTTGGCCACTCAACCACTTCTGAATGACCTCAAAAACAAATTCCTCACACCTGAGGCATTGGCCCTCCTCTATTTGTTGCAATTTAGTAGCTACATAGCAGCTGAAAGTGGCAGAGAGTCTGTGGTGGAAGTTTGGGATACGACGATCCAAGGAGCAATTAAGGAAACACTGGACAGACCTAAAATTAAGGGAGCAGAGTACAGAAGGATAAAGAAAGTGCTTAAAAAAAGTAAGTACTTGTCATGTGTTCCTATTATGATTATTAATTTGCATGCTGCTCCATGTGCTTTTATTTACTGTTGTACAGTTTAAAATGGCTACTTTCATGTTCGTGGGCACAGTAATCGTTCGTAGGAAACATTGTTTGTTTGCCAACTAAATACAATGTTTTTAGCTGATACAGGGTTAACTATATTTGGTCATGCTAATTTGTATTAAAAGAAGTTTAGGACATTGTTGTCTAGATGTCTTTGAAACTAGAACGAATTGCAAACTCAATTCAGTGGATTGTAAGGAGACGACACCCAGCAGCTGTTTACACATCTGGACTCAGAAGCACTAGTGTGGGACACCAGAGCACATGTTTTAGGGTGACCCACACAGGTGCTCCAGTGGATACTTGGGGTGTCTCCATGTGTGAAACTTGTTCAAAAAATGGTAATTATTCCAGCTTGGTTAAGTGAATTAATCATGTCTTCAACTTGGAACTCTGCCCAAACAGACAATTGTACACCACTTCCAAGCAATGTTTCACATTCATATTTCTGGCCACAAATATCTGTGTGCTAAGTATACCTTTTGTTTTATTCTCATAGGGGAGAAAAGACTCGCTCTGTCGGAGGACAATATGAACCCTCCACCTCCTCAAGAAGAAGAGCAGAGTTTTGTGGTACCTCAGGATGTGGAGGAAGGAGAGGTGGAAGAAGTACTGGAATTTGGCATCACAACAGGTCAGTGTCGGACACCACAGATTCAGGTAATAGATGTTTGCCTGTATTTTTTTATTTTAGGTGATGTTCAGGTTGTGGTAACAAAATCCAGTAATTTCACCAGTGACAGTGCAAAGCGACTTATCCAGGAAATCATGTCTTGTAGTCGGGATTTGGACCTTATCAAAGAAAAAACCAAGGAGAATGAACAAAGACTGAAGAACATGGTTGATGTACTAGGGAGAATCCAAATCTTAAAAAAGATTCCCAATTTTTTTTCTAAAACTTTTATCGAACGTTTTAATACCGTTTCAAAGCCAAATTTGGAAGATGCACACTGTGTGTCAACATGTGCTATCTGCCATCAGGGTATTTCAATGTACATTTGTAGGTGCAACCCCCTCCTCCCAACTCTAGTAGGTGAGAGGAAGTGGTTGCACCCCCAAAACACATCCATTGATCCCCCATGAGGGGAGATAGCATATGTTGACATTAGGTATGGGATCAGAAAGAAAATCCCCATTTTGAACTTGTGTGCATCTTCTAAATTTGGCTTTTACAGGGGTGACTTCACCCCATCTGACGAAGGCAAGATCAAGACCTTTTTCACACTATAAAATGCCTGATATTGCCTTCTTTTTTGCAATGTTGAACTTTGTAAGTTCCAGAATTGTGTATGTTATGTTTGGAAACATGCCTGTTTCTGTATTTTGAAAAAAAAAATCAAGGTAAAACTTTGAAAAAAAAGATGTGCTTTTTGTACTGCCAAATGTTTTATAAAATGCACATGTAAATGTGCATGGAGTAAAAGGCTTTCTACTCAACAAAGTGTGGCTTCTTCTTTCAATGCTCAATAACACTTTTTTTATTAAGTTGGTGTTTACAGTGACAATGGGTGTTGTTATTTAAATAATGTGAAAACCACTTGGCACTACAAGTGCACTAGGAGAACCTAGGAGACAGATAAAAGAAACACAAGCAGTAAATCCAAATCAGGATTTTATCAGATCAATTTTTTTTAATTTAAAAAAATGTTTACACATCAGCTGGCATACCAATGGCCCCCCTACCCATAAAATATTTCACATATTTTTCGCTCACTTCATGGGTGCTTTGGGGGAGCAAGCCAGGACGGACAGCTTCCAGGGCAGTCAGTGTTGGTTGCCAAAGTCCGGCCTCAGGCCCAACTGAGGCTATATAATTTGGAGCATTTCTTTTTAAAAAGTTGTGCAGGATTCAGCAGAATGAAACAATGTGGTTCAATTTGTACTCTGCCAGGTTGATTGCCATTAGAAATAGACAGAACCGGCTGGCCATTATCCTAAAGGTATTCTCCACGACTCTTTGGGCTCTGGACAGCTGGTAATTAAAAATCCTCTTCTCCGGGGTGAGGGTCCTCTGGGGGAATGGCCTCATTATGTGATTGCCCAGACCAAATGCTAATAAAGCAATAAAAACAATCGGAAGTCCTTCTACCTTCTCTTTTGCAGGTGGCAATCCCAAGCCACCTGCGAAAGACGTCTGCTGGTGGCTTTGAGGGCATTTCTGGAGACGTCCGTAGAACTCGGTCTGGGCAAAGACTCCACCATCCGACATCCGGCCATTCTTCCCCATGTCCACATAGAGAAAATCATATGTCGCTGATGCCAACGCCATTAACACGATACTATGAAACCCCTTATAGTTAAAATAGTATGACCCCGAATGGGGTGGTGGGATGATGTGGATATGCTTCCCATCTATTGCCCCTCTGCAGTTGGGAAAGTCCCAATGATGGGCAAAGTGGGATGCCACAGTCTGCCATTCCTGTGGCATTGAAGGAAACTGTGGAGTCAAAACAGAAAAAAAATCAATTAGTAATTTTGCACATAAACATTGCAAGCAGATTGTAATGCGTAATGCGTATTTAAAGACAAAAAAATAAGGTCCACGTATGAGATTCCTTACCCCCTCTGATGTCCCATTGTCAAAATTTTAGGGGGGATTCTAAATGAGTTTGTGAGCCCAAAAAACGCCTCTGACACTCTGCGTGAATTTAAGAAGAACAATAACATTTGTACACATTATAGGGGGTGTTTAGGGTAAAGCACTACAATGGAGATGACAAAATACATTGTTAAGTGACTATGCTAGGTGAGCATGGGCCCAGGATAGCATGCTGGGGAGGTCAGTGAAGGCAAATATGCATGTAGGCCAAAAAAGGAGCATTACAAGATTCAAGCATGCATGAGGACAAAGAGGACATTCACAGCATATTACAATCAGGGTAATTATGGAATGATGAAATAAATACAAAACATTAGCAAACATTAAATACATAGAATGTGATGTTTAAAGGATAAAACTTACCCTAATACCTAATATAGTCATTCTGCAGGACCTGAATAATAGCAGAACAGGTCTCTGGAATAATGATCCCCAGAACCTGGGGGAGATGCCTGTAGAGAACTTGAGGTCCTGTAGACTTCTCACCTAAGCCAAGGACCGCAAGGTGGTGACTAGCCTCTGCTCGGGAGTGATGGCTTGCCGCATGCAGGTGTCCTGCCTGCTAATATAAGGGGTGAGCAAAGCCAACAAATGGTGAAAAATGGGGTCTGTCATCCGGAGACAATTTCTAAAATCATAAGGGTTATTCTCTTGGATCTCACACAGCAGAGGCATATGAGAGAATTGGTGACGCTGGAGTAACCAATTCTTGGTCCATGAACTCCTCCCTGCCCTGTTCATAGAGTGGGTTTGGGTCAAAGTAAGAACACCAACACCAAGCCCCCACAGAGCACACACTCTACGATGAGTACATGACCGCAACGTGGCTTAAAAGCGGTCGGCTGGTCAGAACGAACTAACCGAACGCACTGAAGAACAGCAAGGCCTGTGAAGAGCGAGCTGAAAATCAGACACATATACAAAACTGACTACACACACTGAAAATCAGATACAAACCCACAAGCACAAACCGAACAGCAGTAAAACGATCAGAAATAAGCACGAGTCTGAAAAGCGCGAATTGTCTCTCACCAAACTTCTACTAACATGAGATTAGCAGAAGGGTGGCACACTGGGTATTGAACTTTCTTTTTCTAGTCCTGTTGTACGTGTTGTACATCACCATGTTCATGACGGTCAGAATTTGGTGTGACCGTGTGTATGCAAGACAGCTTGAGTGAAATCCCATCGGAATTCCATCAGAAAAACCATCAGAGCTTTTTCCGACCAAATTTCCAATTGTGCGTACGCAGCATTAGGGTTCTTCTTGCCCACTTTAACTAAACAACAAAGTTCCAGAAATCAATGTGTTTCCCAGGCAGGGGTTTACAAAATAACTGATCATTAGTCTCCTGGCTTACAAATGGCACACTGATACTCTGGCCTTACACATCAGGTCCTTGTTTGCCTCCTTTCATAAAAGCTTGGTCTATACATTTAGCAGCCCTTTGCTGCTCTGGATCCCACCTGTCTCCTAGATGAAGCCCTGCTGACTCCTGTGCAGATACCTCCTTTATCTTAGATGGTGGAGCCCATAGTCCTGATTCAAAAACCCTACATACAACTGCCCAATTAGTGTGCTGATTGTCCCACAATTTGGACCCAGGATTGGTGCCCCTCAACCTGCCTGGATAAGAATTGTTGTTGATAGAAAACCCCTTTTAAACCATGGCAGGCACAGCACTGTCAAAGTCTGCAGGCCTGGTACAATAAAAATAGGATAGTCTAAGTTATACTTAGAAGAAAAATCTCTAAAATCTCTAAAATGCACTCACAAGTGAAGCAGAACAGTATGCCTGTCAGCAGCTTATACAGAGGTAAATAGAAACAACTCACCGTAGTGCCCATTAGGTTTGCACCAGAACTTTTGAACATCGGGAAAGTTCGGAACTGAATAATGAACCCCATTGAAGTCTATGGGACCCGAATGTAAAAAATCAAACTTGCCCATTTTGAAGGCTGATATGGAAGTAATTGGACATACAATGGACATGGGTGTCCCTGTACTGCCCCGGGGGACATGTATCAATGACATTTTTTTTAATACTTCATTTTTAAATGCGCAGTGATTTATTGATGCTGATTGTCCCACAATTTGGACCCAGGATTGGTGCCCCTCAACCTGCCTGGATAAGAATTGTTGTTGATAGAAAACCCCTTTTAAACCATGGCAGGCACAGCACTGTCAAAGTCTGCAGGCCTGGTACAATAAAAATAGGATAGTCTAAGTTATACTTAGAAGAAAAATCTCTAAAATGCACTCACAAGTGAAGCAGAACAGTATGCCTGTCAGCAGCTTATACAGAGGTAAATAGAAACAACTCACCGTAGTGCCCATTAGGTTTGCACCAGAACTTTTGAACATCGGGAAAGTTCGGAACTGAATAATGAACCCCATTGAAGTCTATGGGACCCGAATGTAAAAAATCAAACTTGCCCATTTTGAAGGCTGATATGGAAGTAATTGGACATACAATGGACATGGGTGTCCCTGTACTGCCCCGGGGGACATGTATCAATGACATTTTTTTTAATACTTCATTTTTAAATGCGCAGTGATTTATTGATGCCTAAATTGATTGGTTCCCCTTAGTCCACCTGTAAAGTGGCATATTTACACTGTGTATAAAAGCTGGTGCAGCAATAATTGCATTTATAAAGTCAAAAAAATTACATTTTCCCTGCAACCTTTCTTTATTTTGTAAGCAGCGGCTTGGGGAGCCAGTCTGTATGATGAGGTCACCATGTAGTGCACTGGGAACAAAATTTTAGATTTGTTGGATAAATTATGGTGCTTGTACCACAGACTTTGGATTTCTACTTCTGTAACAGATGCAGGAAAATTGTTCTTTGGGTGTTGGTGGTGCCTTCACACCGTAACTATATAGAGGTACTCTTAATGAAAGAATTGGCCTTGCTGTCGAAAATTGCAATGATATGCACCTGTCAAATAGGTGCGGAAAGATTGTTCTTTGGGTGTCGATGGTGCCTTCACACCATAACCCTATAGAGGTTCTCGATGAAAGCAAGAATTGGCCTTGCTTTCAAAAATTGTAATGATATGCACCTGTCAAACAGGTGTGGAAAAATTGTTCTTAGGGTTCAGTGGCACCTTCACACCGTAATCCTATAGAGGTGCTCTTGATGAAAGTAAGAATTGGCCTTGCTGTCAAAAATTTCAATGATTTGCACCTGCAAAACAGGTTTGGAAAAATTGTTCTTTGAGTGTCGTGACACCTTCACACCATTACCCTATAGAGGTACTCTTGATGAAAGCAGGAATTGGCCTTGCTGTCAAAAATTGTTCTTTGGGTGTTAATTGTGCCCATGAAACCAACACCAAAAACATTCTTTCAGATGGAATCAACACCCACAACACTAGGCAGCCTAGAAGTCCTGCAGAGATTCCACATCCCAAAAACACTTCAACAGCGACATCAGCATTAGGGGCTTTATAGCTGCTGGTAATCCAGGACTGATTCATTTTGATAAAATTCAGACGGTCCACGGAGTCTGTGGACAGACACATTTTATGATCAGTAAAAAAAAACTCCAGCACCACTGAATGCCTGTTCAGAAAGCAGGCTGTATGCAGTGCAGCCCAGCAACTCAATAGCATACTGGTCAAGTTCTGCCCAGTATCTATTCTTATGACCCAGTAAGCCAGTGGATCTTTGACTGGAAAGCTGCCCATCTCTGTTTTTACCCCTAGATAATCATCCACCATTTGATGCAGACACCGCCAATGGGATGTGGAGGCTGACAGCCCTGGACAGTGAGGACTAAAAAATTAGAAATGCATCACTTAGGTGGCTGCCTTCTCCACCGCTCTTCTCTTGACCAAAAGATGCTTCAAAACTATGTTTTCCACAACACGGTAACCTACCAGAGTCAGGAAAAGCGTTTTATAAACTCCCCTTTAAGGTCCTCAAGAGATTTCATCTTCTGCACTCTTTGTGGGGATGGGATGAGTTCTGAGACTTTCCACTATAACCGTGGTCAAGGAGTGGGTTGCCAACCAATAGTGATACTTTTCCTTTAAGTCACATATTCTTGGATCCTTTCACATGCTTTGAAGAAAGAGGGAGCCCAAATTTTCAGAGGCATGTGAAGAAGACTCCTTGGAGTCACTGAGGATTATAGTATCTGGAACTGCCTCCTCCCAGCCACGTAGTACTCACAAGGGTTCTGTGGATGGAAAACCATCTCTTACTGTTTGACGTATAGTGTGAAAAAGTATTTCCCCCCTCCTGATTTTTAATTTTTTTGCATATTTCTCATACTTAAATGATTCAGATCATCAAAACAAATTTTAGGATTACACAAAGATAACCTGAGTAAATCCAAGATGCAGTTTTTAAATTATGATTTAATTTATTAAGAGAAAAAAGCTGTTCAAACCTGCCTGGCCCTATGTGAAAAAGTAATTGCCATGTCCCATGCTGAATCATGAATGAACTGTGATTAACCACAATTTTTTGGAAAGTTAAATTTCACTTGCCACGTCCAGCCCTGATTACTGCCAGACCTGTTGAATCACTAAAATACAAGCTGTCTGACAAAGTGAAGCACGCTAAAAGATCTCAAAAAGCAACACATCATGCCATGATCTAAAGAAATTCAAGAACAGATGAGTAACAAAGTCATTGTCATGTATCAGTCTGGAAAGGATTACAAAGCCATTTCTAAGGCTTTGGAATGCCACGAACCACGGTGAGAGCCAAAATCCACAAATGGAGAAAACTTGGAACAGTGGTGAACCTTCCCAGAAGTGGCCGGCCAACCAAAATGACCTCAAGAGCACAATGACTCATCCCAGAGGTCATAAAAGAACCCAGAACAACATCTGAAGAACTGGAGGCCTCACTTTCCTCAGGTAAGATCAGTGTTCTTGATGCAACAATAAGAAAGAGACTGGGAAAAAATGGCATCCATGCGAGAGTTCCAAGGCCAAAGCCACTGCTGACCAAAAGAACACAAAGGCTCATCTCATATTTACCAAAAAACATCTTGAATATTTTAAGACTTTTAGGCAAATATTCTGTGGACTGATGAGACAAAAATTTTACTTTTTGGAAGGTGTGCGTAACAAGAACATCATACCAACAGATGGTCTGGGGTTGCTTTGCAGCTTCAGGACCTGGACTACTTACCATAATTGATGGAATCATGAATTCTGAGCTCTAAAAGAAAATTCTAAAGGAGAATGTCCAGCCATCAGTTCATGACCTCAAGCTCAAGTGCACTTGAGTTATGCAGCAGGACAATGATCCAAAACACAACAGCAAGTCTACCTCCAAATGGTTCAAACAAAGCAAAATTTAGGTTTGGGAGTGGCCTAGTCAAAGCCCGAACTTAAATCCAATTGAGATGCTGTATCATGACCTTACACAGGCATTTCATGCTGGAAAACCATCCAATGTGGCCGAATTAAAACAATTCTGCAATAAAGAATGGGCCAAAATTGCTCCACAGCAATGTGAAAGACTCATTGCCGGTTATTGCAAACGCTTGATTGCAGTTGTTTCTGCCAAGGGTGGCATAACCAGTTATTAGGTTAGTTACTAGTTATTAGTTATTAGCAATTACTTTTTCACATAAAGCCAGACAGGTTTGGACAGCTTTTTTGCCTTAATAAATGAAACCATCACTTAAAAACTAAATTTTTTATTTACTCGGGTTATCTTTGTGTAATAATAAAATTTGTTTGATGATCTGAGCCTCTTAAGTGTGACAAATGGCAAAAAAATAAAAAAGGGGCAAATACTTTTTCACAGCATTGTATGCCTTCCTCTGCTTCAATGCCTCCAAAAATACCAGAATCTGCCTCGCTCTCCTTTTGTGTGTTTTGTGTCATAGGAACAATGGTGTCTGCATAAAGTGGGCCTTGAGAGGAAAGGAAGTTCTCTTTTTATGCTCTGTCTCGAGTGCCCTGTCCATAATGCCATGCAGCGTCTGCTCCAGCAGGAACACATCAGGGATTGTGTTACTGATGCATGCATTGTCATAGCTCCCCATCCTTGTGGCCTCCTTAAATGGTGACAGTACAGTGCATGCATACTTTATGAGCAGCCATTGGCGTGGAGAAAAAAAGCCAAGCTGGCCTTAGCCTGTCCTTGTGCCATACTCACACAGGTACTCATTGACGGCCCTCTACTGCATGTGCAGCCACTGCAGCATTGCCAAAGTTGAGTCCCACCTGGTGGGCATGTCACAAATCAGGAGGTTTATGGGCAGGTGGAACTCCTGCTGAATTTCAGCCAACCGAGCACTGGCTGTGTATGATTGGCTACAGACTCTTCTGGCCTGCTTTAGTAGATCTTTCAACCCTGAATACTTTTTAAAGAAATGCTGCACCAAATTGAGGACATGTGCCAGGCATGACCCATTTGTCAACTTTCCCCATCTAAGGGCAGACAGGAGGTTTGTGCCATTAACACACATTCCCATTCCTGGCTCCAGCTGGCAAGGCGTGAACCACCTCTGGGCCTGTCCCTGCAATAAGGGGCAATAATCTCTGCTCCGGTGTGGTTCCTGTCTCCTAGACACACCATCTGAAGCACTGCATGGTACCTTTAAGCCTGACTCATTGAATAGCCCTTTGTACACTTAGGGGGTACTTGAGGTTCATAGAACAATTCAGCTAACAAATCTTGCATCATCACCAGCTGTATGGAGACATGGGGGCACAACAAGGTGCAGCACTGAGCCCTGTACTACATCCTTCTGAGCTGCAAGCAAAGTTACCCAGTGTGCTGTGAACTAAATATATCATCCCTGCCCATGCTTGCTGGACCACATGTCAGTAGTAACGTGAACTTTGTGGCTGACTGCCTTGCCCAATGATGCCACAGCATTGCCTTCCATGTGATGGTAGAGAGCTGGAATGGTCTTATGTGAAAAGAAATAGTGACTGCGAACCTGCCATTGTGGTAGAGCACATTCTGCAAATTCATGGAAGAGGGCAGAATCCACCATGCAGAGAGGCAGAAGTTGTAGAGCCAGCAGCTTTGACAAGCTTGCAATTAGACGCTGGGTATGTGGGTGGCAGGGACTGTATTTTCCACTGCAGCAGATGGGGCAGAGAACTTTTCCAGCTATAGTCTACAGCTAGTGGTGCGCTGCTGGCAGATGTGCTGCAAGGACCTGGGACACCCTGCGCTTTACCATTGTCCCTGTCATTGGAGGCTGTTGAGAGGTCATGAGGTATAGCAGGGACCGACTGAAGTGAGTAAGGCGGAGGGACAGGTTTGTGCCCCTTTTTTGTGGCTTTTAGGTGCTCTTGCCAACCTTGTCAAGCATGTGGTACCCAAATGGTTGACATTTTTGCCACGCTTTATGTGCTTGAGACAAAGTTTGCAAAAAGCAACAGTGTGATCGGCTACACATGTAATAAAAAAGACTCACACAGCTGAGCTGTGGGAAGTGGGCCAGGAGATAACAGCTCCACAATGTAATTGAATAGGGTGGCTGCTCTGTACTTTTCCATGATGGCTGCCTCATTGGGGTTGTACCTCACCCTCACTTTCCTCCTCTGCTCCATCCAGCACCCAAGTTGAGTCAGTGACCTCATCAACATCATCTCCTCCATCCTAATTACCACTGACGGGAACTTGGTAATACGCTGCGGCTGGGGGAACATGAAGGCCAATTTGTGTACCAGTGTTTTCCCCTCTCTGTGGGCTCATGTTCTTGCCTTCCTCAACCTCAGTACCAACATCAGAAATGAGTAATAGCTGTGCATTGTCAAGGAGCAAGTGGTTGAAGCTGTGTTCAAATAACTCCGCTGACTCCTCCATGCCTGCTGCTGGCGCTATGGCAGGAAAAGCTGTGAACAAGAAGGCAGGTTTTGCCATTCTGGCAGTTGCAGGGGATTGTGCATTAGTCTCTGCTTTGATGATGGAGGATGAAGAGGATGAGGACTGTTTAGTAAGCCAGTCTACCACCTCCTCTGCATGCTGTGGCTGGATAGCATGGGCAACATCACTGAAGAAATGATGTCCTGCCTGGGAACTGACGATGTCCACCTTTGCCTGTGGACATGTACACTGCTGGCCCCCTTACAGTTCCATGGGAATGTCTGCCTCTCCTTGCTGTCCTCCCAGACATAATGGGGGAGTGGGGGTGCTTATTACCAAAATGTAATACAGATGTGTAAATGTGTGGAATTAATCAATGGAAAGTGTTGTTTGGTGCACTTTAATTTGATTATTTTATTATGAGTAATTTGAGTATTCACTACACATTCCATAGATGCACTATAATATGCTACAATGTACTGCATCAAACATGCAGTAACACATAGAACTATATGGCGTTAAACTTGCAGTTATGCAATGAAATATATGGCGTTAAACTTGCAGTAATGCACAGAACTATATGGCATTAAACTTGCAGTAATGTAATGAAATATACAGCGTTAAACTTGCAGTAATGCACAGAACTATGCAGAGTTAAACTTGCAGTAACGCAATGAAATATATGGCGTTAAACTTGCAGTAACACAATGAAATATATGGTGTTAAACTTGCAGCAACGCAATGAAATATATGGCATTAAACTTGCAGTAACGCATAGAACTATATGGTGTTAAACTTGCAATTACTCAATGAATTATACAGAGTTAAACTTGCAGTAATGCACAGAACTATATAGTGTGAAACTTGCAGTAACGCAATGAAATACATGGCATTAAACTTGCAGTAACACAATGAAATATACAGAGTTAAACTTGCAGTAACGCAATTAAATATATGCCAATAAACTTGCATTAACACAATTAAATATATAGTTTTAAACTTGCAGAACTATATGGTGTTAAACTTGCAGTTTAACACTTTTTTATAACTTCGCCCTGCTTTAAACTTCTCCACAACATTATCCCTGACCTTTCTGGTGTGTTCCTTGGCCTTCATGATGCTGTTTGTTCACTAAGGTCCTCTAACAAACCTTCATAGAACAGCTGTAATTATACTGAGATTAAATTACACAGAGGTGGACTCTATTTACTAATTAGGTGACTTCTGAAGGCAATTGATTCCACTAGATTTTAGTTAGGGGTATCAGCATAAAGGGGGCTGAATACAAATGCACGCCACATTTTTCAGATATTTATTTGTAAACAAATGTTGAAAACCATTTATCATTTTCCTTCCATTTCACAATTATGTGCCACTTTATGTTGGTCTATCACATAAAATCCCAATAAAATACATTTTGGTTGCAATATGAAAAAATGTGTAAAAATACTTTTTCTTTTTCAAATATTTTATTGAGAATTGTACAGTACACGTTATTAGCGCATCTTTTAAAGAAGAACAGATGCTGTTTGCTATTTTCTTTAAGTTTTGCAATATAATGGGTATCAGTTATATATGTTGTTAGTCAATAACTTATGCCCTGTACACACGGTTGGACTTTCCGATGGAAAATGTGCGATCAGATTGTGTTGTCATAAATTCCAATTGTGTGTGGGTTCCATCTGACTTTTTCTGTCAGAATTTCCTACACACAAAGTTTGAGATCTGGATCTAAAATTTTCTGACAACAAAATCTGATCGTTTAAATTCTGATCGTGTGTAGACAATTTAGACGCACAAAGTGCCATGCATGCTCAGAATAAATTACGAGATGAAAGCTATTGGCTACTGGCCTCTTTATAGTCCCGTTGTACGTGTTGTATGTCACCCCAATTTCTGACAACTTTGTGTGACCGTGTGTATGCAAGACAAGTTTGGGCCAAAATCCGTCAGAACAAATTTGAGGTAATTTGTCGTCGGAATGTCTGAACACGTGTACAGGGCCTTACACAAATAATCAACAGAGTTGAATAAAGGAATAAGAGAGGAAACAGATATTTATAATACAACATTAGCATAGGATTAATGACAACAAAATAAGCTGTTGATCTATGAAGGGGTTATCTATGGGATAATTGGGTGAAGGATCAATTCAACCAGTGCCAAGATCCGGCTATGCAGCTTGGCATGTCCTAGAAATAGAAATAATAGTCCCAACTATCTCAATTGTACCCATTATGGGTTTGTTATGAGGAAAGAGTGGGTGACCTGTAATAAGTTGGGTTCTAGTGTACTAAAGGATCGATAGGTCATAGATTTAATGAAAATTAAGAACAGGGGTATAATAGGTGGAGGGGGAGGAACGAGTAATCAAGGGAAGTTGAAAAAAGGGAGAGGTCTCCAGAGGAGATCGGTATTGCGATTAGCCATATACTGAATTGTAGTAAAAGGTGTGGTAGTAAAGGGCAAGCGTCTTCAGGGTAATAAAAGTGTGCAGTTAAAACCTGTTGGTAAATGGTTTATCCATGGGCGCCATAGTGATTTGAATTTAGATAGTTTGTCTAACAAGATTGCTTCTGTTTTAGCATGAATCATTGCTTGTGTTACTCTATGTTTAACCGACACTATGCATAGCATGGTTGATTTCCAGGCTTTTGCTCTGGATTGTTTTGCTGCCATGGTAACATACAAAAGTTTGAATTGGCAGTGTGTTAAGGTTTGTGGTGTATTTTTCAAAAGAGCTACTGTTGGATCAGAAGGTAAGGTGATTTCGGACACAGAGAAGAGAATGTTGAAAATTTTAGACCAAAAGGTACAAACTATGTGACAGTTCAACCAAATGTGTAAATGTATACAAGGGTCACTACAGCCTCGGAAGCAGTGGGCAGGGTATTGAGGATGGAATTTTGAAATTCTTACAGGAACAAGGTACTATCTGGTGAGTACCTTATAATTCGTTTCAAGGGCCGTGATATTAGGTGTAGCTGATTTCGTAGCTTACCAAATTTGAGGCCAATTCAATGTGTTTGATTGGAAGTTTAAGTCAGTTTCCCTTTGATAGTATAGGATGGGAGGAGGTGGTTGCATGTGACAGTAGTTGAGTATACAAATCAGGGATGAGTCCTCGTCTGTGGGGATTTGATTTACATGTTTGTTCATAGGTTGTTTATTCAGGGGTTGTTAAGTGTGGAGGAACATTCTGGGTAAGGAATTGTTTTATTTGTAAGTTTCAGAATGTTTCATTGTGGGGTATATCTTGTGTTTCACAAAGTGAAGAAAAAGGTGTGATATTATTGGTTTTATAGAAATGATGTGCTCGTATTGGTCCTGCTTTTGTCCATACAGCAAAGGAGCATGGGCTGGGTAAAAATAAGGATTATTTAGGAAAAAGAGGAGGGGATTATATTGGGATTGGACACTGAAACGTTTTTTGAGTCTATCCCAAATTGAGAGACTATGTTTTGTGACAGGGTTCGTGATTGAACGGCGTTGGGTCACATTCAACTGATTCAATCGCAACCCAGATGAGGAATTTCTTTGGTGGCATGGTATTTGGGTAGTTGTGCCAGTTGGGCATAATACTATTTTGAAAAGTTAGGAACACTTAGGCCCCTTTCACACTCGGGCGTCTGCGCCATCGGCGGTAAAGTGCTGCTATTTTTAGCGGCACTGTACTGCCATTTCTGCAGGGTTTTCGTCATTTTTTTTGGGTGATTTTAACCCCTGCTAATGGGTATAGTGTATACACTGCTCCTTCACCGCTCCAAAGATGCTGCTTGCAAGAGTTTTTTTAATGTCTTGCCAGCATCCTCCAGCTTTCACACTGAGACTGCAGGGGAGCCATTTTTCAGGCGCTTTGCAGGCACTATTTTTAGCCCAAAAGTGCCTGAAAAACATTTCAGTGTGAAAGGAGTCTTAGCCCCCCTTGGATTCGGGGAGTGTGTAGAGTATGCTGTGGTAGATGGGGTTTAAGTTTGCCCCAAATTAATTTAGAGGTTTTGCGTTGAAGGTTGAACATTAAATATGCTGGGACCTGTATGAGGAGTACTCTAAACAGGTATAAGATATTGGGTAGTTTTTGGAAAAAGATCTTTCTGATAATTACAAAATGTTTTGATCGTCCAATTTTTCCAGATCCAATTATAGCTCTCCTTAATTTAAAACCAGCCTTTCTGAATCAGAAACAATTCAAATTAGTTCTTACATACCTGATAGCCGCAAAGCAGACTATAGCCAATGCGTAGAAAACAGACATGGTGAATATTGCAGAAACCAAACGTAGAATTAATCAATCTTTCATCCATGCTAAAATGGACGCTATAGATAAAAACCAGATGACAAAGTTTGATATCAAATGGAAACCCTGGATTAAATATTATACGTCAGATAATATTGATAACCAAGTTTTATTGTTATGGTGATTACGATTTTTTATAGAATTACAAAATTAGCTGATATATAAAACCTCCTCCGGAGAATTATTCCCTCCCCTTCCCCTCCTATATACCTTTTATGTTCCTCCCTTACTATATAATATTTACTATAAACATAGTTTAGAAGTTATGGTCAAAACTTTAAAATCATATATTTTCTTTTAGACATATTTATATTTTCTTGGGATTAAAATGTTTAAAACTCAGCTATAAGAATGTTTTCAAATTCTAAAATATATAAAGCCATTTATTGTCATTCCCACGAGAATATCTTGAAATTCTTCTTTGCTTTATATCATCCGTACTTCAATATGTCTTTTTATTTCTGGTATCAAATAATTTGTATTATATTCTGTACATGTAATTTATTTTAACATAAAATAAAAACTTTTGAACAAGAAGATATTGGGTAGTATTGACATCTTGACTACTGTAATTCTTCCCATCCATGCCAATGGTAGGGAAGACCAAATTTTCATTATAGAGGTGAGTTAAATCAGTAATGGAGGGTAATTAGCTTTGTATAAATTTGCTGGGTTAGATGTTTATGTAATTCCTAAATAAAATAATATGTGTTGTCGACCAGGTAAATGGGATTTGTAAGTCAGGTGAAAGTGAAATATTGAGGGCTTTAGATTTATGGGGATTTATTTTAGGTCCAGATATTACATCAAATTTAGTAAATGTGAGGAATATTAATACATCGTCAGTGAACATACATAATTTGTGTTGATGACCACCTAATCCAAGGCCTTTAATGTTTGTATTTGAGCGTATAAGTTGGGCTAGGGGTTTGATTGCTAGAGCAAAAAGAAGAGGGGAAAGGGGGCAACACTGTCAGGTTCCTCTTTCAAAGGGGAAGGGATCAGAGCAGAATCCCATATATGAGACATATTCTTTTGGGTTATGATATAGAGAGGAGCTCCATTGTAGGAAGTGTGTTCCGAATCCCTATCGGTTTAGAATCAAATTTAGATAAGGCCAAGATAAGGAATCAAATTCCTTCTGAATGTCAATGAAGAGGAAGCAGGCAGGGATGCATCGGGTACGAGCTACATGGGCTAGAAGGGTAGCACAACAAATGTTATAACCTGTTTGTAAGAAATAAATCCAGTCTGATCTTTATGGATCAGGGCTCCTATGATTGGATTAAGTTGGTTAAAGAGGATCTTAGCAAGTATTTTAATATCTAAGTTGAGTATAGATATTGGTCTGTAATTAGAGCAGGATGTGTCATCAGAGTTTACCAGTGTAGGTTTCTTTTTTTTTTTAAGTCAAATTGGTTTTGGGATATAATCAGTCCTGCGACAAAGCTATAAATTCATTTTGGTTTGTTTGTTTTTATATAGCAAGTGTGTTTAGATTTATGTAAAATCTTTTCTGCTGAGTCGGTTAGGAAGAGATCAAGTTCTAATTTTGCTTTATCGTAGGTCAGTTTATTTTCCGGGGAGGGCATATTTTGAAAGTTTTCAGAGGCTTTAGTTTTCATCTAAATGTATATGGAGTTGTTGTTTTAGTTTGCGTTTGTACTATGCTTGGCTAATGCAAACCACTCTGATGGATGGATTGAGAGCCTCCCACATTGTCAGAGGGTTTATATCCATTGATGTATTATTTGATATATAGTCTTTTATAGATTTATCTATGTCTTGTCAATATGTTGGATTGGATAACAAACTATCATTAATATACCAAGTTTTGGTATTTGATCTTTGAATTAAGGAGGAGAATGTTGTCAGGACTGCGTTATGGTCTGACCAAGCACATGGGATAATTAACGAATTTAGTATATCTGGCGAGGTACTAATGCTTACAAGTAAGTGGTCTATACATGAAAATTGTTTATGAGGATGAGAATAGTGTGTATATTGCCTCTTTTTAGGATTTTATTCACGGCATGAGTAAAGAAGGTAGTGTTGGTTAAGAAGCTGTTGGTAGGTAGGGTAATGAGCAGATAAAGGAGTCGGGATTTATCTAGAATTGGGTATAGTACTTGGTTTGAGTTCCCACATATTTTGAGGGTACTTTTTTCATGAGATTGTACATTGGAGAATAGGTGGGAAAGAAAAGATAATGGGTTTTTATTGGAGGCGTAGTATGAAACAATGGTAATTTCACTATCCAAAAAAGACCAGTTAGTAGTATATAACATCCTTCTGGGTCTATGATCTCTTTATGAAGGGTGAAAGGTGTAGTATGGTGGAATGCAATCAAGACCCCTCTTTGTTTAGTTGAGGTCAAAGCTTTATACATCTGGGGATATTGATGGCTAAGAAATTTAGGGGAGGATTGTGAAGAGAAGTGTATCTCTTGTAGACAGACCACATGTGCTGAGATTGAAGAAAAGGAATGGAAAGCCTTAGTTCATTTTGGAGGAGAGTTGAGGCCCTGTACATTGTAAGTACACTTAAAAAAAAAATTTTGTAAAAAAAAAATTTTTTTAAAAGGGGGGGGGGGGGGGGCAGTAGGGCTGTTAAGAGAATTAGGGAAAGAGGATTGTGGGTATAGTAAGAAGTGGATTGAACTTAGAAAAGAGGTTCTGGGAGTAGGGAGAAGAGAGAGAAGCTGTTATGTAAGAAAGAGGAGGGTGGCTCCTATATGGCGCTAGTATCCAAGGGTCGGTGATATGTCACCAGCCGGTGGGTACTTCAAGTCCAAAGAATGTCCGGGTAACAATGCCGGTCACTCGAGGAACAACTGGGAGGAGCAGTGAGCTGTCTCCGGGACAATGACAGCCACTATAACTTCTATGTAACTTTTAAATATTGGAACAAAACAAGTCACTTAATAATACATTAGCTGATAAAACAAATAAGTTATGAGATAAAGCAAAAAGAAAAACACCCATGTGAAAGAAAACGAGGTGTAGTTCAATTAAAATAGTGAAACTGACATCCTGCTGATGTATTGATAGTGTAAAGTAGGCGGCAGGTGGTTGCAATTTTTGGTAGGGGTCACTCAATTTAGTAAAAGGAGAGGGAGGGGTAGACCAATTACTTTCAGGAGGTCATGATGTAATTTTGGAACGGGTTAACCAGTGTGCTTTAAATTGGAACCTTGTTTCCCTATGATAGATAAGCAGATGGATCAGTTACCTACTTAATAGGTTAAGGAAGGGTATTAGAATATCCAATATTTATTAAGTGAGATTGTCATTTTATGAACAATATGGTGCTGGTGACCATAAAAAAGGGGATCCAATATAAGACAGAGTAAAGGTTCTGTCTCAGGGATCAATATCTTTCAGGTCTAATGTTGTTTTAAAAACACTTAATCTTTTGAAGTTTAATATCACCCAAAGAATGAACATCAGTTCGTTAGATCTTCTAGATCTCTTTTATAAGTGCTGGAGTAGGCTTGATGTTCAAGTTTACCTTGATGATTCTTGGGGAATTTGATGTAGCTCGACGTTTGGATCCTTCCGAGGTATTTTCTGGGATTGACAAGTAAAGATCTTGAAGTATGGTCAGTAGGTAATCTTCTGATTTGCAGGTGTAAGAGGTGCCTTTATAAGAAAAGCCAATTGCGAAGGGGAAACTCCAGCGGTAGAAAATGTGGTGATATTGGAGGATTAGTAGGTATGGTTTCATCGCTTTCCTTTTGATGAGAGTTTGTTGAGAGAGGTCATTGAAGATTTGATGACGATGACCCTGGAAGGTTAAAAAGTATTTTTTATGGGCTGCTTCAATCAATTGTTCCTTGGTGCGGAAAAAATGTAGTTTAATAACAATGTCTCTTGGGGGTCCATCTTCTTTTCTGGGGGCCAATGTTCTGTGGATTCTATCCATCTCTAGACATTCCATAGGAATAGAGGGAGCAAGTTCCTGGAAGAGTGCTGTAATGGTAAATTGGAGGTCTTCTATGGTTTCAGGGATACAACGGACATGAAGATTTGATCCCCTGGCCCTATTTTCAAAATCTTCTAGGCGGTTGTAGAGAGAGGAATTTTCCTTTCTAAGTTCTTCTAGTTCATCGTTATAATTTGTGGTAATGCCATCTAGCTCATCCATCCTTTGTTCTAGAACAGATGTACGCCACCGCCATTTTAGATGTGGCTCTCGTCAGAGCATCTTGGCTCTTTACCGGTTTAAGCTTTATTTTTTTATGCTATACATGCGGTATTTAGTGCCCCGGGGGTTAAGTAGCTCTCAGGGTACCTTGAGGATACAGAAAGCTGCCGTGATTCGGTGTATCGAGTCGGTCGGGTCGCTGAGCGCTAAGCAGCTATGTACTGCCTAGTCAGCCTAGCGCATGCGCCTCATGAATACTTTTTCAAGACACCGTTCTGCTTCCCTTGTGAGTGCATTTTACACCTATTCTTTTTAATAAATCTATCTTTTATTTCACTAGGTCAGTATGCTGTTTGTCAGCAGCCTGTTACAAATGATCAGTTTAGCCTTAACTCTTGGTTTCCCAAGAGGACTGAGCTGTTGGCTTGAACTTGACAAATGCAGATTTCATGCACAACAATCCTTTTTTATCAACGTAATGCAAACAGCATTTATCTATAGATGGGAACAAAGAATCATGTCTCTGAAGGTTTACAAGTTGTTGATGCTCTTAACAGATGCAATGAGCAATTATTGTCCAGTATCAAGGACAACACAGCACAGTCCTAATTACAGCACCACAACTGCCCCATAAACTAGGTCCTCCAATTTCCTTTGATTTGACTGGCCACTGCAGCTCCACCCATACATTTCTTTTGCACCCCTAAGGTTAGGAGAAAAAGTAGTAATAAACCTCAAAACAAAAGTATAATGGTCAGCTTTTATTCATTCATGTGAAACCTTTATCCCAAAAGGAAAAACACCATTGCTGCAACTGCTCAAAAGGTGTCAGACAGAGTTCTGATTTAATTTGTCAATCAAGTTCTTCTAAGGGTGCATTTACACTGGCAGGTTTAACTGAACCTGGGCATGGTTCTCTCACTTGGTCCACTTCATTTGTGTAGTGTGAGTGCTCTGAATCATGCCTGTAAAAATTTAAGTGTACCATGCCAGGGACCACTTGGATGAGGTGGTCCTGGGCACAAATCACTTGTGATCCAGTAAAGTTTGCTTTAGTGTGAGTGCAAATCATGTCTTAACAATAAACTCTCCATAGATCATTGAACACAGAAGAAGGGATCACTGCGCTCAGTTTGGCAGAGGTGATGATGTACTTGTGGCTGAGGTGTGATTTATGCTTTATAGCCCAGTGTGAGTGCAGACCAATAGGGGAGTGGGGAGGTGGGGCAATCAAACTGAGGCATGCTTCAGTTAAACTGTGTTTGGTGTGTGTGTGTGCCCTTGAAGTGATCGTAAAGTCTGGTGTTTTTTTTCTATAAAAATAACAAACATACGTACCTGCACTGTGCAATGGATTTGCACAGAGCATCTCAGGTCCTCCTCTTCTCAGGTTCTTCTTCTGTGCTCCTTGCCCCTCCCCCCTGTTGATTGCATCCACAGCAAGCAGCTTGAGATTGGTGCACCTGAACCAAGTCACAGACCCTTGTGTCCATTCAGCCCCACCCCCTCTCTCTCCTGATTGGCTGACTAAATTTAATTGACAGCAGTGGGATCCAATGGCGGCACTGCTGTGTCTAAGCCAATCAGGAGGGAGAGCCTCAGATGGCTGAGACACTTGTGGACATCGATGGATAGATATGGGGATCAGGTGAGTATTGGGGGGCCAAAGGGGGCTGCTGCACACAGAACATAAAAAACGAATAAAATCTGCCCTTTGGCTAAAAAATATAAAGTTAGTAACTGTGACCACGGCAGCCAGCACTAAAGCTTTTGATCATGGAACCACTAAAAACAAATATATAAAGGGTTCAGCGCCAATATTGAGAAATTGCAATATAAGCTCTGTGATGAACAGTCCTCTTCACAAACCGCCAACAATGATGGATGACAGGTTGGTAAAGAAGTCCCAGCACCAGCAGTGTGAAAAAGGATTAAATGCACTCGTCACCGCCAGTGTGTAGAGGCAATCCTGCTTACCAGAGGAACTTGACTCTCAAATCATAAAGAGTCAGGGAATTCATATGTGATAAAGACAAGCATCCTCAACTGCATCACTCCAATTCTCGTCAGTTTTGGAAAATGCGATCCCAGGCCAGGAAGCACTTTCTCCAGGTAAGCGGATGTATATATGAATATACTGAAGCCTTTTTACCTCAAAAAACATAAGGGCACCACAATAGTGTAATATTGCTTAAAACCACTATTTTTTAATTTTTTTTAATATAGTACACTCACATTTGCATAAAAGGTAACAGGCAAAGAATCTCATAAAAAGGTCCATAAATCATGGCGTGCTTACATTGTTTGCTCATGTGGTCTGCAATATGTGGGCTGGACAATTAAAACTATGCAAATCAGAGTCAATGAACATTTAGGCAATATACGATGTGGTTTCCTAAAACACAATGTTTCCAATCATTACGCGCTTTGTCATGCAAAGAACCAAAAAGGAAACACTGATTTTGGGAATTGACAGATGTTCTCCACATTGGAGGGGGTAGCAATATGCAGTGGGAAATCTCCAGAATAGAGACCCACTGGATATATTGCCTTAAGAGTTATTCACTATTTGGAATGAATATAGAGTGGAATTTCAATTGCTTTATTAATAATGGTTGAGTAGCTCTTGCAATATAAGATATACTTTCTGCTGATAATCTACTGAACATTTTTATATGTATTTTTTACAGTTTATCCTCTTTCTCTTATAATGAAATAGTATGTTATGTATTTTTAAGAATTTAATCTGTTTCTGTATGGTATATTTGGCTATTGTATATATTATGTCCCTTAGATGGCGAATTCACCTCGTATTCTTTTCAAAATATTGATTAGTGGATTTATGCAATGATTTATTTCATATAGAGGAAAGTGTAATTTTATCTTTGCTATGGTTTAGTTTTTTCTTCTTGGCAAGTAGAAAGCTTTTTTCATAGTATTTCTTCTATTTCATATACTCCCATTGTGCTCTGAGAACTGCAATCGCTTCCGGTCCTTGGAGCACATGGTGAACTTCATGAGAGCGGTTCGCTAGCTTCTGGTAGGTCATTTGATAGCTTTTATCCCGTCTGGTCTATGGAATGCATGGTGAACCACATGACGGCATTCTGACCACTTCCGGTTTGTCACTTCCGTTCTGCGAGTGGACCCACTACTTTTGGTGGGTCACTTCCGGTTATTTTATTATAATAGGACGTGCTTGCGTTTGCCCACTACGCCTCTGACGACGCAATATTATTGAGAATCATGTAAGGCAGTACTGGACGATGTAAGCACACTACGATTTATGGACCTTTTATGTGGTTTTTTGCCTGTTACCTTTTATGGAAATGTGAGTGTACTATATTTTTTTTTAAATAAAATAGTGGTTTTAAGCAATATTAAGCTATTGTGGTGCCCTTACCTTTTTGGAGGTAAAAAGGCTGCAGTATATTCATATATACATACACTTACCTGGAGAAAGTGCTTCCTGGGCTGGGATCAAATTTTCCATAACTGACAGGAGTTTGAGTGATGCAGTTGAGGATACGTGTTCCCTGACTCTTTATGATTTGAGAGTCAACTTCCTCTGGTAAGCGGGATTGCCTCTATACACTGCCGGTGACAAGTGCATTCAATCCCTTTTCACACTGCTGGTGCTGGGACTTCTTTAACAACCTGTCATCCAACATTGGCGATTGTTGGCGATTTCTGAATAGGACTGTTCATCACAGAGCTTATATTGCAATCTCTCCCTACGGGACACTGAACCCTTATATATTTGCTGTACACAGAAGGCTTTTTTTCCTTAATGCATAGAATGCATTAAAATAAAAAACCTTCTAACTTTACAACCACTTTAATCTGCCTCTAATACCCTTTTCCCAGACTAAAAAAGGTGCTGTTCAAAGATATCTCTGTTGTTCCTCCAGAGGAGTGCAGATACCCTAGACTGGATGTTTTTGTAAAAGACCAAAAAAAGAAAACAAATGCAGCCATCACATTTAAGGATTGGTAATGGTAAGCCTACCAACCCTTACATATGTCTGAAGCATTTGTTTTCTTTTTTTAGGCTTTTTTTCTTTATGTTCATCTGGTGATCCAGTCAGTACCAAACTTCCTGTCCACCATAGTGCACCTAATATTACCCTCTCCCTGTCCAAGGGTGTCTTTATTGCTCTTCCAGTGGAGTGCAGATAACCTAGGACAGGAAGTGTGCTACTGGCTGGACCAAAAAACGTTTAAGGAAAAAAACAAAAAAGAAAACAAGTGCAGCCATCACATTTAAGGATTGGTAAGCTGCAATATATAAAACATTTGCTCTTGGGTTTAATACATTTTTAATTATCAGACTATGATTGAAAACTAATGTGATCAGAATTCTGACAAAATTGATGTAACATATTAGGAATCTGGCTTAAAGCTGAAATTCAGGTAAACAGCTAAAATATAAAATACATATTGTATATTGTATGAAAGCTGTTTTACTTGCCAAAGGATATGTACAGTATTTCAATATATCCAATCCATGTGCTGCTACCCATGCCCTGAAGTCTACTGTAATGGGATTGAAACAAGCTAAAACTAAAATAAATGAAGGTTCTTACACAGTAAAGAAAAAATACATTAAGGATGTACTAATTTTTACAGAGCTGCATTCATTTGTGTATTTTATATCTACCATGGAGTTTAGCTTTAACTACAGCAACTTGCTGTCATTTACAGGGTCTCCCACTTATTTTTGTTGCATATAACACCTTAAATTGACAGTTGGAAAGGGCAGTAGAAACGTTCAAATCAGCGAAACATCACTATGTGCTGGATATTACTCACAGCAATAAAGGAGCAAACAATAAACGCATTAGCAAGGTCAAAATAACACCCATTGCATATAACAGCCTTTGACATTGGCCTAATGAGTAAACATGTTGTGTTCCTTGTTTGGAATACACAGCACATTGCTATTGTCCCCTTCTATTTTAACACAAGTCTGCGGCCAGCCCAGACTGTTAATGGCAAAATGTATCCTACTTCTATTTAAGAAAATGACATGTTCTAAATGGCAATTAAGTTTTTAGGTGGCTTATCCTGTAGCTAATATTCACACAATTTCCCCCAAGCATGCTGATTTCACCGTTTAATTTATGTTATTTATTTATAAAATCTGATCAAAACAGTAAAACAATTTTACACAACAAGCACATTTTATCATTGTGTATTTTACACTGGAAAGGGTTAGTACTTGCTTCATTGTTTTAATGATTGTAGAATGATTATTATCATTAATTTATCCAGAAATATTGTCCTGGCATTAAAGCATACATATAGAACCCTTCTATCTGATACACTTATGAAAATTTCCCTTTCGGTACTTCCTATTACTATCATTGTCTTTTTATTGTCTTATTTCATCTTTATTTCACTTTATCTGGGAAACTGTTTTGCATTTCAAGACATTGCTACTCACCTTGGGTTCCCATTTAAAAAGAAAGAATAAAGTTTAATCTTTATGCTTGACAATGATATATGGGTTTGTTGAAATGTGTTTTCACATGTTGTCATTTATTTCTTTGCATTATATTTTTTTTGTTGTTGTTTTGCTTTGCTTGTTTGCTTTGTGTATTTCTTCTGTCAGAATTATATAAAATTACAGTCATTTACCTGGGCATTTCATAATCTTCACATTGATTTAACTTTTTTTAATGTCTCAATTAAGTAGAAATCTATATATTTTGCAAAGTACTACAGTTTCACTTAGATATGCAGTTTCTCTTATCCTATCAATGTAAGGGCACAGGGGATCCTAAGAGAAAAATGATTTCCAACCTATTTTTCAAACCATCAGTTTTCATCTGAAAACCTATCTATAGCAAATTGTACAATTCACATTAGCATATCTTTCTTTTACCTTTGCCCTGTGTCTTGTGTCAAATGGTAAATGTCTCATTGTGGTATGTTCTATTTTGTTTCATCGCCTTATCATGTATTGCCTAGTCTATATGATGGGTTTTAATGTATTCAAGCATGACAGTTTTTAAATCTTTCATCTGACCCCTATTCCAATTGGCTGTATAGAGCAACTGAAAATTTCCTATAATCACTATATTCTGTTCTGGGATTCATTCCAAAAAGCATTGGCCTCCATGATTCTGCTCTTTCATGGTTCCCCACCTATCTATCTCAGCTTACTTTCAGTGTTACAAAGACCACTATCCTCTCCGCTCCTTTTCCTCACTCTGTTGGGGTACCCCAAGGCTCTGTTCTTGGGCCCCTCCTATCCTCTCTCTACACATCTTTCCTGGGTCAATTGATAACCTCCTATTGCTTCAAATACCAATTCTATGCTGACAACACCCAGATCTATCTTTCCACTCCTCAAGTTACTCCCTCAATCTCCTCATGTATCACAAACATACTGAGCGACATATCAGTCTGGATGTCACCCTGGACTTTGACCTTTCCTTCAGGTCCCTCATCCAATCACTAGCTATATCTTGCTGCCTTAACCTCAGCAACATCTCCAGAACTTGCCCCTTCCTGACTAATGATACCACAAAACCACTTATTCACTCCTGGGTTATTTCCTGCCTTGACTACAGCAACTCTTTCTTCATTGGCCTACCTTTACGTAGGCTATCCCCCCTTCAGTCTATTATGAATGCTGCTGCTAGACTAATACATCTTAATAACCATTCCGTGACTGCTTCTCCTCTCTGCCAATCACTACACTGGCTTTCCCTACCCCTCTGTATAAAATTCAAAATACTAACCGCAACATACAAGGCCATCCACAAAATTACCCCCAGCTATATCAACAATCTCATCTGCCAATATCGCCCAAATTGTCCTTTCTGCTCCTCCCAAGACCTCCTGCTCTTTAGCTCCCTTGTTACCTCCTCCCATGCTTGCCTCCAGGACCTATCCAGAGCCTCTTCAATCCTCTGGAACTCCCTGCCCCAGTATGTCCGGTCAGGCCCTACCTTGTCCTCCTTTACAATTGCTGAAAACTCACTTATTCAGGGATAATAGAACAAAAGGATGACCAGCAATAAGATGGCTAAATAGAGCCACAGAATGTGTAAACATTAAATTGAAGGCAGACCATTCTTTAAAATTCTGTCCATGGGATTACTAGGAGTAAAATAGTATTAATTAATAATAATAGAAGAAATTTAGGACACAGTTTTCTGATAAAGGTCAAAAGCAAAGCAATAAAGCTGACCATAGACTGATAGAATAAAGATTCTTATAAAATGCCTTAGGAAAATTTGTACAGAAAGTCACAGAAAATGAATTTGTTTGTAATTCAATATATTTCATTTTCTTTTAGAATGAAAGGACTTTTTTTTTTTTTTTCTTTCTTGCTACATCAGCGAATTTATCTGCGAGGCGCCAATCAACTTAACGTTCATTTAGTTTTCCTCGTCTTCACATCATTGTAGCTCATCTTTTAAGTTAACATTACCAACAATAATCTTTATTCGTTCATAAATATAAAACAAAAATAGAGCCAAGTTATCCTATACTATCCCTAGAATTTAACCCATACCATCCCTCGCACTGCTTCTTCACATTATTTTACCCCCTCCCAAACCCCCCCCCCCCTCTTTTAATTCCAATACGGGTAGAAGAAAGGAGACGGAAACCCAGAGCTTGCAACAAGACATCAAACGTCCACCCTCAATTCTGGCCTCCTCCCTTTATCCCTTTATATTCTCATCTATCCCCTCCCTCCCCCCCTCTGTTCCTGATTGGTTTCACTCGGGGTTCTACTTTAGTCATTTCTTCCACATTTCCTTTCCCGTTATTACTACTGTGTTATTTCCTCTACGTATCGCCATGATTTTTTGAATTTTTCCCAGAGATCCCATTTCCTGTCCCTCTCCTCCTTTATGACTGATTCCTCTTCTCCTCCCTCCTGTCACGTACCAGATAAGACCAGAACTGTGTGGACTGCAACAGAGGAAACCCAAACGTGTATAAGTGAAATATGATTTATTAACCACTTGCCGACCGCCTAACGCCGATGTACGTCGGCAGAATGGCACGGGCAGGCATAAGCACGTACATGTACGTGATTTGCCTCCCGCGGGTCGGGGGCCCGATCGGGCCCCCGCCCGGTGCCTGCGGCGGTCGGTTTTCGTTCGGGAGCGATCCCGGACGAGGGGACGGCCATTCATTCATGGCCACCCCCTCGCGATCGCTCCCGACGAATAGAAATCCCCGGTGACATCACTTCCTCTCCTGTAATGTAAACACAGGAGAGGAAGTGATGTATTCTCTCCTCCGTGTCGGTATTTTTCGTTCCGACACGGAGGAGAGCGGATCAGTGAGTTGCACCAACACATCCCACACACAGTAGAACATGCCAGGCACACTCACACCCCCCCTTTACCCCCCGATCACCCCCCCAATTACCCCTGCCCCCCAGTCACAGTGACACCAATGTCATTTTTTTTTTTTTTTTTTTTTTTTTTGCATTGGTGTCATTTGTGACTGTAATAACTGTTAGGGCAGTTAGAGTTAGCCCCCTTTAGTTCTAATGTACCCCCCTAACCCCCCCAATAAAGGTTTAACCCCGTGATCACCCCCCGTCGCCAGTGTCACTAAGGCTGGGTTCACATTGCAGCGGTTTATGAGAACGAATGTGATTCGCACCGCACTGCAGTGCAAATCACATCCGATCTCTGTGCGATTCGAGTTCAGCCATTCGCCGCACCCGCCACACCCGCCGCACCCGCCGCAAATTCGCACGGGACCCTTTTTTTGGCCCGCAGCAGAATCGGATCGCATGGGTGTTCACACCATGCGATCCGAGTTTGCAGATCGCACTGCGATATGCGAACTGATCTGGGGGTGTCAGTAACATTTCACTGACACTCCCAGCAGTTCGCATAGGGCAGTGTGAACTGCCGCCGGGAGGCATGCGATGCGGGAACCCGCCGCGGATTCGCGGCGTTTCCGCATCGCTCCAGTGTGAACCCAGCCTAATAAGCGATCATTTTTCTGATCGCCGTATTAGTGTCCCAGGTGACGCTAGTTAGGCAGGTAGGTATTTAGGTTCGCCGCAGCTTTTTATAGCGCCAGGGACCCCCATATACTACCGCATAAAGCCCCCTGATTGCCCCCTAGTTAACCCTTTCACCAGTGATCACCATATAACTGTTACAGGTGACGCTGGTTGGTTAGTTATTTTTTTATAGTTTCAGGGCACCCGCCATTTATTACCTAATAAAGGTTTAACCCCCTGATCACCCGGCGGGTGTCATTTGTGACTAATAACTGTTAGGGCAGTTAGGGTTAGCCCCCTTTAGTTCTAAGGTACCCCCCTAACCCCCCCAATAAAGGTTTAACCCCGTGATCACCCCCCGTCGCCAGTGTCACTAAGGCTGGGTTCAGATTGCAGCGGTTTGAGAACGGATGTGATTCGCACTGCAGTGCAAATCACATCCGATCTCTGTGCGATTCGAGTTCAGCCATTCGCCGCACCCGCCACACCCGCCGCACCCGCCGCAAATTCGCACGGGACCCTTTTTTTGGCCCGCAGCAGAATCGGATCGCATGGGTGTTCACACCATGCGATCCGAGTTTGCAGATCGCACTGCGATATGCGAACTGATCTGGGGGTGTCAGTAACATTTCACTGACACTCCCAGCAGTTCGCATAGGGCAGTGTGAACTGCCGCCGGGAGGCATGCGATGCGGGAACCCGCCGCGCATTCGTGGCGTTCCCGCATCGCTCCAGTGTGAACCCAGCCTAATAAGCGATCGTTTTTCTGATCGCTGTATTAGTGTCACAGGTGACGCTAGTTAGGCAAGTAGGTATTTAGGTTCGCCGCAGCTTTTTATAGCGCCAGGGACCCCCATATACTACCGCATAAAGCCCCCTGATTGCCCCCTAGTTAACCCTTTCACCAGTGATCACCATATAACTGTTACAGGTGACGCTGGTTGGTTAGTTATTTTTTTATAGTTTCAGGGCACCCGCCATTTATTACCTAGTCTCACTAGTGTACCCCTAAATTTAGGGGTGTCTACTTTCCAAAATGGGGTCATTTGGGGGGGGGTTTGTGCCATCTTGGCATTTTATGGCCTTCAAAACTGTAACGCCCTTAGAAAGCCTGAAGGCGGTGCTTGGTTTTCGGGGCCCCGTACGCGGCTAGGCTCCCAAAAAGTCCCACATATGTGGTATCCCCGTACTCAGGAGAAGCAGCAGAATTTATTTTGGGGTGTCATTTCACATATGCCCATGGCATGCGTGAGCAATATATCATTTAGTGACAACTTTGTGAAAAAAAAAAAAAAAAAAAAAAAGTTTGTAATTTTCCCGCAACTTGTGGCAAAATATAAAATATTCCATGGACTCAACATGCCTCTCAGCAAATAGCTTGGGGTGTCTACTTTCTAAAATGGGGTCATTTGTGGGGGTTTTGTGCCATCTTGGCATTTTATGGCCTTCAAAACTGTAATAGGTAGTGAGGAGTGAAGTCAAATATTTACGCCCTTAGAAAGCCTGAAGGCGGTGCTTGGTTTTCGGGGCCCCGTACGCGGCTAGGCTCCCAAAAAGTCCCACATATGTGGTATCCCCGTACTCAGGAGAAGCAGCAGAATTTATTTTGGGGTGTCATTTCACATATGCCCATGGCATGTGTGAGCAATATATCATTTAGTGACAACTTTGTGAAAAAAAAAAAAAAAAAAAAAAAGTTTGTAATTTTCCCGCAACTTGTGGCAAAATATAAAATATTCCATGAACTCAACATGCCTCTCAGCAAATAGCTTGGGGTGTCTACTTTCTAAAATGGGGTCATTTGTGGGGGTTTTGTGCCATCTTGGCATTTTATGGCCTTCAAAACTGTAATAGGTAGTGAGAAGTGAACTCAAAAATTTACGCCCTTAGAAAGCCTGAAGGCGGTGCTTGGTTTTCGGGGCCCCGTACGCGGCTAGGCTCCCAAAAAGTCCCACATATGTGGTATCCCCGTACTCAGGAGAAGCAGCAGAATTTATTTTGGGGTGTCATTTCACATACGCCCATAGCATGTGTGAGCAATATATCATTTAGTGACAACTTTGTGTAAAAAAAAAAAAAAAATTTTTTTTTTGTCATTATTCAATCGCTTGAGGCAAAAAAATAAAATATTCAATGGGCTCAACATGCCTCTTATCAATTTCCTTAGGGGGTCTACTTTCCAAAATGGGGTCATTTGGGGGGGTTTTGTACTGCCCTGCCATTTTAGCACCTCAAGAAATGAGATAGGCAGTCGTAAACTAAAAGCTGCGTAAATTCCAGAAAACGTACCTTAGTTTGTAGATGTGACAACTTTTGCGCAAACCAATAAATATACAATTATTGACTTTTTTTTTACCAAAGACATGTGGCTGAATACATTTTGGCCTAAATGTATGACTAAAATTGAGTTTATTGGATTTTTCTAATAACAAAAAGTAGAAAATATCATTTTTTTTCAAAATTTGCGGTCTTTTTACGTTTATATCGCAAAAAATGAAAATCGCAGAGGCAATCAAATACCATCAAAAGAAAGCTCTATTTGTGGGAAGAAAAGGACGCAAATTTTGTTTGGGTACAACATTGCATGACCGCGCAATTACCAGTTAAAGCAGCGCAGTGCCAAAGTGTAAAAAGACCTCTGGTCATTTACCAGCAAAATGGTCCGGTCTGAAAGTGGTTAAAGAAAGTGAATAATATGAATACAACCACACAGTGCAATAAACCAACCAACAAAGACCCCCAAACAACAACAGACAGATATGTACAATAAATGGGAAATGCAAGTACTGTAAACGATAGGCAGGCCAGGGTCATACACAGAGGATCAGCAAATAACAAGGGCAGTCCAGAATCAGAGTCACAAGCCAGGCCAAGGTCATACACGGGGAGATCAGCAAATGGGGTAAGGAACACAGGACAGGGAGAGGATGGATGGATCAGACTTCAGGACAGGAATAATGGTAACAGGTGGGACAGGGTTGGGACCAGGACAGGGAAACAGGATCAGAGCCACGGGTCACAGGTTCAGGGTACAGGAACAGGTTCAGGATCACAAGCAGCAGGTCAGGGCACAAGGAACAATACCGAGGCAAACATATGACTGCTTGCCAGCTATTTATAGGCCTGTGATTGGCCTCAAGTGACACCTGATTGCAGGAGGTGCTGCCTGCTCCATACTGCCAGGATCCATCCGCTGGTGGACGCCAGTACTGCGGCCCAAAGATGATATAGCATCAGCAGGGAAAAGCTCTCCTGACAGCTCAAAACTGACAGGAGACACCTGCTGGTGGACCTCAGTACTGCACGCCAAGAGACAGATATTATCAGCGGATGGAACATTTCCTGACAGTACCCCCCTTCAAAGGAGCGGCCTCCGGACGCTCCAACTAGCTGCTGCTGGGACAAGTCCATGGCATCAAGCTGGGCAACAGGCAGAGTCATAACAGGTTTAGCAGCAGGCACATCAAGAGAGGCAGCGGGTACATCAAGCTGGGCAGAGGGCACAGGCACTCCAAGCTGGTGCAATGGGCACCGCAGGCTGGACAGCGGGCACCGGCACTTCAGGCTGGACAGCGGGCACCGGCACTTCAGGCTGGACAGCGGGCACCGGCACTTCAGGCTGGACAGCGGGCACCGGCACTTCAGGCTGAACAGCGGGCACCGGCACTTCAGGCTGGACAGCGGGCAGGAACACCTCAGGCCCGGAGGCAGGCACATCAGACCAGGAGGCTGCAGGGCAGGTACCGGGACGGCAGGCTGGAAGGCATCGGACTGGCAGGCCGGGACATCAGGCTGGAAGGCATCGGACTGGCAGGCCGGGACATCAGGCTGGAAGGCATCGGACTGGCAGGCCGGGACATCAGGCTGGAAGGCATCGGACTGGCAGGCCGGGACATCAGACTGGAAGGCATCAGACTGGCAGGCATCAGACTGGAAGGCCGGGACATCAGACTGGAAGGCATCAGACTGGAAGGCCGGGACATCAGACTGCAAGACATCAGACTGGAAGGCCGGGACATCAGACTGCAAGACATCAGACTGGAAGGCCGGGACATCAGACTGCAAGACATCAGACTGGAAGGCCGGGACATCAGACTGCAAGACATCAGACTGGAAGGCCGGGACATCAGACTGCAAGACATCAGACTGGCAGGCCGGGACATCAGACTGCAAGACATCAGACTGGCAGGCCGGGACATCAGACTGCAAGACATCAGACTGGCAGGCCGGGACATCAGACTGGTAGGCATCAGACTGGCAGGCCGGGACATCAGACTGGAAGGCATCAGACTGGAAGGCCGGGACATCAGACTGCAAGACATCAGACTGGAAGGCCGGGACATCAGACTGCAAGACATCAGACTGGAAGGCCGGGACATCAGACTGCAAGGCATCAGACTGGAAGGCCGGGACATCAGACTGCAAGGCATCAGACTGGAAGGCCGGGACATCAGACTGCAAAGCATCAGACTGGAAGGCCGGGACATCAGACTGCAAGGCATCAGGCTGGAAGGCATCAGGCTGGAAGGCATCAGGCTGGAAGGCCGGGACATCAGGCTGGAAGGCGTCAGGCTGGAAGTCGTCAGGCTGGAAGGCCGGGACATCAGGCTGGAAGTCGTCAGGCTGGAAGGCCGGGACATCAGGCTGGAAGTCGTCAGGCTGGAAGGCCGGGACATCAGGCTGGAAGTCGTCAGGCTGGAAGGCCGGGACATCAGGCTGGAAGTCGTCAGGCTGGAAGGCCGGGACATCAGGCTGGAAGTCGTCAGGCTGGAAGGCCGGGACATCAGACTGCAAGGCATCAGACTGGAAGGCCGGGACATCAGACTGCAAGGCATCAGACTGGAAGGCCGGGACATCAGACTGCAAGGCATCAGACTGGAAGGCCGGGACATCAGACTGCAAGGCCGGGACATCAGACTGCAAGGCATCAGGCTGGAAGGCGTCAGGCTGGAAGGCATCAGGCTGGAAGTCGTCAGGCTGGAAGGCCGGGACATCAGGCTGGAAGTCGTCAGGCTGGAAGGCCGGGACATCAGGCTGGAAGTCGTCAGGCTGGAAGGCCGGGACATCAGGCTGGAAGTCGTCAGGCTGGAAGGCCGGGACATCAGGCTGGAAGTCGTCAGGCTTGAAGGCCGGGACATCAGGCTGGAAGTCGTCAGGCTGGAAGGCCGGGACATCAGGCTGGAAGTCGTCAGGCTGGAAGGCCGGGACATCAGGCTGGAAGTCGTCAGGCAGGAAGGCCGGGACATCAGGCTGGAAGTCGTCAGGCTGGAAGGCCGGGACATCAGGCTGGAAGTCGTCAGGCTGGAAGGCCGGGACATCAGGCTGGAAGTCGTCAGGCTGGAAGGCCGGAACATCAGGCTGGAAGTCGTCAGGCTGGAAGGCCGGAACATCAGGCTGCGAGGCGTCAGGCTGGAAGGCCGGAACATCAGGCTGCGAGGCGTCAGGCTGGAAGGCCGGAACATCAGGCTGCGAGGCGTCAGGCTGGAAGGCCGGAACATCAGGCTGCGAGGCGTCAGGCTGGATAGCAGGCAGATGATTGGTAGAATCAGGAGGGTGATCAGGTTCGGCTGGCATGCAGGCAGACTGGAGCAGGTTGGTTGGTGCGGAGGCAGGTTGCGTTACTGGCAGGATCAAATGGGTAGGAAAGAACTTCCGTCTTTTTTTAGATTTAGCTACTGAAGGCCTGTAGGTAGCTGCAGATCTATAGGTAGGGGATGAAGCAGACTGGAGAGAAGGGTTGGAATATGGCAGGGAAGAGGTAGCAGTGGCTGGGGGAAGTTCTTGAGGGATAGTGGGCCGTAGTAAAGAGGCCATTGGATTAAAGGCAGGATATGTGCAGCAGGAAGAAACAGGGTGTTGATATTTGGTGGGGAGTAGAGTATATTGGGCTGAAACTGAGGTTGCCATAGGTGATGGAGGAAGAGGCTCTTGGGCAGGCGGGTGTTTGGTAGCAGAGAGGGTTAGTTGTGGGCTGGCTGTGGCTGATTGCAAAATACCAGACCATGCTAAAAGTAGTGGTTGTACAAACTGCGGGTTACAGACTGCCTGTCTAACAAGGGATTGTACGGAATCAACACATTCTATTATCATCTGTTGGGAACAGGCTGTGTAATGCTCAAAAAAGTAAGGGGAATCATCTTCCAGAAGCCATACCAGTGATGCGACTTGATTAATACTGAAGGGGGGAGAAAAATCATCCTAGCCCTCTGGGATGCAGGGTAGGGCCAGCTCTGTGCAGATTTTAATTAACGGCTGAACATCCCCAAACAACATACAGCCCTGATCAACCCAGGAGTGAGCTAAACGAATGGTTTCCAACAGCTGATCACTGGTCCACCCTTTCAGTGTCTGGCGGAGATAGTCACCACTCTCAGACGCCAACAAAGCATAATAACGGATTACCTCTAAATTCATTTCAGTAAGCAACCTGAACCAAGATGGTTCCTCTGTGTAGCCACTTCTGGTCAGGGATGGCCTCGGTATTCTGTCACGTACCAGATAAGACCAGAACTGTGTGGACTGCAACAGAGGAAACCCAAACGTGTATAAGTGAAATATGATTTATTAAAGAAAGTGAATAATATGAATACAACCACACAGTGCAATAAACCAACCAACAAAGACCCCCAAACAACAACAGACAGATATGTACAATAAATGGGAAATGCAAGTACCGTAAACGATAGGCAGGCCAGGGTCATACACAGAGGATCAGCAAATAACAAGGGCAGTCCAGAATCAGAGTCACAAGCCAGGCCAAGGTCATACACGGGGAGATCAGCAAATGGGGTAAGGAACACAGGACAGGGAGAGGATGGATGGATCAGACTTCAGGACAGGAATAATGGTAACAGGTGGGACAGGGTTGGGACCAGGACAGGGAAACAGGATCAGAGCCACGGGTCACAGGTTCAGGGTACAGGAACAGGTTCAGGATCACAAGCAGCAGGTCAGGGCACAAGGAACAATACCGAGGCAAACATATGACTGCTTGCCAGCTATTTATAGGCCTGTGATTGGCCTCAAGTGACACCTGATTGCAGGAGGTGCTGCCTGCTCCATACTGCCAGGATCCATCCGCTGGTGGACGCCAGTACTGCGGCCCAAAGATGATATAGCATCAGCAGGGAAAAGCTCTCCTGACAGCTCAAAACTGACAGGAGACACCTGCTGGTGGACCTCAGTACTGCACGCCAAGAGACAGATATTATCAGCGGATGGAACATTTCCTGACACCTCCCCACCTTCCAGATGTTGAATTTCGGTTACCTGAGAAATCCATTCCTGGATTTTAGGACTTTCTTTCTCTCGCCATTTTCTCGGAATTAGGCTTTTTGCGGTATCAAGTAATATGGGGACTAATGATGCTTTATATTGTTTTGTTGGCTCCTCTGTCCCGTGGAATAACACCATCCATGGGTCGTCTCTAACTTCTTTTCCTGTAACCACCTTTATTATATCAATTATCCTCTTCCAATATTCTTTAATTGTGGGGCAATCCCACCATATGTGGCCCATGCTCCCGATAGTCTTACATCCTCGCCAGCACTCCGGAGATTGATCATTTCTGAACCTACTTAGTTTATCAGGGGTGGCGTACCATCTTGCTATGCATTTGTAATTTGTTTCTATCAGTTTACTCCCTCCCCCCGCGTAGTGAGTTAATGTAAATATTTTCTTTCTGTTTTGGGTGTTACATTGTACCCCCAGTTCTTTTTCCCATTTTTTAATGAACGCCGGTTCGTCCAGCTCGTCCCCCTCTGAGAGTATTTTATAAATCAAACCAATGTTTTTCCTTTTTTTTATTAGTTTATCCTTCTGACATATCTGTTCAAAAGGTCTAAGCTCTTCTTTACTCCGTAAGGGATGGGGTAACTTTATGACAAACTGTCGTAGCTGGAGGTACCGCCATTCATCGATCCTCATCAACTCTGTGTCTTCTCTTAGTGCTTGAAAAGTGCTTAATTTATCTTTTACTAAAATGTCTTTTAATTGTGCATTATCTTTTGTTATCCAATTTCCCCCTATTTCTTGTTGTCCTGGTGGAAAATATTCGTTATCTTTCAAAAAAATCAAAGGTGAATTGTATCCCCATTTATTTTGTGTGTGTATTTGATCCCATAGTTTAAATACTTGTCGTGTTATCTCGTGTGTATTTGAACCCAGTGTCCTGTATTGTGGCGGATTCCATATTATTCTCCCTAATTGTGTTTGAGAAAGCGTGTTTTCTATGCCTACCCATCTTTTTTCATTTACCTCTTTCGCCCACTCTACCACCCGTGAAAGAACCACTGCATTATAGTATCTTTTTACATCCGGAGCTGCCACCCCCCCCCCCTGTTTTTTCCCCCCTCCTTAGTACCGCGAACGAGATTCTCGGTTTTTTGTTTTGCCAAATAAATTTCGATATTATCTTCCTTAAAACTACAAAATAGGTCGCAGGGAGTGCAATGGGTATCATTTGAAATTTATATATTATCTTCGGAACTAAAATTATTTTTACCACATTTATCCGACCTAACCATGAGAGGGGACTGGATGAAATTTTATTTATCTCACTCTTAATTTCCTCTAATAGAGGGATATAATTTTTCAGGTATATTTTTCTTATGGTATTCGATAGGAGGACTCCCAGATATTTAATTTCTTTACGCCAGGGGAAGAAGAATTGTGCTCGTAATCTCTCCTCTTCCTGATTACTAATATTTATGTTTAAGACTTCTGATTTTCCGAGGTTAATTTTCAGATTTGATATTTGTCCATATTCGTCTTTAGCAGGTTCGGGATCGTTATCCTGGGGTTTGTAATAAAGAAGAGCACATCGTCTGCGTATGCGGCTAGTTTGTGCTCCTCTTCTCCCATTCTAATCCCCTTGATGTCTGAGTTATTTCGAATTGCAGCCAACAAAGGTTCAAGGGAGATCGCAAACAGCAGGGGCGACAATGGACACCCCTGTCTGGTGCCGTTTCCCATTTGTAACAGTGTGGAAGATTCTCCATTAACCCTTACCGTCGCTTGTGGGTTCTTATATAGTGCCTTGATCCAGTATAACATCCTCGGACCCACCCCCATCTCTTCTAATGTTTCTAGCATGAGTCCCCAGTCTACCCTGTCAAACGCTTTTTCAGCGTCCATTGACAGGAATAGCCCTGGGGACCCATTATCTTTTAATGCTTGGATGAGGAGCAATGCCCTTATTCCATTATCCCTGCCTTCTCTCTCGGGAATAAATCCAACTTGATCCGGGTGTATCAATTCTGTCATATTTCTTTTTAGTCTTGCTGCTATTACTTTGGCGTATAACTTTACGTCCGTGTTTAGCAGAGCTATCGGCCTATAATTGCCACATAGTGTTTGGTCTTTCTCCTCTTTCGGGATCAACGTGATCGCGGCTCGCAATGTTTCTCTCCCCATATCATATTCTGTGCCTATTCCGTTTATATATTTACATAATTGGGGGACTAAGATTTCCTTAAATTTTTTATAATACGAGGTCACAAACCCATCTGGGCCCGGGCTTTTCCCTGAAGCTGTCTCTTTTAAAGCCTTATAAATTTCATCTTCAGTAATGGGACTCTCCATATCCTCCCTATCCCCATCTTTTAGTCGGGGTACTTTAGCTTTATGCAAGAATTCTTTAATTTTCTCCTTTTTCCCTTTACCCTGTTCCCCTTTCTGTTCCACGTTATACAGTGCTTCATAGTAGTGTTTGAATACTTCCGCTATTTCCCTAGAGGTATATGCCATTTTACCTTTCTTATCCTTTATTTTGTCTATAAAATTAACCCCTCTCTTACTTTTCACCTGTCTCGCTAGGCTTTTTCCTATTTTGTTTTCCCCGTAATACCTTTCTCTAACTCTACCTAATAATGCCCTTCTAGTTTCCTCATCATAAATATCTTTAAGTTCCTCTCTCTTATTAATCAGTCGGTGGAAGATCTCTTGTTGCCGGCCCCCTTGCTTTTTATGCTCCTGTTCCAGTCTGTGGACCTCTCTCATCAGCTTCTCCTTTTCTTCTTTTCTTTCCTTTTTTTTCCTGGTCCCTATGGAGATGAGGACACCCCTAACGTACACCTTATGGCCCTCCCAGAGGGCAGCACCCGACACCTCCCCTGTACCATTTGTCATAAAGTAAAATTCTATTTCTTTCTGTATCGTTTCCGCCGTTTTCTTATCCCAAAAGAAGCTCCTCATTTAGCCTCCATGTAAACGGGCGTCTCTGTATCCCGGGTATCCTCATCTTCATTGCCACTGGACAATGGTCTGAGAAAGTTGCTATTTCTATTTTTGTTTCCATAACAGACTCTAATAATCTGTGTTCAACCAATATATAGTCCAGCCTGGAGTACGTCCCGTGCACTGGGGAAAAAAACGTGTAATCTTTTATTTTTTCATGCTGTATCCTCCAAACATCTATCAGTTGGCTTCGCCTCAACCGAAGCCTAACTTTTTTTAAACTCCTCACACTCTTCCCCTTTGCACCGGACGTACTGTCATATGCCGGGTCCATACAGAAATTAATATCCCCTGCCACTATTACATCTCCTTTTTTAAACTCCGCGAGTCTCCCTAATATTTGTATCATATATCTCTCTGGATTTTTATTTGGGCAATATATATTAGCTTGGGTGATATTTCTATCCCCTATTTTCCCAGAATGAAAGGACTTTGGATTCTGCTCCTTTGAATTTTCTTGTCACTGTGGATGAAAATAAACATCTATTTGACCCACTAATGATTAGAAAAACAAACTAACTTTCTTAGAATCTTCTTTTTGCAAGAATTTTCATTAGAAATTCTACCCATCTATGATCAGCATAAGTCATAGCCCTTGTACACACAGTCGGACATTCTGACGGAAAATGTCCGATCGGACCGTGTTGTCGGATAATCCGACCGAATTTGGGCTCCATCTGACTGTTTCTGTCGGAATATCCGACCGACAAAGTTTTAGAGCTGGGCTATAAAATTTTCCGACAACATGATCCGATCTGACTTTGTCCAATCGTTTGTAGAGAATTCCGATCGGACAAAGTGCCACGCATGCTCAGATCAAATTACGAGACCAAAGCTATTGGCTACTAGCCTGAACGTAGTCTTGTCGTAACAAAATTACGTCATCACGTTCTGAACGATTGGATTTTCCGACAACTTTGTCCGACTGTGTGTATGCAACACTAGTTTCGGACAAAATCCGTCGGACAAAATCCAACGGATTTTGTTGTTGGAATGTCCGACCGTGTGTACAAGGGTATACACTAGTGTGTGTAAACTGCAAATTGAGCTACTGATGTCTGTAAAGAATTGGCTTTTACAAGCAAAGCAGCTAGGAGATTCTCTAAGCAATCATAATAGAAGCTGAGATCTATACTGGCTAAAATAAACACAAAATATTACTATGAAATTTTGGATGAACCTGCCCAATGAAAGTCAAACTAAAATGTAATGTTTTCCCTTTTGTAAAAGATCACTTCCCTTTCCATTTAAGTGTATCATTTTCTTTCTGTGGTTTTTACTCATTTACTATTTACTGGGTAAAAAAATACCAAAAAAAAAACAAAAAACTTTTTCTTAGTTTCTGTTATAAAATTTTGCAAATAAAGAATCTTTCTTTAAAAATGTTGGCCAAAATGTATTATGCTTCATTTATTTGGTAGAAAATAACCTAAATCAGTGTGTATTATTTATTCTGTGTGAAAGTTATATACGCAAAACACAAATATCAGAGAGTTAGTCCAGCGACAGCAACCCAAATAATCTGGGGAGGTGTCTCCAATTTGCAACCATATTTCAAACAGTAAAGATATTAAATAGGAAACCTTGTGACTAATATAAAATATTTATTAATGTAGCATGAAAATAGTATAAAAATGTATAAGCAAACATATCCAGTGTTAAGCCTGGGTAACCCCCCCCCCCCCTTTTCCCCCAATCCCACACTCCACCTTGGCCCCCACCCTCTTACATAGTGGCTGTGTGTCTATAGCCACCCAACCTGCCCCCCCAAGAAAAAAATTCTGTTAGGGATCTCTTCCTTCCCAATCCCCGCCCCTGCTGATGATGGAATACTGGACCTGGGTACCCTGCAAAATAGATGGTGACATAGTTCACTATGCATACACTGAGGTGGAGCCTGCTGTATGTGTACATGAGTCCTGAGTGACTGTAACTCACAGCCAGATAGATGTTAGGCTGGATGCCGCAGGTGGTTGGGGAATTGCACTTTATAATTCAAAGTTAATTTGCAGCTGATATGAACTCTGACTGTCTGGGACTCTGTTGGCTCAATGCTTGCCTGTGTGAGCCTGGCCATGTTGTATGTCTCCTATGACAATGAGTCCAGCCTGCATGGGCTGCCAATAAGTCCACAGCAATAGTATACCAATAGTATACCAATACAATAACAATGTACACTTGAATTGCATGAGTTTCGCCACTCCACAGTGGTCTGCATGGACTGGAGATATAGCTGTCTGTTGCCACTGGGCAACACTGCAAGTGTCTTAGGTCACTAGATAGAGGTAAGACAAATCTGGTAGTAACTAAAGTAAATCTAATAGAGGTAGCGCCAATGGCCCACACTAACACTCTAAAATAATCATAAGCCACAGTCTTTGAATAAGGGGGGGGGGGGGTGACTGAGACTTCCTCAGAGTGTGCTCACAGCTTTATTTTTAGAAAGTTGTTATTTCTCACACACAGCATTGCCATACTTATAATTATACCCTAATGCACATTCTTCTATGCCTGCCGAGTATGGGGATACCACATGTATAAGACTTTTTCACAGCCTAGCCACATAGAGAGGCCCAAAAACTGAGGAGCACCTTTGGGCTTTCCAGGAGCATACTTGAATTTCCTGACTACCTATTACATTTTTGGAGGCCTTGGAGCACTAGGACAGTAGAAACACCTACAAAGTTACCTTATTTTTGGAAAGAAAACACTCCCAGGTATTTTATGAAAGGCTGAGTGAGTCTTTTGAAAAATGCAATTGTTTGCCAATAATGTAGGAAAGAAAATATTTTTTCCCCCACAAAGTTGTAAAATAATAAGATATTTCCAACACACCTCATACCTATACTTAAAATTACACCCCAAAACACATTATTCTACTCCTGATTCTGTTGAAACCAAACCATGGCCAGGTAGACCAACTAAAATTTCAGCCACAACTGCCAGGAAAATTGCTCAGGGTGCAAAGAAAAACCCACAAATAACTTCAGGTGAAATACAGGACTCTCTGAAAACATGTGGTGTGGCTGTTTCAAGATTCACAATAAGGTGGCACTTGAAGAAACATGGACTGCATGTCAAGTTGCCAGAAGAAAGCCATTACTACACAAATGCCACAAAGTATCCCACTTACATGCCAAACAGCACAGAGGCAAGCCTCAAACCTTCTGGCACAAAGTCATGTGGAGTGATGAGACCAAAATTGAGCTTTTTGGCCACAACCATAAACGCTATATTTGGAGAGGAGTCAACAAGGCCTATGATGAAAGGTACGGAGGTGGATCGTTGACGTTTTAGGGATGTGTGAGCTACAAAGGCACAGGAAATTTGGTCAAAATTGTTGGCAAGATGAATGCAGTATGTTATCAAAAAATACTAGAGGAGCTTTTGCATTCATCAGCCAGGAAGCTGCACATGGGACGTTCTTGGACATTCCAGTATGACAATGATCCAAAACAAAAGGCCAAGTCGAACTGTCATTGGCTACAGCAGAATAAAGTGACGGTTCTGGAGTGGCGATCTCAGTCTCCTGTCCTTAATATCATTGAGCCACTCTGGGGAGATCTCAAACGTGCAGTACATGCAAGACAAGAATTTACAGAAACTGGATACTTTTTGCTAAGAAGAATGGGCAGCTTTACCATCTGAGAAGATAAAGAGCCTCATCCACAAATACCACAAAAGACTTCAAGCTATCATTGATGTTAAAGGGGGTAATACACGGTATTAAGAACTGGGGTATGTAAACTTTTGATCACGGTCATTTGCGTAGTTTCCGTTGCCATTAGAATTTTAAAAGAGTAAACACGGTTGATTGATAAATAAATGGCTTGAGCCAAACACTAACCATGAGTGAAAGAAAAGTTTTTGTGCTATCATTCATCATACATATTCTCTGAAACATGGCCATAAAATCCTAAATTCTGCCAGGTTATTTAAACTTATGACCACAACTGTATATATATATATATATATATATATATATATATATATATATATATATATATATATATATATACACACACATTATATATATATATATATATATATATATATATATATATATATATATACACGCACACCAGAGAAGTACTCTGATTGCTCACACAATGATGGCTATGTAAACATTAATTTCTTACAGTTCTTGGTGGCAGCCATTGAGAACTACTGTGATAGCGGTAATTGGCCACATCTATCACATGGTACAAGATTGCTGTGTTTGGCCCTGTACCCTGTTATCACTGTGACTAATCACAGAGATCACAGTAGTTCTCAATGGCATCATCAATGACCCCCATTGTTTACTACTGAACATGTGATCGCTGTGATTGGTCTCAACGATCACATGGTACCAGGGCAGAGCGCAATGTCCCGGTACACTGATCGTGTAGCTGCATGTCCCCAGGGTTGCACATGAAACGCAGTTCTAGGAAGACGACATTTGGCCTACTGGCTGTATATCTGAAGTGGCCAGGCAGAAAAGGTTTAATAATAAGGGGGCTCCAAAATACCGCCACCGCTCTACATAAATAATTAATGGGTAAAAAGTATCCCTACTCATTCACACAAAAAAAGATGTCACTTAAAAAAAAAAAAGATACCCAAATGTTTGAAAAATCCATTGCAATCATGATGCCTGCTAACCAAAAAAAAAACGATGGCCCATAAACCATGAAAGTGAATAGAGGGAGTGACATTAGTGGTAGGTAAAGACATGCAGGTGCAAGCAGCTGCTGCTTCCTTAGCAACCATTGACAGCCAGGATAGTGGTGACATTATTGTTCAAATATGGTCATGTGGGCATACAGTATTTAGGCAATGATGTAACACATTCTTTTCCCTGCCCATTTGTTTACCTGGCTGGGGATTCCTAGCCATGTAAGTGAATGGGCTGGGTGACATCAGTGGTTTGAAAGGTAACAGAGGGTGCAAGCAGCCACTGCTTTCTTAGCAATCATTGACTGCCGGAAGCTGTCACATTTGTTCAAGCTGAATACCTGAACACTGAGCTTATCCCTAATCACTTACAAACAATTTTGCCATTTGTTACCATGAAATTATTTCATTTTAGATTTGATTTGCCATGTCTCTAAAATAACTCACGTAGTATCAATTGTATAGTGCAATGGTCTGATGTGTTAGGCTATACCCTTACACTTTAAGAAACAATGTGTGCCAAGTCCAAAACCCAGAGAGACACAGAAACTGAAGCACACAGTTCACATACAATAATAAGATTATTTAAACTAAAGGGAATTAGTCACTTCAGTCAAAGTTATTTTCCTCATGTAAACAGACTAATAAAAAGGTGTATACATTTTCAAGTTTCTTGTCTTTGTATCTTTTTGTAGTCCTCTATGTGTAAATGTTATGGTTTGTGAATGATTTTTTCAGTGGAAATGTCTTAACTAGTTCCCAACCGGTGCACAACAATGTACATCGGCAGAATGGCACAGGCATTTGCATTTGCTGCCCTGCCATCAGTGTTCACTAACACACAGCCCAGCCCCCCACAGTTAGTAACACGCCCCTAGGACACACTTAACCAGGATCCCGCTGCGTGGTGTCTGAACCATTGCTTCTCTCCCTTTCCTCTCTCCAGCACCGGCATTTCAACTCTGGGCACCCGGCTGGGATAGTTTGTGGCCTCACAGCCGGTTGCGCACTGCACATATGAGAATCATGCTGCACCTGCTGAATGGTCTGGAAGACTTCTGGGACCTGTGATGTGTCCCAGAAAACTGCAGGCAGGGGGACGATCCAAGTAGAAGTGGAATCGGATACCTGTCAAAACTAGGTACCCGCCCCCCCCCCAAAAAAATAACTTGGCAAATCAGGCAGGGGAGAGGGGGAGGAATGCTTAAAGCTGAACTTCTCCTTTTGGGTGAAACTCCATTTTAAGAGCACATTTTAATTCAATAGCCAGATTAAAGTTGAACTCCAATCAGATATAAAAGAAATGAATGAATTCAGCTCTGCATTCAATAATACATAATTAAATTATGTAAATGCAGAGTGGTAAGCTCAGGAGTGGCAGCCCTAGATGTCACTGCTACCACAACAGCCAGGAATGCAGTCCTTCTAGTAGGGTTGGTGAGGGTAGTGCAGGAAGGCCTAGACCGTTGGTGGTAATAGGGAATTCTATAATCAGGACTGATAGAATAATTTTCTATACAATGAACAACTTCCCCAGATTTTCTTCCCCAAATGAAACACTATAGCTCAAAATTGATAAGGTTCAGGCATATTTAGACAAAATAAAGGTGAGTAAGGCACCTGGACCAGATGGCATACACCCACGGGTCCTAAAAGAATTGAGCTATGTCCTTTCAAAGCCATCAAATTTTTAGGGACTCTTTCGTGACTGGCATAGTACCATTGACATGGTGTAAGATCAATGTGGTGTCTATATTTAAAAAGAGGTCAAAGTCTTTACCAAGTCACTATAGACCTGTTAGTTTAACTTTTATAGTTGGAGAGTTTAACTCCTTCATATCCACTCTATAGCTGAATGACGGCCACAGCGTGGATCTACGTTGCCAGGAGGCCATCAATAGACGTCCTTCCCTTTGCACGCTCCCCGCACACCCCCCTACAGGACACATGGCGCACGCTGTGATCACCGAGTCAACGAGACTTGGGTGATCACAGATCTGAATAAGGGGTCGATCCCGGCCACTTGCCATGTGATCAGCTGTCAGCCAATGACAGCTGATCACGTGATGTAAATAGAAGATCTGTAATCGTTTTTTTCCTCTTCCTCTCTTCCTCAGAGTGAGGAGAAAAAAAAGCTGATCACTGGGTTCTGTGCAAGAGACATCAGTTCCAAAGAGGAAGAGGCACAGCCGCCTCATCTGTGCCAACCAGTTCCACTTGCCAGTGCCACCTACCAGTGCCCACAGTTCCATGAATCAGTGCATAACAGTGCCAACAAACACTGCCACCTATCGATGTCCACGAGTGTCACCTATCAATGGCCACCAGTAGTGCCAATCAGTGCCCCCTAGCAGTGCTGCCCATCAGTGTCACCTACCAGTGCCAATCTGTGCCCATTACTGCCACCCATCAGTGCCACCTATCAGTGCCCATCAGTGCCAGCTATCAGTTTCATCTTTTAGTGCCCTGCAGTGGCACCTTTCAATGCCCTTCAGTGCCGCCCATCAGTGCCACCCATCAGTGCCCCCCAATGCCACCTATCAGTGCCCACCAGTGCCGCCTATTAGAGCCCATCAGTGCCCATTAGTGCAGCCTATCGGTGCCCATCAGTGCAGCCTCATCAGCGTGCATCAATGAAGGAGAAAAATTACCTGTTTTAAAAATGTATTAACAAAAATTTCGGGCTTGATACATTTTTTTAACAAAAAATAAAAAACCCAGAGGTGATCAAATATGACCAAAAGAAAGCTCTATCTGTAGGGAAAAAATTCTGAAAATTTAATTTAGGTACAGTGTTGGGGGGTTTAGGTGCCCAGTAAGTAAGTGGTTAATAAAAGACTACAGAGATGAGTTTTTACTAGAAATACATATTTTTATTAATATTATTATTGTTATTATTATACAGGTTTTATATAGCACCAACAGCTTGCGTGGGGCTTAACAAAATAAAGGCAGACATTACAGTTACATTACAATTTGATACAAGAGGAATCAGAGGGCCCTGCTCATTAGAGCTTACAATCTAAAAAGGGAGGGTCAATTGATACAAAAGGTAATAGCTGTGGGGGTGAGCTAATGGAGGAAGTAAAACAGTGTATTACTTAGAAGCAGGATATGCTTCTTTAAAGAGAAGGGTTTTCAGGGATCATCTAAGGATGGATAGATTAGAGGACAGTCGGACAGATTGGTGTAGGAAGATCCAAAGGATGGGAGAAGCTCTGGAAAAATCCTGAAGGCGAGCATGGGAGGAGGTGACAAGGGAGCTAGAGAGCAGGAGGTCTTAGGAGGACTGAAG